>NC_050576.1:221225273-221825273 GCF_011100635.1 Trichosurus vulpecula
ATGCCAACAGAGTAGTCCTGCTATCACCATCTCCTTGCTGATGATGTTCCCTAAAAGCTTGTTGAACTAGAGGATCATGGCTGATACCTATGAATCTCATGCAGTCTGTCCCATCTACTGATATTCCACCGGCCCCTTGATCACTGAGTCTTACCATCCAAGATATCAATGGTTCTCCTATTCTTTGGCTGAATCTACTCAAAATATCTGTGACCTCTTGCGGTGAGAAATCTTCCTGAATTTCCCTTGTAACTGAATCTTCACCTCGGGTTTCTGTCTTCCTCCTTTGTATGGGTCGAGCCCTTGTCTGATCATTTAACCATCTCCTATTCTCTGTGTGTGGCACATCCTGAACCCCAGTAGTGTTTTGTGCCTCAGCCCCTAACATTGTCTCATTCTCTCCCCACTCACTTCCTCTGCCACCATGGCTAGGACGAAGCAGGCAGTCAGGCTCTTTCTGGGCTGGGTTGAAATGCACTCTGGGCTTTTTTGGTCTCCTGTTGCTCTTAGCCACATTAATAGAAAAGTTCTCATTTGAGTCAGTTTGGTCTCCTGCTATCTGAGATTCCTCTTCTTCCTGTGGGGTAGGAGTGCCCCCATGTCTTTCACTTAATCTCAATCTTTCGTATACTAGCCGGTAGGCTGATAACACTATCCAGCTTTGCCTAGATAGTGATGCCCCTGACTGAATCCCAACTTCTCGTAAACACTTTTCCAAATCCCTAGGATCTCCTCTCCGTAGCCTTGGTTCCCAGTTTTCACAGGGTCCAGCTTTTTTAGCCAATTCTTTTGCTAGGGAGGAATAAAATGGATCCTCCCATCCTGGGATATTCATCTCTTCCTCTGGAATTGTTCTGCTTCTAAATAGAGATCTTATACCTAGCGATCCTGTTCGTGACGCCAAATGTATCAGGAGGGCAGAGTTTATAATCTCAAAGAGGATCATAAACATGTCTGAAAGGTTCGGAATCGCCGGATATAAGAAACTCTCAAAGTAGAAGGCAGAAGAATCAAAACATTTATTTAGGCTCCACAGTAACCAACCCATGAACCAGAAGCCCCATTTTGATATGTTGATCATAATCTTCCAGGCCCAATAAGTACGCCTTGAAAGAGTAACCAGGAGGCTACAGAGAAACATGATTGCGTAAAGCAAAATCATGCTTCCCCCTCGATGGTAATAAGATTACCCACTGGCCTGAAGTCTTTGTTCAGCTTCCTCCCGTAGATCAGCTCTGCTACTGGCAGCTCCTGCCTCAGCTGTGTCTGTGTCTGTAACTGACGTAACTGTCGTAACTGCCTCTGTAACTGCCTCTGGCTCCAACTGTCGCTGTAACTGTCGCTGTAATGGCCTGAAGTCTTTGTTCAGCTTTCTCCCGTAGGTTAGCTCTGCTACTGGCAGCTCCTGCTTCAGCTGTGGCTGTAACTGACGTAACTGTCGTAACTGCCTCTGTAACTGTCGTTGTAACTGTCTCTGGCTCCAACCGGAAAAGGAAAAAAGAGAATCTTCAAGCTGTCCTCTCCCCTCTTATAGGGTTTTTTAACATCATCAAGCTCCGCCCTAATGACCAGGGCCGATTGGTTCTTGAGTTGGCCCCTCCCCCTAGGGTAGAGGTTAACACCTCCCCTCAGCCAGCCCCATGACTCATCACACAGGAAGTTGTCTGCTTCCCGGCATGCTCCCCGGGCCTCCTGCCCCGGAAGAGCAAGCCACAGTGTCCAGAGGCTCAATGAGGTAAGCTGAGTCATTCAAAGAAAACAAAAGCCATTCTGGTTACACTAGTCTTCCCAGATTTCTCTGAAACCATCCCCTTCATCATTTCTTATATCACAATAGTATTCCATCATATTTATATGCTATAATTTGTTTTGCCTTTCCTCAGTTGATAGGTACCCCCTCAGTTTTCAATTCTTTTCTACTACTATGTAAGTTGTTATAAATGTTTTTGTCTGTCCTTAGAATGAATTAATTATCACCCTTCCCTTGAGAGTAGTCAGAAAAAGGGGCATTGATTTGGTTTTACCAAAGTGTTGTACCCCTAGACTGCCAATATTTGAGGGGTTATGGATATATATAATTTTAGTCCAATATGTACTAGAGATAGGTGAGGGAAGGAGCAAGTTCACAGCCATGGCCCTCCTTTTGCTTCCCACAAAAGCAGAAGTTGCAGTCTCCTTTGCAGAAGGCTAGGCCACATCCCAAAGTGGATACCTATCCATACCAGAAGGGAGCTAAGCAGTTTTTATATTTATGTAACCTACCTAAATCTTACATGTGGGAGCTTATCCACAGGAAGCTTATCTCACTAATAATTCCTAGTTGCCACTCATGCAAATAATGTTCCTTTCTTTTTTTATTTAAAAAAATTGTAATTTTTTTGTACACTATTCTCTTTTGGAGAGGTAGCAGATAAAGGGAATTGAGAAAACATAGGTCTGACACAAGAACATCTCCATTAGGTAAATGACTAGGGTAACAAAATCACCATTTGTAATAATCCAGGAACCATTAAAAAAAAGTTGTAATGTACTAGAACAAGAAATTCAGACTTGGTTATTCAAATGTGGATATTTCCTTTTCAAGCTATAGGAAACCATGGTGAGACCAGGGAATGAGGTCACCCTGGGCCCCAGCAGACAAGCACACTGACCTTACCATCAATTATTTATGGGTCTATTCTTATTGGACTCACAGAACTTTATGCAGAGATGGTGGTAAGTATTGATAATGTGGACTGCAGTGCTTTCTTACACTTTCCTTCTGGCATTATTCCAAACTCTCTGGACATCTTCACCATGCCCCAGCAGTACTCTCACCCTGGAAGATTCCTCTGCCCCTGTTGCTTCCTCCCTTATTGATGAAATTCTAGTACAACCTCCAGTTTGAGGAAGTGCCCAAACGAGCCATGTTCATTTTCTTTTTTAAATTTCTCTCTCAGCATATCCCAGCTCACATGCCCTGGCCTCCCTCTCTTTTTTCAGCTTCCTTTCATTTGTTATCTTCTTCTATTGGAATGTAAGCTCCTTGAGGGCAGTGACTGACTTTCCTTCACCTCGTGTTGGTATTGTAAATGCTTAGCATAATGCCTGACACATAGTAAATGCCTAATAAATGCTTTTTGACATGGCTATCTTAGTGGATTTCAAGTTACTATCATTTAAAAACTTTTTTATGACAGATATTTGAGGAAAAATATCTATAAATCCTATTGAATTTGGGTCCTATTGGACTCAAACTTGGTGGACTGAATGATAATACTTTAATATATCAAGATGAATTTGAGATTCCCTAAAGGACTTATTGGTGTCAATATAATAGTGGATGTTATGGTTCAACTAAGTCCAGAACTTCTAACATAGTAATGTCATTACTGATTGGAACTAATTCCAGCCTTTTCAATATTATAGCAAGACACTGTAAACAACAAGATAGGACTCAATACCTACACATTTTGATAATCCATGCAAGCTGTGCAGAGGTTTACAAGGGGACAGAGTCAAAAGGTGCCAGTGAACACCACAGGGGCACTGACTGTTCAACCATATTCCTGTGGATCCTGAGGTATTTGACTTTAGGCACTCTTCAATATTGAAGTATGGAAGGGTTGGTTGAAACCCAGAAGGATGATGGACATTCCACATTGTATGTGGAATGTGCTAAGGGAGCAACTCACAGAATTTAACTCAGTGATTCCCAAGCATTCCAGGAAAGATCTGAGAAGTAAAATATTCCATGCTCCCCTAATTTGCATATGATATCACCCTTTATGTTTAAATCATGTACTCATTTTTATCTTATCTCAATGTAAGGTGTGACATATTAGTTTATACCTAGTTTCTGTTACACTGTTTTCTAGCTTTCCCAGCAAATTTTGTCAAATAGTGATTTCTTGTCCCCAAACCTTGGATCTTTGGGCTTGTCAAACACTAGATTACTATGGTCATTTACTACTGTGTATGGTATACCTAGTCTATGCCACTGCCCCACTACTCTATTTCTTAGTACCATGTTGTTTTGATGATTACCGCTATGTACTATAATTTGCTAAGCCACCTTCCTTCACCTTTTTTCCCCATAGATTCCCTTAATATTCTTGACCTTTTGTTCTTCTCCAGGAAAGAGCTGTAAAAATTACTCTATCTCTGATAGAGTACTCTATGAAAGAGAGGGGGACCTCATGAACCACCTCAAAGAAATGCTGATTAATGACATCATCACACAATCTAGCAGTCCTTATGCATCACTAATAGTGGTGATACCAAAGATGAATGGAAAGATATGAATATATGTAGACTACTAGACTTGGAACAAAAGAACTAAAGTGGACCAGCCCATTATACTATATGTTCAATGTGCCCTGGATTGTCTGCTGGTCAGTGGTTCTCCATATTGGACTTGCATAATGGATATTATCATATTCCTGAAGTCTGAGAAAGGCAAGGCAAGTCTTTTATCTAGCTGCATTTTACCAGCAGAAGTTTGACTCACAGTGAATTTTAATACTCTGTCCACAAGCTTGAATTCTTGGCTTTGAAATGGATTATTACCGATAATTTCAAAGATGACATATATGGAGCAAAACTCTTTAAGAATGGATTTACAACAATCCATTGACTTCCATTTTGACCTAGTTGTAGGCTGTTTACCAGAGGTAGGTGGCAGCACTGGTTAGTTGTGGTTTCAGTCTAGACTACATGTCTAGAAACAAGTGCATGCAGATGTCTCAGCTAGAACACCATAGATACCAAGAAGAAGGTGTGAGAGCTCTCTTTCACACCAAAGGAATTGGATGACAACCAAGTAGAATTAAAGCCAAGAGCTTGGGATTTTTACCAGATAGCAAATGCAAAACTTGTTTCATTGAATCAATCTTCCTTGCCTCAGTTATCTGTGGCTGACTGATAGTGAGAACAAAATGGCTATTGAACGACTGAGAGAAATGGTGCAGGCCCAAAAGCAAGGAAGTGATCTTAAAAGCTAGTCAGTAGCACCCAATCATGGAGGAAATTGTAGAAGGTGGAGCTAAGCTATGAAGTCTTGTTTCAGACTAACTGATCCACACTGAGAACAAAGAAGTGGTTGATGCTCCTTAGAGAATAACTCTCAATAGCCATGAGTGTATTACATGATGACTTCGGACATACTGGCCAAAGATAGGTGTAGATGTCACTGAAAGGCATGAAACTTTTACCTGTTGTGTACAAAGAAAAGCATTACCAACTTATGCTGAATATTTGTACAATATAAGTACTCGAACACCTCCAGAGCTTGTCTATAGACTTTCCATCTCTGGAAGGAAGTAGTAAAAATACAAATCATATCTTTGTGATTATTGACCATTTTACCTGGCATATGTAAGTAAACCCAACAAAACCAGAAAGCATTCATTGTTTCCAGAATGTTGTAGGGAGACTATTTTTTAGTATATGAATTCCCTGACAAGGTCCACTCTGGCTAAGATAGAGTTTTTGAGAGCAAGTTCTTCAAGGAATTTTGGCCACTTTGACAGGTATCAAAACAACCACCCTCTCCACAAAGACACTCATAGCTTTAACATTTCAACCCCACTTGTTTGAAAAGAACAAAACAAATTCTCTGTGTGAAGTCACCATGTGTCATTTCTATTACATGAATATAATTCTACCAGGAATGATGCTACAGGCTTTATATCATACTTGTTCATGTTTGGGTGAGAACCACACTTAACCTGTTGACTTATGCTTTGAGAATTCAGATGAAAGAGATGATGCAAGTCCTCACAGTCAGTATATTTCTCAGTTGAAATAAAAGAGCTGTGACAGATACAAGAGATACTATGATACTGGAGTACTTTGTCAAGATCTTCAACAAGGACAAAGGCTTTTGTTGAGAAGCCTTGCATTCAAGGAACTCACAAATTAGATGATAGATGGAAAGTTAATTTATAGAAAATTGTTGAGAGACTGGACAAAAAAACTGTCTACAAAGTAGCACCAGATACTGGACTATTCAGTGGAAACCACCTATTGCCCGTAGTAGAATTAGTTAGATTTTCTAAGTAGTAGATGGACAGAAATGAAGAATGCTCACATTGGTCAATGCTAAAGAAAAAAAGACCATCTACCAGTTGAACAAAGACCATCTGACCCTGATATGGGCAGTGAACATGATGTTTTCATTCAAGGAGACTATGTATTAATAACAAGGCAAGAGAACTGAGCCCAGAGGTAACACTTTTTTTTAAAAGTAGTATTTTATTTTTTTACAATTGCATGTAAAAACAATTTTTAACATTTGTTTTTAAAGTTTTTTTTGATGAGTTTTTTTTTTTTATTTTATTTTTGGAGGGAGGAAGGTAGGGCAATTGGGGTTAAGTAACTTGCCCAAGGTCACACAGCTAGTAAGTGTGTCAAGTGTCTGAGGTCGAATTTGAACTCGGGTCCTCCTGATTCCAGGGCCGTTGCTCTACTCACTGTGCCACCTAGCTGCCCCTTGTTTTTAAAATTTTGAGTTTAAATTCTCTCCCTCTCTCTCTCTCCCCATTCCCTGAGACAGTAATCAATTTGATATAGGTTATGCATGTGCAATCATGTAAAATATATTTCCATATTATTCATGTTGTGAAAGAAAGCACAGACCCCCCCCCCCTTCCCCCAAAAGAAGCCATGAGAAAAATAAAGTGAAAAATAGTATGCTTCAATCTGCATTCAGACTCCATCAGTTCTTTCTCTGGAGGTGGATAGCATTTTTCATCATAAATGTCCTTTGGAATTGTCTAGCATCACTATATTTCCAGAATAACTAAGTCATTCACAGCTGATCATCATACAATATTGCTGTTACTGTTTACAATGTTATCCTGGTTCTGCTCACTTCACTTTGCATCAGTTCATGTGAGTCCAGGTTTTTCTGAAAGCATCCGGCTCTTCATTTCTTACAGCACAATAGTATTCCATCACAATCATATACCATAACTTGTTTAGCCATTTCCCAGTTGATGGGCATTCCCTCAATTTCCAACTCTTTGCCACAACAAAAAGAGCTGCTACTGATATTTTTGTACAAATAAGTCTTTCCCCGCCCCCTTTAAAAAAAATCTCTTTAGGATACAGAGTTAACAGTGGTACTTCTGGGCCAAAGGGTAGAGACTCCTATGCTGTATCTGGGACACAATTAAAGCAAACACATTGATAGTCCATCTGTCCTTGCTGTCAGCCCAGGTATAGACACACAAGTCTATAATGATCCTCATGGTCACCCAACAATATCTACTAGCCCTGGTAACTAGTAGATCAGAGATCAGCCAGTGACATGGAATGGAATTCCAGGTTCGCCAGACTAAACATTAGAATGTTACAGGTGAACCCAAAGAAACAGTAATCTCAGTATGTAAATGATAATACTAACAATTGCCTGTGCTAAGTGTACTTTGAACGTAATTGCTTTCGTCTATTGCTGTACATGTAAATTATTAGATTTTTGAGCATGCCTATATATTATTTTGCCAGTATGTTCACTTGACTGTGCTCTATATTTATGTCATAACAATGTTTATTCATTGTTTTCTTCGCTGTTTTGTGTTTACATTAATATTTCTAGTCAAGCTATGTTTCTTTTCGTATAATGCAATTGTTACAAGTAGCTAGCTTTGCTTTGTCAGTTAGCCATGCTTTCCTTTGTCATTTATGATTATTTTCTGCGTATTATGGAAAGATATAAACTCCTGAGGTGTACATGTGCTATGTCCTGCTTGTAACTTAGGCATGTTGTCCCTGAGGTACTTGGTCAGGCAATGCTTTGCATAATGCCATGTATTGTTAGTGTACATTTGTTTTCAATCATACTCTAAGTTGGTCGATGGGGATATCAGGAAAATTACTCTTACTGTTTTAGAGCAATGACATTTGTGTTTATATTGTTTGGTTACAGGTCTCAAGCTTACTTTGGCTGACTTTTTGCAAGGGATTGAAAAAATTTTGGCTCAGGAGAGGGGTAGCCTCAGTCATCTTCTAAAAGATAGCCTTCAATGCTACATACTTGGAAGGAAAATGATTCCTCAATGGCTGAAAGACCTTAGAGGATGATGCTGCATATTTTGGTAAAAAAAAAAAAAGGACTTACTTTAGCTGATTGGAGTACTTTGAGAGAGAAGGTTGCAAGAGAGAAACAAACTTTTGAATGGATGCTAGGAGAAAATGCCATCTACCTTCCTGCAGGGATCTTTTTGATAGGCAGTTCCTCCCGGCTTACATTCTCTTCAACTTTTAACTTTTACTAATTCCTTATACCATAATCTACAATAAATTCAAACTGTATATGTAATGTTAATATTAGTGCTCATACCATAAAAAAAATTAGAAGAGAAGCAGATGATAAACCTCTCAAGGCTATAGGTAGGAAATATACTCCTAACCAAGCAAGGGATAGAGGAAATTACAAAAGATAAAACAGATAACCTTAATATGAAACTGAAAAGATTCTGCACACAAAAAATTAATGCATCTATGGTAAGAAGTAAAGCAGTCAAATGGGAAAAAAATCTTCGTGTCAAATACCTCAGATAGGGTTTGGTATCCAAGATAAATAGTCAAGTCATTGTGTTGGTAAGCAAAATGAGCTCTTAGCACTTAGTTCAACAAGTGCCCTTGAAGAGTTTAGTTTGTTTCCTTTAAGTAATTCAGTGTATTCCACTGAGCCTTACTAGGTGCTAAGCCCCAGGCCGAAACCCCTATTAGGTGTAAAACCTATGTGGGTGTGGATTGGTAACTAAGGTGGGGCCCAAGGGGGGGGCTAACTCAGGGGAGGGCCTAGTTTACAAATGAGTTTGAGTGATAGGTTTGGGACATCAGAGGCTCTTAGATTCCGTGGGTTTAAGTCGCCTCTTTGTGACGATTTTAGGTCACGTGGGTGAGTCGCATGTGTGACTCACCCTTGATCCTGAAAAAGATATAAAACCAGGGGTTGCCCTTCTCTTCTTTGGAGCTCTCACCCACAGCCCTGGTGGCACCCGTGACTCTGGGCCAGCCCTTGTTCTGAGCTCCCTGGGTGAACCTAGATGTTGGTAACTATGAATTGTATTGGGTCTGTGTGTTTGTAATTTGTTTAGGGCTCTCACTCGTGGTGGTGCTGAGGTGGAGATGCTGGGCAGCTGTAGCTAAGGGCCCTCCAGCTTGTAACCCAGATGCTGAGACTTTGTTAAACTCTGGTAACTATGTATTGGGATTGGAATCAGACAAGGTCTGTCTGTTGATGTTTGTACTTTGTTTGTATTTTATTCTGAAGTTTATGGTGCTGGATTTTTCCCCTGAACTAAGTGAATGATATTTGTATACTGAATTAAAGTAAGCTTGTCAACTCCTTCACGTAGCTTTCCTTAGTTAAGCAAATCAAAAGAACCTGAGCTTTTGCAGCGTGTTGGCAGCTTTCTGGGTGCTGGATGTTGGTGGATCTTACACCCCCACAGAAGCTGCTAGCTGGATTGTTGAAACAGTCATACACATATACACACACATACACACACACATACATATATATATACATATACATGTACATATATATATATATATATATATATATATACACACACACATATACAATTCCCCAATGATAAGTGGCCAGAGAATATGGACAGTTTCTCCAAAAAAAATTGCAACTCATTAATTACTCTATGAAATAATTAATCAAATCACTAATAATAAAAGAAATGCCAATCAAAATAATTCTGAGATCTTCTCATACCCAGAAAATTAGCAAAGATGACAAAAGATAAGAATAGTCAATGTTGGAGGGATTGTGATAGTGAGAGAGGCACACTACTGAATTGTTGGTAGAGTTATGAATCAGTACAATCATTTTGGAAAACAATTTGGAATAATGCAAATAAAGTGATAAAAATGTCCATATCCTTTGACTGAGAGACTCCACTATTGGGCCAAATGACCCCAAAAAAGTCATTGATAAGAAGGAAGTCCCCATATATAGCAAAATATTCATAGCAGCATTTTTTGTGATAGCAAAGAATTGAAGATAAAGTGGATGCCCATCAATTGGAGGATAGTTAAACAAATTGTGATACATGAGATAATAATGGGATATTATTGTGCTATAAATAATGATGAATATAATGAATATGAAGATTGGAAAGGCAGGAGGGGTCTAGAAGGACTTCAAATGCCAAATACAGTGTTTTGTATTTACTCCTGGAGGTTGATTGGTTGTTGTCCTTTGTTCTCAAAGAGGACCAAAATGTGTCTGACCTTGGCTGATCAGACGAATACAAGCCCAGAATGCTCTACCACAGGTTGGGCACAAATAGTCCATGTGAACATTTAGAGTGGACACTCTAAATTTGCATATCCTGTGTTTCCTTTGAACTGTTTCAATTCTGCTTTGCTCATAGAGTATAGCACCTTCTCTGATGCAGGCATAACATGCTGAGTGGTTCTGTGCCAGTGTCTCCCATGTCACATAATCAATTCCAAAGTTCTTGTGAGAGACCTTGGGAGTGTCCTTGTATCACTTCTGACCACCATGTGAAGGCTTGCCCTATGTGAGTTCTCCATAAAATAGTCTTTTTGGCAAGCATACGTTTTGCATTTGAAAAACATGGCCAGCCTATCAGAATTCCATTCTCTGAAGCAGAGTCTGAATGCCTGGCAGTTTAGTTTGAGTAAGGGCCTCAGTGTCTGGTACCTTATCCTGCCAGGTGATCTTCAGAATCTTCCTAAGACAATTCAAATGGAAGCGATTCAGTTTTCTGGCATGGAAGACTGTCCAGGTTTCACAAGCATACAACAATGAGGTCAGCACCATGGCTCTGTAGACCTTCAGTTTGGTAATCAGTCTAATACCTCCTCTCTCCCATACTTTCCTTTGGAGCCTCCTAAACACTGAGCTAGCTCTGGCAATGTGTACTTCAACCTAATTATCAATGTGTACATCCCTGGAAATTACACCACCAAGGTAAGTGAACTCATCTACAGGATTCAAAACTTCTCTTTTTGCTGTAACTGATGGTTCCACATATGGATGGTGTGGTGGTAGCTGATGTTTTCTTGGTATTAATTAGGCCAAAATTAGCACCGGTAGCTGAGAAGTGATCCATACTTTGTTGCATCTCAGCTTCAGAGGCTGCATTGAGTGCATAATCATCTGTAAACAGAAAATCATCCACCAACCCTTCTTCCACTTTGGTCTTGGCTTGTAACTTTTTCAAGTTGAAGAATTTACCATCGGTGCAATAGCTGACATTGATACCATGTTCATCCTCATTGAAAGCATTTGACAACATGGCTGAAAGCATCATACTAAAAAGCATGGGAACAAGTACAAAGCCTTGTTTCACTCCATTAGTGACTGGGAAGGCATGAGAGTATTGTCCATTATCTAGAACCCAGGCAAGCATGGCATCAGGAAATGGATACACAATGCTGATGGACTTCTCCGGGCAACTAAATTTTGACATAGTTTTCCATAAACCCTCATGACTAAGAGTATCAAAGGTCTTTGTCAGATCTACAAATGTTGTATGCAGACCTCTATTCTGCTCCTGGCATTCTCCTGGAGTTCTGAGGCAGCAAACACCATATCAAGGGGCTGGGCCAAGATGGTGGCTAGAAAACAGGGACTCCTCCAAATGCCTCCAAACACCTGTAAAAAATGGCTCTGAACAAATTCTAGAGCTGCAAAACCCATGAAATAACAGACGGAAGCAGGTCTCCAGCCCAGGATGGCCTGGATGGTCACTGGGAAGGGTTTATCACACCATACTGGGAGCAGAGGGCAGCCAAGCATGGGCTGCACCAGAATAGAACAGACTGGGTCTGGAGGAGCAGGGATCAAGGCCATGAATCACTCAGCTATAGCAGTTGCCAGACTTCTCAACCCAGAAACGCCAAAGACCATGGAGCATGTCAGTGGGAAAACTTCTGGATCAGGGTGAGAGAAGTGCACCTTCTGGCCCCAGCCTGGTGGGAGGAATCAAGTGGCAGATCAGAGTGGGAGTACAGGGAGTGCTTTGCTGATGCAGAGGCAGGGTTCTGTTGCTTTGCCCTGCTTGGATCTGGGTCATGGTTGGCAGTTCTTGGGGGAGGAGGAGCACTGATGTGGCAGAGCTTGTGGTGGCTTAGAAGTAGCTCTGAAAACAGCCGCACAAAACCCCTGAAGCTTGGGACAAAGCACTCTCTACTCTGAAGGCAGTCATAACCTGACCAAAAGCTCAAGGGTCAAGTAGATGGCTGGGAACATGAGCAGCAGACAGCGTAAAAGGACTCAGACTCAGACTCAGACTATAGAATCTTTTTTTGGTGACAAAGAAGATCAAAACATACAGCCAGAAGAAGTCAACAAAGTCAAAGAGCCTACATCAAAAGGCTCCAAGAAAATTATGAATTGGTCTCAGGCCATGGAAGAGCTCAAAAAGGATTTGAAAAAGCAAATAAGAGAAATAGAGGAAAAAATGGGAAGAGAAATGAGAGTAATTCAAGAAAATCATGAAAAACAAGTCAATGACTTGCTAAAGGAGACCCAAAAAAATACTGAAGAAAATAATGCCTTAAAAAATAGACTAACCCAAATGGCAAAAGAGCTCCAAAAAGCCAATGAGGATAAGAATGCCTTAAAAGACAGAATTAGCCAAATGGAAAAGGAGATCCAAAAGACCACTGAAGAAAATACTGCCTTAAAAATTGGAATGAAAATTTGGAATTCAAATTTTTAAAAGTAGATGCTCAAAAAAATTGTTTTTGCATGCAGCTGGAAAACAAGATATATAGGGAATGGGGCATAGAAATCTATCCTGCCCTACAAGAAAGTAAGGGGAAAGGGGATGGGGCGGGGAGTGGGGTGACAGAAGGGAGGGATGACTGGGGAACAAGGCAATGAGAATATATGCCATCTTGGAATGGGGGGGAGGGTAGAAATGGGGAGAAAGTTTGTAACTCAAAATCTTGTGGAAATCAGTGTTGAAAACTAAAATATTAAATAAAAATGATAAAATTCAAAAATTGGAATGGAACAAGTGGAAACTAGTGACTTTATGAGAAATTAAGAAATTATAAAACACAACCAAAAGAATGAGATAATGGAAGACAATGTGAAATATCTCATTGGAAAAACCTCTGACCTGGAAAATAGATCCAGGAGAGATAATTTAAAAATTATTGGACTACCTGAAAGCCATGATCAAAAAAAGAGCCTAGACATTATCTTTCAAGAAATTATCAAGGAAAACTGCCCTGATGTTCTAGAACCAGAGGGTGAAATAGAAATTGAAAGAATCCACAGATTGTCCCTTGAAAAAGATCCCAAAAAGAAAACTCCTAGGAATATTGTAGTCAAATTTCAGAGTTTCAAGGTCAAGGAGAAAATATTGCAAGCAGCCAAAAAGAAACAATTTGAGTATTGTGGAAACACAATCAGGATAACACAAAATCTAGCAGCTTCTACATTAAGGGAGTGAAGGGCTTGGAATATGATATTCTGAAGGTCAAAGGAGCTAGAATTAAAACCAAGAATCACCTACCCGCCAAAACTGAGTATAATACTTCAGGGCAAAATACGGACTTCCAATAAAATAGAGGACTTTCAAGCATTTTCAATGAACAGACCAGAACTGAATAGAAAATGTGACTTTCAAATACAAGAATCAAGAGAAGCATGAAAAAAGTAAACAGGAAAGAGAAATCATAAGGGACTTAGTAAAGTTGAACTGTTTTGTTTACATTCCTATATGGAAAGATGATATTTGTTGATATTTGTAACTCATGAGACCTTTCTCAGTATTATGGTAATTGAAAGGAATACACATATACCTACATACATATATACATATATATACACATTGTGTGCATATATATATATGTGTGTGTGTGTGTGTATACATATATATATATTTATATATATATGTATGTATATATATGTATATATATATGTAGACAGAGGGCACTGGGTGAGTTGAATGTAAAGGGATGATATCTAAAAAATAAAATTAAGGTGTGAGACAGGACTATGTTGGGAGAAGGAGAAAGGGAGAGATAGAATGGGATAAATTATCTCACATAAAAGTGGCAAGAAAAAGCAGTTCTATTGGAAGGGAGGAGGGGGCAGGTGAAAGGGAATGAGTGAATCTTGCTCTCATCAGATTTGACTTAAGGAGGGAAAAACATACACACTCAATTGGGTATCTTACCCTACAGTAAAGTAGGGAGGAAAGGGATAAGAGAGGGGGAATGACAGAAGTGAGGGCAGATCAGGGAAGGAGGTAATCAAAAGCAAACACTTCTGAAAAAGGAGAGAATTGAATAAAGGGGGACAGGAATAGGATGAAGGGAAATATAGTAAGTCTTTCACAATATGACTGTTATGGAAGTATTTTGCATAAGGATACAAGTGTGCCCATGTTGAATTGCTTGCCTACTCAAGGATGGTGGGTGGGGAGGGAAGAAGGGAGAGAATCTGGAACTCAACGTTCTAAAAACATAAATGCTCAACAAAAAAAAAGGTTTTTGCATGCAACTGGGAAATAAGATATACAGGCAATGGGGTATAGAAATTTATCTTGCCCTACAAGAAAGTAAAGGGAAAAGGGATGGGCGGGGGCAGGGGGGAGTGGGGTGACAGAAGGGAAGGCAAACTGGGGAAAGGAGCAATCAGAATATATGTCATCTTGGGGTTGGGGGAGGGTAGAAAAGGGGAGAAAATTTGTAACTCAAAATCTCTTGGAAATCAATGTTGAAAACTAAAAAGATTAAATAATAAAAAAGTTAAACTAAAAGAAAAACCACCATACCAAGTATTCCTTAGCCCTTTCTGAAGCCACACTGGCTCTCAGGTAGATGACCACCTTCCAGGTGAAGGATCAGCCTATTACGGAGGACTCTGGCAAGAATCTTGCCAGCAATGACTAAGAGAGAGAACCTACCCTCCCCATCCCGTGATTGTCACAGGATAATCTGTTTCCTTTACCTTTATAGAGATGGACAATGGAGGCATCCTCGAACTCCTGGTGGATAACCTCCTCTTGCCATATAACCTGAAACATTTCAGTCAGCATTTGTATGAGCAATGGATCCCCTACTTTGTAAATCTCAGCTGGAATAGAATCAGCACCAGGTGCTTTGCCACATGAAAGAGGCTAGTGGCATTTGAAACTTCTTTGTCAGTTGGAGATTCAGCCAGGGAGGGATTGACTTCAATCTGAGGTAAACCATCAGTGGCCTCAGTACTGATTTATGATGGTCTGTTGAGGGCGTGTACTGGTAAGCAAAATGGACTCTTAGCACTCAGTTCAACCAAGTGCCCTTGAAGAGTTTGGCTTTTGCTTCCTTTGAGTAATTCAGTGTATTTCATTGAGTCTTACTAGGTGCTAAGCCCCAGGCCCAAACCCCTATTAAGTGCTAAGCCTATGTGGGTATGAAGCTCCTAGGGTACTAAGGGGAGGTGCTAACTCAAGAGCCAATCATAGGAGCCTAAGTTCTGGTCATTCAGATGATGTTTGATGACGTCTGAAATGGTATAGGAAGAGAAGACCGAGCCTTTTGCTCAGGGCTCTTACTCTTGGTGGTGCTTGCTGATGCGGAGACTCCGGGCAGCTGTAGCTAAGGGCCCTCCAGCTCATAAACCCGGATGTTGGGACTTTGTTAAACTCTGGTAACTATGTACTGGGATTTGAATCAGACAAGGTCTGTCTGTCGATGTTTGTACTTTGTTTGTATTTTGCTCTGAAGTTCAGGGTGCTGGTTTTTTCCTCTGAACTAAGTGAATGATATTTGTATGCTGGATTAAAGTAAGCTTGTCAACCCCTTAACTTTGCTTTCCTTAGTGAAGCAGATAAAAAGAACCTGGGTTTTGGCAGCATGCTTGTTGTTGGGGTTGTGTTGGTCTTTCACCCCCACAACAGCTGCTAACCCCATTGTTGAAACAGAGCACTATGGAGGTGCTCCATCTCATCTCTCTAGGACCATGTCCATATCACTAATCAATGTGGCTCCATCAGCACTGAGTAGCTGAGATGCACCATAGGTCTTTGACCCACAAATAGCTTTCAGGGCATCATAAAAGTGCTTTGGATTATTACTATCAGCATAAAACTGAATTTCATCTGCCTTCTTACTGAGCCAAAAATCCTGCATCTCTCTAAGCTTTGCTTGTATTTTACTTTTGACGGAATTAAATGCTGCCTTCTTAGAGATGGATGAGCTATCCAGCTGGTAAACCCTGTGGAGTTCTTATTTTTCATTTAGCAGCTTCTGAATTTCCCCATCATTTTCATCAAATCAGTCTTGGTGTTTGCAAGTGTTCTGACCCAGATGAGCAAATGCAGTGCTATACACCAAATCTCTGAAAGCTGCCCACTCCTTTTCTGCTCCACTGTTGCCAACTGTGTGTTGGCTCAACTTTCCCTCCAAGTTAGCAACTGTTCCGGCTCAGAGAAGAGCTTTAATTTGTTGACATTAATTCTTCTCATAGCTGTTTTGCATTGGGGGCACCACTTTTGTTGAATGTGAATATCTAGCTTAGAAAGGATAAGTCTATGATCAGTCCAGCACTCTGCACCACACATTGCCTTTGTCACTCTCACATCCTGTCTCTTCTTACAATCACATGTTCTATTAAATGCCAATGTTTGCTACAAGGGTCCATCCATAACGTTTTATTGCATTTGGGTAAATGGAAGACAGTATTGGTGATGAGAAGGTCATGAGATGCACAAGTCTTCAGTAATAAGTGACCATTGCTATTGCTATTTCCAACTCCATTCCTCCCTAGGATTCCCTGACAAGTCTAGTAGCCTGAGCCTACTCTAGCATTAAAATCACCCAGAATTATAAGCTTTTCCTCTTTTGGCACATTGATGATATGGGTCTCCAAGTCTTCATAAAATTTTTCTTTGACCTCATCAGGGTTTGTCATGGTGGGAGCATAGGCACTGACAATGGTGGCATGATGTTTTCCTGCAAGTGGCAATCCCATTGTCACGAGCCTGTTGTTCACTCCCTTTGGCAGGCATACAAGCTTGTTGACTAGATTAGTTTTGATTGCAAAACCTATGTCAGCTTTAAGGCACACCTCTTCACTGCTGCCACTCCAGAAAAACATGTATCCAGCTCCGACTTCGGTAAGCAGGCCTTTATTTACTAGCCTTGTTTCACTCAGGGCTGCTATTTGGATGTGATACCTGCTGAGTTCTCTTGCAACAAGAGCTGTTCATCTTTCAGACAGTTTCAGACAGTTGTCCATAAGTGTGTGCACATTCCATGCACCAATGGTGAGTGGAATCGTCTTTGCAGACATTTTTGTACATTTTTTTTTGTGTTTCAACCACAGAATGGGATTCCCTGCCTGCCTTGGTAATCAGGCCAGGGTTGGGTAAGCAGACTATTTTTAAGGCACCTTTTCTAGCCCCTTCATCACACCAGGAGGTGAGCAGTGCAAACCTTAAAAGGCTGCTCAGACACCAAGGGGGCTGCTGAATCCCACTGCTGCTTCCAGTGAGAAACGATCCTATGGCCTGGGCTGCCTGTGTGCAGGACTGTGACTACAGCTCCCAGTGTATCCACACCTGCTGCTCCATCACTTGCCTGTTACCACAGGACTTTGCGATAGGTATAATGGTAAAACGGTATGGGTAATGTCTTTTGATTCATGCATAAATTGGATTTAAGTGAGGCAGAGTTACTTGAAGTCATAACACTCTCTCCTCCAGAGTCATCACAGTCCAGTGGCAGGACAGAATCAAGACAATGGGTGATGGCTCAAGATACAGTGGATGGGGGCAGCTAGGTGGTGCAGTGAGTAGAGCACTGGCCTTGGATTCAGGAGGACCTGAGTTCAAATATGACCTCAGACACTTGACACACTTGCTAGCTATGAGACCTTGGGCAAGTCACTTAACCGCAATTGCCCTGCCTTCCCCCCTCAACAAAAAAGATGCAGTGGATGACCTTGGTGTCTTCAGTGTCTAACCAAGCTCTAAGTGCTCCACAGCACCTGCTTCAGCTGCCTTCATGACCATTGGAACAAATGATTCTCATCTGCTCATTCCACCAGGGAAGTCTTCACATGCTCCGTGTAGACATTGCCCTGACTCACCAATGTGTTTGAGACCCCTTGGTTACCCTCAACCTGGTTTAGCCCATCTGCCAAAATGGTTCACAAGAGTGTGGCCACTGTGCATGCCACAGCTTCTTGGAGCCACAGTTGAGAGCTGGGTAGAACAGGTGGACACTAAAGGGGGAAGGCAGCCCTGAAAAGAACTCAGCAGCCATCACATGAGAGGTCCCAGTCATCTCTGAATACACCCTATACCCCTCCTGGAGACAATAGTGGATCACTGGAGTTTTTTGAGTAGGGGGGCTAAATGAGCAGAACTGCATTTCAGGATGATGAGAAGACTGGACACTGTGCCATAGAAGAACCAAGTGATCATTTCTACTACCCTACCATCTACTAGGATTCAGGAGAGAACTGCTAGCTTAAAATCTAGCCATTTCCATAGTTGGGAAGGACCTCAGAATTCCTTTTCTTACCACTCTAATAACCACTCTAATTCAGGAAGTCTTCAACAATATTCCTGATAGGTATCTGGCCCTTGCTTCACAGTGCAGGTATGTCCATTGTTGGGTCTCTTATTGTTGAAGAGTTATTTCTTATATTGAGCTAAAATCTTCCTCTCTGTGATTTTCACATTTTAGTCATAGTTCTGTCTTTAGCTGCCTGTCCCTCCCTCCCTCTACCCCCCAATAGAATGAGGGCAGGGAATGTTTTACTTTTTGTCTATGTACCCCCTTGTTACCAGAATATGTCCCTTGCACATAGAAGATCTTTAATAAATGTTCATTGAATTTAATTGAATTCTATTTCATGTGCCTAGCATCAATTCTTACTCAAAACAGATGAGTAGTAACAGGGTGATTCCAAGGCTGACCTAATGGTTCAATGATTTCCTATGGGAGGATAGGATGAACAAAATAGGGTAGGGATAATTCTATCCTGACCCCTATGTGGTCTCTGTTTTAAATCCTTGTGGCTTTTTACCTTACAAAGCCTTTCTCTAGATAGATCTTATTTGTGAAATTTGCTCTACAGCCAGAGGACATGGGTTCAAATCCCGCCTATCATCTATAATGGCCTGGGGTGGGGAACCTGCAGCTTGCAGTCCACATGTGGCCTTGTAGATCCTTGAATGTGGCCTTTTGACTGAGTCCAAGTTTTACAGAGCGAATCCTTTTATTAAGGGGATTTATTCTGTAAAGTTTGGATTCAGTCAAAGGGCTGCCCTTGAGGACGCAGAGGGCCACATGTGGCCTTGAGGCTGCATATTCCCCACCCCTGACATGGCTATCATCTGTATGACATTGAATAAGTCACTAAATCTCACTGAGTCTTAGTTTCCTCAACAGCCAAATGAAGGGTTGGACTACATGGCCTCTGGTGTCCCTTGGTGTGTATGATCCTAGGAACTGTCTTAGGAGGCACTGTGATTCAATAGATCTGCAGTTAAAAGGACCTGGGTTTTCCAACTCTAAGACTACCTTTATGACCCTGGGCAAATCATTGAACTTTTTATTGTTAATCATTTAACTTCTGTAAAATGAGGGAATTGGATCATATCACTTTTTATCTCTAGATCTAATATCCTCTATGATCATACACACACATATACATGTATGTTCATGTAAGTTGCCCATTACTTCAAGTAGAGGCTAGATGACCACATGTTGGAGATATTGTAGGAGAGAATCCCTGACTGAATTGGATGAGATGATGTCTGAAGTTGTATTAATGTGAAGTCCCTAACAATTCTAAGAGTCTGTGGATATATAGGTCATCTCTCTGTCTCCTGCACCCCTGTCTCTGCCTCTGTCTGTCTCTACCTCCATCTCTGTTTGTCTGTCTCTGTTATTCCGCCTTTCCATCTCTGTATTTGTCTCTCTCTGCATCTCTGTCTCTCTGCATCTCCTTGTCTCCACATTGTTCTGTCTCAGTCTCTTTCTGTCTCTGTTTTCTGTCCATCTTTTCGTCTGGTTTTTTTTGTGTGTGTGTGTGTGTGTGTTTGTTTCCATCTCTCTCCCCTCATTGGATAGAGAATGGGTGTTGGAGATATGAAGATCTGGATTTAAGTCCCTACTCTGGCATATATTAGTTGTATGAATTTGGACACATCAGCCTCTTCTCCCCAGTTTATAGTCTTAGAATTATAGAACACTGAGAGGTCAAGTGATTTGTCCAGAGTCATTGTGTTGGCAATCAAAATGGGCTCTTATCACTCAGTTCAACCAACTGCCCTTGAAGAGTTTGGCCTTTGTTTCCTTCATTAGATTGGGAGTCCTTGGTGACCTCCTGGCCTCAGGGGAGGGCCTAGTTTACATGGATTTGAGCAGCATGTTTGGGACATCAGAGGCTTTTGGACCACATAGGTTTAAGTCACCTCTTTGTGACGATTTCAGGTCATGTGGGTGAGTCATATGTGTGATTCACCCTTGACCCTGAAAAAGATATAAAACCAGGGGTTGGCTTTCTATTTTTTGGAGCTCTTACCCACAGCCGTGGTGGCGCGCGACTCTGGGCCAGCCCTTGTTATGAGCTCCTGGGCTGAACCTAGATGTTGGTAACTTTGAATTGTGATTTGGTCTGTTTCTAATGTATCTTTGTATTTGTATTTGCTCTGAAGTTCAGGGTGCCGGCTTTTCCCCCTGAACTAAGTGAATGATGTTTGTATGTTGGATTGAAATAAGATTGTTAACCCCTTAACGTTGCTTTCCTTAGTAAAGCAGATCAAAAGAACCTGCGCTGGCAGCATTCTCGTTGTTGGGCTTGTGTTGGTTTTTCACCCCCACAGTACCTGCTAGCCAGATTGTTGAAACAGTCATATAGTCAGTTAGTGTATACATGCATACATACACACACACACACACACACACACACACACACACACACACACACATATATATATATGAGGTCAGAGTTGAACCTAGGTCTACCTAGCTTTGAAGCCAGCTATCTCTCTCTCTCTCTCTATCTCTCTCTCTCTCTCTCTCTCTCCATATACTTTATATATAGCAAAGGTTTTGCCCAGATATGTATAATTGAATTTGTTCAGTAAAGTCATATGTGTTACATATGCATACATATGTGTATATACATGCATATTATATGAAGCAGCAAGCTCTCCAGCACTGAGCTATGCTGCACATACATAGGATTACATGTATATTTCTATTCCTGAACTATTTCCTGCTCAGAATTTCAAAGGCACTGTTTGGTGCTTGGTGCTTGGTGATCTTACAAGACCTCACTAAGAATTTCTTTCCCCAAGTATTTTCCAAGAAGGAAAGATTGGGAAATGTGCCCTTGACTAACATTGGGAGAAGGGTCATTTGCGCATTCCCCTTTAGGCTCCATTCCAATGCCTTAAGAATGAGCTGAAAACCCAGTGTCTGATGATGTGATGACTGGAAAGCAAGATGACAGGAAGACTAACTGCAAGTCTGAGAGGAACCAGTGAAGAAATAACAAAGGGAGTCCTCCTGTCTTGCTTCCATACCCGTGCCTAGTGTGTCCTCCTGTTCTTGGAATGTATTTTCCTCCTCACTTCTGCCTCTTAGAATGCCTGACTTTCTTCATAGCTCAACTCAATTGCTGCTTCCTACATTAGATCTTCTACCAAGGTCCCAGCTATTGCATTCCCCACAAATTCCCTTGTATTTACTTTTTATATACATATTTTTTTTATGTGAGGAAAAGGAAGAAGTGTGGCATAGTGGATAGAGATCTGGCCTGACATCCAGGAAGACTTAAGTTCCCATCCTAACTCTGATACCTCCTACCTGTGTGACACTGGACAAGTCATTTAACCTGTTAGTGATTTATGGAATTCTCTTAGGCTATGAATTACAGAGAAAATGCCACCTTGTACTGACACTTCTTTCACCAGCAGTTCCCTATCTCAATGAAATCATAGGTGTCATCCCCATACTTCTGTTGTTGTTCTGTCATTCTCAGTCAGGACTGCATTTGGGGTTTTCTTGGCAAAGATACTAGAGTGGTTTGCCATTTCCTTCTCCAGCTCACTTTATAGATGAGGAAACTGAGGCAAACAGGGTTGAGTGACTTGCCCAGGGTCACACAGCCAGTAAGTGTATGAGGCCAGATTTGAACTCAGGAAGATGAGTCTTCCTGATTCCAGGCCTGGCACTCTATCCACTGTGCCACCTAGATGCCCTATCCCTATATTTTGTTTATATTCAAATATGTACGTATTCTTTACCATAATGACTACTTGGTTTACTCAAGGTCACACAGCTAGTCAGTATCTAAAGCAGGGTTTGAATTCAGGCTTTCTGACTTCGGGTCTAGTGCTCTACCCACCATGAAAGGATCATTGCCCCGGGGGGAAATACTGTCTGCCTATTCCTATTGCAGGCTGGGCCCCCAGGGATATGGGTGGTGTGTAGAGCCTGGACCAGGAGATGTAGTGAATGTGAACTGCATCAGGGCAGAGGAGGAAGGAGAGCAGCACTTGAGGTCAGGTAAGGCCAATAGCCTAGCTGTCTTCCTGCCCACCTGCCTTCCTAGAGAAGAGCTTACATAGCTGACTGTCCAGCTTAGCCTCTACTAGGGGCAAGAAAGGGCAGCAGAGGGATAGGCAGTGGTTGCAAGCAGGCTGAACATCTCGGCTTATTTTTTTGTGCCCTCCAATGGATTGTTTTCTATTCCTTCCTGGGAGCATGGGTGTATGTAGTCACTTTGGAGACTATTATCTTAAAAGGCCAAATCTCCTTTCATGTAGAAAAGTAGCATATCAATGCACCAAACAATCAGGAAGCATTTATCAGTGCTATGATGTAACAAAGGAACAAAAGCAAAAATGAAATAGTCTCTGTCCTCAATTTCAACAAACCTTTGCATAACCAGTGAATGGGACTGAAAAATGAATGTCATGATTTAAGTAAGTGCATCCAGTGATGCGTTGCTTCCATTTGGATCTCCATCTCTTTGTGAGGTAGCTTTTTCAAATTCAATGGCCAAGTAACAAAATAAACTGAATTTAAAACTAGACATTTGGGGTCACCATATCACAGAATGTTAAACCAAGATCTTTTAAAATAATGAATGAATGAAAAGGCATTTATCAAAGTGCCTACAATGTGTTCTGTGATAAGGGCTGGGAATACAAATAGAAAAGAAAGACAATCCCTGCTCTCAAGAAACTCACATTTTAATAGAAGATAATACATATCGGAGGTTTCAGTGGCAATTTATCAATACAGTGGCAAGTCATATGGAAAGGCCCTGTGTTTCTTAGGATACAGTGGCAAAGCAGCTAGTAATTCATCTTCTTTAATGTCATTTTCATTAGTAAAAGTACATCAGCTTCTGATGTTGAACCATCTGACAGTGCCAGGGATTTTGGTGGTGAGAACTTTCTTTTCCAAGTTTTTAGTAGCTGTGGTTGCTGAGAAATTCAGGCCTGCAGCACCTGCAGAGGAAGTTGCCAGGTTACATCTTCACAAGGGTTGCTTTCCTGGACTATGGTTGCAGAAGCCAGGCTGGAAGCAGGGCCAATGGCCTGGGGGTGCTGCTGTGCTCAGGGTTCTTAGGCTTACCTACCCGATTAGCAGCAGCTGGTCGGCAGTTAGAAACATCTACTGATGTTTATTAGTAGCAGCATTGGTGGTGGCAGGAATGGTGGGCATATTCAAACACATTACTTTTAATGATAAGAGCAAAAAAGAGATTTATGTTATTAACAAATACAATAAAAATATTTTAAAATATTGCTAATTTCATCTTTATGGCAGCCTTTAAAATTTTGATTATATACAATATAGTAATATAACAGCAAATGCAAATGCTATATAAATAAATAAACTTGACATAGGTTCTGTTTCTGGTCATGCATGATTGAAGGACTTGCTCTGTGTGATGATGAAAAGTCTTCTAATTGGCTGATGAAACTGAAGAACTGATGTTGGTGTTACTGGTTTAGAACTTTGAAAGGAATACCTATGTATGCCCTACTGGTCCCTATAATCCAATTCAACCAAGCCAGAGATATGTTTTGGGGGCATGGTCAATTTTTTTTTAACTGTTGAACAACAGTTTGAAGACTATTGTTTAGGACAGTCATTGCACCATATAAAGATATACTTAGCAACATCACCTTCAGTTAGGTAGGATAGTGATAAAAAAAAGATCTAGTGGTCCTCAACAGCCTATAGCCACAAAACTAGGGAGAAAAGAGAACAGAAAACCGGACAATTTGCTCCAAATAAGAGTTGGAAAGGAGAAATAGGCTCATTAAAGACTTCTCCCTAACACTAATGGCACAGTAAAAATTCTAGGCAATTAGCCTACCTGATGATGCTGAAGTTAACAGTATATTTGAAAACCTGAGACATTGGGTTTGTTTCACTTCATATATCCATCTATATATAACCCCACTACCACCCCAGGAGAGTTGCGTGATTTTCTAAAGGGCAGCCCTGTAGACAACTCCAGATTGGCAGAGCAACTGTGAAGAGAAGATGAGGAAATGGCAAGAGGGAAGGCATGAAGTTTTGAATGGGAAACAGGAGATTTTCTGGGAGCCACAGGCGTGTTGGTGAAGCTGGCCTTTGTACATGCACCTTGACTCCTAGCACCTGTAACCCAAGAAACTGCCAAGAGTGTACTTCCCAGTTGAGATTGCTTTCTCCTTGAATAAGCTGAGACATTATTGAGTCAATTTACTTTTGTATATTCTATTATCTGCCTAATTTTCTTAATTTCTGTTTTACTGTTTGCTCTAATAAAATATGGTTGCTTGCTAGCCAATGTTGTCTTTTGTATATAACCAGGATTTGTTGGGAGAACATGCCAAGAGCAATTGACTTCAGACCTTACTTGAAGGGAGTCAATGACAGGGAGACAGCAATATACCTTCTGCCTGGAAAGTTAGAGCCCATAATAGAGAAGTAGAGATGAAAGAAAAAAAAAGGAAAAAGGTTCCCATATGATTGGATCACTATATTAAGTTCCCAAGTGTTCTGTAGCCCCTAAATCTTTTTTTGGTGGCAGGAGGGGGAAGGAAGGCAATCAGGGTTAAGTGACTTGCCCAGGGTCATACAGCTAATAAGTGTCTGAGGCCAAATTAGAACTCAGGTCCTCCTGACTCCAGTGCTGGTGCTCTGCTCCACCTAGCTGCCCTGCCCCTAACTCTTAATTGGGTCAAATTCTGCATCTGAAGTTTTCCATGTATGTGATCTTGAGTAAATAATTTAATCTCCTTGGGTCTCAGTATCCTTTATAAAATGTAAATATATATAATACATAAAATGTAAATACAGCTTTTATAAAATGAGGGCTTCTGAGGTCTCTTCTAGATCCAGATCTGGATTCTGAGCAAATACTAGACCCCTGGTTTCTTCAACCTCTGTTCCTCTTCCCAGAAGTTGAGCATGGGAAGGAAAGAAGGGAGTGCCCGGAGGGCATGGGGTTATGCCCTACCCAGACCACAGGATGGGGGCTGCCTGAGTGTCACCGGCAGCTGCCTGATCAGAGACAGGAAATCAGCGGAATGACTGAGCATTTGTGACTGTGGCAGCCTCAGAGCACCCAGGCAGAAACAGTGGAAGAAATCTCTTCTAGGAGTCAGCCAAGGGCATAAGGTGATAGTCCCACCCCACCCTCACATTCAGCCACAGAACTTCAATTTGGAAACAGTTAGTTTATAGAAACACAGGATCAAAGAATGTGGAACTGGGAAGAAATCTTGGAGGTCATTTGGTCCAACCTTTTCATTTTACAGAAAAAGAAACCGAAGGTCAGAGAGGTTGGGGGCAGAGCTGGGATCCCAATCCCGGTTCTCTGATTATAAATTCCATGTTCTTTTGTCATTTATGGCACTATTTTCCTGCTGAAGCTGAAGGTGTGACCTTATCTAGATTTGCTTTAGGAAAATCACAAAGAATCTCCCATAAGCAACAGTGGTCTGAGCCACTCTGGACCATGGTCTGGACACTCTCACTCTCTTCCTTATCATAGGAAGGAATATGGTCAACCTGCTATGAGAAGTCATGATATCTAGGGTTTGGGGAGTAAAGAAAGGAACAGGGGTATAGAGGGTATGGAACAGAATGGGCAACCTATATAATCCAATGCAAGCATTTAGGACTACTTGGAGTGGTGGTGGTAGGGTGGGAAGTGCCTAGTGCCTAGCCTTGTAGGGGCCTGTTTCTCTCCACATCAGGGCTCCTCTCTGGCTGGCCTACCCAACCACAGGACAATCAGTCTTTCCCAGAAGCAACCAATCATGGCTACAATCTGCTGGGAAGTTACAGTAAGTGAGGCCTGACTGTTCCTTATATGGGGCTCCTGCGTTGTTCCCAGGCCTCTGAGCTCAGGGATGATCAGAAAGCGGAATTGATAGTACCTTCCCCTTCTATTTCCCTAGGCTAGTATCAAAGAGTGAAGTGAGTATGAGTGTATGGAGCAGAGGGGGGTTGTGGGGGGAGAGGATAAAGGAACAAGGGAAGGGAAGCCAATTTAACCATCTCCTTCCTTTGAAGAGTTTGGCCTTCCGAAGCATTTTCGGGGGACCAACTCTTTTCCGCCAGTCCTGCCAACCATACAGTCCAAGCCACAAAGAGCAGCTGAAAGCCACAACTAACATTTTAGAAGGGAAGAACTGACTCACAACCAGGCTGGGTCCTCTTTTAATGTTCTTGGCCCTGAGCCTAGGATTCCTGCAGGTTCTGACAACAAGTTGGACCATCCTATTCCATAAAACCCAGCTTCAGGGTAACGTACAGCCAGATCCCAAAAGGAGAAGAGCCTCTCTGTGTGTGTGTGGGGGGGGGCAGTGCCCAAAGTATCAAGGTCCCCCAAGACATCAGATTTTTGGTAAGATGGAGGCTTAAATTAGCCTTTGCTTGGAGTGAGGGTCTCCAGAGACTCAATGAGAAGATAAGAGGGAAGTGGAATGAAGGAGAAAGCTTAGAGGAGTGAGAGGCAGGATTGCTTTTAGGTACTCTTTTGTCTCTGACAGAATCAGATTCCTTAACCCCACACCTCCAAGAACCCAGGCTTTGTCCCAAACACCAAATGAACTAGTAACCCAGATCCCACAGCGGGGGCCTCTGTAGCTAAGTCCACAGTTGTTCCATCCTCTGTAAGGCTCTAATATGTGGAGTGAGAGAACTAAACATTGGGGTTCCAGGGCCAGGAGAAATAGGCCTCCATACCCAGCAATCCCAGGACCACCCAGAGTCCACTATAAGAAGAGGAAACAACGGAGCAGCTGAATTTCAACACCGGCGTGGGTGTTCTTTGGCCGGAAATAAGTTGCAGATCTCTCAAGAGTTACCAGAGGGACCCAAATCATGTCCCCTGCCCCCACTCCAGGGAGCAGAGCACTTCCAAGCCACATCCTGGAGAAGTTTTCTTTTCCTCAGGGAAAAGTCTAGCAGTTGGTTCCTGGGAAGAGACTGGTTCAGAGACTGAAAAATCCTGACCCGACTGGTGACCTGCCTGTTCCCCAACTCCATCATTCATCTTGGGAATTCTCTGGACTGGTTGCTAACAAAAGGTAGCCTCCCAATCCACCGACCCCTCCCCCCCCACCTCCTTCCTGCAGCTGCCTCAGCCCCTCCCTGGACCTCAGAGGATAACTTCATTTCAGGGAAGTATGCCCAGGGAGCCAGAGTTATGGAACAGATGTCGAAGGGGAAGCAACCAAGATTACCTTACACTCACCCTCTCCTGCAGATAGCTATGTATATTTGGGTCTGTGAGCCTAGCTCATAAAAGAAAAAAAAAATTCCTGTGTACATTACCATGGCAACACCTCCTTTCTGTTGCTTTATCTCCAGGAGACCTTACAGTCAATTCCTGAAGGAGAAGGGAGGATGGGGGGGCGGGGAGAGAAAGAAAGCAGTTGCAAATTCCTCAATTGTTCCATCAGCTCAGCTGGGTTCCCCAGACGAGTTTCCTTAAGACTGTGAAGTCATCTACTCTATCGCTACAACTTCCTCCACCCCCTCCCTGGTAGCCTCTTTCCCTCTGCAGCTCCTCTCAATTGTCGGTGGTTTTTTTGGTGGCTATGGAAGACAGCCTCGAGGCTGCAGTTTCCTCACCCCTGGACTAGCCTACCTTGCTGCCCTACCTCTGGTAGTTTTAGGACTTCAGAGGTCATTGAGTTCAAACCCTTAGTTTTCCAAATGGGGAAACAGAGAAGTGATTTTCCCAAGGTCACTGGAGGTAGTAAGTACCAGAGCTGGGATTTGAACTCAGGTCCTCTTAACTCCAAGTCAGTGCTCTTTCCAATTATACCATGCTGTCTCTCTGTAGGAGCCCTATTTTTGGTGCCAGTGCTGACAGATGGGGCATCCCTAGCAAGAAAGGAGTCTATTTTAGGCAGCACCAGCAGGAGCAGTGCCATCGGCTACCCGCAAGGACTTCCCAGCAGAGTGTGTGTCCTGAGGACAGAGAGGATTCCAGAGCTGGACTCAACTCTCCAAATTCCCAGCACCAGAAGAGCTGCAGGGCAGATTCTGCCTCTCTGAGCCCTGCTCCTCTTTTTGGTCAACATTCCTATGAAGGGACACATGTCACCCCTCCCTTCTGCCCTCAAAAAGTGCAAACCATGCAGATTTCTGGCTACATATACAAATATCATCAACTCCCCTCCCCAACTCCCATCCCTACCCTATCCCTTCACTGCTTCCTAGGGAAATTACTGGCACAAGCTAGAAGGGTTCTTGGTCCAGTTCCCTTTGGTCCCTCCCATAATTCACCAAAATAACTGACTTTTGTGTAGGAGAATGCCTTTGGCTGGTTCTATCTGCATATGAAAAGATGAAGAATGCCGCTAAACTGGTACAAAAGAAGATAGCCTTGCCCCCTCAGCTTAGCTTTGTCTTTCTACCAGCCTTTTCTCCACACACCCCCACCTGCACCCCATACACACTTAGCTACAAGGGAGAATTAAAGAACCTTTGGGTTGGGAAATCGGGGAACCCTAAACTTCTCAGCTGTTTAGGAGTTATTGGACAAGTGACTACTACTTTGTTTGTAGGTTAGCTTTAAGATATTAAAGTTGGGCTGTATATGAAATGCTTACCAAAGAAGGCTCAAGTCCCTGGACCGGTGTGGGGAATGGGAGAAGGTTCAAAGAAAAGATTAAGCCTGAAGGTAATAGCTAGCTGGAAAGACTTGCTCTTGGTTCTAAGGAGCTTGTGCCAGGGTTGACAGAAGTCTTGCTTATGGAGAGGACAGTCAAAAATTCAAAGGGAATAAGATAATGAAAAGTTTTTTGCTTGTTCAAAGGAATGGTTTCTACCTATTCTAAAATACTCCTCCCTTTCCACCACTCTCTTAGATGTGTCATATTTGATTAGAATGTAAATTCCTGTGTGAAAATTGGTCCAGTTTTTAATTGTGTTCTATTGCCAGGCATATTCCCCAAGGTGGTCATTGACAAAGAAAAAGGGTTCCCATATACCACAAAATTTAAGTAGCCCCACTTTTAATAAAGAATTGGAAATCAAGCAGTTGCCTGTTGATTGGGGAATGGCTAAACAAATTGTGGTACAAGGATGTAATGGAATATTACTGTGTTATATGAAATGATGAGCTCATGAGAAGCTTGTTAAGATTTATATGAACCGATGCAAAATAAGCAGAGCCAGAAAAGCAATAGACAAAAAGACTGCAACAAGGTAAACCAAATAACAACCAGAAAACAATCAAAGCCAAATGTTGCAAAATTATAAACAACCTTGGCCTCAAAGGAGAGGTATGGAAAGACATGTCTCTGCCCCTTTCCTTTACAGAAAGTGTTGTCCAGGAATGTGGAACTTTGAATGTAACACTGTTGAGGTTTAAGGGTGCTGGAACCCCAAAATAGCAACACATGGGTCCTGACTGAATGAATTTGACCCAAGCCTTCTTTCAGACAAAGAAAAACAAAGTTTATTAAAGATCCACCACATTGGTTAGACTTTTTTTTGTTTTGAGATTTTTTTAAACCTGTTTTTAGTTTTCAACTTTCATTTCCATAAGATTTTGAGTTACAAATTTTCTCTCCATCTCTACCCTCTCCCCACCCCAAGATGGCATATGTTCTGATTGCCCTTTTCCCCAGTCTGTCCTCTCTTCTATCACCCCTCTCCCCCCCCTCCCCCTCATCCCCTTTCCCCTTACTTCCTTGTAGGGCAAGATAGATTTCTATACCCCACTCATGGCCTATGTATCTTCTTTCCCAGTTGCATGTAAAAAATAAATTTTTTTTAACATTTGTTTTTAGAACTTTGAGTTCCAAATTCTCTCCCTTCTTCCCTCCCCACCTGCCGTCTTGAGAAGGCAAGCAATTCAACACAGGCCACACATGTATCATTATGCAAAACACTTCCATAATAGTCATGTTGTAAAAGACTAACTATATTTCCCTCTATGCTATCCTGTCCCCCTTAATTCAATTTTCTCTTTTGACCTTCTCCCTTTTCAAAAGTGTTTGCTTTTGACTAACTCCTCCCCCAATCTGCCCTCCCTTCTATCGTCCTGCCTCTTATCCCCATCCCCCTTACTTTCCTGTAGGGTAAGATACCCAATTGAGTGTGTATGTTACTCCCTCCTGAAGCCAAATCTGATGAGAGCAAGATTCACTCATTCCCTTTCACCTACCCCCTCTTCCCTGCCATTACAACAGCTTTTTCTTGCCATTTTTATGTGAGATAATTTACCCCATTCTATCTCTCCCTTTCTCCTTCTCCCAATATATTCCTCTCTCACCCCTTAATTTTATTTTTTAGATATTATCCCTTCACATTCAACTCACCCTGTGCCCTCTGTCTATATATATATGTATACATGTGTATATATGTATGTATGTATATTCCCCTTCAACTACCGTAATACTGAGAAAGGTCTCATGAGTTACAAATATCATCTTTCCATGTAGGAATGTAAACAAAACAGTTCAATTTTACTAAGTCCCTTATGATTTCTCTTTCCTGTTTACTTTTTCATGCTTCTCTTGATTCTTGTATTTGAAAGTCACATTTTCTATTCAGTTCTGGTCTGTTCATTGAGAATGCTTGAAAGTCCTCTATTTTATTGGAAGTCCATATTTTGCCCTGAAGTATTATACTCAGTTTTGCTGGGTAGGTGAGTCTTGGTTTTAATCCTAGCTTCTTTGACCTCCAGAATATCATATTCCAAGCCCTTCACTCCCTTAATGTAGAAGCTGCTAGATTTTGTGTTATCCTGATTGTGTTTCCACAATACTCAAATTGTTTCTTTTTGGCTGCTTGCAATATTTTCTCCTTGACCTGGAAACTCTGCAATTTGGCTATAATATTACTAGGAGTTTTCTCTTTGGAATCTTTCTCAAGAGGTGATTGGTGGATTCTTTCCATTTTTATTTTACCCTCTGGTTCTAGAACATCAGGGCAGTTTTCCTTGATAATTTCTTGAAAGATGATATCTAGGCTCTTTTTTTTGATCATGGCTTTCAGGTAGTCCAATAATTTTTAAATTATCTCCCCTGGATTTATTCTCCAGGTCAATGGTTTTTCCAATGAGATATTTCACATTGTTTTCCATTTTTTCATTCTTTTGGTTCTGTTTTATAATTTCTTGATTTCTCGTAAAGTCACTAGCATCCACTTGCTCCATTCTAATTTTTAAGGCAGTATTTTCTTCAGTAGTCTTTTGGACCTCCTTTTCCATTTGGCTAATTCTGCCTTTTGAGACATTCTTCTCCTAATTGGCTTTTTGGAGCTGTTTTGCTATTTGAATTAGTCTATTTTTTAAGGTATTATTTTCTTCAGTATTTTTTTGGGTCTCCTTTAGCAAGTCATTGACTTGTTTTTCATGATTTTCTTGCATCACTCTCATTTCTCTTCCCATTATTGCCTCTACTTCTCTTACTGGATTTTTCAAATCCTTTTTGAGCTCTTCCATGGCCTGAAACCAACTCATATTTTTCTTGGAGGCTTTTGATGTAGGCTCTTTCACTTTGTTGACTTCTTCTGGCTGTATGTTTTGATCTTCTTTGTACCAAAGAAAGATTCTATAGTCTGAGTCCTTTTATGCTGCCTGCTCATTTTCCCAGCCAATTACTTGACTTTTGAGGTCTCCCACATTGGGTAGACTCTTGAGGAATCTGAGCACTTGTATCACTAGTGCCAATGGACCAGATTGAATCTCAACTCATGTAACACTTGTATTGACAAGCAGACCAGCATGAATCTGAGCACCTTCATGGACTCAAGGTGGATCTTAGGGGGAGAGAGAGATCTAGGGGTGACCAAGTAGTCTGGGGTGACTGGAGGAGGGGTCCAGGTGGGATCTTGAGGAAAAGTCTAAGGAGGATCTTGATGGGACTGGGGCGGCTAGAGGTAGAGAGCAGGAACTAAGAGAATGGGATTTTGATAGGATCAAGGGCAGGAAACAGCCAGAGGCAATCTGGAGGTACCAGAGATTTGGGCATAGCAAAAGGGTGGAAGATTCAAAGAGAGTTCAAGGGGGTTCCCAGAGCCTGTACCCAGGTCTTTTTAAATGTAATGATGGGTTTTGCAGAATTTTTTAAATTCTTCTTTTTCTTTCTTTTAAAAAAATTCTGTCTCATAAGAGATGACTCTCTGAGAGAGGGGGAGAGGTACAGACATATAGAGACATAGTGACATATCTAGACCATGCAAAAACCAAAGATATCAAAACAAATTACATATTATACACATATACATACATATATATGTATATATTTAAATCAATGTAGCTCCTTGAGGGCAAAGGACTGCCTTTCTTTTTGCATTTGTATTCCCAGCCCTTAGGACAGTGTCTCATAGGTAGAGTAGCTAGGTGGCTTACTGGATAGAGCCCTGATCTGCAGTCAGGAAGACCTAGGTTCAAATCTAGCCTCAGACAATTACTAGGAGTATGATCCTGAGAAAGTCATTTAGCCTGTTTGGGGATAAAAATAGTACCTACCTCCTAGGGTTGTTGTGCGAGTCAAATAAGCTAATAAAGGGGTTAACACAGTGCCTGGCAAATAGTAAGATCTATATAAATGTTTATTATGGTACAGAGTAAGTACAAAAAAATATTACTCGTTATTTGATCCTCCTAAAAATGCTTAGATATAGCTAGGGTGGGAATTGTTCACTCCATTTTACAGATGACGACGCTGAAGCTAGTTCTGTGAGGATAAGGGATGGGCTCGAGACCACGTCTCATCCGTGGTGGGAGCAGGACTAAAACCCAGGTCCAACATTCTTTATACTACACTACCTGGTCACTTTACAAACTGCTAAGTATATATGACCCTGAATCTGACCTTTCCACGGTCTCAAATTATGTTCCTGTTGCCCTTCTTGACTTCTTCATGTCTGCACTGAAGGAGCCTCCCAAGAAATTCCCAGTCTGGTGGAAAATATGCTGAGTGAAGAGGATTCTGAAGACTTGTTCCCGCTCAGGCTCCAGCTTACCCTGACTTGCCATATGACCTTTGGGTAAATCATTCAAATACCCTGAACCCATATCTTCTTGTTAGTAATCCAATTCAGAGAACCATAGAAAAAGAAGAAACTTTAAGGATCACCTAATCGAACCACTTCATTTGACTGAAAGGGAAACTGAGCACTGGACAAGGGAAGTTTGTAGCATAGCTGATCATGAGAAGATACAAAGAATGGAAACACAGTATCTCTTCGGCAAAGCAAATAAAGGATTTGGTTTCCTTGTGTGTCCAAAGAAATAAGAAAAATATTTTCATTGACTACTTGGGTCATATCCTCTTGTGGTACTTAGGAGGCACATAAGCAAAAAAAAAACCAACTACTATGAAGATAATTAAGGACTGATGCTCTAATTATCAACTTCTGTTATATTTTTTATAGAGGATGACAAGTCTAAATTAAGAATTTTTTTTTCTTTTTTAAAAAGGTAACTTTTGTTGATAACTTTTATCTTTATATCATCTTTATTTCTAAATGTGTCCTTCCCTGTTACCTACATAGTGAGCATAATGAATTCTTTGATAAAGAAATTCCATAAAGAATTTGATAAGACCTTCCAAATGAAAGCAACTTAATGTGAATGCAGGAAGACCTTAATGCAGAAGTAGGGGATAGGAAAGAATGGCAAAAGGTACGAAGCCACCCTCAATTCAGGTCCCCTTAGCTCCAGTCACATTACTTCCTCATTTGAGAGGAGCTGGGGTTATTTGCATATGTCTCATTGAAATTCTTGGAGGGGAACTCCCCCTTGCACTACGGGAGTGGATTTCTCAGAGAAACCGAAAGGGTTGTACATGGGGGAGGAGTTGAGAGAGTGTCTGGGAGGTCTAGAATGCCCCTTGTCTCCCCCCTTCATGATTCACCCTTATTCACTATCCAGAGCAAACTTCCTTAGGCAACTTTCATCAAAGTTTTTCCACAGAAGTCTCAGCTCAAAACATTTCAGGTCTTTTTTTGAACTGAACTCCCCCTTTGAGGATAATGCACTATTTTCTTTGTGGCCTTTGGATTAACATGTTCTTTTTGCAGTAGGACCTGAGAAAGGTCCTACTTTACCCTGTGCCCCAGTGGAAAATGTCCTGGCTTTGGAGTGTGACGATCTGGCTTTACATCATGTTTCTATCATTTCCATCATTTACTATTGGTATAACTTTGGGCAAGTTTGGTTTCCCTCTCTGGACTTCAGTTATTCGTTTGTAAAATGAGGGAATGGACGAGGTGGTCTCTAAGGTTCCTTTTATCTTTACATCTATGATCCCAAGTTCTTACTTGGCTTGGGGGGAATTGGGGAAGAAATTAGTTAGCATTAGTAACTCCTTATCCCTGTCTATCTACCTTCCAGGAGATCTATCTACCCTGTGTACCATTTACCAGTCCTTGCATTTACAACTGCTGAATGAATAAAAAACCACAACCTTTCATCCATGCCTTAAGTGTACTAGGTACACAAATAGGAAAAGCAAGACAATTTCTGCCCTTCTAATAAGGGAAGACAACACATATAGGGAGAGGTAAAGGGGAAAGACTTGCCATAGGCAGGCTTGGAAGGGCCATTCACTGACCCTTTCCAGTAGATATGGTTACTGTTCTCTGGGGAAGAGGTATAAAGTGCCCATGGGATGGGACTGTAGAGGGTGAGGGGGAAATTAAGTATTCTATAGCATGGTATAAAGATGGTGGTAGTACAGTATGGTCAATCTGGGTCTGGGATACATATAACCGAGGAGCTCAGGGCACTCAGGCAAGAGCTAGAGTGCCAAGTTGGAGTCAAAGGCCAGTGCCATGGCATGAAGACAGCCTCTGGGGAAGGGAAAGGAAGAATTATTTATGTGAAAATAATATGTTCACTATGTGAACAATTGGGCTCAATTCACACGCCAGCAAAGTTATGCTTAGGACTATGTAAGCAAGGTTTCAGCAACATGTGAACCGAGAATTACTGAAAGATCAAGCTGGTTTTTGAAGAGTCAGAGGAATTACGGACCAAATTGCCAACATTTGCTGGATTGTGGAGAAAGTAAGGGAGTTCCAGAAAAACACCTCCCTCTGCTTGATTGACTACACTAAAGCCCTTGACTGTGTGGATTACAACACGATATGGCAAGTCCTCAAAGCGATGGGAGCACCAGATCATCTAACTTGTCTCCTTAGGAAGGTGTATATAGAGCAAGGAGCCACAGTTTTAAAACTGAACGTGGAACAACTGATTGGTTTAAGATCAGCAAAGGAGCATGACAAGACTGTATATTGTCACCTTATTTATTTAACTTATATGCAGAGTACATCATGCAAAATGCCAGGCTGGATGACTCAAAAGCTGGAATTAGGTTGCTGGGAGAAATAGCAACAATCTCAGATATGCAATTGATACCACTCTGATGGCAGAAAGTGAAGAGGAATTAAGAAACCTCTTGATGAGGGTGAAAGAGGAGAGTGTAAAAGCTGGCTTGAAGCTTAACATTAAAAAAAAACTAAGATCTTGGCAACTGGTCCCATCACTTCCTGGCAAAAGGGGGGAGAAGAAATGGAAGCAGTGTCAGATTTTATATTCTTGGGCTCAAAGATCATTGCAGACAGCAACTGCAGCCATGAAAGTAAAAGATGCTTGCTCCTTGGAAGGAAAGCTATGGTTAATCTGGACAGCATGCTAAAAAGCAGACATCACCTTGCCAACAAAGGTCCATATAGTCAAAGCCATGGTATTTCCAGTAGCAAAGAATGGCTGTGAAAGTTGGACTATAAAGGAATGCTGAGTGCTGTAGAATCAACGTTTTGAATTGTGGTACTGGAAAAGACGTTTGAGAGTCCTTTGGACAGCAAGAAGATCAAATCAGTCAGTACTTAAAAAAAAACATTCAGGTTATTCACTGGTAGGTCAAATACTGAAGCTGAAACTTAAATATTTTCACCACATAAGGAGAAGAAAGGACTCATTGGAAAAGACCCTGATGCTGGAAAAAATTGAAAGCAAAAGGAAAAGGGGATGGCAGAGGATAAGGTAGATAGAGAGTGTCATGGAAACAATGAATATGAACTTGGACAGACTTTGAAAGATAATAGAGGATAGATAGAAGGGTCTGGTGTGCTATGGTCCATGGGTCATGAAGAGTCAGACATGACTGAATGACTCAACAACAAAATTTGCCAGGCACTGTGCTAAGCATTTTTTACAAATATTATCTCATTTGATACCCTGGGAGGTAGGTGCTATTATTATCCTCATGGTACTGAGACAGAGAAGTTAAAGGACTCTCCCAGGGTCACACAGCTAGTAAGTGTCTGAGATCAGATTAGAACTCAGGTCTTCCTGACTCCAGGGCCAGTGCTTTGTCCACTGCCACATTTCTCTGATACCTTAAGCTTAATATGTCCAAAAGTGAATTACCATCTTTCCTCCCAAACCTGTCTCTTCCCAGTTTCCCAGTTTCTAATGATGACTCCACGATCTCCCCATGTATCAAAGCTTGAAGACCTGAAGTCATCTGCAACCTTTCTCTCTTATTCCTCTGCCATTTATTTACTAACGATCTAATAAATTGTCAAATCCCATCACTTCTATCTTGGCAATGCCTTACATCTCTCTTTTCCACTTACATTGCCTTCTGCCTAAATTCAAGCCTTCATTCACTCTTACCCAAGCCACAGGGTGTTCCTAAAGTCTGGACATATGGGCAATTGATGGCAGTGTGGAGTTATTGCATCGAGTTCACAAGAATCTTGCAAAGCGCATTAACCTTTGCATCACAAATGATGGAAATCATATTGAAGATATTATTTCTTAATATTCCAATTAAATAAAAATTTCAATCACTGCATTTCTTGAAAATATGCATTTTTGCCTATGTGTCCAGACTTTAGGAACACCCTGTATTGTAATAACTTCCTAATTGGTTTCCTTGCCTCCATTCTCATCTCTTTCTAATCCAGCCTTAGCGTAGCTACCAAATCAACCTTCCTAAAGCAAAAGTCTGATCATATTGTTCCCCTGCCCAAAGGCATTTAGCTATTGCCTATACTGCTGTTATTAAAGTGTGGTCTGAGAACCCCTGGGTGGTCCCCAAGACTCATTCAAGGAGTCTACAAGGCCAGTACTATTTTTATAACAATACTAAGATGTCATTTGTTTCTTAAAATACTTTTCCCTTTTCCATTTGCATATCTGCGTAACACTAGATATTCTTCACATACTTCAACCAAAACAATATATTCCAACATATTGAATACAGAAGGAGATATGTGAATCTAGCTGAATTCTAAGTCACATTCTTTTTTTTGTTATTTTTTTTTTTATTTTTCACGCAAGAAAGTACTGAGGATTTATTATGCAGGTGTGCTACACTTAGCCGCAAGGAAAACAATCAGTCCGGAATGACAGAAGTCCCATGGCACAGAGTCAAGAATCAGGCTGGTGGAATTTTCATTAAATGATGGCATGTCCTTCAGTCAGGGAGGTGGTAAGATGGTGGTAAGAGTCCTTTTTCCAGATGGTGATGTCTCCTAATAGTTTCTGCTTTCCTGATAATGTCACCAAGGGTCATTCCATCTCTGCTCCTGTGGCCTCTGTGGTTAGCACAGTCTGGTTACTTGCCTCATCTTTCTCCTCTTGTGTTTCAGCCTATGCATTCGCTTCTTCCTCCACTTGGCTCTCATGGCGCAATGGAAGTCGACAAGATGGCGCTAAGAAGAAGCTCTAAGTCACATTCTTAAAAGATTTGTAAAAATATGTAAAACAATGCCATTCTTCTCACCAATTTTTTTTATTTTGGAAAATATATTTTCATTAAAAATGTTATCTTTGTTGACATATAATAGATTCATTGTTTTTATTTTAAATTAATAAATATTTTAAAATATAACTGTTTTAATTTCTAATATGGCAAGTATTGATAAATATGTAGCCCACATAAACAAAAGCTCTTTGGGGTCCTCAATAATTTTTCAGAGTCTTACAGTGTCCTGAGACTAAAAATTTTGAAAATCACTGGCCAATAGGATAAAACATAAATTCTTTTAGCTGTTCATCAACATCCACCACAATCTATTGCTAACCTACTTTTTCATCCTTAGGTTAACCTATTCCTCCTTTATGCACTTACAAATTCAAGGCAAATTAAACTCCAACTTGTTCCACTGTCTCCAGACTCCTTCCCATTTGTATATAATTTCCCATGCCCATGACAGATTGCTTTGACCTACCTCTCTATTTAATTAAATTATTTTTTTTTACAAGTCCTACCCCAGGTGATGCCACTCCTATGAAGCATTTTCTTCATCCACCTCTATCTCTCCTCTAATTTCTCATCCCTCTCATATGCACTTTTCACAGGCTAATTTGGATTTTGATTATCTGCATATTCCTCTGCTATTAGGTCCTAGAAAGCTAGAGCTGTGTTGAACTCAGTTGACCCATAATAAATATTTACCCACTGAACTTGTTAAGTAGAAGGAATGAACCCTGATGGGGAAGCAATACGTCAACCCTGAAAATGTAAACTCATCTTTAAAAAAACAAAGCATAACCAAAAAAATCACTTAATCTCCATTTTTGCCTGCTTGGTCCTTGCTGTCCCTCACTGCTCTTGCTGAACAAGAAGGTCTTTGGGAAATGCTCTATGTATAGACCCCAGCATAGAGTACCATACCCCTCCAAAAAATGCTGGGTTAAATTTCAGGAGCAATGTCTCAATATGGGCTAGCCACACAGGGCTGTTGTGAGAAACACGTGAAGCCAAGTAGTGGCTTAAAAAAGAATGCCTTATTGAATTGGATTAAAATAACATACGGGAAAGTGTTCATGGTCACACCATGGTGCCATGGGCTAGAACCGAAAGAGCTTAAAGTTAGAAGACTTGATTCTGCCACTTGTTAGCTTTGTGAAAATAAGCAAGTTGCTCTCCATTTCTAAGACTTATTTTCCTCCTCTGAGCATAGTGGATAGAGTGCCAAGCCTAGAGTTAGGAAGACTCATCTTCTTGAGTTCAAATCTGGCCTCAGACACTTACTGGATGGATGATACTGGGCAAATCACTTAACCCTGTTTGCCTCCGTTTCCTCATCTGTTAAATGAGTTGGAGAAGGAAATGGAAAAACCACTCCAGTATCCTTGCCAAGAAAACCCCAAAAAGGGTCATGAAGATTCATCCACAACTGAAAAACCACTAAACAACAAAAACTACATACTAAACAGAACTGTCATAAGCAATACACGTTGTAAATTGTAAATACTGTTATGATTGGAGAAGTTTAACAAATGGTAACTAAGTTACTGTTGGTTATGATAGTGATAGTGGTTGTAGCAGTGGTGCTAGGGAATGGGGAACATTTATATGGCACCTACAGTGCACCAGGCACAATGCTAAAGTGCTCTACAAATATGAGCTCATTGGATGCTTATCGCTGCCTTGGGAGGAAGGTGCTGTTTTTATTCCCACCTTACACTTGAGCAACCTGAAACCAACAGAGATTAAAGACTTGCCTGGGGTCACATGGCTAGTAAGTGTCTGAGGCTGAATTTGAACTTAGATCATCCCGATTCCAGGTCCAGCGATCTATCCCTTGTACCACCAGCTGCCTCCTAGTAGCTGTGATGCCAGTGTTGGTGATGGGAATGATGAAAGTGGCAGGACTAGTGGTGGTAATGGTGGGGTAGTTACTAAGAATAACGATAGTGATCGTGGAGTGATATTTATTATATTTCATATAGGTCTTAGAGGGAACAAGTAGCCTTACTTTGGGCACCTGACCTGCCCAACGAATTTAATGTCGGGATTGTATTCTCAGAGTTCACATGTGCTACATGTAGGGGATCCCATCTGGGATAAATGTTAGGCCTATCAATATCATTCCAGTTCATCCAAAGGTTTTCAAGGACTTTACATACTGAGACTAAAGTCTTTCATTATTGATTAAGATGTGTTCTCAGCCGGTTAAAGTATGGGGTATTACATCTTATCACTTACTTTAGGTGGAGTGTAGTAAGGGATGTGCTGGTAAATGTTTAATAATCAGCTGTCAAAAAAAAAGTAAGCATGACACACTTTAAAGTGTAATCTGCATTTTAAAAATTTTCTCCACCATTTTAAGTCTAAATAAATAAATGAGGTTTTTTTAAAAAAAATTAATTAATCCCCAAAATAAGTAAATAAACAAATGGATAAACAAATGAATGAATGAATGAATGAATAAAGACCTGATGTGTAGCATTTGCCAATTTCTAGAGTATATATGCTTAACACTGAAAATTTAACAATTGCCTCTTGCAAGTGAGGGAATTGTGGGAATTGAGTGAATTACACTGACTTCATCTTGTAATCATTTCTGGAGCTAGCTCAGTTCCCTTTCTATTCAATTATGGGTCTAATTTAATTTCTGTCTTGTGAGAAAACCTAATTGCATTGTTTGAACCTAGACCTGGATGGCTGGGAAGCTGGACCACCTCTACCTGGTGGTCCAGGCCTGATCTATATCTTGCCACAGGCACTCAGATGGCTCCAGAGGAGAAAGTGAGGCCAGTAGTAGACTGCACAGCCCTCCCTCACTTAAATCCAATTCACTTGCATGTCATGGCATCACCTCTCTGATGTCATGGTCCTCTTGGAGAATGAAGGACAAACAACAACAGAAACCTTTAACCAAGGACCTAGGTTATGCTGATCAGAAACCCAGTTAGATCCAAAGACTGATGCAAGGAGTTTTCTCACAACTATGCATCTCAAGCAACCCATATGTCTTATCTGAAAACTGGCCTCACAGAAGTCAGTCACCGTCTCTTTGTTGCTTTGATTAGATACAGACATTTGGGGTGTGAAGGAGGGAGTATGACACCTCTTTTTCTGATTTCATGGAATTACACCTCTTTACTCTCTGCCTCCCAACTCGGAAAGCCTCTAATTTTTCTTCCAATTAGAAATCAGATTACCTAATGTCGTATCCCGATTTATCCTGTTAATTGTTTGCTTTTGATACGTAAAAATCTGTCTTCCCCTATATTCAGGGTCCAGTGCCAACCTGAATAGGCCCAGTCCCAATTTGTTATGCAATTAGTATGCATTGCTTAATAAATTGACATGCTGCTAAGGAGCCTATACCTTTGTTTCCTCAGTTATTTCAGATTCTACCTAATACACAAGCTAATTCCAGCACACAACCAGGTGTGGTAATTGATCACCCAGCTCAAAGACCCCACGTTTTCAGATATTTTTTAAAAGTTATGGGGGCAGTTAGGTGGCACAGTGGGTAGAGCACCAGCCCTGAGGTCAAGAGGACCTAAGTTCAAATCTGCCCTCAGACACTAATTAGCTATGTGATGCTGGGCAAGCCATTCAGCTGTGATTGCCTCCCCTCAAAAGCTATCAGTCACGGTTTCATGTACAATCCTTTTTTTCCTGTTGTTTATACTGGCTATATTCACACTTGTTGATGTTTTTCAAGTTCATAAGAAAAATGAAAATTCTCTCCCCAAATAAAATGTTAAAGGTAACGTAATAAAAAAAATTTTTTAAAGCAAAACAAGGAAGGGATTGGTCAGCTGCTTGAGGGATATGGCAAAATGTTAACAGGCTAAAAAAATGTCAGAGCACCTGGTGTGTGCAAGGCATGATGCTTATGAAAAAGATATGACCCCTACCCTTCATGGAGTCTAATGTATCTATCTATAGCTTATAAAATCTAGCTTACAACAGATGATACAGAGGAAACTTGAACCACTCAACTGTTAGAGAGACAGTCTAGAAAGAGAGGTGGACTGATCCAGAAGCCATGGTTCTAGGCTCAGCAACATCCCTAAATCCTCATGTGGCTGTGGGTAAGTGGCTTGACCTCTCTGTAAGGGGAGAATATCAGACTAGATCTCCAAGGTTTCTTCAGGCTTGAACATTCAACGATTCTAACAACAACAAAAGAGAGCATTTGTTCTTACAATCATCCTCAGACTAGAAATGCCAGAACAAACATAGTTAAGGAGGAACTAAGATTTAAATAGGATTGTAGACAATAATAGAGTATCTAGTGCCTTTAAGTGAGTTAGTTTTGAGATTAGTTTAAAATGGGTTAGTTTTCTATCTCAAGAGATTTTAAAATTTTACAGAAACAGTTACAAAAGCACCATTAATAGTGTCTGAGGAATTGTGAAGGAGATACGTCAGAAATTGGCTAATGTCCTAACTTTCCAAAAGGAGGAAAAGATTGATTCCAAAAACTGTATCCTTGTGAATTAGACATTGATCTCTAGCAAAACTTTATTATCAATTATACAGATGATTTGTAAGTACTTAGAAAAGGAAGCAATGATCAAGAGGGGCCATGATGGCACAAATCATGACAAATCAATCTAATTTCCTTTCTTGATAGGGTGATTGATACATAAAAATCTGTCTTGATAGGGTGATTGAGTGACTGTCATAGACATAGTGTATCTTGAAGCCATTAAACAAAGTGTCCACTGGTAAATGCGTGGAAAAGATCTCAAAACAAAGCACAGCATAATGGAGAAAGTACTGGACTTGGAGTGGGGGAGACCGAGGTTCAGATTCTGCCTCAAATACTGATTTTGTGATCTTGGATAAGTCATTTATTCCATCAACCTTAGTTTCCCTATCTATAAAATAGGTTATGAGAATCAAATGAGTTAATACAAATGTAAAGTGATTTGTAAACCTGTACAAACTATACAAATGTTAGCTATCATCACCTAGTCATAGGTCTTTAGTGCCATGCCATAGTGTTCTGTATGTGGCCATGTACCAATTAGTATTTTTTGTCATTGACCCGGAATAAAAAAAGCATAGCTATCAAATTTTCAAATGACAGAAAAATTGGGTCATAAATTGGGTTTAGAAGGGATCTTAGAGACCATCCAATGCAACTCCTCATTTTACAGATGAGGAAGGTGAGGTCTAGACATATTAAGTAACTTGCCCAAGGTCAAGTAGCTAGTGAATGATCAAACAGGCAATTGTAACCAGATCTTCCATCTCTAAATCTAGTGTTCTTTCTACTCCACCATGACGCCAATACACTGGAATCTAGATCCAAAAATATCTCAACAGGTTGAAAACATATGATTAAAATTCTTTTATCTTATCTGTGATTTCATCTGTATAGAGAGTTCCCCAGGGAGGAAACCCTAGCTATTAATGTAGATCAGCCACTGTTTTGCAACTTATAGAGTTGCCTGGGGCCCTGAGAGGAGGTTAAGTGATTTGTCCAGGGTCACACAGTCCATTTGCCCCAGAGGCAGGATTTGAAGCCAATTTTGAGAAGAGCTCTCTAGCCTTTCTACTACACTGACTCAGGCTAAATGATTATATGATTGAAATAAATATGGATAAATGCAAGGCCCTTAACTTGGGCAAAAAGTATATAAGTATATAAGGTATATAAGTACAGAAAAGGCGTTTGTGTGAAAAGGACTTTTTTTTTTAAATTAGTGGACTCTCTATGTTCAGTTTGAATCAACAGTATGATCTGGCTGCCAAGAAAAAAAAAAAGAATGCAACTTTAGGCTAGGTTGCATTAATAGAAGCTCGGTGTCCAGATGAAGAGAAGTGATAATCCAGCTGTGTTGTACTCTATTCGGGCCACATCTAGAGATCCGAAGAACTGTGTTCAGTGCAGCTTACCACTTATCCTTTAGGGAGATGTTGACAAACTAGAAGAGGGTGTAGAACAGTAAAAGGCCTGGAAAATGTCATATAAGGAATGTCTGAAGGCATTAGGAGTGTTTAGCCAGATGATAGTTGGTATGAGGTATTCACCAAAGAGACAAGGTCTTCTATGTCATCCACCTTCTAAACCACCCACTATTACCCCTTTATAGGTCTGCAAAGTCTCCTAGGAGGTAGCTAGAAAATCTGGGAAGTCTTATTTATGCCAAAATTTTGTTTAAGAGTGGTTTATTCTACAATTTTCTGACTACTTACTCCTTCCTCTGCCCCACGACCTGCAAATCCCAACCTCCTGATGCCCTGATTCAGAACAACTGACCAAATGGGTGAAAATTACTTTCCCTTGTGACCTCTTGCTACAATACTATTCCTATCCAGGACAACAATTCTGTTCCCTACTGCAGGGATTCTCAGACTTTTTGGCCTCGGGACACCTTTGTGCTCTTAAAAATTATTGAGGACTCCAAGGAGCTTTTGTTCCTGTGGGCTATATCTACTGATATTCGAAATTAAAAGACATACATTTGAAATATTTATTTAATTTAATTATTTTAAAGATAATAATAAACTTATTACACATGAACATTTATAAAATATTTTAATAAAAAATGAAGCATATTTTCAAAACAAAAAGTGAGAAAAGTGGCATTCTTTTACATATTTATGCAAATCTCTTTAATATCCGGCCTAATATAAGACATCTGGATATCAGCTTTTGCATCTAGTTTTTGCAACATGTTGTTTTAGTCAAAGTATATGAAGAAAATCTGACTTTATGCACATGTATGCATATATGTATACATATATACACATACTATATACATACATATGTATATAGTTGGAAAAGGGAGGAATCTTTTATAAGGCAAATAACACTTTTGTATTATTATGAAAATAGGTTTGACCTCACAGACCCCCCAAAAAGGTCTCTGAGGTCCCCAAGAATCCTCAGAAAAGATTTTGAGAATTGCTTCCCTAATAAGGAGACTTCTCTATCTCCCATTTCACTACCCTCTGAAACAATCTTCAAACTTTCTTGATCGTGTGGCTCTATCATTATTTTTTTTTGAGTATACAATCCAATACGTATTTACTTACTTATACATGAAGTATCTATGTACTACTGTATTAATAATTCTGTGATTCATACAACTTACACAAAAATGGAAAATTTTAAAGGATGAGATAAAGATAAATAATATTTGGTCTTGGAGTCCATAGGGAGTGACTGGCATTTATTAAATAAAGTAGAGTTTTAGGCTTGGGCCTACTAATGCTGGTGGACTCAGGATTAGCATGAAATGAGATGCCTGTAGACCATCTAACATTTAACAAAACAATAGCACAGAAAGGTTATTTAGGAAGGATATGGCATAAATTCCCCTTTGCTTCCACATTTGCCCTTGCGGGGTACCTCTGGTTAGCAGCACGTGTCAAGCCTGAGGAATTATCAAATACTTACTCATACTCTGGGACTTTTTATATTTAGTCGATCAGACAACTTTGTCAACAATTTGAACCTTACTGCTCTAGATCAATTAAGTCTCTAAGATGTACCATTATCTTTTAGGGGAAAATTAGCCCAGCCTAATGGCAGGGTCCTGGTCTGTGGTACATATTGCAACCTATTCATGCCTGTTCATCCTCAGCAACTCCCTCTGTCCCACGCAAAATGAAAAAGGGAAATGTGGGTTCTTTATTCACTAATCACTTCTCCAAAGTCAGAGCCTACTCTAAGGAGCACCAGCTATAGCTATGAGGTAATTTGAGGAAGGAATGAGTATGTTGGTGGGAAAATTAACCCATGAAATCGCATGCGTTAATGTCTGTTTTACATATGATTTTGTTTCATTATTTTTGTGATTATTTTTAGATCATGATTGTTAATTTACCACCTCCTCACCTTATCCACCTTCAATCCAATTCAGATGCTACTTCCTCTAGAATATTTGTCCTTTGTTAGAACTCTCTGTCTCCACAAATTATTTTGAATTTTATTTTTCTATGTGCGTGTTGTATTTCCTAGTAGAAAATAATTTCCTAGAGAACTGTATTTGTTTTTGTATTCCTTGCACAGCAACTTGCACTAATAAATGTTTAATTAATACTCAATGAAATGAATATGAGAAGAAATATGATAGAACAGCAAAGGTGTTGCATATGTAACACCCTATTATACTAATTTTAAGCTGAGGAGCAATACAATATTCCCTAAAGTAGAGATGGTTCTTTCCTCTTAAGCTTGAGGGAGATTATTTTAGGTCAAAAGTTATCAATTCAATCACAATTGCTCTGAGCCCCAAGATAGGAAAATTCTTAACATTAGGAAGAGGTTGATTCTCTGCCTTATCTCTCCCTGGTTAACACATTCCTTCTTTGTGGTTGAGGCAAAATTCAGTTTACTGGAAATATTTGGGTAGCAAAACAGTGGATTATATTACAGTGTCTGTGGATAGGCACTAGGCAGGGAAGATGGGAAAAGAGCCAATCTTTTTTTCAAGACTTCTCTCAGCCCAGGTCTGCTCCAAAATTCCTATAGGTCCAATGAGCTTCCTGGATAACTCTCTTCTTTGTCACAGCTCGGTCCTGTCTTTGCCCCTAAAGGTGTGCTGGAATAACACACTTGCTCCAACCTCTTGAATGAATGTAGTTCTAACCAGTTTGGTAATTTACTGATGACTGCTGATTTGTGGCCAAATTTCCTTGGTCCATCAAACAAAATTCTTGGATCTTAGGCAACAGTCACTTAAGTCGGAAGGTCTAAGGCCTAGAAGAGTGGTTGATTGAGCATCTTTTCACTTACTTTAAGAGAGGTGGGGCTGAGTAAATCAGTCACCCCACCCTCACAAACACTGCAGAAGTTCAGGAGAGATTGATGACTAGTATGGTCAGAGAAGGTTAATAGAGGGAAGATACTTGAGCTGGGTTTTGAAGCCTAGGTAAGATTTTTATATGCTGGTAAAAAAGGCAGCCATTGATGCTCTCAACCAAGCTTAAAGATACTTCATCATTGCAATAAACCACTGAACTTCAGGCTATAAAATCCCTAGGCAGCCCCCATATTCCTGGGAAGAATGTATAAGAACCCCCTTCAGCATGCTAATTCCATGTTAATGGGTTGGTGGCACGGGAGACATAGGCATTGCTGTTTGCAACAGTTAGTCATGGAAAACTTGGCGGCTGCTACCCTAATTTTGCAAACAGAAATTTGCAAAGAGCATACAGAAAACTCTAGAGCTTCCCCAGAGCCATCCAAAATGCTGGCAAAAGAGAGATGAAGCAGAGAAACTCAAAGAGGGACAAAGGGCATTTGCTGTCCTCAACATATAGCACGCTAGCTAGAAACTCATCTTCCCGCCCACCCTTAGGGCACAGATTCATTGAGTCAGGCAACCATTTGTTAAATGTATGCTATGAAGGTGGATTTCAGAAAAACCTGGAAAGACTTACACGAACTGATGCTCAGCGAAATGAGCAGAACCAGGTGAACATTGCACATAGTAACAGCAACTTTGTGCAATGACCAACTTTGATAGCTTTAGCTCTTTTCAGCAATGCAAGGATCTAAGACAGTTCCAAAAGACTCATTATGGAAAATGCTATCTACATCCAGAAAAAGAACTATGGAGTCTGAATGCAGATCGAAGCATACTATTTTCCCTCTCTTCTTCTTTCTTGAGGTTTTTCTCTTTTGTTCTGATTTTTCTTTCACAACATGACAAATGTGGAAATATGTGTAATATGATTGTACATGTATAACCTATATCAGCTTGCAGGCCGTCTTGGGGAGGGGGAAAAATTTAGAACTCAAAATCTCCTAAAAATGAATGTTGAAAAATAAAAATTAAAAAAAATGTGTGCTATGTGCAAGGCCCAATGGGAGACACAAAGATGTAGAACACAGGGTGCCTGGCCTCAAGAAGCTCATAATCTAGAAGGAAAGATAATATATGTGTTCAATCAATTAAACAAGTATTTATTATGGCAGACACTGTGCTAAACTATGGGGACTCAGAGACAAAAATGAACCAGTTCATGCCCACAAGGAGTTAGAATTTAATAAGGAAGAGAAGCCTTATATCCAGAGGGAAAAACAGTCACAAAGATAATATAACCTGATAGGTACTTACTGAGAAGTACTATGAAGTAACCCCCAAAAGTGCAATGAATTCAAAGGAGGAGGAGATTGTTTTCTACTGTGGGGATCAAGTTAAGCCTCTCGAGGGAGATGGCGTTTGAGCTGAGTCTTAAAGGATGGGTAAAATTCCAGCAAATGGAGTTTCTGAGGCAGAGAAGGATAACCCTGTATCTCTTCCCAATACCACAAATACAGTAACAGAAAGTTCATGGAGCTGTGAAGTTTTCCTTCCTTCTGAGAACTGGCTGCAGTTTCCTGTTTCCTCCCCACCTCCCCCCTCCAGAGAGCAGCATCCTGGCCTGGGGGAAGATGCCACTTCTTTCTCTAAGGCCATGCTCCAGGAGATGGGGTCTTTTGTTGTGTTCCATCTTGCTGGAGGAGAGAATGTTACCTCTCAAGTCACTTTCCTGGCTCCAGTTCATAAGGAACCCACAAGACACAGAGTGTTGCTGAGTCACCAGACCTACAGAAAGGAAAGAACAGTCACAAAACTGGAAGAACTAGATGCTGCCCTGTTGCCTGAGGAGACCAAGCAAGGGCAGCAAACCAAAGTTCTGCTATCTGGGCTTCCTAGGGCTGGGTGCTTTAATTCTTAACTCAAACCAGTTCTTATTATCTAGCAGTAAGTGAGCAAAATTAAGAAGTTGCATTTGTCCTTTCAGGTCAGAGAGGAAGTGTGCCGCTGACCTACTATCAATGAGACATATGATTTGAATGGGGTGGGGTTTTTTCTTGGTAGTAGGGATGGATGTCTTTCAACTATCCACCTTCACTAGCCCATGATCATGGAAAAAATATTGATTTGCTGGACAAGGGATGTAGTGCAGCCTGTGGTCATGGAACAGTTTTTCTCTTCAAAGCTAATGGAACTGTGGGGTGGGAGAGGAGAGAATTCGCCACTTAGCCACTTGAGCCTCAGCTCTAAATTAAACCAAATGGACCAGACACAGGCACAGAATTACAAACTTTCTGATTTGGAAGGAACCTCAGAAGTGACTTAATCCAACAAGATGGATTCTTAATTCATCAATTTATCCAACAAGTGATGCTTTGTGCAGACCTCCAGTTAGAGGGAGCCCACCACCTTTGAGGGCAGTTCATTGTACTTACGGATAACGCTAATTGTTCAGAAGTGCTTTCTTACAGCTGATGTGTGCTGATAAACACATGTGTGCTGGGACCAAAATTTCAATGATGTAGCTTCTTTCTTCCCAAGAAAGAACCTTAGCAAGTTAGGTCATTTGGTGAATAGTGTGCTAGGCTCGGAATCAGGAAGTCCTGAGTTCAAATCCAGACTCAGCCACTTTGTTGTGTGACCCTGGACAAATCAACTAACCTTTGTCTGCCTCAGTTTCATCAACTGTAATATGAGACTAATGACTCCCTGGGTTGTTTATAAGGATTAAATGAGATAATATTGGTAAAATGCTTAGTGCAATGCCTGGCACATAGTAGGTACTTAAAAAAATGCTGCTTTCCCATACCCCTAAGAGAAAACAAAGCTGTTCCCTGAGACCTGATTGATCTTACTTAATGCAGTTCCTGGTCATTTAGGGGCATAAAAAGTCCCAGGCATGCAGAGTCTAGGCTTTTCAGACTTGGTGGGTGCTGAAGACTTGCTTATCAGACACGTTTTAGTGAAGAGGTGAAGTTAAGTCCTCAAAAGCTACCAAAGTCCACTGAAGACAAATACCGCTGTATCCCTGTTGTACATCTGTGCTATACTAGGGCAAAGTAAACCTCCTTTTGTGAAATGTCTAATGACTTATGAGTCTCATTTCCTCCTCAAATCAAATCTGAACTAACACAGTGCTAGCATTTGAGCCGAACCTCTGACGTGTCCTATTTTAGGAGTCTTGTGGGGAGGCACGTAAAAGTCCTGGTGGTGTGTTAAAGATATCAGTTTGTATAACACCTCTAAGAGAGGTGTCAGGATCCCCATGCCAAGACCACCCCTCTCTTTTTCTTCCTCTTTTTTTTTTTACTATTAAGAGACACCCTGTTTTCCAGAGCTAAGCCCCAGCAAGCAAGCTGTGTCCTGAGCTCAGCATAACAACAATCCTTTGCATTAACATCTCTGGATAAACTCTGCTGCAGCAAAATCCCAGAATTGTTTCACACCAGTCCCAGGTGGTCCACGACCAAGCCTAAAGGAAACCACATTCTGTCATGAAGCCTTGCTATGAGTAAAACTCACCTCGCTGTTGCTGCTATCCCCTCATTGTCACAGCTACGGCTCCCCGAGTAGCCAGTGCTACATGTATCAAGGCTTGGTCTTGATAAAACAGGTCTCCTCATAGAGGAGGCCCCAGCATGTGTGTCTAGTTTCCCTTCTCCAATAGAATAAAGAATGCTTTTTTGCTTATAACCACTCTTAGTTCTTCGGTTTTATTTTACTTTGTTTTTCAGAGTTAACAGGTGGGGTATTACCAATGTGAGCTCCTTGGTATTTTTCAGAGTTAACAGTGGTTGCACAACCTCTCTGACTCTTTGCTCCCTTATTTTCAGGGTTTGCCTGGGGAACTGAGCTAGCTGAATCCCACAAGATGCAGAATATTATCAACCAAGGAAAGGCCATCATAGGATTATAAACTTAAAACCAGAAAGGACATAATTGGTGAACTTGTCCAACCCTGTGTGAGAAAACTAATGTCCAAAATGATGACTTGCCTAAGGTCACACAGGTCACACATTTGAATCCAGGTGCTCTGAATCCAGACGCAATGTTCTTTCCACTGTTATCTCTCAGTTTTATAAATGTATAGTAAACTTTGGCCTTCTTCTCCTAACACATATGCATACTAGCAGGTTAGGTTCCCAAAACAAGACTGGCTACACTTCTCTCTAGGGGTATCCCTGAGGGTAGAGGGTAATTTGAGGGTGGGGAGGTGGCAAAGTACATAGAGTGCCACATCTGGAGTCAGAAAGACTCATCTTCCTGAGTTCAAATCTGGTCTTGGATACTTACTCTCTGACCCTGGGCAAGTCACTTAACTCTGCTTGCCTCAGTTTCCTCATCTATAAAATGAGCTGGAGAAGGAAATGGCAAGCCACCCCAGTACCTTTGCCAAGAAAATGGGGTCATGAAGAGTTGGACACACTGGAGAAAAAAAAAACAAACTAAACAAGAAGAAGAAGAGGGTAATTCACATTCTCTAATGCTATCAATGCAAGGCCTTCATCTGATAGGCTCTTTCCAGTGTTAATCACCAGTATTTAAAGCTCCAGTATCATTTAACCCATTGATAACAATTCGTTTTTACGAAGAGTAATTTATTGGGAAGCAAGAAAAACAAATAATTTCCTGAAATACCAGGGGTACACTCTCCGCTATCCTACCTTATTCCTGGAAGAGATCTGCTAAAGCATTTCACTTTTGCATTCAGATGCAAATTCACTACTATTGTTCTGTAAGAAATAATGAGCAGGCAGATTTCAGAAAAACCTGGAAAGACTTACATGAACTGATGCTGAGTGAAGTGAGCAGAACCAGGAAAACATTGTATACAGTAACAGCAACATTGTAAAATGATCAACTATGAGAGACTTAGCTCTTCTCAGTAATACGACAATCCAAGACAGTTCCAAAGACTCATGGTGGAAAATACTATCCACATCCAGATTATGGAGTCTGAAGGCAGATCAAAGCATACTTTTTTCACTTTTTTTGTTTGTTTTTTCTTTCTCATGGTTTTTCCCTTTTGTTCTGTTTCTTCTTTCACAACATGACTAATATGGAAGGATGTTTAACATGATTGTACATACATAACCTATATCATATTGTTTGCTATTTGGGGGGTGGGGAGAGAAGGGAGGAAGGGAGAAAAATTTGGAGCTCAAAATCTTACAGAAAAGAATGTTGAAAACTATCTTTACATGTAATTGGAAAAAAAATACTATTAAGTGCAGAAGCGAATTCACCTTCTGAATTTGGGCAAAACTCCTAGATGAGTTAGTTGTTTCAGTTATCACTGGACTGGGTCAGATACGTTACTCTTTAGAACTTCTTCTGCCTTCTCAGCTGTGCTAGGCCTTCAGTGACTCTCAGCCTGGACTGGGGCTCCAGCCCTTTGGTGTTTACTACTCCAACCTTCAAAGTTCACATGGATGTAGTTTTCAGTATTACTTTACCTGAAAGCAACAAATTACAAAATTTGGTAACTAACTAGATATGCAGGGTGAGAAAGAGAGAGGAGCACTCTCGCTTCACCTAAAATCAAGAAATAGTAAAAGCAGAAGAGACAGAAGCAATCGCAGAGTCATGGATGCCCAAGCCATGTGGCAGTGGCCTGGGTGGGTAGGTAAAGACCTGGGGCCTGTTTGTTTCCCCACTTAGGGCTTTCTTCAGTCAGTCCTTGCCTACTCACTCCAACATAGCTGGGCAGGAAAGAAGAAAGCCTTTCAGTTCTCTTGGAAAGCACGTGGTAACAGGACTGGAAATAGAATCCCTGTGCATGCTCTGAATTGGTGTTCAGGGCCCTCCCATTATACATTGTTACATTATGGGTATGTAGTATGTCATGTACACATATCCCAGAAGCTGGCTACCCAGCCTCTCCAAGTGAGCTGGCAGCAGGTAGGCCATGCTCCACCTGCCTAGAGGATGAAGCTTTACGGGCTAGGCCCCTTTTACATAGGTATACATACAAAGCCATTGATTCCCAGAGTAGTCCTGCAAATCCAAGTCTAGTTCCATTGAGCGTGGACTAGTCAATAAATAGATCGGTTAATAAATATTTATTAAGTACCCACTATGTGCTGGGCATTGGTTAAAAGTTCCAAAATGTTAGAAATTTAGGGTATCTTTATGACCTGACTTAATTCTGTGCTACCTACCTCCTTGGGGCAGCTAGGTGGTACAATGGATAGAGTACCAGGTCTGGAGTGAGGAAGACTCATCTTCCTTAGTTCAAATCAGGCCTCAGACACTTACTAGCTATGTGACCCAGAGCAAGTCACTTAACCCTGTTTGCCTCAGTTTCCTCATCTGTAAAATGAGTTGGAGAAGGAAATGACAAACCATTTTGCCAAGAAAACCCCAAATGGGGTCAGGAAGAGTCTGAAACAACACAACAACTTACCTCCTAACAGAGAGGTCTAGACTCAGGATACCTAGTGAGATATTTTTTGGACATAGCCAATGCTGAAATTGGTTCTGCTTGACTAGGCATAGTTGTTATAAGGGTTTTGTTTTTCTTTTCCATTTTAATTGGATAGGGATGGGGGAGGGTTATGATGGTGAGAAAGTAGACTTTTGTCCACAGGGAAAAAATTTAATTTAATTTTTAAAAAAGAATTAATGTGGGGGCAGCTAGGTGGCACAGTGGATAGATCACTGACCCTGGGATCAGGAAGACTTGAGTGCAGATCCAGCATCAGATGCTTGCTAACTATGTGACCCTGGGCAAGTCACTTAACTCCGATTGCCTCAAAAAAAAAAGTTAATGTGGCTTTCTGCTGAGGTTTCTTGCGGTAGACTTACCTGTCTAGTGGCCTGCATCAGCAGTTACTACAAGAGCCAGAAACAAAGAATTTTTGCCTTGTTTCCCATTCAGGAGCTATATGGTGATAATTTCCTCCTTCCTAAGCCTTTGAAACTTTGAAAGTAGAGGCACATAAACAAGAAAGAAAAATCGCAAGGGACTTACTAAAGGTGAACTGTTTTGTTTACATTCCTACATGGAAAGAGGACGTGTATGATTCATGAGACCTCAGTATTAGGGTAGCTGAAGGGAATATGCATATATATGTGTGTATGTATATATACGTGTATGTGTATGTATGTATGTGTATGGGTATGTATGTATGTGTACATATATATATATATATAGAGAGAGAGAGAGAGAGACAGAGAGAGAGAGAGAGAGAAAGAGAGAGAGAGAGAGTGAGGGCACAGGGTGAGTTGAAGATGAAGGGAAGATATCTAAAAGAAATAAAATCAAATTAAGGGATGAGAGAGGAATATATTGAGAGAGGGAGAAAGGGAGAGATAGAATGGGGTAAATTATCTCACATAAAAGTGGCAAGAAAAAGCAGTTCCGTAGGAAGGGAAGAGAAGGCAGGTGAGGTGGAATGAGTGAATCCTGCTCTCATTGGATTTGATCTGAAGAGGGAACACCATACACACTCAAGTGGGTATCTTACCCTGCAGGAAACAAGGAGGAAGAAGATAAAAAAGGGGGGATGATAGAAGGGAGGGCAGACAGGGGGAGGAGGTAATCAAAAACAAACACTTTCAAAAAGAGACAGGGTCAAGGGAGAAAATTCAATAAAGGGGGATAGGTTAGGAAGGAGCAAAACACAGTTAGTCTTTCACAACATGACTATTGTGGAAGGGTTTTACATAATTATATGCATGTGGCCTATGTGGAATTGCTTGCTTTCTTAGCAAGGGTGGGTGGAGAGGGAAGAGGGGAGAGACTTTGGAACTCAAAGTTTTAGAAACAGACGCTCAAAAAAAAACAAAAAAAAGTTTTTGCATGCGACTAGGAAATAAGATACACAGGCAATGGGGCATAGAAATTTATCTTGCCCTACAAGAGAAGAAGGGAAAAGGGGATGGGAGAGAAGTGGGGTGACAGAAGGGAGGGCTGACTGGGAATGGGGCAACCAGAATATACACCATCTTGGAGTGGGTGGGAGGGTAGAAATGAGGAGAAAATTTGTAATTCAAACTCTTGTGAAAATCAATGCCGAAAACTAAATATATTAAATAAATTAAATAAAAATTAAAAAAAGAAAAAAAATGTGGAGGCACAGAAGAATTCCCTAAAACATTCTTTGGACTTAGGAAGACCTGTGTGAACTGACTCAGAGTGAAGTAAACAAAACCAGGTTAAAATTTACACAATGACCACAAGAATGTATAGAAAAACAATACCTGGGGGCGGAGCCAAGATGGCAGTCGGAAACAGGGACTTGCGTGAGCTCCCCACCAGGTCCCTCCAAAAACCTATAAAAAAATGGCTCTGAACAAATTCTAGAACTGCAGAACTGTTATACCAAGAGTGAGTGAGACACACCACAGAGTATAAGTTTTAAATGGAGAATTTATTAGCCAGCGTCCGTTCAGGGGCAATTAACAGCCCAAATCAAAATGGGCCCGGGTTGGGGTGGAGAAGTAGTATTTATACAAAAAAAAAATCTAGGTACAGTGGTTAATTATCTCTTGAAACTCACATGTTATTTTTAGCAGGCTTGGCAAGCCTTTGTTACTTCACTTGTATGATCATGATACATGAAGAGGAACCTCCTGAATAGATTGTAAGTACAGCAAATCAGAAAGCTGACAAAGTGTCAACTGAATTACAACCCAGGATCTCTGTGTCCAATTTGCCATACATCCCGCAACATGACTCATGAGATAAGAGCTAGGAACAGTCACATAATTCAAGAGAATGCCTGGGGCTGAGGCTTTCATCCTTCAAGGCCATAGGCAGGCCAAGGGATGCTCCAGCTGGGTTTGTTGACATAAGATAGAGACATTTCTCAGCCCGCTCAGGAAACAAACAGAGATTGCTAGCATCAGGCCCTTCCCTTGGCCATACTCCCTTGGCCATACAATCCATACTCCCAGAACATTTGGGGGTGGGGAGCAAGGACACCCACCGAATGCCAAATGGCAGGAGCTGAGTCTGTTTTTCTTATGCAAACTGGGGTTTTTTTAGTTAGAGGCTGGGGCAGGGTTTTTTAGCAATAGCTGGCTGCTCAGGTATCACAGAACCCACAAAATAGCAGAGGGAAGCAGGGATCCAGCCCAGGACAGCCTGGATGGTCGCTGGATGAGGTCTATCGCGCATGGAACAGAGAGGAGCGCAGCTCAGCACAGGAGGTGGCAGGACCAACCAGACCAGGAGCCAGGCTCAGCAGGCCCTAGCACCCTGAATCAGTGAGCTGTGGCAGTTACCAGACTTCTCAACCCACAAACACCAAAGACAACAGAGAAGGTTAGTGGGAAAAGCTGCGGGGACAGAGTGGAAGGAGTTCCCAGTTTGGCCACCACCCCGGGGGAGGGGGGCTCTGTGGGGGTGCAGCTACAGAACTACAGCTGCAGTTGCTTCTGGTCCCAGGCCCACCTGGTGGGAGGAATTAAGTGGCGGATCAGAGCAGGAGTGCAGAGCCTGCTCAAGATTTGTGTCAGGTCTGGGTTGGCGGCTCTTGGGGAAGGAGGAGTGCTGGTGTGGCAGAGCTGGCTGTATAGAAATAGCTCTGAAATCAATAGCACATCCCCTCAAGTACTCTTTGCTCTACAAGCAGTCATACCCTGCTGAAAAACTCAAGGGTCAAGTAAGTTGGCTGGGAACATGACCAGGCAGCGAAAATGCACTCAGATTCAGTCTCAGACTTTGGAATCTTTCTTTGGTGACAAAAAAGACCAAAATATACAGCCTGAAGAAGTCAACAAAGTCAAAGAGCCTACATCAAAAGCCTCCAAGAAAAACATGAACTGGTCTCAGGCCATGGAAGAGTTCAAAAAGAATTTGGAAAAGCAAGTTAGAGAAGTAGAGGAAAAATTGGGAAAAGAAATGAGAAGGATGCGAGAAAACCATGAAAAACAAGTCAATGACTTGCTAAAGGAGACCCAAAAAAATACTGAAAAAAATATTGAAGAAAACAACACCTTAAAAAATAGACTAACTCAAATAGCAAAAGAATTCCAAAAAGCAAATGAGGAGAAGAATGCCTTGAAAGGCAGAATTAGACAAATGGAAAAGGAGGTCCAAAAGACCACTGAGGAAGGGAAAGGAGGATGGGAGGGGAGTGGGATGACAGAAGGGAGGGCTGACTGGGGAACAGGGCAACCAGAATATATGCCATCTTGGAGTGGGTGGGAGGGTAGAAATGGAGAGAAAATTCGTAATTCAAACTCTTGTGAAAATCAATGCTGAAAACTAAATATATTAAACAAATGAATTTGGTTATTAAAAAAAAAAAAGAAAAACAATACCTGAATGACTTCAGAACTCTAATTAGTGAAGTCATCAATCATGACTTCAGAGGATTGACAGAGAAAGCATGCCTCTGGACCAGCAGAGAGATGATGGACTATAATTAGGCAGAATTAGGCTAATGATAATAATTAGCATTTCTGCAGCACTTTAAGGTTTCATTAGTGTATTCATTAATTTTACTTAAGTGTACTTCATTATTACAAGAGAGAGCCCTATTGGGGGAGAAGGATCATTTGTAAGTGAGAAAGATGCTCTTTTAAAATGAGCACCAATAAAACAGATTGTTAAAGAAGCAATGCTGCTTCCCAAAGTAATTAATTCAGTTTAACAGTCTGAGAATCTACTTCAATTTTCAGGGGAAAAAAAAACTAGGAAAAACTCAGTAAGAGGGGCAGCTAGGTGGCAAAGTGGATAGAGCACAGGCCCTGGTGTCAGGATGATCTCAGTTCAAATAAGGCCTCAGACACTTAATAGCTGTATGGCCCTGGGCAAGTCACTTAACCCCGATTACCTTCAAAAACAAACAAAAACTGAATAGCAATTGAAGTATCAGATGTAACTGCTCCTGGGAACAGGGCTCTCCAAATGTGTTCAGATTTCACTTTTCTCTTTGCAAATAATTCTAAATGTTTCCCAAGTCTTAGAGAAAATAAACTAAACACTAGAGATGAAGGAAGACCAGATTATAGAATGGAGAGCTCAGAGTCTTGAGAACTTGGTTCTACGGCCTTACCATATGTTCTGAACCAGTTATATCAGGCCCTAGAATCAAGGAATAAGAATTTATGTTTCAGTGGAAAAAGAAACCAGAAAGAAATTATTATAGGAAGAGAGGGATTTTTGTCAACCTCTATCTATGCAAGAATCAAACAACTAACCAACATTTATTAAGCTCCTACTATGTACCAAGGCACTGTGCTAGGTGTTGGTGATACAGAGAGGCAAAAGACAGTTCCTATCCTCACTCTAATGGGTGAAACAACATGCAAGCTATATATAGGATAAATAGGAAATAATTAACAGGGAAAAGCCTCTAGAATTAAGAACTAAAGGGGAATCTGGGTACCCTAAAGATGAAGAAGGTGCTGGTAGCAGAGGAAACAAGACAGAAGCCTGCCTAAAGAAATGAACACTACAGAGGGCGGAGTCAAGATGGCAGCTGGAAAGCAGGGACTTGCATGAGCTCCCCCTCAGGTCCTCCCAAAGAAATGAACACTTCAAGACACCGAAGTATCAATGCATCTCTGATCTCAGGGGTGTAAGAACTCTCTCCTCTATTGATGGAGCAAGAAGCCCTCCACGTATGCTTGCCTATGGAGCTCTTGTCAATGTCCTTCCATTTCTTCCTCCTTTGGATCTCTTGACATTGCCTGTATACTAATAGAGTATACGAGTGTCTGGTTATCTCTTTCTCTTCAAATATGACTAGCCCATCTTCTTTTCATGTCATACATACAAAACATGTTTTTCTTCATCCATATGTAATGGGGATGCACCTCAACATCTAATAGGTATGTATATGATGTGTAACAAGGTTGCTGATATGGCATGCCAATGGGGTGGAAACCCCACCTGAAGTCTTGCATACCAGGTGGCATGCTGGTGGGACATGCTAGATTGGTTCTTTAAGGGAAAGTAATTCGAATATCTTGCTACTTGCAACTTACAAAGAACCGACTCACTGGTGTCAGAGAATACTCTTGAGTGCCTACAGTCTTTAGGTAACATTTTCTTCATTTTCTGACATGGTGATACCATATGGCTGCAAGTCATGGAATACTACAGTCTCTAAGCAAAACAGAGTTGAAGATGACCCAGCAGGAAACAGACGGATGCATGGTGTTTGTGAGAAGGATGCAACAGTGTATGGCAATAGATGTAACAGAGAAGGAGTCCTAATAGTGGGTGAAGTTTGGAGCTTGCTGTGGAATAAATACGCACATGCAGCAATGAATAGAGAAAGGGGGACAGAGGAACCTAGGAGAACCTGGGAGAGCCCACACTGTGAGTCCCTCTTCTTTCCCCTTTCCTCCAGGGATTATGTCTTGCCAATAGCCCTAACAGAAGACAACAATGGCTTCAGGTTACACATTTCTCTCTGTTTTTATTTCTTCTGCTTTTCCCCTTGAGCTGGCTTAGGAAACGGTTGCAGGTAGCTCACCAGTAGATGCTTCCCTCGTGCTCTTATTTCAGACTCATCTAGGTTTCCAGCTTCTTTTCCCCCAAGTTACACTTAGTGTGATCATTTATTTTATCTGGCAGTGAAATAAATAAGAAGGAGAGAGGGGCAGAAACAGAGGAGAAGGGGAAGCACAAAGGGCTGGCTTCCCAGAAAGGAATGGCTTTTTTCTTCTTTTACACTGAAGGGGCAGAAGTACAGTTAATGCAGCAGCTGTCTCCATGGCTTGGTATTGGGGATGAGGGAAGAGGAGGGAGAGGGGAAGGGAAGCATGGATAAAAAATGTCTCACAGCCCTTGGTAGTGGTAATCAACTGTGCAGTCTCCCTGAATGAAAGAACTGAGGCTAATCTGGGCACCCTTGTGTTCCCTTAAGTTTCCAAGATGAAGGATGTATGTGAACATACCAAAACTCTTCCTTTTCCTCCTTTTGACATCCACTCCCTATATAACTTTCCATTAACAATCCCAGACACCTTTACACAGCCCTCCAGGGAGCTGATCTTCCAAAATATCCATTGCTGCTGGATTCTGGGATGGCTGGGAATCACCAGAACTTTGCCTTACACACATCTGCAATGGCAGCCATTCCACTGTTTCTCCATTATCAGTGATTGTCGCATTCTTCTCTCAAACACGATGCATCTGTCCATTTCCTGCTGGGTCATCTTCAACTCCATTTTTCTTAGAGACTGTGATATCTCATGATTTGCAGCCACACAGTATCAACATGTCAGAAAATGAAGAAAATATTTCCCAAAGACTATAAGTACTCAAGATCCCTGACACCAGTTACTGGTTCTTGCAAGTAGCAAGATAGTCGAATTACTTTCCCTTAAAGAACCAATCTAGCATGTCCCACCAGCATGCCACCTGGTGTGCAAGATATTAGGTGGGATTTCTACAAAGACAAGGGAATTTAAAGTGATAGGGCCAGGTCAGTAGGGGAAAGGGAGGGAGGGAGAAGCTCAGGATTCAATCAAGCAGTGGTTAGAGCATACTGCAGTAAGAGGGGCTGATTGCTACACCCCAGCTTCAGTTCACCAGTCATCAGCCACATAAAACCTGCACAGCACTTAGCACCTCTGTAAAAAGTGTTTTGTTGTATTCATAAAAATCCCATGTGTCTTTGTATCTATGCTCCAAGTTACTTCATATATTCTGTAGTTATTTTGAGAGAATATCTTTCTCCATTTCTTTTGTCAAGGTTTTGTTGGTAATATACAGAAAGATCAATGATTTTTGTAGGCTTAATTCATATTATACTTCTTTACTGAAGCTATTAATTCTTTCAACTAATTTTTAGATGAATCTCTAGAGTTCTCCAAATAATCCATCATATCATTTGGAAAAAGAGATCATTTTGTTCTCTTTCTGCCTGTTTATTTTCCTCAATTTCTCTTGGGTAGAGGTATCCTTTTAACCTTGAAGTTAATTTATTTAAGCTCTTAATTAGAAAAGTAGTTTATTGCATTTTATGGTCCATGAATATCTCCTTGAATTTAACTCTTGGACCTGAATCTCTCTGCTGACCTCTAATTGCCTTTCAGACATCTCCAACTGGATGGCCAGTAGACATCTCAATAAGTCCAAAACAGAACTCATTGTCTTTCCCCGATAAACCCTCTCCCCCTCCTGCCTTCCCTATTACTATGGAGGGCAGCACCATTCTCTCAGTCTCCCTGGCTCACAACATAGGAGTCATCCTGGATTCTTCACTATTTCGCACTCCCTCTTCACTCCCAGCCCTTATGCAATCTGTTGCCAAGGCCTGCTGAATTCACCTCAGAGAGGTAACACCTCTCTGATATATCCTTTTCTTTCTTCTGACTTTGCCACCTCTCTAATGCAGGCCCTCATCACCTCACACCTGGATTTTTGTAATAGCCTGCTGGTGGGTCTGCCTGCCTCAAGTCTCTTCTCCACTCCAATCTATCATACATTTCAGACACTAAAGACACTAAAGTGATTTTCCTAAAGAATAAGTATGATCATATTATCTCTCTACCCAATAAACTCCAGTGGCTTTCTATTGCCTCCAGAAGCAAATACAAAAGCTCTCTTTGGCTTCCAAAGCTCTTTATAATGTATCTTTTCCTATCTTTTTAGTCTTTTTTCACCTGATTCCACTCTATACTCTTAGATCCAGTGACACTGGCCTGGCTGTCCTATGAACAAGGCACTCCATCTCTGTGCTCCAAGGACTTTCTCTGGCTGTCCTCTAGCCTGGAAGCCTCTCCATCTTCTGTTCTGACTAATGACCTCCCTGACTTCCTTGAAGTCTCAACTAAAATCCTACATTCTTCAGGAAGCCTTCTCTAAATCTTCTTAATTTTAATTCTATTGCCTTCACTCTGTTAATTATTTCCTATTTATCCTAGATATAGCTTGCTTTGTATATATCTATTTGCATGTTGGTTCTCCCATTAGATTACAAGCTCCTTGACATGCTGCTCAAAAATTCATCTCTGTCTCTGTCTTTGTCTCTGTCTCTGTCTGTCTCTGTTTGTCTCTCTCTGTCACTCTCTCTCTCTCTCTCTCTCTCTCTCTCTCTCTCTCTCCCCACTTCTTTCTCCTCTCTCATTCAGCTTCATGAATTCAGAGGTCTCTCAGCTAATCAATCATGTCTTTCAATGTGTGTGTAGTAGGCAACTACTAATCTTGAGGAAATGGCCCTGTTCTTGGACAGTAGTGGGATTACAAAAGCAATTAAAACCATTCAATACCAGTCTTAATGTATATTTTCAAAACCATAAAAAAATGTACCCTAGGACACTTTGAAAGAATCTTCACAGAAACCAGTACAATAATACAAAATTTTGATGAAATACAGGATCCATCACTATAAAGCAGTATAGAAAGATTAACCCTATTTCGTCAAAAAGAGGGAAGAGGATTTATATACATTCTTAGTGCACCCATAGACGTGCTTTTGGAGCAAGCTTATATTACTTCACCAAGCAGTAATGCATGCTCTCAGATGTGTTGAACCTAACTGAAAGTAGTTTATCACCAGGTGAAGACTGTGAAATGGTTAAGATCCAAGAGTAGAATCAAAAAGCCCTCCATGGGCAACATACACAAGAACTCAATCAATAATATGTCAACAAAGAAGAGTTAAACAAATGACTGAACATGAGGATTTGTTTGTGGAAATAGATAATGACATTTCAAGACCAGGTCATTGCCACCAGAAATTATAGAAGGGTTATCATTATGGAGTCTGGACTTAGTGATCCATGTATGCAAGTGAAACCACTAAGTATCACTGTCAAGGGCAAAGGTATTTTGCTCCTTTGCTCCCTCCTCCCAACAGGAAAAAGTGATTGAGCTGAATCCTCCCAAATCACAACAAATTCTAGCACTGGATTTTTGTTTTGTCTGGAGGCAAAAAATGGTCCCTGGTCCATGTGTCTTACTTTCTTGGCTAGGTTAAAATGTTTATAAATGACAAATGTTTATTAATAAAATCATATACACTCACTGCCCCAGTCAAGAGAATGCTTAATATTTGAGCAGAGACTCCTATTCTGTTCACACTCCATGTATTTTTAGCTAGCCATTGACTTCCGCTTTTTTCTTTTTCTTTTTTTTGTGGATTAATATATACAGACATGTACTATGCACCAGTCATGATTGGTTATGGGTTTTTTTTTTATATAAAGAAAAAATGTTTTCTTTTTTAAAAATGTATTTATTTTTAGTTTTCAACATTCACTTCCATAAGATTTTGAATTCCAAATTTTCTCCCCATCTCCCCTCCTCCCACCCCAAGATGGCACATAATTTGATATAGACTCTACACATATATATTCACATTGAGCCTATTTTCATGTTAGTCATGTTGTAAAGAAGAATTAGAGTCAATGGGAGAAACCATGAGATAGAAGAAACAAAAGAAAAAAGAGAGCATTTTCCATCATGAGTCTTTTGGAATTGTCTTAGATCTTTGCATTGCTAAGAAAAGATAAGGCTATCAAAGTTAATCATAACACATTGTGGCTGTTGTTGTGTACTATGTTCTCCTGGTTCTGCTCCCCTCACTCAGCATCAGTTCACATAAATCTTTCCACATTTTTCTGAAGTCTGCCTGCTCATCATTTCTTATAGCACAAGAGAATTCCATTACATTCATATACCACAAATTGTTTAGCCACTCCCCAACTGATGGGCATCCCCTCAATTTCCAATTCTTTTCCACCACAAAAACAGCTGCTATAAATATTTTTGTGCATGTGGGTCCTTTTCCTATTTGTATGATCTCTTTGGGATACAGACCTAGAAGTGGTATTGCTAGGAAAAAGGGTATGCACATTTTTATAGCCCTTTGGGCATAGTTCCAAATTACTTTCCAGAATGGTTGGATCAGTTCACAACTCCACCAACAATGCATTAGTGTTCCAATTTTTCTACATCTTCTCCAGCATTTACAATTTTCCTGTTTTATCATGTTAGCCAATCTGATAGGTGTGATGTAGTACCTCATAGTTGTCTTGATTTGCATTTCTCTAATCAATAGTAATTTAGAGCATTTTTTATATGACTATAGATAGCTTTAATTTCTTCCTCTGAAAACTGCCTTTTCATATCCTTTGACCATTTAACAATTGAGGAATGACTTGTATCTTTTGACTCAGTCCTCTATATATTTTAGAAATGAGGGGCAGCTAGGTGGCACAGTGAGTAGAGCAACCAGCCCTGGAGTCAGGAGGACTTGAGTTCAAGTTCGGCCTCAGAGACTTGACACACTTACTAGCTGTGTGACCTTAGGCAAGTCACTTAACCCCAATTGCCCTGCCTTCCCCCCTCAAAAAAGAAACCAAACAAATAAAAAAAAGACACTGGTTGTAAAAATTCTCAGGTTTCTGCTTCCTGCCTAATCTTGGTTGCATTGGCTTTGTTTGTGTAAAAATTTTTCAATTTAATGTAATCAAAACTATCCCTTTTGCATTTCTCTATCTCTTATTTGGTCACAAATTCTTCCATTCTCCATAAATTTGACAGGTAAACTATTCCTTGCTCTCTGAGTTTGCTTATAGTATCAGCCTTTATATCTAAATCATGTACTCATTTTGACTTTATTTTGGTATATGGTGTAAATGTTGGTCTATGCCTAGTTTCTGCCAAACTATTTTCCAGTTTTCCTAGCATTATTTGTCAAATAGGTAGTTCTTACCCCAGAAGCTAGAATCTTTGGGTTTAATCAAACAGCAGATTACTACAGTCATTGATTACTGTGTCTTGTGTACCTAATCTTTTCTACTGATCTGCCTCTCTATTTCTTAGCCAGTACCAAGTAGTTTTGATGATTGCTGCTTTATGATACAGTTTAAGATCTGGTATGGCAAGGCCACCTTCCCTACCATTTCTTTTCATTAATTCCCTTGATATTCTGGACCTTTTGTTCTTCCAGATGAGGAAAAGTATTTTCAAAGAGGCAAATAAAATCTGAAATTATAACAGATTTAAAGGACATAGAAATTTCAGTGCTCAATTCCTCTTGTTTGTGAGTAGAGATCAAACAGAAGAGAAAGGAAGAGTATTAATTATGTCACCAGTTTCAGCAGTCTCTGGGGAAGAGAAACAGTTCCACTACACTTTCTCCACAGTAAGCCTTTCAATAAATGAAGCAATGAGGAAGGAAAGCCCCCACCATGTCATTGCTCATCTATTTCCAGTTCTAACACCTTCCATTATGCTGCTGCCTTTCCTCAGCTTCATCGCTTCTCTGACTCACTCACTTCTTTGACTCTCCAAATGTCCTCAGTTCAAACTCTTACATCTTTGGTCACAAATTGCATGCTTCTTTTTCAAAACTCTTAAGTGCAGCTGAAGTCCTCCTCTCAGCTCAAAGATCATGCTAGTTTAGTCTTTCTCAGGACTGGGAGAGAAAGCTTATCAGTCTGAACTACCAGTTTATCCCTGAAAGACAATCTGAGCCATGGTTACACAAGAAAGTGGTAAAAATGGCAATACATTGCAGTCTGTAAAATTTTAGTATCTACCAAATGACCAGCAAGACTCAAACCTGGTGTGTGGAATTATACATCAGAAGCCCACTATTTTTCATAAACTAACCTATGACAAACCCTGGTACTACAAATAAAATCCTTAAAATGTGCTAGAGAACTCAACAAAAATATAAAGGAACAATGGCAATATATAGCAATATAGGTTGTTTTTTTAATTTAACCTACCAAAAAGATTAGCATGAATGATGGTGGTGGTGGTGGTGACAAGGTCATCACTTCCAAAAATTACATATGGGTTCTCCTTAAGGAGCTTGGACTCATTTATCAATGCAGATTATGCAAGGAAGGAGTAGAAACTGCAATATATCATGACAACACTTGATCTAATGGCTAGAACTATACATCAGAAATTTGGTATCTTTCATAAACTAACAGATGACAAATCCTGCTACTGCGATTTTTGGATTGGATTGGTGATTGCATCAGTGGAAGAAGCTTCTCGTGGAGAGCAGATTGGCACTTGATCTGCAATTTATATTCTCAGAAGTTGCCTGGGGCATGCAGACTTGCCCAGGGTTACAGAGCCTATATGCCAGAGGCCAAACATGAACCTAGATCTTCTGATTCTGTGAGCTCTCTCTTTAATACTCAATCTTAGACTTCAAAATACCCTTGAAAATTAAAACAATGAATTATTAGAATGAGACAAATTATCACAGGCATAACTGTTACCCACAATCTCCTGGACATAGCATTGATGCATGAAAAGGCAGTATCTGCATTTTAATAGATTTCACATTACTAAATACTGTGGAATAAAGACATCTGAAATATAGATACACAGAAGAAGATATTAAAATCAAGTGGGAACTGATTATAGTACTTAATCTCTTCATCCTGTATGCTATTAGTTATCCCAAAGATACTTCCAGTGAGGTGGACACGGTCAAGTTGGCCAAACATAAGGAGCTGGCGCCCTACGAGGAGAACTGGTTCTACACCCGGGCTGCCTCCACGGCCCGGCACCATTACCTCCGTGGCGGGGCTGGCGTAGGATCCATGACCAAGATCTACGGGGGGGCACCAGCGCAACGGAGTCATGCCCAGTCACTTCAGCAGGTGCTCCAAGAGCGTGGCCTGGAGGGTCCTGCAAGCCTTGGAAGGCCTCAAGATGGTGGAAAAGGACCAGGATGGGGGCTGGAAGCTGACACATAAGGGACAGAGAGACCTGGACAGAATTGCCGGACAGGTGGCAGCTGCCAACAAGAAACATTAAGACAAACTAGACCAGATTCATTAATAAATTGCCTTGTTCTTAAAAAAAATAATAATAATACTTGTTACTTATCTTGGAGGAGTTTCCTGAAGCTCAATAGAACTTAAAGGCCTATATAAATGTGTTTTATGCACACACACATGCACACACACACAGACACACACACACACACACACACACATATAGTAATTGGGATTAAGTGACTTGCCCAGGGTCATACAACTAGTAAGTGTCTGAGGTCACATTCGAATTCACATCCTTCTGACTCCAGGGCAGCTGCTCCATCTACCGTACCACCTAACTGCCCCAAATGGGCTATTTTTTAATAGCGCTTGCCTGTTACAAAGCTTTTTCTCATGCTATCCCATTTGGACCTCACAATAGCTCTATGCAGTAGGCAGCACAAGTATTATTCAACCCATTTTATGAATCAGGAGCCAGACTTGGAGAGGTAAAATTATTTTCCAAGTTAATACAGCTAGATGTGGGAGAACTGGAGCTTAAAGCCAGATCTCCAGACAGCAAATTATGGTCTTCATCTTGCTCCCTCTCTTTAAGAGCAGGAGGGGAACTCCACTTGGCTTCAAAGCCTTTGACTCAGCCAGTTCCTCCAGCATCGCCCAAAGCCTCCTGCTCCTTCCATCCATCACAGTCATAATGCTCCTTTCATTGAGCCATGACCGAACCCTAATATTGACCCTCATCTCCAATGCCCTTCTCTACACCATCTAGGAGTACTTAGGACTTAGACATCATCTGGTTGAAATCCATAATTTTACAGATGAGGAAAACCGAGATTCAGTGAAGGAAATTCTTGAAGTGACACAGCTTCTTAGTAGTGGATCCGGGACCAGAACTCTGGTCTCTAGGCTCCCTATCCAATGTTCTTTCCATGACTTCACCCTACAGCCGCTGATAGGGTATGTCAAACCCTGGGCAGAATAGTTAAACAGGGTCCAGATGACCCCCCGGTCTCCTTTCCAGGTGCCATAAGAATTGGGTGGGGGAGGGAGGTGAGGCTGCCCCAGCTCTAGCTCTGTCAGCCAACTGGGAGAAGAGGGAGGAAACTGACCCCCTCCTGGTAAACAAAGAACTTCCTTCTCCTTAGCCCTTGCCCAGAAAACCAAGGCACTGACTGCACAACTGTTTATAGAGACAGATGTTTGGGATGGAAAGAAAGACAGTGCTCTCCTGTCCCCATGGAAACTGAGGAAGTTTGCATCCCAGGCAACTGGAATCTGAAAAAGAAGTAGTGATTTAGGGAACCTAACCCAACCCACTGACAACATTTTGACATTTTCAGATGCAGGTTACTAACAAAGAGGGGTTGCTGTGGCAACCAGGGCCGGAGGCAAATTGTTGCCAATCCTCACCAGATCTGGGGAATGAGCCAAGGAAACAGGAATGAGAGGAGGGGAAGAAAGAATGAAAGGGGAGGGGAGAGAAAGAGGAAAAGAATTAAAGGGAGGGAAGAGGAGAGGAAAGGGAAGGTGAGAGGAGGGGGCAAGAAGGATAGAGAATAGGCGTGAGGGTAGGGGAGAGAAGAAAGGGAGGAAGAGTAGGGGAGGAAGGAAGGGAGGGAGAAAGAAGGAAGGAAAAGGAGAGGAAAGAAAAGGAGAGGACAGAACAGGAGAGGAGAGGAAGGGGAAAATGATGGAACAGATATAGAAGGATGGAAGGAGGAATGTAGAGAAAGGAAAGTAGGCAAAGAAAATGGGAAAGAGGGGCAGCTAGGTGGCATAGTGAGTAGAGCAACCAGCCCTGGAGTCAGGAGGACCTGAGTTCAAATCCAGCCTCAGACACTTGACACACTTACTAGCTGTGTGACCTTGGGCAACTCACTTAACTCCAATTGCCCTGCCCTCCCCCCTCCAAAAACAACAAAAAACAAAAAAAGGAAAGTGGGAAAGAAAAGTGAAACAAAGAAAGGAGAGAAGAAAAGAGGGAGGGAAGTTTCCATAATAGAGAAACAAATAGAGAAATAGGTATTCACCACTATAAGCTTTCTCTCCTTCAAGAGATCAGAAAGAAGTTTGCGTTCTTTCTCTCTTAAAAAAAAAAAAAAAACTTCAGCATTTCCTTTAACCCTGATCAAGGGCAAATCTCTCTGTCTTTCTGGGTACCATTCAAAGAGTGCCATCTGGCACCATCCTCTCAACATGCCTGGCACTGGTTGGCTGTGTTTGGCCTCTATAGTAAGGATCCCCCAGGGTGTACCTAGTGTCTCCCGTAACAGGCTCCAGCTCACTAAAAGCCATAGACGCCAAGTGACTCTGGTTTCTGAGTATAATAGTATACGACTAACAGCTTGAAGAAGTCTTAGGAATGATCTAGGATGGACCCCTTCATTTTACAGATGAGGAAACATGCCCAGAGAAGGTAGCTGACTTGCCCAGGATTATGGGAGAGCAGACTCATACTATTTGAACCTGGGGTAGTCCTCCCCCAGAGACCCAACTTGTAAGTACAAGTTGGGGGTAGCCCCAAAGGGAGCACTACATTTGTATCTGAAGCACCTAGCAGGATGCCTTACACATACTAAAAGCATAATAAATGTTTGCCAAATGAATAAACGCTAGACATGCCCTGGGGCAGTGCTGTGCAGAGGGTTTGTCAAGTTTAAATCTGGCCTCCTGTGGAGCTGTTGGCAGAGGGCTTCCAGGCTCAAGAAATATGTGTAGTGGCTGGGGCTAGGGATCATAGCATCATAGATTTAGAGCTTCACGGGGACTTAGAGAGTGGTTGGCTAGGGAATCTAGTCCTACCCCACAGGATCAAGTGGGCTACCTCATAGTAGCCATGGAACAGTTAGCCACAGAAGAGATAGTCAAAGAACCTTGCCCTTACCCTTGAGAGAGCAAGAGCCCCTGAGCAAATGGAAGCAGACGGGAGTTGAGGCAAGATGGAGGGATTTATTGATCTCTCTGAGCAAGAGAGAGATCAAGCGAGATGTTTCCTTGGTCTGGGGTCCATGCCATGGAAACCAAGGCTTAGAATAACAGGATTTTTTAGAGCTAGATTATCTATGTTGGCCAACTCAAAAATTAGGAAACTGGATTACAGAGAAGTTTCCAAAAGGTTTGCTCCTGTTATTTAGTCATGTCTGGTTCTTCTTGACCCTATTGAGGGTTTTCTTGACAAAAATACTATAGTAGTCTGCCATTTCCTTTTCTAGCTCATTTGACAGATGAAGAAACCAAGGCAAACAGGGTTAAGTGACTTGTCCAGGGTCACTCAGCTGGTAAGTGTCTAAGGGCCAGATTTGAATTCAGGTCCTCCTGATTCCAGGGCCAGTGCTCTATGCCCTGAGCTACCCTGCCTGCCCCTTGTTCAAGGCTGTACAGGTAATAAATAGCAGAGCTAGGATTCAAGGCAGATGTTTTTGTTTCAAATTGGAAGATTTTGGCTGGGGTTAGAAGAAGAGGGCTAGGCCTTGGAAAATGTAAGACACTCTCCCCAACTCCCAAAGCATATGTTGTATATGACATATAGGCACGAGGCCCAGCACCGGACAGAGGATACGGCAGTGTAGGTCACTACCTTCCCTGATTCTGAGTATAATGTAGATTCTCTACCATAGCCTCCAAACAGATGTTCTCTTGCCAGGGTAAAAGGAGGAGAATTGACCTTCAGCAAATAGGCATGTAAAAGACAAACATGATCCTAATCTCCCTAGGAATTTACAGTACTTCAGAGAAAACAGGAGCAGCTAGGTGGTGCAGTGAATAGAGTGCCAGGCCTGAAGTCAGGAAGACTCATTTTCCTGACTTCAAATCCAAACTCAGACACTTACTAGCTGTGTGACCCTGGGCAAGTCACTTAACTCTGTTTATCCCAGTTTCCTCATCTGTTAAGTGAGCTGGATTGGAGAAGGAAATGACAAACCACTTCAGTCTCTTTGCCAAGAAAATCCCCAATAGGGTCCAAAAGAGCCAGACGTGACTAAATAACTAATTACTGTTGTCCAGTAACAAGAGAAACAAAGGGAAGTATGGAAGCCATTGATATTTTACCACGTGAAGCAGTCAGTGAGGAAGTTTAATTCAGTGAAGTGGCTTTGCTGTTGTTGTTCAGTCATTTCAGTCATGTCCGACTCTTCCTGACCCCTTTGGGATTTTCTTGGCAAAGATACTGGTGGTTTGTCATTTCCTTCTCCAGCTCATTTGACGGATGAGGAACTGGGGCAAACAGGGTTAAATGATTTGCCCAAGGTCACACAACTAGTAAGTGTCTGAGGTTGGATTTGAACTCAGGAAGAGGAGTCTTTCTGATTCCAAGTCAAACACTCCATCCACTTCACCACCTAGCTGCTCCACATGGCCTCAGACACTAATTGTGCGACCCTGGATAAGTTACTTAACCTCTGTCTGCCTCAGTTTTCTCATCTGTAAAATGGGAGTGATAACAGACTGCCTGTGGGATGGTTGAGAGAATATTTGTAAAGTGCTTTGTAAACCTTAAAGTGCTATGTAAATGCTAACTATTATTATTAATATGAGATTATGGCAAGTGGTCTCAAGTTTCCCTTTGATCTTTCCTTCCTTGTATAGTTCACTCCTTTTCAGCAAGCATTCACTCAGAATGCAATTAAAATCACCTTGGTCTTTACGTGGAGACAAAGCACCTTAGAAAAGTACAGGCAGCAAATACACAAGGTTTTAATAATTCATGGTAACTTCCGAGGATAAATGCCAATTGGCCAGGCAGCAATGAGGCAGGGGAGAGAGAATGGAGAAGGGATAACTTCACGAGGCCTCATGGTGTGGCAAATAGGCATATCCAGGCAAACAAAAATGGTTCCACAGGTAGCCAGACATTAATACTAATGCTTAGCCATGTAACATGTGTCTTGACTGTAATTTCTCTCATTCCACATGGTTTTTCTTGTACCGCAATAGATATTAATTTGTTGATCAGGATAAATTAAAAAGGTGCTCCACCAAAACAAGCAGGGACATATAACTTCCTTCCTTGTGGCCCTAGTCTTCTTGGAATTGTCTTTCTTATCCCAAGGAGACAAACAATCCAATTCCAATTGCGGCGAAACCTTGAAGTTCCATGCCAATTAGCTGATTTCAATCTGAATGTGCTTCTCTTTTTAAGTTATGTGTTCCTCAGTAAGCCCAATTAGTTTTGCTGTGATTCTCTTTGTTAATGAATCTTGGATGCCTATGTCAAAATCTCCTTCCTTCTATGTGAAGACTAAAGCCATTTTTTCTTTTTAAAAAAACATTTTATTGGTTTTAATCAGTCATGAAACACCTTCTCACCAACCTCTCGCCTACTGAGATCACAAGAAAAACAAAATCCGTTAGAAATAAATTTTCACATTGGCCATGTCCAAATTTTTTTTTCTTTTTCTGCATTCTGAGTCCTTCGCCTCTTGTCATTCTTTGCTTCACATCATGAAGACATAACAGATCCACTCCCTTTAGACTCCCTTTAAGGACCCTGATGATGGGGTCACATAAATCATCTCCCCAAATGAAATATTTTGTCCAGGCTCTTTTGTTTTTTATCATGGCATTCAGACAGTCCAATCATGTTTAATTTTTTTTACTCCTCGAACTGTTGTCCAGGTCAGTTGTTTTTACTGTGAGATAGCTTATGTTATCTTCTATGTTTTTCAGCCTTTTGACTTTATTTTAATGTTTCTTGTTGCCTAATGAAGTCATTGGCTTCTATGTGGTCCATTCTAATGTTTAGGGAATTTGTTGCTTGGGCCAGGTTTTATAGCTCTTTTTTCAAGCTGTTAATTCCCTTTGAAATTCTTTCTTCCATAACTCTCATTTTTTTTTACGACTTTTTTCTCAAGTGCTCTCATCCATTTATAGAACATTTTAATTATTTTTTCAACTTTTGCTTCATCTTTTCCAGGAATTCTAGTTAAGCTTGTAATGCAAGCTGAGGCATTCTTGAGACAGCATTCTCTAAGATATTTTGGAGTCATTCTCTTCTTCTGTGTCGGTATCTTGAGATTCCCTGCCATTGTAATAGCTCATTAATAGTGGGGCTCTTTTTGTTTGTTTGCCCATTCTTTTCTCTTTTTTAGGTTATACATGTGCAATCATGTTAAACATTTCCACATTAGTCATGTTGTGAAAGAAGAAAGAGAACAAAGAGAAGAACCAGCAAAAAACAAAAAAAACAAAATAAAAAAAAGTGAAAATAGAATACTTTCATTTGCAATCAGATGCCATAGTTCTTTCTCTGGATGTGGATAGCATTTTCCATCATGTTTGGGATTGTCTTGGGTCATTATATTGCTGAGAAGGGCTAAGTCTATCATAGCTGATCATCACACAATGTTGCTGTTACTGTGTACTGTGTTCTCCTGGTTCTGCTCACTTCACCCAGCATCAGTTCACCCAAGTCTTTCCAGGTTTTTCTGAAATCTGCCTGCTCATCATTTCTTATAGCACAATAAATAGTATTCCATTACATTCACATACCACAACTTCAATTTCCAATTCTTTGCACCACAAAAAGAGCTGCTATAAATATTTTTGTACGTATAGATCCCTTCCCCTTGATCTCTTTGGGATACAGACTTAGTAGTGGTATTGCTGAAACAAAGGGTATGCACAGTTTTATAGCCCGTTGCGCATAGTTCTAAATTGCTCTCCAGAATGGCTGGATCAGTTCACAACTCTACCAACAATGCACTAGTGTTCCAATTTTTCCACATCTCTAATATTTATCATTTTCTTTTTCTGTCATATTAGCCAATATGTTAAGTGTGGCGGTACCTCAGAGTTGCAAAACTCTAATCAATAGTGATTTAGAACATTTTTTTTTCATATGACTATAGACAGCTTTAATTTCTCCATCTAAAAACTGCCTGTTCATATCCTTTGGCCACTGGGGACTGACTTGTATTCTTATAAATTTGACTCAGTTCTCTATACATTTTAAAAATGAGGTCTTCACCAGAAACACTTGCTGCAAAAATTGTTTCCCAGCTTTCTGTTTTCCTTCTAATCTTGGTTACATTGGTTTTGTTTGTGCAAAAAGTTTTTAATTTAATGTAATCAGAATTATCCATTTTACATTTCATAATGCTGTCTCTTGTCTCAATTCTTCTTTATCCATAGATATGGCAGCAAATTATTCCTTGCTCTCCTAATTTGTTTATGGTATCACCCTTTATGTCTAAATCATGTATCCATTTTGACCCTATCTTGGTATATGGTGTGAGATGTTAGTCTATGCCTAGTTTCTGCCATACTATTCTCCATTTTTCTCAGCAGTTTTTGTCAAATAGTGAGTTCTTATCCCAGAAGCTTTGGGTTTTTTGAACAATAGATTACTTAATCATTTACTACTGCGTCTTGTGTACCTAACCAATTCCACCGATCCAAATAGTTTTGATGATTGCTACTTTATAACATAGTTTTAGATCTGGTACAGCTAAGTGTTTGCCCATTATTCCGGCCTACTTCCTTGTCTTCAGACTTGACATTAGGGTTGGGCTTTTCCATACTTCTGGAGGGAAGATCTAGACTTGTCCTTTCCCTGCTGTTTTAGAATATTGAGTGTTTTGTTATCCCAGCATCTTGGAGACAGTCTGGAGACCTATAAGCTTTCACTGCTCTCAAAATGGTTTGAACTAGGGAAAACTCTGATTGCTGCCCTTCTGTTGAGCTTGGCAAGTTCTTGACTTAGGCTTGGGTCTGTGCAAGAGTAAATTGCTGCTGGATCCCATTTCTATCAGCCAGCTGGAAAGCTCTGCTGGTTCAGAGTGGCAGAATTGTAGGCTCCCATTCAGTCTGGGATTCCTACCTGGGTTATTTTTCTGCAGGCTGAGCTAGATGCTGGAAGTGAGACCCTGCTCTGATCCTGAGGTCTGAGACATACTGCTGCTGCTGTTTACTTCAAGCTGAACTTCCTGCTTTCTTAATAGACTGGCCAGGGCCTTCCTTCCCTCCTCCCTCCCCCCATCCCCAGTCTAATTTAATATTATTGGAATATTCATAAAGTGTTTTGCAAAATTTAAAGTACTGTATCAATGCCAGCTATTACTATTACTCACTATTATTAACTAAATCTGGGCTTGCTAGCAGTGTTCTATTTGTAACCTGAGGGACTCAGGTTTGTCTTTACAGAGCCCCCACCAGTTTTCAGTGCTATTTGGTGAACAGAAAAGTTGCCTACTATCTCCACAACCAGATATGAAATAGCTTTCCAAGGATATACTACCTTGTGTGTCCCACAAATACTAGGACTTCCCAGCAGAACTCTCACTTTTGTTGAAGGTCTGGACAATGAACACAGGCAGTCATTCTGTCATTTTTGACTTTTGGTATTCTTCTGAGCAAAAGATGTAACTAGGCAGTAAACTTCTTTGGCTTTTTTCTCAATTGAGAAATATACTAGTAGTGAATGCCTACAGATGCTCCGTTCTTAGAGACTTCATAACACAAATCAACAAGTAACCCTGGTTTGTGCCCAATGACCAACAGGTAGTATATAAAGCCAGAATCATCATTCCCAGTGGATGTGTACAATTCATACTGGTTCCACTGACAATTTTCTTGCCTCATCTCAGTGTCCCTAACATATTCATCAATGTTCTGTTGAAATTTTCAGCTTATGGATTCCATTGGAGTGATGAGGTATTGTTCTAGACTTCCTGATGACAGCCAAAGCTAACCTCTCCAACGGGGAACTTTCAAAGTCTCTACCTTCAAGGATCCAAATGGATCATTGCAGAAAGCCTACACACTAAGAAATATTCCACACACATCCCAATACTTCAGCATTTATAGAAGCTTTCTGGCGGCTGGTTTGGCATGTCTGTGCATACCTCATGAAGCAATCAGTCACCAACAATATATGACTTAGGTTCTTGCTATCTCCTTCCAGTGATAGAAGATCAAAGCAGACAAGTTTCAAATGTGCATTATGAATTGGTAGTATTTGTCTTTGCACAGCAGGGGTACAAGCCTTATTTTTCTTAATGATGTCCACAATCACCTTAGGCCAGTAAAATCCATTTCTTACAACTTCCAGTTTCTTTTTTTGACCAATATGTTCACAACTGTCATATAGAAAGTCAGTCAATAAACATTGATTAAATACTACTATATGCCAGGCACTATGCTAAGTGCTGGGGAATACAAAGAAAGGCAAAAGACAGTCCTGTTCTCAAAGTCCAATGGGGAGACAACATATAAGCAACTGTATATAAATAAGATATATACAGGATAAATTGAAAACAATCACAGAGGGATTAGTATTAAGGGGAGACTGGGAAAGGCTTCCTATAAAAGGTAGGATTTTAGCTGAGACTTAAAGGAAGACAGAGAAATCAGGAAGTGGAAATGAAAAAGAGAACTCTAGCCAGGAGGACAGCCAGTGAAAATGCCTGGAGTTGGGAGATGGAATATCTTGCTTGAGGAATAACAAGGAGGCCAGTGTCACCGGATGGCAAAGTATGTGAAAAGGCGTAAGGTGTTAGAAGATTGAAAAGGTTGGGGAGAAGGGGTGCAGGTTATGAAGGGTTTTTAACAAGAAACAAAGGATTTTATATTTGATCCTAGAGCCACTGGAGTTTATTGAATAAGGAGATGGTATGGTCAGACCTACATTTTAGGGAGATCATTTTGACAGCTGAGTGGAGGCAAAAGTTCTATACAATAGAATCTTGGTTTATGAGTAACCTGGTTTAAGTATGCTTTGATTCACAAAATTTGTCTTGCAGCATGAACAAAAATTCGCATTATGACCATCATATTTGGACTTGAACTGCTCATGAAGGGATGACCTCAACTAGGGCAATGTTTGTTTGTTTGTTTGTTTTTGCTTTCATATGTCAAACAAAGGAACCTCAGCAGCCGACGAGGGATGAACTGATGAATCTACATGAGGAGCCACAGCAAGAGGTTACAGAGGATATCTCATCTGAGGAGGAGGCTGAGAGGTCTGAGGAATTCCTCATGTCAAGTGAGATTAGGGAATTTTATCAGATGTGGGGAAAAGTGCGAAATTTTGTTGAAAAACATCACCCAAGAGGCAGCTAGGTGGCACAATGATTAGAGCACTGGCTTTGGAGTCAGGAGTTCAAGTCTTGGTCTCAGACACTTGACACATTTACTGGCTATGTGACCTTGGGCAAGTCACTTAACCCCAACTGCCCTGCCTTCCCCCCTGCAAAAAAAAAGAAGAGAAAAGAAAAAAAGAAAAACATCAGCCAAATAAGGCTGTAACAATGAGAGCCACAAATATTTTTAACGATAATGCAATGTCACATTTCTGTGACCTGAAAAAATGTCAAAAACAAGTGTCATTAGATAGATTCCTAGTCAGAAGCAAATGTAAAGAAAAAAAATCAGTGAGTCAAAACATGAAAGTGATTCTAAAAAACGAAAAATAAGTGAAGACAGTAGTGTTAGTCTTACTTTTAGTGAAAGTAGCATAAGAGAGAACACTCCCGACGTTGAAATCTCTGGTGTTCTCATGGAAGGAGATTCTCCTTCTGAGCAATAACCCTTCTTCCTCTTCTTCCTTCTCATCTCCCTCACGCCAGCCACGACTCTTCTCAAAGGTAAAGTGCAGGTTAATTTGTTTTATTTTCGGTTTATATTGTGTACTAATCATTGCTATTGTATTTCAGGTGCATTAGGGACAAAAAACTTACTTGAAATTATAAATAATTATTTTTATATGAATATTTTTGGGGATGTGGTACCAATCATCTGACTTTACGTTATTTCCTATGGGAAAATTTGCTTTGCAGTACAAACAAATCACATGACAAACGAATCTCGAAAAAATTAAATTTGTAAACCAAGGTTCTACTGTATTCCACTGGGTAGCACCAATTTCCTAGTGCCACGTTTGGGACCAGTGACAGGTCACTATCACAGTACTCCATTGCATAGCTCCAACTTCTTCCATTATCTCAACAGTATGGTATGTTACAGAAAGCTGGCAAGTGTACCACACCTGGGACTGGGATAGTGAGGACTCTTCCTCAACTAAATTTAAGGCATTGCCAAAAGCCCTTACTCTCACTAGGCAGTCCTGACTCACCCAAGTCTACCATCCTGACCTGAGGTGCTTTCTGGGATGAGTCCCCTGGGACTCAGGTTTGGGTCATCCTAACTGGAAAGCCTCAAGGAGAACCAGAGACCATATGCCGGAATCACTGTAGCCTTAAAAGGAGAGTGAGTCACTAAATATATATGCGGCTATTGAACACTGGTAGCCAGATGACTATAATACTAGGAGACTCCTCTCTCCAGTGGAGAGGGGACATCCTCGTTTATGTGGAGGTGGGTGGAAGAGTCCCATCTAAGTCCTGGTTGTGATATCTAATTAGAGTAAAGTTATGATGAGAATGGATATTATGTGCTCTCACACCTGTAGAGGCCCTTAAAAGCTCTAATTGCTATCCACGTTTATCATTCCCTCTCTTCTGGCCTTCAAAATCATCTTTGCAGCTGACTTCTATGGTTCCTAGGCTTACCCTCAGCATTTGGTTGTAAAATAATTGAATACAGGTTCTCCTGAACACTTCTGTGAAGAGTTCTCAAAGATGACTTTGCACTTGGGTCTCTTCACCTTTCTCTCAGCACTTCTTCTGACTGTCTGTTTCCTCTTCGATGTATTAATTAACTTTAATCAGTCCTGAATTTCTGATTTCCTTCCTCCTCTACTTTCTTATTGCCCAGGCTCCATACTCCTCCATGGCCGTCTCCTTTCCTTCTTCTCAAGACTAGGGGCTGGACTGGTTCGCGGACCCTAAATCACCCAGCAGTGGGGTTACTCCTGGGACAGGCAAGAAATCATCTCTAAAAATAGCATGCTAAAATTACAGTCACTATGAGAGTGACAAGACTGCCTAGGACCAACAAAGGGGAAGTTAAAGATGAGAGGACCAGGGGGCAGAGAGTAACACCACTTCCTCCTATCCTGAGAGCAGGGGCACCTCATGCCACCCCAAAACTTCAAAAGGAGTTTATTCCAAAGGTACTTAAAATGGAAGTAGCTACAAGAGTCACAGGAGCCACCTAGGGCTTGCATATGGGTTGGGGAGACCAGAGGCAATGAGAAGACTCAGAACAATGGACTGGTGAGCTGGTCCTTGGTTATTCTTCCTGTAAGAATTACCTTGTAGCAGGTCTTCTCATTTATATGCTTCTTGACATTGCTGAGTTTTCTGTATTGGGATATTGTTTTTTTACTTGTATTGTTTGGTGTGGTGAGCTGCCAACAGGAAACCTTTCACTCCTCCCACTTTAGAAGGTTCATTTAATACTAGTCTGGTGGTTTTTTTGTCATGGAACACTACAGACTCCAAAGAATTGAAGTTGAGAATCACCCAAAGGGCAACAAAGGGTACATGGTAAGAATAGATAGGCTAAAACACATTGTAGAAGAGTTATATAGAAGTGGTGTTAGGAACACCATGTAGGGCCATTAAAAAGGAAAGGTCAGTTAGGTGAGGCAGCATGCACAATGGATAGACAACTGACCTCAGATCCAAGAAGATCTGGGTTCAAGCCCCACTTTTGTATGACCCTGGGCAGGTCATTTAGCCTCTCAGTACTGGAGTTAACTCTCTAAGACTTTAAACTGCAGAGAAAGCACTAAGGTGTATTGATAGATAGAGTTTTTTCATTCAAGAATTCCCAGTATCACTGAACTCATGGGTCCAGGCCCTGTCTCTATACCTATCCAGTCAGATGGTGAGAACAAAGGACAACCCTCATGCTCCAAAGTCAGATCTAGGGGAAGGACCCTGTAATAGCAATTTAGATTTGAAGATCTTTCCCACACATTAACAGGCCATGTTACCTGCTTATATCACAGGAAGCCTAAGTCACATGTGGTAGGAGGAACTTGCTGAGAGGAAAAGGAAATTGTGTCACAGCAAATGCTAAGAGAGCAGTTACTATAGTTGGAGCTAAGGGAGAGAGAGCAGACTTGTGGTGGCTGTGAGTGATTGTTTGTGGGAAGGCCCAAACAGGAGGGGCGGATGGTTTTGGGATGGAGTGGATCTCTGCTGTGGCATTGTGTATTGAATTCTTTGCTGCTATGATGGATTAGGTGTACTGGTTTCAGGATCTGGTTCTGTGGTGTTTGAATAAATGGTTTACTTCTTCTACCCTCTATGTGGAGAGTCTCATATATTTTGCAATACAGAACCACATAGTCATTTTGACAATTATCATCTATATTGTGATTATTGTCTTGCTGACATATTTGGCGACAAGTAGGATGGGATCACAAGGTATAAAATCTCTATTTGGAGGTAGAAGAGCTGTAGAAGAAGAAATGGTTATTCCAGGATGGGATAATGTAACTTACTCCTCCCTAGCATGGGAATGGTCTAAAGGCACTGGTTTCTGTGAGGACTGGAAACAGAAGCTACAGGAGGGAGAACCTAGACATTCAGAAAGATGTTTGCAAGAAATTACAGTTAAGCCAGGGAGAGAATTGCCAACAGAAATCTCTAGATGAGGCTGGATTTTACTCACAACATATCGTATTATATATGAAAACAGGGACAGATTGTTAAGAGAAAGAAATCAGACTCAGACAGTTACCAAAATAGCTAGGCCAAATGAGAATATTTCTACACCACAGCAAGATGGGGAATCTCAGGTGGCAGAACAACAGATTATTGTTCAGGAATCTACTGATTTTGCTGTTAATTTGGCTAGAAGACAGAGGGATCCAAAGAAGTCAAGAGTACATTTCAGTTCAGCTCAGGTCAAAGTCTAACTGCTCTAACTGCCAGTCTGATTGCCATGGTGACAAGGGGAGAGAGTCTAGAGAGGATAATACAGTATCAGGAGGTGAGGCATGAAATGTTACTTTGTGGTATGATGCTATGGAGCCAGAGAATGATACAGTATCAGACCAGGCTCCTCAAACAGCAGTACGCCTCATACAGCAAAGGACGCAAGAAACCCAAGATAATAATACAGTGTTCAGAAAGATGTCGGGGGATTTTACATAGCAGGAAATCACAGATGTCTCAAGTAGGTTCACCCAGAAAATGGGAGAATTGTTAATATCTTGGATGGTGAGAATCAGCAATGAAAGGGCCACAGGAGTATCTGTAGATATTGTGAATTGTATGAGATTCATAAGTATTACTCAGAATCCTTTTGTACAGATTATCATTTGCAATGAGGTAACCAAACAACCAATCTGTTAGCTTTAGCTGCAATGGGTTGTAATAGGGAATATCCTACTGATTCTATGTGGCCTACTGCAGATAGACCCTGGTATTCACTTAGGGACTGTATGAGAAAGTTAAAGGAGGAGGTAATGAAGACTGCTCTTATGTTGGAGAATGCCAAAGTTTATTATGATACTCCCTTGTGAGTCTCTCATAGAAATTTGATAGTTAAGACAGCTACCCCTGCTTATAAACACCTAATTTTGACTCTGCTAATTGTGGAAGTAGGGAACTCTCTTTCAGAGGTGCTGGATAAGATTTCATAGTTAAGGAGACTGGGAAAAAGATAAATTTCCTAGAGAGAGAAGAGTGAATTGCCAGCCAGAATTCAACATCAGAATAGAGTGACAAGAAAAGAAATGTTCAATACTCTATTGACAGCAGAGGTAGATTTTAGAAGAATAGATGGTATTTCAACTAATGAACTATACAAAAGGTACAGAGATAAGGGGCTTAATAACAGATGGAACAGAGAAATAAGAACTGCTGCTACAAGTCATATAGATCTTGAACCCTTATATCCTTCAGGGAGACTAGGAAATAGACCAAGCCCCAGCTCAGATTAAAGAAACACAGAGATGGGATTACAGACCCCATAATAATCTGACTATATATTGGAAAAATGGATCAAATACTGTAACCAGGGAATTGATGGACACTGGGGAGGAGGCCACCTTGATTTATGGAAATCCTGACAAGTTCAGACATGGAATTCCTATTATCAGCACTGGACGAGGAGGGGCTGAAATATCAGCCAGACAAGTCAAACTAATGATGAAAATTGGACAATTGCCTAAGAAAGAATATACTGTGCTCATTGTACCCATTTCTGAATACATCATTGGAATAGATATATTGAAAGGTGTGACTGAATTTACCTGAAGGTAGATATCAATTTGCAGTAAGGAAGATAGGAATTAATACGGTTTTAGTGGGAAAAATAAAAATGTACCCAATGACTTTACCTGAACCTTCTAAAGTAATTACTTTGAAGCAGTATTGTGTGCCAGGTAGACAAGATGAAATTGCCAACATCATAAAAGAATATGTTGAAGCAGGAGTTAGTTCCTACAATCACTCAATGGAATAATCCTGTCTGGCCAGTAGAAAAGACAGATGGAATGTGAAGAATGACAGTCGTTTATAGACAATTGAATAAAGTGACTCCTCCTTAGTATGCTGCTGTTCCAGATACTGGAACCTTAATACCTTAATGTCTTAATAGAAATCTTAATACCTTAATAGAACCTTAATACCTTAATAGAAAGTATCCAGAACTGATGGGACTTGGTATGCAGTTATTGATTTAGCCAATGCTTTCTTTATGATCCCAATAGACTCCAAACAATGGCCAGTTTGCTTTCACATGGCAGGTACAACAATATACTTTTACATGCTTGCCACAAGGATTTCTGCAGAGCCCAACTATTTGTCATAGGATTGTGGCTGAACATTTGGATGAATTAAAGTTACCTGGTGTACAGCTTACCCACTACATAGATAATATTATGATACAGGGAGAACATGTAAAAGAAGTGGAGAACAGTTTGATATTTTTAATTAAGCATATGAAAAGCAAAGGATGGGAAATTAACCCTGCAAAGATTCAAGGGCCAGCTCAAACTGTAAAATTTTGGGGTATACAATGAAATAAAAGAATGTGAGAAATTCTCCCACAAGCTCAACAGAAGATTCAAGATTTTCCTATAGTCACCAATAAGAAAGAGGACCAAAAGTTCATAGGATTGTTTGAATATTGGAGATGACACATTCTGCATTTAGGACAGATTTTGAAACCCTTATATAAAGTAACCAGGAAAAAATATGAATTTGATTGGGTACTTGAACAGAGTAAAGCTTTTGAAGAAGCCAAAGTTGCTATACAATTGGTTCTAGATTTATGGCCTATGCAAAGTGGACCGGTGGAATTACAAGTGACTGTACAGGATGACTATGCGAATTGGGGTTTATGACAGAAACAACAAAGCCAAAACGTACCCTTAGGATTTTGGTCAAGGAAATTACCTTCATCTAGAATAAAATATACACCTTTTGAGAAGCAGTTGTTAGCTGCATTTTGGGCTTTGAGACTGAACAACTGATCTTGGGCCATAAAGTGATATTAAGGCCTGGAATCCCAATTATGACTTGGGCAATGAGTACCCCAGCATCTCACAGGGTTGGACATGCACAAGAGGTTAGCATAATTAAATGGAAATGGTATATTCAGAATAGATCAAAAACAGGCAAAAGTGGAGTTTCTGCTCTACATAAATCTACAGCAAATATGGACACTGATGGAAATGACAAACCCCCTGAACCAAGGCAACAGCTGGTACAATCCTTGGTAAAATGGAATGACAGATATGATGGATTGACTGAAGAACAGAAGAAACATGCATGGTTTACTGATGGCACAGCAAAATATTTGGGCCATAAAAGACATTGGAAAGCAGTAGCCTATAACCCATGTGCTAAGAGAACTTTGGAAATTACTGGGATGGGTGGAAGTAGTCATTGTGCTGAACTTATGGCAGTGCATCAAGATATTAAAACAGAGAAAGGAGAACGGTGTCATATGTTCACTGATTAGTGAGCAGCAGCTAGTGGGTTAGCTACACGGATGCCAATGTGGAAAAATCAAAATTGGGAAATTCATGGTAAATAAGTTTGGGGCAAAGAATTATGGGAAGCTATATGGGATATGTCTTTGGTTACTGATTTGTCAGTTTTTCACGTAGATGCTCATGTGACCCTCACTACTCCAGAACGTGAGTACAATGCACATGCTGATCGACTAGCAAAGATTGCTACTGAACATATTGTTCCTACTCTGACACCAACTGATGATCCAGTAATAGCAAAATGGGTCCAAATGGCCAGTCCTTTAGGGGTCCAGGCCACACACTGGTGGGCAAAAGATTGAGGTATGAGTATCTCTCATTCATTGTTAAAGCAAGTAACAGAGAAATGTCATATATGTCAATTGGAAAAGGAACAAACTGTTCCTCGGGTAATAATTGGAGAAATAGCAAGGGGAAAAGTTCCAGCCCAGATTTGGCAGATAGATTATATTGGATCACTACCCCAAGATAAAGGATGCAAATTTATATGTACTTGTATTAACACCTATTCAGGTGTACTGGTAGCTTGTCCTTATAAGAATGCAACCCAGAAAAACACCTGTAAAACTCTACATATTATAAGTCTATATTATGGAACCCCAATGCAGATTCAAAGTGACAATGGGTTACATTTCAAAGGTAATGAGATGAAGAGATATTGTGTATTTAACAATATAGAGTGAATATATCATATTCTATATTATCCACAAGCATCTGGGTTGATAGAAAGAAGGAATGGATTGTGGAAAGGACTGTTAAGAAAGTTAAGTTCTAATAATTTGTATCAACATTGGAAGGATAATTTGTTCACTGCTTTACATAATTTGAATGATCCACCATTAGGAGGAAGTATGCCTCTAGTTGGAATGATGACCCCAAGTATGCAAATTAGAAAACTGCAGACACGTAGGATCCAAAACATTGAGTATTGGACTGGGAGGGAAGATGTCCCACCACTGTATCCAGGAATACCTGGTTCAGCAGGATATGATTTACATTGTTTAGAGGACTTTTGGTTGGATAGAAAAGAGATAAGAAAAATCTCTACTGGGATATGTATGAGAATCCTTAAGAATCATTTTGGACAGATATTACCTAAATTAGGATTAGCAGCTCAGGGAATACATGTATTGGCTGGAGTGATAGATTCTAGTTGCCAGGGAGAAACTATTGTAACATTCCAGAATTTGGGTGAAGAACCTATATAGTTTTGTAAAAATGATGGAATAGTTCAATTGATTATTATTCCTTGTGAAACAATATCCCTTATGAAAACTGACCCTCCTTCCAAAATAACTAGCAGAGGAAAAGACGGGTTTGGTTCTGTTGATAGGATAAAATTGGGAGCTAAAGTAGGTGTAAAGCGGAAGCTGGAAGATGTTCCAAAGGCTGCAGAAATTATAGCACATGAGAAAGATAATACTGTAACAGCTGTTTATCTAGGAGAAAATGATTATGAAACTGTATCTTTGACTCATGTATTCTATTGTGAATGAGGCTATGATCGTCTCTGTTTCTTTTTTGGATTTTTGTCTGTTAAATTTGTTAGATTTGTTTCCTGCAGGCTTAGTACCATCCACCTGTAGCCAGATGTCATCCCTGGACTTGTCCAGGACTGTGATGTGTCATCCCTGCACCTGGTGTCAACTGCCAGCTAGCTAAAGAACTGACCTCTCGAATAGGACTCTTGACATTTTGGGGCAGGGACAGCTCTACATCCAATTTCAGCAGGAAGAAACTATGGAGGATGAGACCTTCACCCCTTACCCCAAGATTTTGAGCCCCATTTGTTCAAGGAGGAATGATGACATTGTTTTATATGCTTATCTTGTGTTATCCCTGTTGTATTGTTTTGTAAAGTACTGTTGACACCAGTTGTCTCAAAACTCCCATTGCTCTATGTAATGGATAAGAAAGATCTTGGCACCGAATGTAATAGAAATTTAGATTTGAAGATCTTTCCCACCCATTAATAGGCCATGTGACCTGCTTTCATCACAGGAAGCCTAAGTCACATGTGATGGGAGGAACTTGCTGAGCGGAAAAGGAAATTGTGTCACAGGAAATGCTGAGAGAGCAGTTACTACAGTTAGAGCTGAGGGAGAGAGCAGACTGTGGTGCCTATGAGTGATTGATTGTGGGAAGGCCCCAGCAGGAGGGGAGGATGGTTTTGGGGTGGAGCGGTTCTCTGCTGTGGTGTTGTGTATCAGATTCTTTGCTGCTATGATGGATTGGGCATGTTAGTTACAGATTCTGGTTATTTGGTGTCTGAATAAATGGTTTACTTCTTCTACCTTTTATGTGGCAAGTCTCGTATATTTTGCAATACAGAACCACATAGTCATTTTGACAATTATCATCTATGTTGTGATTATTGCCTTGCTGATACAGCCCCCACAAACATCTCCACTCCAGAAGCTTACTCCATCCTGGACTTCACACACTGGAAGTACCCTCTACTCTGATGGTCTTTTTCTCTGATTGGCTGGTTCCTCTGAGAGCCTCCATCTTAAGGAAGATACTGAGGCCACCAATGTTTTTACACCTCTCTGGACTACATTCCTGGCTCTCCTCTTAGATTCTGTCTACAATGCCTCTTTGTAGATTACCATTATTTCGATGCCTATCTAGCTTCTAGAAGATATACTATCTTCTCCCATTAAAATGTAAGTTCTTTGAGGGTAGGGGCTATCTTTCTTGTACTTGTATCCTTATAGCTTAGCACAGGGCCTTTATAAATAGGCATTTCTTGTTGTTGTTCGGTCATGTACAACTCTTCGTGAGTTTTCTTGGCAAAGGTACTGGAGTAATTTGCCATTTTCTTCTCCAGCTCATTTTACAGATGAGGAAACCAAAGCAAACAGGGTTAAGTGATTTGCTTACACAGCTAGTAAATGCAGCTACACAGCTCACACAGCTAGTAAATATATGAAGCCGGATTTCTACCTGAGGAAGATGAAACCTCCTGGTTCCTGGCCCAGTGCCCTATCTACTCTATCCACTGCTCCTTTGTAACTAAATGCTTAATAAATGCTTATTGACTGACTGACAGACACATTGGGTAGATTACATGTTAGAAAATTGGTGAGAGGACATGGAAAGATGTTACACAGAATGGGCAGGCATAGATGGGCTATAAACCTCACTGTTTAAGGGATCATTTTTTTACATTTTTGTATTCACCCATCTGCTGTAGAATTGACAAATGGACATTGCAAAGAAAGAAGTAAGTTGGCCCCTTTCTTCCCAGAGTTTGAATGTGAAAACATGAATGTGAATATGTACCAAGAGAAACCATCCATTCTCATTTGTACATGGATAAACCAGCTAAATAAACCCAAGATGTATTGACATCCTAGTAAACTCAAGGTTAACTGCCTTCAGTAAGAAGGAATCCCTTCTGGTAGAGGGAGACTTGGTGGTGATCTCCATTAGCTAGTTCTAGGGCTGGTGCAACTACAGAGGGGGAAATCTCACCAGTCCCCTTGTTGCATCAGACCCTCTCCCTCCCCTCCTAATTTCAGTCCCGCTTGGCTCTACCTCCTGCAACTTCTGTGGTGGAGGGGGGTAGGGTGGGAAGGAGGGAACAGTAAGAAGTGCAGTCACCTTCCTCCTTCCCCTTTCCCAAAGGCACAGAACCAACTCCCATCCTTTCCCATGTTACCCCAATCCTTTCTCTATCTCTCCCTACTATCTAGCCTTCAAAGGGACTTCATCCCCTCTCTTATCACTGTCCCTTGGGGTGTTTTCCTAACCTAACTCCCCATGCCTAGCACTTCACCCAAAGACTCTAGATTTGAAAACAAAGAAATTTTGAGAAATTATATTTAATCTAGTCCTTTCTTTGACAAACAGCACACACGTGTCAGCCTCAGATATTTCATACTCTCCACTGACACACCCCACAATCCTATGTACACATGCACAATTCCCACCAAATATGCCAGCTGTGTTTTCCCTTCCTAGGTTCAGCGGTCTACAAAATTAAGTCTTTGGAGGCCCAAGAAGGCCATAAAGAGGATACCACTGGATCGCCAGTTGCCACCTTAGTGCTGGTGGGTAGAGCATCTCCTTTTTATTACAATGTACCCTTTCATTTCTATCATTCCCCATTGTGAATTCATAATGCCCCAAATCCATCTTGAAAGACAAGATTTTTAAAACTCAGAAATTGCCCATTATTTTCTAATATTTGGGGGCACTGAGAGAGGAGGGATGAGAGGGGGAAGGATCTTGTCCAGAAGGACCAGCTTCTCTGGGAAAGGGACTTTCCTTAGAAGGAACCAAGACATTTTATATCAGCTTTTAATGATTTGGGAAGGGAAGCTGAGCGGCTCTTTACTGTAATTTGACCAACTAAATTATTCATTGAGAGAAGCAGAAGGATATTGGATGATGACCAGAGACCCTGGCCCAACCCTGTGACCCTGGCATCAGGCTGATCTGCCCTCCTCCTCACCTCAGTCCTAAGGGGCTAAAGCACAATTTTGTAGATCTGGGAAGTGACTGGTCCCCCGAGGACTATATTTAGAGTACACCAGTAATTCACATTTATTTTTTGGGCAGGGTGGGGGTGGGCGGGGAGAGAGAGAGAGAGAGGAAAAGAGGAAGGGTAGATAAGGGAACAAAGAGTCACAGATTCCAGAGAAAAATGTTCTGACCATCTTGCCTCAGGAGGGGCTACCATCCAATTTTCTTCTTGCTCCAGTGGTGAAAAGGAGCCAGGAGATAGATAAAGAGAGCTAGGCAGTGAAAGGAGTGTTGGCAGAAGGGAACAACCTTCTCAGAGCAGGATGAGGATAGCCTCAGGTATGTATGGGCACAGTATTCAAAGCACCCCTCCCAAAGGCAAATATAGTAGACAAATGCTCTTGGGGAGAGTTCCATCCTTATTAAGGGACAAGAATGAAGAATTCTGATTTGGTTGAACAAACAATGGACTTGGAGCCAGAAGACCTCTCTTCTAGTTCCTGCCCTGTGGCTGCGCAAGCTTGGACCTTTCTAACCCTTGGTTTTCTCATCTGTAAAAGGGGAATGATAAAACTACTTGCATTATGAATGCAAATTGTGGAGGGGAACACCTTGTAAATCGTAAGGTACTATATAAATATATGCTATTATTACTGCAAGTAAAGGGAAATTCAACCGTGATAGGCTGGGCCTGATATCTCTCTGAAACTCAAGGTAAGCCACGGGAGATTCTGTGAGGAGGTGAAATCAGACACTAGGACGTTTCAATTTCATCAGTTGCCAGGACCATTTCCACCACACCTCTTTCCAACCTGCAACCTCCCTACCCTACCCTTCCTGGAAAAAGAAAAAAAAGGCAAGTCCACATAGCCTCCTCCATCTAGCTAAACTTCATGGTCGCTGAGTCTAAATGAGCCTAGATACTACTAATAAAACTAACAAAAACAACAACTAACATTGCAAAGCACTTTACAAATGTTATCTCATCTTGTCCTCACAACATTCCACCAAGGCAGGTGCTATTATTATCCCCATTTTGCAGATGAGGAAACTGAGGCATACCTAGGTTAAGTGACTTGTCCAGGATCACACAGGTAGAGGCCGGATTTAATGGAGGTTTTCCTGACTCCAGCTCCAGAGCTTCATCCGTCACTCTGCTTAGCTTCTGCCTCCAACTGGATATGAGATGGGACAAAGGGGAAAAAGAGATATTTTGTTTACTTCTTCCTCCCTACAACCTCAGACTGCCCTTTCCCCCTTGCTGCAGGTACCACAACGTCAAAAGAGTGAGCACTGAGTAAAGCCAAGTTATCAGTTTATAGAACCTGTCATGTATCTACCATCAGAACATAAGTAGTAATTCTTGTTTGTGGGGCAAATTCAGTTGAGAATGAGAATGGGGTGGAGTGTAGAGTGACAAGTGACACAAGTAGAGTGACAAGTGACACAAAAGGACAGTTTGATTCCAGGTGTGGTTAATTAGCAGACTAATTAGCAGTTGCCCCTCTCCTTAGATCTTTTTTGTACCATGGAACACTTTGGTAGTCTGGTGAAACCTATGGACCTCACCCGCCTCAGAATGTTGTTAAATGAATTTAAAAATACATAAGATTAGGAGAAAACCAATTATATTGAAATGCAGTGATAAAAAATATTTTTAAATGTTTACAAACCCCAGGTTAAGAATCCCTGCCCTAGAGGGTCTGGTCCATGCTCCCTTGGAGGTTGGAAAGGAAGAGGTTCTGGGAGGATGGTAAAGATGCTTGGGGATGTCAGTACTAAGTGACAGTGAGGTGGGAGGGAAGAAATGTGTTCCTCCCCTAAGGAAATTTATACCCCCCAAGTCAGTATACAGGTAGGAAGTATGATTGATTCAATCAATTACCCCATTTCAATTAAAAGTAAGTGACAAGATACCATGCCCTGACACCTTTGTCAGATGAAAATAGTAAGAGGTATATACTAAGTGTGGCCTACTGAATCAATCAATGATAGACATTAGACTAAGTCAAAAAATCCATTGATTGATTTAGAAGTGCTTAAAAACCATTGGATGAAGTAAATGACAATATATGGAAAGTCTGACAGTTGAGGAAGTTGGACATGCCCCGTGAGACATATTAAAAAATCAGTAAGCTACTTTGAAATCAGAGATTCAAGGGTCTGGCAGCTCAGGATGGAAGCTTACCATCAAGCTCCTGAGAAGGAATTACCTGGGGTAGGGGGGAAGAGTCCTGGCCTTGGCCTTGGCCCTAACTCAATTTCCTTTGGAAAGTTGAAGGATTTTGGACTTTGTTGGCATCGTAGCAATGTCTTTTGCTAAAGGGGCAGTATCTTCAGGGGGAGCCAAGGACACACTGGACCAAAATGATGAAAGACAGATCCTAGACTCTACAAGTAGCCTAGCAGACACACTGCACCATCCCTAAGGGTGACATTTTGAGTCTTCTAGCAAAAACACTTTCCAGAGCTATGAGTTTTCCCATGTGCTCTAACCTTGAGCCCACCTTCTCCCTTGGACTATATATGTACTGGTAGGAGAATGTCATGGACTTTTGAAGGTATGTTTTATACCAGCAGTACCAACTATATCACCATAGTAAATATCCATATCAAAAAAAAACTAATTAAACCTAGTTGACTAATTGACATCAACTGATAATCAATGGAGGACTCACACTGGAGGGGGTATATAAGCTATATGTTGAAAAAACAATCCTACTTCCTTCACAATTGTCTAGAGGGTACAATAAGCAGCTTTATTCTAGGGACTCAACTTGCCCTCTTGGGCTGTTACACATCAATGTTCTGGGGCAAAGCTCTAACCACTTCCTGCTAGTTATAGACCTATACAGCACCATATATTCCAGGAAGAACAACCTCCACAAATGCCCTTCTATGCTAACCTCATAGGAAAGAGGATTAGGGTGGGGAAAAGGGACAGAAAGAAAAAGAAAAAAAGTATTGGAGAGGAAGAAAGAGGGACAGAGAAAGAGAGAAGGGGTCAAGGAACACTAATGCCCCTTTTGTATTTGTTTTCTGAACATTTCCCCAATGGGCTCTTTCATTTGATTACATAGCCCTTTTTACTCTTCTTGTAGACTTAGCCTACTACAATTAGTATTTTATACATACACACACACACACACACACACACACACACGTGTGTCTGTATACAATTGGTCTCTGCTCAGATCATAAGCTCCTCAAGAACTAAGGCTGGGCCTTATCTTTTTCTCCTCTAGTGCCTAGCATAGCATATTTATTACACATAATAGATGCTGGATAAAAGTTGGTTGGTTGAAAGAATGAATGATCTTGTTTGTATTTCATGTGATAAACAAACATTTATTAAGCTCAGTGAAGGGTGCTAGAAAAACAAAGAAGAAAAAAAAATAGTCCCTGATCTCAAGCACTTTAAATTTAATAGGAGGAAGAATACCAATAAAGAAACTAAGATATGTTTGATGTGTTTGTTAAATGGCAAACCACTCCAGTATCTTTGTCAAGAAAACCCCAGAAGGGGTAATGAAGAGTAGGACATAATTGAAAAATGATTAAACAATAAAAAAATGTGTTAAAAAATGACAAGCATTTGTCTACTGCTGTAATGTTTGCAAAGTACTTCACAAATACTACCTCATTTTACACTCACAACAAACACAGGAGGTAGATGCTATTATTTATTACTCTTGTTTAACAGATAAGGAAACTGAGGTAGATAGCAGTTACAAAGCTTCAGTGACTTGCCCACAGAACATACAGCGGGTGTCTGAGGCAGCATTTACACTTGGGTCTTCCTGACTCCAGCTCTAGCACTCCATCCACTCTATCACCTTGCATCAGAGATAAAAATGGTAGGAGAGATTCCAGAGGAGAACTAAGAAATTGGGAAAAGGACTCATGGAGGACATGCCGTCTGTGCTGCACTTTGAAAGAAGGGAAGGAATAGGCAGAAATGTGGGAAGAAACCATTTCAGTCACAATGGAAAGCATGTACAAAGACATGAAGGTGGAAACGGTTGGAAGGCCGTGTTTGGAGTCAAGAATGCATACATAGCCTTGAATGTTAGACCAAGTTTGTATTTGTCTCCTCCTGTAGGAAACCTCTTGGAAGGCAGGATCATATGATATTTCTATATTTCCCACAGTGTCTAACATCATGCTGACTATATATGATGCTGCCAAACATCTAAAATTTTGTCATCTTGGGAACTCCCAATTGGGAAGTCCCTCCACCAAGTTAGATCACAGTTATAGACAAGTTTTAGGAAGTTACTGTAAGCATAAAGAGATTAAATGGCTTATCTAGGGTCACATAGTGTTAGAGGTGATATTTGAACCTGTCTTACTGATTCAAAGCCCAAAGCTCAAACCATACCGCTGCAATACACTTAATCTAGTAAATGTTCAATACCTACTCAAGTAAATACCCTTTCCACACACCGCCCAGTTTTTGTCAGCCTCCGAAAGGGGTGTTATATCTGAATGAAAGAAGGAAAAAATGAATGAATGAGTCAACGAATGAGTGAATGAGTTAGTGAATAATGAATGATGAGAGACAGAAAAAGATGAAGGGTATCTCAAGAGTAAGGAAGAGAATGAAGGCAATGGAGGGAAGAAGTAGAAGACAGGGAAAATATAGGTGGGAAAGGAAAAGAAAGCAAAGGAGGAAAGCAGAAGGGAGGAGAGGAAGAACGAGCAAGATCTAGAAAGAGGGAATGAGGATAATAGTGGAAGGAGGGGCTGAGAGGGAGGAGGAAAGGAGGGGGAGAGCTTTTGGAAAATGGAGCCCAGAGGGGAACATGTTGACTCAGCCTCTTGCCTTCGATTTTCTCCCTTTCCCCAGGAATCTCATTTTATTTTATTTTCGGGAAGGCAGCTTGGTTCCGTGACTAATTTGTTCTTAAACAAACCAAACCCAGGAGGTGGGACAGTTGGGGCCCTAAGTGGGGAGACTGGTTGGGGCCTGAGTCACTGACTACCCAGGGGGCAGGTCGAGGCCACCCCTAGGAAATCCCTTCCCAATCCTGCCCCCACCCGCAATGGGGTGGGAGAGGTACACTGTTGTCCCACCCACTTTCTCACAGGCTTCTTGGAGAGGTGGGGATATACTGGGGAGGCCTGGGGAGCAGGCTCCTGAACCAGGCACTCCTGTAACCCTTATCAGGCTCTGCCTAGGAAGACATTTCTCACCCAGCTCTGCAGCCTAGAGATGGGAGGGGATAAGTGAGGGGCACTTGGAGTCTGTTCCAACCTTCCTTGATCAAGGAATTCTTCACTACCTCTTACTTCCCCATAGGGTCCCCTTTTTCCAGCGCATAACATAGTAGCTGACACATAGTAGGCTTATCGACTGACTCTTCTGTCTAACCCACCGGTGGGCACCCAGTGCCCATGCTTTGTCTCCACAGCTGAGAAAAGCAGTTTTAGTTCCTGAGAAACCAGTCCCATATGCCCCAGGAAAGAGGTCGGGGTGCAGGGTCCATGCCAGAACTAAGGCGTCTCAACACCCGGGGCACAGGGCCAGAAAAGGAGACTGTACTGGGGGAGGACGTAGGGTAAGTGTGCTTTTGTGTCCAGGTACCAGCAGCAGGCTTCCCTCCCCCAGCAACTGGATGGGGCTGCCTCTGGGACAAGCATTTGGGGTGGGTGATGGGGGTCAGGGTCCCAGGGCCGGCTGCCTCCCGCCCTTCCCCTTCCATTAAAACCGACCCGAAAACATTGGGAAAAACAATTAAGGGGTGGGCAGCGGTGCAGCGCGGCGGGCGGGGGAGCTGGCTTTGGCCCGGCTCTCAACGCCCATTGATTTGCTATTATTAAAAACAGCAGCAGGGGCAGCTGCAGAGCAGACGCTGCAGCGGAGCTGTCGGGAACTCGTTTGGGGCTCCTCGCTCCCAGTTACTGGAAAGGTTACTCCCGCGTGTGGCAAGGTTGAGATGAATGGAGCCCGAGGCAAGCCTCGCTGGAGTTTGCCTGGGGGTGGCGCTGCCAGCCAGCGGGCAGGCCCAGCCCTGCGGTCAAGGATGGGGGAGGGTGGGAAGGAGGGGTAGCTGCCGGGCATCCCCGCTACGGGAGGGAGGGAGCCGAGCGCCCAGCTGGGAACGCCCGCCCCGGGTCCCTGGCCCAGCCCCTTCTCTAGCAAGCATTCCCCACCGAAGGAGTACCGACCTACCGCAGGGCGGACACGCTGGACCTTGGGTCCCACCCCTCCCCTTTGAGCCTCCGCGCGCCCCAGAGCTTCCCTCCCCACGGCCCTCAGGACTGCTAAATCCCCTCTCGGGACAAGTGCACTATTTGTGCCCTTCTGGAAACAGGGAGGGCTCCTGGATGGCTGGGGCGGAGACGAGGGTCCCCGAGGACTGGAGGAAGGAGGGGGCGGAGCTGGGAGGGGACGGGAGGCAGGGTAGGGTGGAAGAAACCTCAGGCAGTTTATCAGCAGCTGCAAAAAGAATCTATCTCCTTTCCCGGTATCCTCCCAACCACCCCGAGGGTCGGTTCCAAGAGGAGAATTAATGCTTGTGGGTGGAAGGGGGGGAGAGGCCTAGGAGAGGCTGCCTGAGGAGGAGGAGCTAAGCCATCTGGTTCCAGCTGGAGCCCAGGCCCCCCTCTGCAGCCCTGCCCCCTTAGCCCCTCAGCTCTGACTTCCTTGCCAGGCTGAGGAGGCCTCTTTCCGAGAGGTGGGGAATGCTGCACTCCCATCCAGGCAGCCCATGAGTCACCCTCAGCAGGAAGCTGGACCTGGTTTTTGGCCACAAGATCAGTGGGTCTGGACTAGGCCAGAGTGGACTGGAGGGGAAGAGGAAAGGAGGAGAGGGGGAGCTATGTCTTTAGCCTGTCTGGGCTTCCCTAGCGCCAAAGAGAGGGCAAAGGATCTCCAGCACTGAAACTTTTTACATTCAGAGCACTTCCAAACATCACCTGACCGCTACAGAGAGCTCTTTATTGGGGGGTGGGGGGGAGTGGATAGAGGAGTTTGGGATAAAGGGATTAACAGTCCCTGAACTAGTGGGGCATTGCCCTTCCCACCACCATTTCCAATCCCAAGCCCGTGAAGTTAGACCTGAGGCAGGAATCCCTAGCCTGACTCACTTTCAGTCATCCCCAAACAATAATAATTACCTGAATTATACTGGTTTTAAGGTTTACAAAACATTTTACATATAATCATAAATACAAGTAGCGAATATAATAAATAATGCATTATTTCACTTAAGTGATCTCATCAATTTCCACGGGTTCAGTTATCTTTCTGCTTGTGGTTCTCAGATCTTTATATCCAGCCCTAGTGTCTCCTGAGCTGCAGTCCCACCTCGAGATTGGCCTGTAAGCATCTGAAACTCAACATGTCCAAAACTACTCATTTTTCCTCTCATTGAACTCCACCTTCCTTATTACTAGTGAGAGTACCACAGTCATCTTACAGTCAACCAGGGTTCAAAACCTCTGTGTCAAAACCTTTGATTATTCACTCTTATCTGCCCTATATGTAGCCAACTAGTTGCCAAACCTTGTTTCTACCTCCACATTTCTCATAAACAGCCTCTCCTCTCTGCTTCCACAGCCAGCCAACACTAAGCCAAGATCTCATCGTTCCTTCAACCAGCAGCAGACTATGTAACAGACAACATACAGGTCTTCCTGACTGTCTTCCTACTCCAATCCACACAACTGTCAAGTGATTTTCCTAAATCTGATCAGGTCACACCCATCCTCGGTAAACTGCCTTCAAATTGTCAGTCCTGCTCTCGCCTTTGACTTTTAGAATCCCAGGATTCCTTCAAAGCACCAACTTCTGCCCAAGGTCTTTCCTGGTCTAGTCAGTTGCTAGTTCCTTTCCATCTGGTTACTCAGTAACTACTTTGTATGTAGTTCACATAAGCCTGATGAGGGTTAGGGGTGAGAGGTGCTCGACACCCCAAAGTACCGACACACTGAGTCCTGCCGAAAGAATTCGACTCAAGCTTTCTCAGCCAAGGGAAAAGATAAAGTTTATTAAGAGTTAGCCAAATAGGCCTGCCCCAAGACATCCCACCCTTGCGACGCCTGTAAGGAAAGCTGGCCAGACCATTCTGAGCTAGATTGGATCTGATCGCCTTCACGGAGGCAAGATGGAGATTATATACACAAAGGTTGTGGGAGGGATTGAGGGGTGGTCTAGGGTGACCAGAGGAGGGGTCTAGGGAGGGACTTAAGGAGGAGTCTAAGGAGGAGTTTGAAGGGACTGGGATGAGGTCAGACTCCTGGGTGGGGGAAATAGCTGAAGGCTATATGGAAATGACAGACCATAAAGGGCTGGGGTAACAGAGCTAGGGTATAGATATTTTGATCAGGATTAAGGGTGGGAAACAGCTGGACAATAGAGGACTGGGCAAGGTAGGCATTTGGGCTTAATGGTTATAGCCTCAGGCCAAGGCCAGGTCGAGTGGGAAGATTCAAGGAGAGTTCAAGGGTTCAAGGGGTTCCCAGAGACTATGCCCTCATCAAGCCCATATATGGTTTTTTGCCCCTGCTTCTCTATCAGGTGGGATTCATCCTTTAATTTTTTTAATTTATTTTTAATCCATAGAATAAAACAAGCATTTCCATAGCATAGTACAATTAAAAAACATAATTGTACATGAAACTGCAAATCAACTATGCACAACTTGCTATTCCTTTTAATATACAATAAATTTATGTTAATTTCTTTTCTTCCTTCCCTTCCCACACCCTGCCCTAGAGATGGCCACCATTAGACAGAAATAAGTATATACACATATACACACATATGTGATGAGGTCAAGGAAACATGTTTTTAGGAGTGCTCGAGACCCCAAAATACCAACACTCTGGGTCCTGCTTGAATGAATTTGACTCACGCTTTCTCACAGCAGAAGAAAAACAAAGCTTATTACAGATTCACCATATTGACTCTTAAGAAATCTAACCATTTGTGATGCTCCTTCTCTCAAGCGGGCCAGATTCAATCTGAGCCCCTTCATGGAGGCAAGATGAAACTTATATACAGAAAGATTATGGGAGAGATCTAGGGTGGTCCTAGGGAGGAGGGGGTTTAGGAAGGGTCTGAGGAGGAGCTTGATAGGACTGAGGTGAGGTCAGACTCCAGGAACCAAGAGAATGGGATTAAGAGTGGGAAGTAGTTGAAGGCTACCTGGAGATAACAGACTAAGCCTGGCTAGGCTAGTTTAAGGGTAACAGATTTGGGCATAGACACTTTGATAGGATCAAGGGTGGAAACTAGCCAGACAATGGAGGGCTAACCTAGCCTAGAGATTTGGGCCTAGCCATAATGGAAGGCTTATGGCCTGAGGCAAATGCTTCATCAAGTGTGAAGATTCAAGGGGAGTTCAAGGGGGCTTCCAGAGCTTGTAACCCATCATATGTGTATATGTAAAATTATTCTATACAGACTTCTATTTATCAGTTCTCTCTCTCTCAGGATGATATGTTACCTCTCTTACTAAAACAGCCTGTTAAAGGGCAGGAATTTTCATTTTTTCTTTGTAAAGGGGCTTATGGGGCATTATATGACAATTAATTAAGCTCTTAGTAAAAATTTGTCAGTTGATTGATACTGATGAGGGCACAGTCTCTGGGAACCCCTTGAACTCTCCTTGAATCTTGCCACTTGACCTGGCCTTGGCCTGAGGCTATAACCATTAAGCCCAAATGCCTACCTTGCCCAGTCCTCTATTGTCCGGCTGTTGCCCACCCTTAATCCTGTTTCCCATCCTTAATCCTGATCAAAATATCTATACCCTAGCTCTGCTACCCCAGCCCTTGATGGGTTGTCATTTCCATATAGCCTTCAGCTATTTCCCCCACCCGGGAGTCTGACCTCATCCTTAAGTCCCTCCCTAGACCCCTCTTCTGGTCACCCCAGACCACCCCTCAATCCCTCCCACAACCTTTGTGTATATAATCTCCATCTTGCCTCCATGAAGGCGGTCAGAACCAATCTAGCTCAGATGGGTCTGGCCCTTTTTCCTTACAGGCGTCGCAAGGGGTGGGATCTCTCGGGGCAGGCTTATTTGGAGAACTCTTAATAAACTTTATCCTTTCCCTTGGCTGAGAAAGCTTGAGTCGAATTCTTTCGGCAGGACCCGGCGTGTCGGTACTTTGGGGTGTCGAGCACCTCTCACCCCAAACCCTCATCATTTATGGTTCCCTGACCAGGAAGCACTGCTAATCTCAAGTTCTTCTCCAGCCAAGACTGAAGGTATGTGAGCCTCCCCCTCTCCCAATCCCCCTCCTCGCTCTCCAAACATTTTGCCTGTGCTTCTCAGGCCTGACCTCAGCAGGTCCCAGTGGGTTGGACAGCTTGGTCCAGTGGTCTCAGTGAGTCGGACAGTCATGCTGTCCTGGTCAACCTGACACTATCAGGTGGTTCTCAGTCCAGTCGGACAGCTCGGTCCAGTGATCTCAGTGAGTCAGACAGCCAGGCTGTCGTGGTCAACTCAACCTGACGCTATCAGGTGGTTCTCAGTCCAGCGGTCATGTCAAAGGACATGGACGGATGCCCCATCCGGAAGCATGTGCCAGATCCTTTCAATTGTTTCGGCGCTGGGAATTTGGGAAAGTTTCAGGTACCTTCTGTATATTTTGTTTTCTTGTTTTATTTTGTTTGTCTCCCGACAATTACTCCTAACTTCTCCTTTACTAAGGAGGAAGGAATTTCCAGCCGAAGGGACCCCACGCCCTGCCTCTACTGCAGGCCCTACCCCCAAGACAATCCCTACTCAGGTTCCAGCCTCGGGCCCTGCACCCATGGCAATATCTCCTCCCCTAGCCCCTCTCTTTGAAGTAGCACCCACTTGGGTCTCTGGGGTATCTTCCCCTCTGACCTCTACCCCTCCTCAGGTACTAGCTGATCTCCCTTGCCAGGCAGATGCCCTGGCCTTGCAGTCTAATCTACCTCAGCCCCAAGCTCCAGGTCCCACAGCGCCTTCAAGGCTTTTTCCCCTGAGGGAAATGCCTGCCTCCCCTGCTGGGACAAGGAGATTGCATGTTCCATTCTCCATTTCAGATCTCATCCAAATTAAAGAAAAACTGGGGAGATACTCAGAAGATCCCACTAAGTTTACTGAGGGTTTTAGGGATCTGTCCCTACAATTTGAACTTTCTTGGTGTGATTTGCATATCCTTTTCTCTACCTGTTGTACCACTGAGGAGAAGAGGAGAATATGGGAACACGCTCAAAAATTTGGGGACAGTTTGGCTAGCAATAACCCCATAAACTATCCTCCAGGAACAGCTGCTGTTCCCACTAGTGACCCAGGATGGAATTATCAAAGGAGTGAGGATAGAGAAGAGAGAGACCATATGGTAATTTGCCTGTTAGAAGGTCTAAGAACTGCATTTCAAAAGCAAATAAATTTTCAAAAAATTAGGGAGATTACTCAGGGAGAAAAAGAAAACCTTGCCCTTTTCCAAGCCCGGCTAGTAGAAGCTATTAAGAAGTATACAAATTTGGATCCTGATTCTATTGAAGGGGCAGCAATACTTAACATGTATTTCATTAATCAGTCTGCCCCAGATATTAGGAGGAAACTGCAGAAATTGGCAATGGGACCCCAAACACCTCAGGCCCAATTACTGGAGACAGCATTCGGAGTGTTCAATAATAGAGACTTAGTCCAGGCAGAGGAAAAAGCCAGAGACAGAGAACATGCCCAATTCTTGGCGGCTGCCATGGCCAGGAGATTGCCGGAGGGTGCTTCTGGCAACTTTGGCAAAGGGGAAACCTGCTTTCGATGCAACAAGGAGGGTCACTGGTCTAAGGAGTATCCCTCTAGGGCGCCCCCCTGGAAGAAGTCTCTAGGATCCACGCCTCCAGGACCATGCCCAGCATGTCCCCGAGGCTGGAAAAGTGCTAGAGCCTCCTCCCAGCACCCTGTCCTCCAGTCTTCTCAAGACTCGGAAGGAGGGGAAAGCCTGGGGCTTGGCTGTGCTCCCACTTTCTCCACCTCTCTCGAGGAGCCCTGGGCAAAATCGAGGCAGAAGGTAAGGTTACCCACTTTATCACGGCTATGTTCTCTTGTTTTAACTAATGGCTCTGGCCCCACATGCCCCTCGACCCATCAGGTCATGGGCATCAAGGATCTGTTGTCTGAACACTCCTTCTCTGGCCCTGCCCCCTTTTGGGGAAGGGACCTGATGGTGAAATTGGGAAGCCAACTTTCTATAGTTAAACCTCATAACTCCCTTTTCCCCCTGTTTCCCAGACCTCCCCATGTTCCCCCGGAGGCGTGGGAGAGGGTTGAGCCAATTGTTTGGGATCAGGGTATTCCTGGGCAAGCTACTTCTGCCACCCCAGCCATAGTTCCCCTCCATTGCCTTCAATATCCAATTAAGCCCAAGGCTTGGGAGGGGCTGCAACCATTAATTGGCACTCAAGGCCCTGACTCACTCCCTGTTGAGTGGGGCCCCTACCCAGCACGAGCTTTTGGGACTTTGAAAACTAAACTGACCACCACTCCAGCATTAGCCTTACCTAATCTAGAAAAACCTTTCACTTACTCTGCTGAAGGAAGGAGAGGACAGGCTTTGGAAATTCTAGTCCAGTCCTTAGGATCTGACCCCTGTTTTCCAAAACAATTAGATTCTCTGGCTGCTACAGCCATTCCAATTGAGGAAGCTTCTAAGCCTCTAGCAGACCAGCCCCTAGAAGCTCTGCCTTGCCAGAGCACCCTGGAAGCAGGGGGCCACCAGTGCCTGGCTAACCACAGGCTCACCAAACATCAAACCTTGCTCTTAGATATCCCTGACCTAATTTGGATGTGCTACACACTCCTGAACCCCGAAGCAGAACAAGTGGTTAGGGGAGCTAGGTATGAAATAGTCATCTTTAATTCCCACCAGGGATATTGTCCTTTCTCTGTACTCCTGTACTGTCTGTTTTGTTGTTTGCTTAACTTCCTTGCCAGGTTTGTCTCCTCCAGTCTCCAAGCCATCAACTTCCAGATGACTGTGCACCCCTTGAACTGGACCCATCAAGCCAGCTCTACTACGCCCCTTGTCAGCAGGAAGCAATTCCAGAAGCTGAGACCTTCGTCCCTGACCCCAAAAGAATTTGGGTCCCATTTGTTTGAGGGGGGAATGATGAGGGCACAGTCTCTGGGAACCCCTTGAATCCTTGAACTCTCCTTGAATCTTCCCACTCGACCTGGCCTTGGCCTGAGGCTATAACCATTAAGCCCAAATGCCTACCTTGCCCAGTCCTCTATTGTCCGGCTGTTGCCCACCCTTAATCCTGTTTCCCATCCTTAATCCTGATCAAAATATCTATACCCTAGCTCTGCTACCCCAGCCTTTGATGGGTTGTCATTTCCATATAGCCTTCAGCTATTTCCCCCACCCGGGAGTCTGACCTCATCCTTAAGTCCCTCCCTAGACCCCTCCTCTGGTCACCCCAGACCACCCCTCAATCCCTCCCACAACCTTTGTGTATATAATCTCCATCTTGCCTCCATGAAGGCGGTCAGAACCAATCTAGCTCAGATGGGTCTGGCCCTTTTTCCTTACAGGCGTCGCAAGGGGTGGGATCTCTCGGGGCAGGCTTATTTGGAGAACTCTTAATAAACTTTATCCTATCCCTTGGCTGAGAAAGCTTGAGTCGAATTCTTTCGGCAGGACCCGGCGTGTCAGTACTTTGGGGTGTCGAGCACCTCTCACCCCAAACCCTCATCAATACAACATTGCTGGGAGGCAGGGATATTATTGGTGGGGTTTTGTTCTGTTTTGGTAAGGGTGTGAGACAAAGGCCCTTTAAAGTTTCCCCCATTTCAGACCTGAAGTGAAAGTATTTTCATATGGAAAGGCTAGGACTTCAGGTGAGAGGTTAGCAGAAACAATGGCCTTACCTCCTTGGCATAGGTGGCCTGTGTACCTCTTCCCCTTTACTTGTGATGAGGTCAGAGTTGGGAGAGCTGGTTCATCAAATGTGAAAGAATTCACTTAGACCTTCTCTGTAACCATTGCGAACTTTATTGACGCAAAAGCAGAGGGCCTGAGATTTAGCAAGGAGCTAAACAGAGGCACTGATGTAGGGAAGGGACCAGACTTATATAGACCAAAAGCTATATAGCCTGTAGGATGATTTTATGGTTTCTTATGGGATTTGGAGATTTAGGGATAGGATAAGTCTTACAAGATAAGGACACCGGTAGAGGACAACCAATGACACAAGATAAGGGAGTCCGGATGGGGGAGAGAAAGAATTCCATGGTAAAGGTAAATTTGGTGGTATTTCAAGATAAGGGGAGGAGACGCCAGGGAGAGAGAAACTCATCCCTTAGGGCACCTTTGTATCTAGAGACTAAGTCATCTCCAAGTTAGAGGACAAACCAGGGAAAAGGCAATTTAGCCCTCAGGGCACTTGCAAAAGTCAAAGTTCAGAAGCTTTAAAAATGTTGAATAGATTTTGATCTTTTAAAATTTTCAGAAAGCAATTTTGAATCTTGTAACTTCCAAAAACATTGGGATGTCAACATTGGTTGTCTTGTTTTCTCCTTCTGTTAAATTTTTAAAATTCTGAACTTAAATCCAAATAAAATAAGCATTTCCATATGTATAGAACAGTATATGAAACTGAATGCTATGTACAGTTTACTTTTCTTTTAAAATATATAATAAATGCAACATGTAACTTTAAAAGCTGTCCTGCTTCTGATGGGTTTTAGAATATGGGAGCCTGCTCTCCTGGAATCTTCCCCCTTGATCTGGCCTTGGCCTGAGGCCATAAGCCATCCATTACCGCTAGGCCCAAATCTGTTACCCTTAAACTAGCCTAGCCCTGCATTGTCTGTTACCTCCAGATTGCCTCCAGCTGCTTCCCATCCTTGATCCCATCAACATCTCATTCTCTTGGTTCCTGGAGTCTGACCTCTAGTCACCCCAGTCCCATCAAGATCCTCCGTAGACTCCTCCTCAAGACCCTCCATAAACCCCTCCTCCCATCACCCCAGGTTACTTGACTACCCCTCAATCCCTCCCACAATCTTTCTGTCTATAAATCTCGTGCTCTAAAATTCAATCTAACTCAGCTCAGATTAATCTGGCCCGCTGGCATTAATGTCACAAGTGCTCAGGCTCCCTAAAAGCCAACCCAGTATGGCAAATCCTTAATAAACTTTGTCTTTTTCTCTGTCTGAGAAGGCTTGGTCAAATTCATTCAGCAGAACTCGGTGCGTCTGTATTTTGGGATCTCCCCTAAAAACCTATGGTTCGCTAACCTCATCACTTCTACACAATTCTTTCCGGCCTTCCTTTAGTTCTCTTTTGTGCATTTAAAAAAATGCTTCAGAGATCCTCTTTTCTTTTTCCTTTCTTTTTTTCAGGGACTATTCTATTCCTAACACCCCTCACTTTCCTCCAGTTAAAAAGGAAAGAAAAAATGAGACCCTTGTAACAGATATGCATAGTCAAATAAAATAAATTTCCACATTGGACATTGTCCAAAAATATGTCTCATTCTACATGAATGCTTTACATGTTTGTCAGGATGCTTCAACATCAGTCTGAAGAAATCATGGCTAGTCATTGCGTTGATTAGAATTTTTAAGATTTTCAAATATTTTTTTAATCTTTATAATGTTGCTTTTTTATAAATTATTCTCCTGTTTCTATTTATTTGCTTTGCAGCAGATCATACACTAGTCAATAAACAAATAGACATTTATTAAACACCTACTTATGTGCCAGGTACAGTGTTAAGCACCGAGGCTACAAAAACATTTAAAAAGAAAGGAAGAAAGAAAAAAGAAAGACAATCTCTGCCCTCCAGGATCTTACAACATAAAGGGAGAAAAAAGCACACAAATGGAAACTGGAAACGGGAGGAAGGTACCCCACCCCCAGGAGCATGGTGAAAAAGTCAGACATGTCTCAAAGTAGTACAGCCAGGTGAGAAATTGAAGCTCTGAGCTGATCTCCCTCTTTAAATGGAGGTTTGGGAATTTTTGGAGGCTTTGGAAGACTACAAGTCTTCCCGGGTTTCCCTGAAATTGTCCCTGTCAAGAGAAATTCAGTAGTAAAAACTAGGTGGAAATATTTTGGGGTTATTGGAGAAATTACCATGCTTGCTTTATGGCCTAGCTTTCAGAGATGCAAATTTAGGAAGTGTGTTGGTTAGTCAGGATGAGTTCACCCAGCCCTTTACCAGGAAGGGGTGTGGGGGGAAAAAAGACTAAGCCTGAGGTCAACAATTTGCTGGAATGGCCTCGATCATTGTTCTAAACAGCTTTGCACCTGGGGCTGAGCAAAATGGGGGAGGCTTCGGTTGGTGCTATTGTAAGGGTTTCTGTTCTTTCTAAAAGAACTGGCTAAAATAGTGCAGCAGTTCCCCAGCCAAGTTTCTCAACAAAGCAGCATCAATCAGCATGAAGGGGTCCAGTGCCCAACTGTGACCGGCAGAGACTGGCCTGCCCCAAAGTCAATGGGAGCAGCATGAAGGTCGAGGGGTGAATTGCTTCTCCACCCAATCACTCCAACTCATTATGTAGATGCTACTCAGGATTTTTATTTACCTCTTCTGTGTCCACTCTACTGGGTTGATACTGGGTGTATTTTATGGGAGAATACACCCCAAGTTTATAAGGGAGATGTTATATTTCTTACTATGTCATTTCTGTAAATGCTGTTGCTTTGAACTAACTCCGCCCTCTATTGAAAGGATGCTACAGAATTTATTTAGCCAGTACCACCAAGGTAGCTAGTCACTCCCCTCCCCCCCCCCTTCCCCCCCCTCCCCTCCCCCGCCCTCCCGGATTATTCACCCTGAAAGAAAAGGAAATGTGAAAACCAAGAAACAGCTTTAGATGCTAATAAAAATACTCCATTCTTCCATGTGCATAGTGCTTGTTGGTTTGAGCTTGACTCAGGCCAGCTCTCTTAATTTCGGCTCCATCATGGTACCAAATGAAACATTTTCACTACAGTGGACTCTCTGCCCTAATCAGAGAACTCAAAAAAGAAAACTACAACCTTTTCCTGGGGAGAAAGTCTGTCCATCAAATGAGAAATTGTTTTAATCCTTCCTGGATGTGATACAGGGATTGTACAAGACGGAGGCAGAGAAATGTGGGGGATGGTTGAAGAACCTCAGGGGACCAGCTTATGATGTGGTATGTCTGTGACTATAATATTTGAATGTCTTCAAGTATTGGGTAGCGAGTTTCAATTTCATGATGCAGAAACCATCAATCATATTTATGCGAATATCTTCACTAACACGCAGCAGGAAGAACAGGTTATAGATTCTGTGTTGATTGGAGAAGCTACTACATAAGGTCATAATGTACAATGCATATGTAGCATTTTTTTTTTTAACCACTCAAAAACTTTCTTTAATACCAGGTAGTGCTTCAATCCAAACACTACACACACGTGCACACACCTTTACTAAAGAGGTCCCAAGGAAGGCTGGGTCATGCATTAAGTGTGTTGGGTGAGGACTTTGGCATGACCTAACGGGTTCAGGTATGAGAAAACGTGGCCCCAAATGAAGCACAGCCCCCTCCCCTCTTCCTGGCTGAGAACCCTCAATGGCAGTGGAACAAAACATCAATGCCATGGCAATGAGGAGGCCACAAGGATCCTGGGGGGTAATGGAAAGATTTGGTTTCTTTACAGTATTACAAAATGTATTTTAAGAAGAAAAAAAACAGCCCTGGCCTGCCAGCAGCAGCCTCTTCATGAGTTGGAGCTACAGGACCTGTAGGAGGCCTGAACACAGCTGGGTGTTGGTAGATGAGGGCAGGGGGAAAGTCTTGTTTATGACTGGTATTGAGAAGACCTCGGGGCTCCCCAACACCCTCATCCCCTGCAAGGAAGCAGCTGAGTCTGAGGGACATATTGCATGTACCCAGTTGAGACCAGGAGCTGGATAGATAGTGCAGTGAAGCTAGTCATCAGTCTGGGGCCTATTTTCACATGAGGAGGAAAACAAAAACTCCCATCTTGATCTTCAACGTAAAACAACACGACTGATTACCTGCAAACCCACAACTCAAAACTACTTTTAGAACACTGTTCTTAAAAGTTTTGCTAAGGTTTGAAGTGTGGGGAAGCAGTTCAGCTTCTCTCTTCTCCCCATTTCTAGCCTGTCAGTGTTTTCCATTGTGGAAGGACATTTCTAACTGCAAGGCAGAAGTATCTGTTGTGAGACAGCTTATAGAGAAAGGGCCATATATAGGGCGCCATAGAAAGGGTCATCAGTTTCCTTTCATGCTGATATCCTCTTCCTTCAGAGCAAACTTTCTCCTCAACACCTCTGAAATGAGGACAGCAGGGTCTTCTTCCTTCATTAAGCTCCGATTCAGGTCTTGGCTCTGCTTCATCCGGTGAATGTCCTTCAGGATGCCCATCATGTCTGCAAAGCTGCTAGCCTTTGAGAGAGACACACAGTCCTCATCTTCAGCCAAGCTGCACGCAGCTTTGGAGTCAGTTTTGCAACATTCAGAGCTGGCAGAACAAAGCATGGGAACCGATGGAAGCTCAGGGCCTTCTAACTCAGCCTCCTCTGTGATGTCACTAATGACAAAGGAAGTTGTAGAGTGGAATGAGGATCCAAAACAAGGTAAGGGAGAAGAGACATTTGAACTTCCTGCATCTGCTGCCACAATCTTGGCAATCTGGCTGCATAGGTGACTTAGCTCATCTTGTAGTTCAGTGGTTCGGCTCAGGGCTGGTAGGCCAGGCTTCTTCAAGGCCAGGAGTTTCTCCTCTGGCCCTCGAAGGTTGGGCACTGAGGCATTGCACTGCATGACAAACAGTGGGCTGGGCTTCCACTTGTGCCGCAATAGCCAGGTGTCACTCCTGACTCGAGCATAGGTTTCCTCTTCATCTGCTGCTATCCAGGCAATATCGGCCAAAGTAGGGACAGGGGGCACATCGCTCAGATATAGGTCAGAGATGTTGGGTAGTGTCTGAAAGGACGCCCGAGGACATGGCTTCAAGGGCAGGTTAGTCCCAATCCTCCGAACTACACTTCGAGCAGCTCCATGTGGTTTGTTCTGCCAGAGTGGGATAGTAGAATCTGTTTCCATCTCCAAGATCACAGCTGGCTCCCACCTGGCAGGGCTTCCTCATGTTAGGCCATCTTCGGGAACAGCATGTCTCTTTAACTTACGGCTCCTCCTCCCAGAGTCCTGCATATGTAGCATTTGGACCATATCAGACTGGCTCAATTTCTCAGGAGGATTGTACAAGACGTCTTTCTCTTTTCAGGGAATGGTGGCCCTCAACCTACTACTGACTCATTATCCAGCCGGATTTTCCTTTTTATACCTAACTCTCTTCCGTGGACTGTGATCTAGTGACACTGGTATCCTTGCTGTTTCTCACCCTGTGCTCTTCCTCATCATCTCCTCTTGGTCTCCCCGGCTTCCTTCAAGTCCTAGCTAAAATCATACCTCCTACAAGAAGCCTTTCCAGATCCCCTACTGCCTTCTTTCTGTGGATTATCTCCCATTTATCTTGTACGTAGCTTGTTTATACTGACAAAATTGTTAACATAATTGTTAATATAAGGACAGAAATTGTTAATACCAAACATAATATTACTTCCCACTCCCTTAAATGATCCTTGTAATGTCAGAATTTCAATAATGTTCTCGAATTCCTACTCTTGAGATATTTATTCTTGATTAAGTTGAGCTGAACCACACCCTAAGTCAGTCACCACCATCCCACCCACCCTGATCTGGAGATCTTGCCTCATGGGGGAACCTGGCTCAAGTTGGATTTAGGCCTTTGATGTCCTTGCCCCTTTCCATTGGGATTTATGGCAAGAAGGGCAAAACAACCAGAATGAAGTAGCTTTCCTTACCCGGATGGCCAAGGGTCACTGGGGTCTCAACCAGGCCTTGCTACCTCATACTGTCTCCTCCCCTTCTCTTAAAACTATAAAAACTTTTTCATGGATCTCTTTGATTGGGAAATCCACTGGACATCTCCCAGGGTAGCAGGTTTGTTGTCTTATTATCTCAATTAAAGACACTTTATTTCTCAATTCATGGGTTTGATTTATTTTAGGACTTGACAGTACATAGTTGTTTGCATGGTGTCTCCTGGCTTAGACTGTGAGCTCCTTGGAAACAAAGACTGGCTTTTGCCTTTCTTTGCATCCCCGGTGGTTGGTACAGTGCCTGGCACATAGTAAGTACTTAATAAATGCTTATTGACTTGACTTCCCAGTATTAAAACACTTTCTCAGTTCTGGGAAGTAATATCAAAGGATATGTAAATTTTCTTTATCTTCTTGTTAGCTCTAAGCACCTAGCTAGAAACAGAGGTTCCAACATAACACCTCAGTGTTAGAGCTTTTGCTCTTTTTGAGCCTTCAGGTTGCCAAGAAGAAGCTCAAGGCAGGGAAGGAGAAACTGGATTGAGGCCTTTGGGTTTATAGTTTGTGGGGGGCAGTAGAGGGGGAGAAGAAGAGACAGCAACACAGCTTCTTTCCTGACAATACCTTTTGCCCTATTGGTTCAAGCAGCCTCCCAGAGGCCTGACCTCTTTGTGGAAGTTGCCCCTTCCTGATACTTCTGCTCTCTCAACTTCCCTGGCTTCTCAGAGCTTTCCTTTCTGTAACTCCGTGTGGCTTTCTACCACTTCCCTTTCCCCAACTCCATACTTCTTATTTCTGTAGCTCATATAAGCTTCTGGGAATCCTCATCTCAACTCCAGCTCTGGTGAAAGAACTGTGTTCCTGGAACTAGGCTATCTATAGCTCCCCCTCAGAGTTCAAAGTGTAGCCCTGAAGGGTCAGGGAAGATCCTGTGATGGCACTGGTTCACAGTTTGTGTTTGCCCTTTGTTTTTGAAGAGGACCATGACATCAGGAAGATGATGGTGACAGTTGACTTTGATTTGAGTGAGGGAGGGCTGTGCAAGGTCACCAGCCTCACTTTCTCCTCCAGAGCCATCTGGGTCCAGTGGCCTGACATTCATCAGGTTGACTGGAGATGGCCCCCAATGATGTACTTCCCCTTCCCCCAAGATTATCAGTTGAGAATCAGTTTTAGTCAGTAAGACTTTTAGAAAATGATCTTTTCTAAGGTGGTACAAAACATTGGTGGGATCATGGGGAAATAATCATTTGCTGGTGGATGCTGTTTTTTAAGCCTAGTTAAATTTTTTTGGAGGGGGGAGGCAATTGGGGTTAAGTGACTTGCCCAGGTCACACAACTAGTGTCTGAGGCTGGATTTGAATTCAGGTCTTCCTGACTCTGGGGCATGGATGTTGTTAAATTCACAGTTGGCTGCATGAGAAAAAGGAACTCCCCCTCCTCCTCGCCCTCCTCCACCTTCCCCCCTACCTAAACTAGTACAATCTATCTGGAAGGGAGAAAAAGAATCTAAGACCAGGTATGAGCCACAGGGGCTCCAGATTACCCCAGAACACTCAGATGCTGCCTAAAGGGCAGAGACACCTGGAAAGAGAAGGGGCTTTATAGGGAAAGGAGTAGCAGCCTCACTGCAAATCATAGGAAATATGATCAGGGGTTGTTAGTCTGGGATTTATGCAATGTATACTACTAGATTCTGATGGCAGAGAAAGACAAAGAGAGCACAGCTTTCACCCGCCCTGCAGGATTTTACCAGGCTACATATCCACTCCAAGACAACACACTTATGGCTTATGGAGAAAGTAGTGGAAAACACAAACTATAAAGAATTGTCGTACGGTATCTAGGTTACCTCATTATCTTTGGAAAAACACTGGAAGAACATGAGAAACAACCAACAAAAGCTTTGGATGTGCCACCACAAGTTGATTTGAAGCTGTTAATTGACAAATGCCAGTTCTGCGCATTCTCTGGCTCACTATTTCAGAGCCAGCATGACTCCCCCTCAGGATTCTAGGGGTACGATTTAGCAATTTCTGGTGTCTTTTCCCTAATGACATTGGCTTGAGCCCCCATTCTGGGTTTGTTCCTCACTTACTAGCTGTGTTAGCCTGGACAAATCACTTAACCACTATCTCCTGGTATCCTCTGTGGAGATAGTAATAGCAACTAGCTACCAGGGTTGTTAGTGTGAGAAACACAATTTTGGGGATCACTGGACTTCCTAGGCAGGGCCAAAGTCCTGAGGAAGAACCCTGTGATAATCCCTAGGAAGGCTGTACAGACCACAGAACTTCCAGAGGAAGACCAAGTGGTAGCCCCCCTTAATCTGTGGGGATCACATGGACTCCTAGGGGTCAGACCCTAAGGAGGACCCAAGTGATGGCCCCTTAAGACGGGAGTAAGATCACAAGGCTCCCGAGACAGGGCCAGAAGTCCCAAGTGATGTCCCCTTAAGAAGGCTGTGCAGACCACAGAGGCCCCAAGGGAAATCTCAAGTGGTTACCCTCTTAACACTACAGTGGGGATCACAGGACTCCCCAAGGCAGAATCAGGAAGTAAGCCCAAGACTAGCTTCCACTACTCATTGCTTTTCTTTCCTTAGCCTTAAGAAAAAATCCATGTAACTTGCCCATTCTCACCCACAGAATTCAGGACCAGAGTATGCTGAAGAAAGTATTTTATCACATTCTTCAAGAGAACAGGTGTAGTGCTCACTGGAACACTCGTACTGATACAGCTGCAGGAGCAGGGGTAACCATTCCCTCCACTCCTGCTAGAGTTATGGTTAGTTTACAATCTTTATTTTTTTACATAGTTTTCTTAGGTTATGCAGTTTATATAGATAGGATAATAAGGATACAGAAGCAAAAGTGAAGTTAATTAGATTTTCCTTGCCTTAGTTTAGGATTAAACTACATTCTTTTACTTCCCCTACTTTCCCTCTTTAACATATGCACATTATGCAAATCAGTAGGCCTGGATTCTTGACCAAGACCAGACCCGAGATAAGCTTGAACTGGTTCAAGGGGTTTGGCCTCTCTAATTCCCCTGACTGCCTTCTCAAAAAGCATGTGAATGTGTATAAGCCTCTGACCTCTCACCTGACTGACCTCGAGGCCTGGTTTCTGCTAAAGCTGGGGTGGGGGAGGGGGGAAGTACACCTTTAGTTCTGTGGAAACAAAATTCCTCCTCCCATTTCTTACATTAGGATCAAATGAGATAATATTTACAGAGTGCTTTGCACATTGCTTGGCATTTAGTTGGTACTTAATAAATGCTTATTCCAATTCAGTTTCCATTTAACCAATTAGCATCAATTAACTCTTATAAAGGGACATTTATTTCAAAAACAAAAGTATAAACATTCATCTCCCCCCCCCTCCCCAGCACCGCTCCCCCAAACACATGCCCCTATATTACCCTGGTCTCTGACAAGAATAGATTCAAATTTAGCACAACTTCTTTTTGTTTTTGGAGTGTCTGAGGTCAGATTTGAACTCAGGTCCTCCTGACTCCAGGGCCAGTGTGCCACCTATCTGAGTAGTTTAGCACAGTTTCCACACAGCATCAGTCCCACCTAGTTGTGTCCTTGCTTTATGGCTCCCACTTATCCAGGGACATCTCCCGTACTCCTGATTTATATCTCACCCCTGGACCTGATGGAGTTTAGACTCGGGGAGCCCCCTTGAACGCTCCTTGAATCTTCCCACTTGATCTGACCTTTGCCTGAGGCCATAAGCCTGTCATTAGTCTCATCTTTCCTCCTTGAAGGTGCTCAGATTCAATATCTGGCTCACCAGCATCAGTGTCACAAATGCTCAGACTCCCTAAGAATCTGCCCATTATGGTGAATCTTTAATAAACTTTGGGGTTTTTTTGGCTGAGAAGGCTTGAGTTTGGCAGGATGTGGTGTGTTGGTATTTTGGGGTCTCGAGCACCCCTAAAACATATGGCTCCTTAACCTCATCAGACCCAGATGGCTCTGGAGGAGAAAGTGAGGCTGGTGACTTCGCACAGCCCTCCCTCACTTAAATCCAATTCACTTGCATGTCATAGCATCACCTCCCAGATGTCTTGGTCCTCTTTGAGAATGAATGACCAACAACAACAAAGATACTGCCTTATGAGTCCTTGTCTCATCTGAGCCAGAACGTTACTCTTCATTCTTTGGGACACTGATGGCTGGGTTGGCTGCGAAACCCTATAAGGACTTAAATTCTACAGTCCCAGTTTCCCAAAGTCCCTGAGGTTCCGACTTCTAAACTTTAAAAACTCACAAGGGCAGAGCCTCCAGATAGATCTCCTTCACCAAAAAAGAAAAAACAGGTGATGAAGCAGGCAAAAAATAGAGATCCACATTCATGGGACTTTACGTTGGCCCTAGAGAGAGGGCCAAGGCTTTGCCTTTCAGCATTGTCCCTATAGGATGCTGTCAGTGAAGACTGATCTACCAAGAGTGGACAGCTGCAGAGAGTGACCAAAATTCTGGTTGGTTAGTGCCTTTTGAAGGCACACCCTGTCTCAGGTATGCAGTCAATCAAAATGGCTTCTCCTAGCCCCATGCTTAGCAGACCAAAACCAGTTACAGAATGTCTATGCATGTTCCAAAGTCTTTCCAAAGGGATTTACATTACCCATCATCACTACTCTCCTAGAAGTAGACTACAGGCCCTCTTCTACCAGATTAACATCAAAGGTGATCTGGTGGGTGTGTCAGTTCCCTTTGACATGAGCAAAGAGTGAGAGAGTAGTGTGCTTCTCGGCTGGACAAATCCAAAGAAGCTTTAACAATTAAGGACTAGTGGAAGCATATTTAAAGCCTCATTTATATTAAAACTAAAAATACTAAAAAATAATATTCTTCTCTAAAGTCCTTTACAGACTCCTGGGGAAATCCCCGTGGAAAGGTGGTTAATAGGTTGAGATAAAAAAAAAAAAAGGCCTTTTATTAGGTGAATAGATTAGAGGGAAATCTCTCTTTATCTCCTGAATGGATTAAGCCAAAGTCTACCACTTGGGAAGTGCCTTTTCCCATTCAGTGGGAAGCACTCTTCTCACTGGACAGCTTGCTGGTGCAGTGGATAGAGCACCACCCTTCCTGCATTCAAATCTGGCCTCAGACACTTGCTAGCTGTGTGACATTGATCGAGTCACTTAACCCTGTTTGCCTCAGTTTCCTCCTCTGCAAAATGAGCTGGAGAAGGAAATGGCAAACCACTCCAGTATCTTTGCCAAGAAAACTCCCGATGGGGTCACAAAGAGTCAGACATAACAGAAACAACAACTCTCACTACCTCCTATTAAAATTAGATTCTCAGATATAGACTATTGATTATTCAGGACGGATAGAGTAGCAGGTATGGAATAGTGACTTGGTTATTCCATTTCTCGAATGTTAACCCAGAACTATATTTATATATTGGGATCTTTTTCTTGTTCAAGATTCCTGAAGTCTTCTTGGGGCAGCGCCGTGTTGGAGGGCATGGGGGACTATGCTGGTTTGAATGTCTCTTCCTCCAAACTAGAAATGACTTGTATATAGATTAACAATAAATTAATTAAAGCTGAGCCTGGCAGGCTTGAGCTTAAATTGCAGAGTACAGTGTTAGTATTAATTTGTAATATGTGTGTATATATATATACATATATATATACATACATTTATTTAATTTTTAATTTATGGAATAAAACAATCAGAAAGACAAGAAAGGCCAGCTTGACCTCTGAAGCTATTTGGAGACAGTTGGGATAGAAAATGCAAACAAGTGCTGAAAGGTTCAGTCCATTTCCTCACCATCCACCTTTATTGGTCTATGCAGATTCAGGTAAGCCCTCTGTGTTACATGCCAATGCATGAATGAAAAGCTTGGCAATAATTCTGTTCTAAGATAATGGTGGTCACCATGAATGTATTACTTTTCTTAGCAGAAGAATTATGACAGTGAGACTTAGCATCTTGTACACAAATTAGACTTCTTGGCCCAGAAATGGGTGATCATTGAGAAGTTCAAAGATTATAAGTATAGGACTAAATTCCAAGTATGGTGTTTTAATAACCCAGCTAGCAGCTTCTGTGGGGGCATAAGATCCCCGCCACAGCCAGCACCCAGGAGGCTGCTGGGATGCCAGGAAAGCACAGGTTCTTTTTATCTGCTTAAACAAGGAAAGCACGGTGAAGGGGTTGACCAGCTTACTTTAATCCAGCATTCAGTTAGCATACAGACAACATTCATTTAGTTCAGGGGAAAAATGCCAGCATTCAGTTAGCATTCAGTTAGTTCAGGGGAGCAAAAAGACAAGCATCAAGAGACAGACCAAATACAATTTCATTCGCTTACTTCAGGGGAAAAAGCCAGCACCCTGAGGTTCAGAACATTCATTTAGTTCAGGGGGGAAAAGAACCAGTACCCCGAACCTCAAAACCAAAATACAAACAAATTACAAATTACAAATATCAACAGACAGACCCAACACAATTCATAATTACCAACATCTGGGCTCGGCCCGAGAGCAAGGGCTAGCCCAGAGTCACGCTCCCCCACCACTGCTGCGCCAACCAGAAAAGGAAAGAGAGCTCTTCAAGCTGTCCTCTCCCCTCTTATAGAATTTTTGACATCATCAAGCACCGCCTGAATGACCAGGGCCGATTGGTTCTTGAGTTGGCCCCTTCCCCTAGCGTAGACTAGGTTGACACCCAATAGGGCGTGGCTCTGGAGTCAACACCTCCCCTCAGCCAGCCCCATGACTCATCACACAGGAAGTTCTCTGCTCGCAGGCATGAGTCTCTGGGCTTCCTGCCCCAGAAGAGGTCACACAGGAAGTTCTCTGCTCCCAGGTATGGCCCAGCGAGACTCAATGAGATAAACTGAGTCACTCAAAGAAAACAAAGGCCACTCTGGCTACATATGGACAGAAAACAATCCACTGATATATCTTGACATGCAACAGGTTGGAAGAGATGGGTAGCAAAGTTTTAGCTACTTATCAGTTCTGTGTACACTATCAACCAGAAAGACATACACAGATGTAGATGCACTGTCCAGAAGGTCACATGATCCCGAAGCTGTGGTTTCACTTTAAAAAGGTGTGAAGGCAATATGTGGTGCCCAGGTAGCTGGATGGAACCTAACTTAAATGAGTTGTGGAAAGTGGGGGTGGAGGGTGGAGGGAGGATGTAGAAGAAGTGCTAAATACATTTTCCAACTGGGTTGCCTCTCATGCCTAGAATGCATTTCCTTTTCACTTCTAACTCTTATAATGCCTAGCTTCCTTCAAGGCTCAGTTTTGTGACAGCTCCTAACAGGAAGTCTTTCCTGATTTCTCCGGTTGTTAGCGTTCTCTCCTCATATATTTACTTGAATATGTGTTGTATCTCTCCCCTCTCCCCCCCCCCCCCCCCCCCCCCCGCCCCTGCCCCACCCATGCTCCCAGTAGACTACAAGCTCCTTGAAATCAAGGACTGTGTTTTCTTTTTTCTTTTCTTTTTGTATCCCCAGTATTTAGCACAGTGTCTTTTATATAAGAGGCTATTAATAAACGTTTGTTGGATTGCATTGGATTAGATTAGAAACCAAGTTGTAGAGAGGTTGTTACTTGCCCCCAGGTTGCACAGTTAATTAGTGTCAGAGACAGAATTAAAACCCAGGTCTTTACAGCACTCTTTTACTTATATCACGCAGCCTCTAGCATCACTAACTAGCCTGGGCTTTCTATTCACTCTAGACAAGAACAAAACATGATAGGAATGTTTTGGGAGAAAGCCAAGGAAGGGCTAGAGCCAGAGGGTTGGATCTGAGGACCAGCCAGAAAGACCTGATTGATCCAAAAATCAAGGGCAAAGATGTGAGATAGTTGGGTTGGGAATGAAACCTAAAACAAGAATCTAAAAGCCTGACTGATGAGTCAAGTTCATTCAAGTAACAACAGTGTGTGCTTGTAATTTACCTATTTATATACCCAGAGACCTTCCACAACGCCATATGAAGGCATTCTAACTGGCCTGTTCACAGTCTGGCTCCAATCAAATCTCCAAATGAACCTAGCCTACGGCAAATGGTCTATTTGGTTGTATACTTTACATGGCCTTAATCCCAAAGCTTCTCACACCAAACCCCATACTGATTCCCCTACAAAGATTCTTTTACCTAAAGATTCCTTTAAGTCAACAAATATTCATTCAAGTAAACATGAGTTGTTTAAAAAAAAACTCAACGAGCAACCACGTGCCATTATTTTCAGGGTTAATAAGCTACAGAAAGATGCTTGGAAAAGCCTTTAAACTAGGAGCTCTTAACCTAAGGTTCATGAACCCCCAAAGGATTGTCAAGATCCCCATGCCAAGACCACTCCTCTCTTTTTACTATTAGGAGACACCCTGTTTTCCAGAGCTAAGGCCCAGCAAGCAAGCTGTGACCTGAGCTCGGCATAACAACAATCCTTTGCGTTCACCCTCTGGATGAACTCTGCTGCAGCAAAATCCCAGAATTGTTTCACACCAGCCCCAGGTGGTCCCTGAGTTCACTCAGGCATCTGCAGGAACCACATTCCCATTCATGAAGTCTTGCTATGAGTCAAAATCACCTTGTTGCTGTTACCCTTTCATTGCCATGACTAGAGCTCACTGCGTGTTTCTGTGTCTTGCTACTGATTTGTATCAAGGCTTAGCCTCACTGTAGTGGGCTTGGGCTTCCTCCTAGAGGAGCACTTGAGTCTAGTTTCCCTCTTCCAAAGGAATAAAGAAAGCTTTTTGATTATAACCAGTTAGCTCTTTGGTTTTATTTTATTTTTCAGAGTTAACAGTTGTGATAACCTCTGTGAGCTCTTTGGTATAGTCAGGGTTAACAGTGGTTATATAACTTCTGTGGCTCTTTGGTCATTTATTTTCAGGGTTTGACAGTATCTACGGATAGATTTCAGAGTATCTATGAACTTGGAAGGGGAAAAAATTACATCTTTATTTTACTTACCCCACACTGAAAATTGACACATCCTTCGGTTATGAATATAAGTTACAAACCATGATTGTATTAGGCTTCCCCAAAGGAGTCAATGACATAAAACAGGTTAAAAAAAAACCTGCTCTGACCAATCCATCCCTATGCCCCCCAGCCCTCAGCCCCCAGCTCCCAGGGTAAGTCAAAGAGAAGCAAAATGAGAAACACAGACAACCAGACACAGATAGAGACACTCATGGAGATAGACACACAGAGAAAGAGACAGGGACTGAGGGAAAAAGAGAAACAGGAACATAGAAGTATAGAGGCAGAGACAGAAACAGGGAGAAAGACAGAGTTATAAAAATAGACAGAAAAGGAGATCCAAGGCTCACCAGCTCCTTTCCCCTCTGGGAGAGGAGATACCTAAGTAGTCCTCTATGGAGGTGGGGCAGAGGGGAAGAAAAGAAATTGGCATTGTCAGACTGGTATTTCACTCTCTCTTTTGTTCTTTCCTTCAGCCTCAGCCCCCTACTCAAAGGCCCGAATCTAAATCAGAGCCAGCAGCCTGAGTCAACTGGCTCTCGGTTTCTATCTTCCTAAATTAGCTTTACTGGGCTGAGAAGAGTGGGTTTTCTGATGAAAGGGGGATGAGGAGAAGGGGCAGATTCAGAGAAAGAACTGAAAAGGCTATACTGAGACAGCAGTGGGGTTTCCTCCAGCTGTATTGTGGGGGCAGGAAGTGCAGCAGGTGTGGGGGGAGTGGAGAAAGGAGGGGTGGACAATTCTCTGTTCTCTGTTGCATGGGTGTTTTACAGTAAGAGAGCTAAGCTCTCAGAGGAAATGCAAGGAATGTGCTTGTGCCCCACTCCAGGGTCCACTCATAGCTAGCATTTGGTCCCCAGGATTCTGTGCTAGGGGTCCAGGGCTGGGTCTAGCAGTCTGCCTGCACAGTAGTGTTTTTCAAATGTTAGGGGAAAGGGAGGAGGGAATGGGGAAAGGAGGGAATGCTAATTAGTCAATCAATACGTTTTTTCTGTATTCTCCAGAAATATGCCCCCAGACAGCAGAAAAACCCTTCCAATTAACCTTCAGGCCTGTCATTTAATTTAATAACTCACATTTACATCATGCTTTTCAGTTTGTAAAATGTTTTCTTCACAATAAGACTTGGGAGGTAACCGGGGCTCTGAGGGTAGTTAGTTTTGGATAATGGTCATAACCAGAAATTCTGACAAGGGCCGATTCAGTTCATGGGGGATGGGTCTATGACATCATTCTTCTGTGTTATTGAGGCACACTGAAGACAGAGGTCATGGGAGTTGAGGAGGTTGAGAGGCTAGAAGGAGTAGAAGTAGGAAGGGAGAAGACTGGCCAGGCATTGAACTTATTGGAGAGTTAGGGAAATGACCCAGAGATCCACAGTAGACAACATGGAAGTAACAAGGGTCTGGACAATATGGAGCAAACTTTAAATGAGGAGAAAAATAAGGGAAGTGGTTGTTGAAGATTGATGGCAGAGGGGATGTATGAAAGTGGCAGTGGAAAGGAGGAAAGGAATATGCCAATTCCTCTTCCTGGCAGTGAATAAGAGAGGTATGAGAAGGGGCAGCTAGGTGGCACAGTGAGTAGAGCACCGGCCCTGGAGTCAGGAGGACCTGAGTTCAAATCAGGCCTCAGACACATGTACTAGCTGTGTGACCTTGGGCAAGTCACTTAACCCCAATTGCCCTGCCAAAAGAAAAAAAGAAGAAGAAGAAGAGGTATGAGGGAAGAGGCCATCTCTTGAAGAAGGTGCCAAGAGATGCTGGTGTCTTTAGGAGAAAACTAGATTTCAGGGAACACCAGAAGATGGAAAGAATGTAAAAGGAAGAGAGCTAGGATGATGGGGAGTTTATTAATAACAGGAGCAGGTTCCAAAGAGAAAGAGGGCAGAAGGGATTGGGAAACTGGAAGGGAGACAGCATCCCCCAGCAAATAATCATTTCCCTGATGATCCCACTGATAAGGTTTGGGGTTGCCTGGGAATAACAGGTGGGATGGAGAGAGGGTAATGAGGAAAGATCAGAGAAACAGAGTTCCAAACAGTTGGTGGTGGTGGTGGTGGTAGTGGTGGTTGTTTTAAAGTAAAGCTGAGGAAATAAAGTAGATTTGGAACCTCACCATTCCATTCAGTACTTAGGAGTACTCAGGAGAACGTTGGAAGAGAACTGTAATTTCTCTTTAAATTATGCCTATCTACCTCCACAGCATCTCTTCCATCTGTCCACACAAATGCTTTCTACCATAGTTCAGGTCCTTATCTACTCTAGTAATCTCATATTGCACTAACTTCCTAATTGCTTCCAATCTCTTCCACCTCCCACACTACTGCCAAATAGATATGACTGCATCATCCTCATACCCAAAAACTTAAATAAATTCTTATTGCCTATAGGACAGGGGTTCTTTTTACAAAAAAATATTTTATTTTCCTCCCAATTACATGTAAAAACAATTTTAATATTCTTTTTTTTTTAAGTTTTGAGTTCCAGATTCTCTCCTGTCCTCCCTCCTCTCACTACCCCCATTGAAAAGGCGAGCAATTTGACATAGGTTATACATGTGCAGTCATGCAAAACACATTTCCATGTAAGTCCTGCTGTGAAAGAAAACACAGACTGAAAAAAAACCCACCCAAAATAAAGAAAGTAAAGAAAAAATATCTTCAATCTGCATTCAAGCTCCACCAGTTCTTTCTCTGGAGATGGCCAACATCTTTCATCATAAGTAGGGCAGGAGTTCTTAATCTTTTTTGTGTCTTGTGTCCTTTGGCAGTTGGGTGAAACCATTCAACTCCTCCTCAGAATGTTTTTAAATGCATAAAATGCATTGGATCAAAATGGAAGTAAATTATATTGAAGTATAGTTGTCAAAATCTATATAAAAAGTATTCAGAGACCCTAGTTTTTGTACCCTTGCCTATGATAAAATACAAACTCTACAGCCTAGCATTCATCTGGCCCTCATTGAGTTTTCCAGTCATTTCATATTACTCCTTTTCCCACATTCTCTATTGTAGTCAAACTGGCTTGTGCCAGCTATTCCATCATCCATTGCTAAATCTTTGGACAAGTGGTCACTCATGTCTGGAATGCACTCCCTCCTCATTTCTATCTCCCAGGATCACTGACAGCTCAGCTCAAGGTCTTTCTTGATCTCCCCAATTAATAGCACTCTCTGCCTTTTGAAATTACTTTGTATACATTTGTATTTACTTGTTTCGTTACATGTTATGTCCCCTCTCCAGTAGAATGAAAGTCCCTTGAATGTTAGACAATAGTGATTTCTTTTTGAGTTCCTTTATAAGTTCTTTCCTCCACTGGAACTCCCCCTACTCCCAATTGAATAAAACAAACAAAAAGAAACCCTTATAAAAAATTATGCTTTGTTCGGTAAAACAAATTCCCACATTGGCCATTTCAGAAGATAGATGTCTCTTTGCATTTCAAGTTTATCACCGCTCCATCAGGAGTTGAGTGGCGTGTTTCATTTTCAGTCTTCTGGACTTGTAATTTGTCATTTTGTTGGTCTGAGTTCCAGTCTTTCAAAGATGGTTGTTTTTTTCCTATGATGTTGCTGTCATTGTATAAATTGTTGTCCTAGTTCTATTGACTTCACTCATAGAGGTCCTCTCAGTTTCCTCTAAAACTGTCGATTTTATCACGGCAGCTGTGAGACACTTTGCAAATCACTCAACCTCTGTTTGCCTTAGTTTCATCATCAGTAAAATGGAGATAATAATAACAACCACCTCCCAGGGTTGTTGTGAGATACGAGATAATGAGATAATAAACGAAAAACACTTAACACAGTACCCGGAGCATAGTAAATGCTATATTTTAGGAGGTAGCTAGGTTGCTCAGTGGATTAAGCACTAAGCCAGAAGGATTTGAGTTCAAATCTGACCTCAGACACTTACTAGCTGCGTGACCCTGGGCAAGTCACTTAATCTCTGTTTGCCTTAATCCAATGGCAAACCACTCCAGTATCTTTGCTAAAAAAAACAAAACAAAAAAAACAAAAACCCTCTGGACAGTATGGTCCATGGGATCACAAAGAATCAGATATGACTGAACAAAAACAAATATAAATATTAGCTAGTATTATTATTTCTTATGGCACAATAATATTCCATTAAAGTTTATATATTGCCACTTGTTTAGCCAGAGACAAATCTCTCCAGAGGCTATTACTTTTTTATCTTTTTATCTCACCCGGCAGAGTACCTTATACATAATGGTGGTTAAGATGTGTTTCTTGAATTGAACTGAACTGAACAAAATTACAAAATCTTTTGGGATTGAGAATGGGAAGAGACCTTAGAGGTCATTTAGTCCATTTTTTTTCATTTACAGATGAGGAAACTGAGGCCCCAAAGTGATTCTCACAAAAACCGTTTATGGGTTAAGTAAGCTACAACCTCCCTAATGTTCCATAGGCCCCAAGACCCATCCTGTCCCCCACATTCTTCACTGTAGGGTAGTGAGCACTTGGCTTTGACTGATACTGCTTGTCCAGAGATGATGGGAGAATTCTGGAAGTAAGGAGAATTTGCCAGAAGTTCACATTAGGGGTCCAAGACACCTGATGCTTCCCCATTCTTCCTGCTTCAACTGCTAAAGAATGAGAATCAAAAGATGTTCAGAGAAGAATTACTCTTCCTATACGGTCCTGCCTCTTGCAGTGCATCAGAGTTCTTAGAAACACACAAGTGTTTCTGCACCTTCCTGACTGTCAGAGAGTCAAACAATAACTCATCTCTTGGTATGCTGAAAAGATTTGCATGTGTAGTGGGAACCAAAATACCAGAGAGTTAGCTATTCCTGGCATTTTCAGTAATATCTCTGAGACTTTATTTCTCTGAGAATTTATTTCCCCTTACTGGTTTCTCATCTGTCAATGAGGAAGTTGGTCATGGTTCCTTCTTAGTTCTGACAGTCTGTGATCTATAATTGGAAGGAATGGGATTTCAGGTCCTTGTTTTATCCTACCCTGTCCTAGGAGAGTGAGACATTATAAATAGCCTTTACAATGCTTAACTTCGCTCATCTTCTTCTTATCAAGCTAGAGTGGGATGAATGGGGTGGGGGACCTGCGTTTGAATGCTTTCTACAACACTCATCAGCTATATGATTATGGGTAAGACACTGAAGATTCTACAGAAGCAATGGCAGCCTGATGGGGTGCTTGGGTACCTGTACTTAGACCCCAATTCCAAAATCACACCTCTCCCTAGCCTCAAAACACTGTCCCTGGCAGTTTTTCTCCAGCCCAAGGAGAGTATGCCTTAGCAAAATATTTATCTCTCTTAAAGTCACCCGCTGCACCTATGGAATTCATTAATTTGACCTGGCTGTGTACTGGCTCATAGAGTATGTATCTTGGACTCCTCATTATGTGTATCCTAGACTTAGATATATTTATACTCCCTTACGTTTATCTTGTCTAGCAAGACATTGATGGGGGCAGCTTGGGTATTTCTGAGTCAGCCCTGACTTTAAGTTGACTTAGTGATGTTTCGGACCTAAAACCACACCTCCCTATAGCCCACCTTTGGGCTATTTCCCAGTGAACTCTAGGTAAAATACCTGTGAAGTAGATACAAAAAGTGCATGTTCCTTTAAGAACTGACCACTCCTTAACCACTCCCTAATCCAGCCCTGAATCACCTAGTTAGCATATTTGGCACATGTCTTACTATAGTTTATCCTCTATAAACTTTAACTGTACCCCTCTAAGGTTGCAGGTTTCCTAAGAACTCTTGCCCACTAAAAAGCATAACAATAAATCTTTGCTACTTTGACTTAAACAATGCTTGACTTGGTCTGGGAACTCCAGTCTTAGGGTTCCTGTATCTCTCCAACCCTCATCAAGCCCACACGTAACTTTCTACAAACCTACAGAGAAGCAGGTAGTCATTTGGTCAATTAATTAACCAATCAATTAACCATCAAGAGAGTGTAGTAACCTCTGTCCGGTGGCAATCTATTCCAGCCACCAACTAAGGTGGGTGTGAGGGTATGGGAGAGGGTGGTAATCTAGGACAAAGTTTCTCCAACAATTAAGAAATAGATTCCTTCCCCCCACCACCATGTAGCAGAGCAGGTTTAGCTACCCTTGCTAGCCAGCGTCAAAATTTAATCTAGGGGAAAAAAAAATGGAAAACTGATCAGGATGAGAATTATAGAAATCTCTATATGGCTCTACCCCCATCCTCTATCTAGAAAACTTCTTGCAATCTCGCTGACCTTTCTACATTTATATCATATAAGCAAGCCGTATACATTTTATTGTATGAAGAAAATTTACAAGAAATTTCACAATTACTCTGTAGAGAACTTGCTTTAAAAAAATAACACAAAAAAATTGAACATGTTACTTTCAAAACTGTCCCCCTTGTCTTTATCTCCTTCTGAACTTTCTTCTCATCTCTTCTGTGCATTTAAAAAATGCTTCAATGACACTCTTTTCTTTATTTTCTTCTTTTGTGGTGAGAGCAACACTATTTCTATCTTCCCTCCTCTCACCCTGAATAAAAAAAGAAAAACAATCCTTCTAACAAATAAGCAACCTCAAGCAAAACAAATTGTGTTAAAATTGTATCTTTTGTTCCTCCTGACCACCCACACCCCTTTCAGCGTGCTTAGAAGTAAACAATATAAATTAACAATAGCATGAAATCAAATTGCAAAGGGGAACCTAGAAGTCATTTGCAGACCATCCTGAAGGTCAAAGGAGAATGATTTGCCAACTGTACCATATATTAACCAAAATTCACATCCTGAGACTATGTGCTAAATCAAGGAATGCCATCTAGGCTTTTCTGTCAGGGCTTTTTGGTTCTGTGGTATGTCAATCTCAGATAAGTTCCAGACATCTGCTGTAAGACTGTCAGAACACCAAATGTTCCTGATTGAGATGATATGAATGTGTTAACTTTCTTTTTTTTAATTTGTAAAATAAAACAAGCATTTCCATAACACTGTACAATAAAAAAGATGACTGCACATGAAACTGCAAATCTATTCTGCACAACTTGCTATTCCTTTCAAATATACAACAAAATTATGTAAATTTTCCCCCCCATGGCTACCATTAGACTCATATATATAATATATATGATAGATTATATATACATTTATACATACATATGTAAAATTATTCTATACATACTTCTATTTATCTATTTTTTCTTTGCATGCAGACAGCACCTTTCTTCATATGTCCTTCATAGTTAATTTGGGTATTTATAAATAGCCAAAATAACTTCTTTGCTCAAAGTCATTCTTAAAACAAGATTTCTTTCACTATATACAGTGTTCTCTTGGTTCTGCTGTTTCAACAATCCGGGTAGCAGCTGTTGTGGGGGTTAAAGACCAACACAAGCCCAACAACAAGCATGCTACCAGCACGCTGCAAAAGCCCAGGTTCTTTTTATCTGCTTCACTAAGGAAAGCAATGTTAAGGGGTTGACAAGCTTACTTTAATTCAGCATACAAATGCCATTCACTTAGTTCAGGGGAAAAAGCCGGCACCCTGAACTTCAGAACAAATACAAATTACAAACATCAACAGACAGACCTTGTCTGATTCAAATCCCAACACATAGTTACCAGAGTTTAACAAAGTCCCAACATCCGGGTTTACGAGCTGGAAGGCCCTTAGCTACAGCTGCCTGGAGTCTCCGCATTAGCTCGTGCCACCAAGAGTGAGAGCCCTGCGCAAATGGCTGGGTCTTCTCTTCCTATACCATTTCAGAAGTCATCAAACATCATCTGAATGACCAGAACTTAGGCTCCTATGATTGGCTCCTGAGTTAGCACCTCCCCTTTGTACCCTGGGAGCTTCACACCCACATAGGCTTTGCACCTAATAGGGGTTTGGGCCTGGGGCTTAGTACCTAGTAAGACTCAATGAAATACACTGAACTAATCAAAGGAAACAAAAGCCAAATTCTTCAAGGGCACTTTGCTGAACTGAGTGCTAAGAGCCCATTTTGCTTACCAACACATCTGCTTATTTCACTCTTCATTATTTCATGCAAGTCTTTCCATGTTTTTCTAAGATCAAGCTCATCATTTCTCATAGCAAAGTGGTATTCTATCACACCCCAATTGATGGACATCCCCTCAATTTCCAATTTTTTACCACCGCAAAAAGAGGTATACCACGTCCTCACGCCAACCCTGAGAAGTAGGTGCTATTATTATCCCCATTCTACAGAGAAGGAAACTGAGGCAGCTAGAGAAGTTAAGTGATTTTCCCAGGTCACATAGCTAGTGAGAGAACTCAGGTCTTCCTGAATCAATGATATTCTGGGAGGGATGAAAAAAAAAAGGTAGTAAGGGCATTTTTAGGAAAAAAAAAACAGACAGAAATCAGAAAGCATAAGAAAATGAGAAATCAAGCAGTAGTATAAACTGATGCAGGTTATAGGCCTGCTGACATGGGTAGAAAAGGAATACCTAGAAAAAGACATATCATGTGGAACTTCTCACAGTCAGAAGAGGACTAGAGGAGAATGATGTGTTAGGTTCACTGGGAGGAATCTGAAGGAAAATAGAACCACTGAGTCAGGGTTGAAAAGGGAACACTTGTGGCCTGGAACTGAGGGATGGATCTGAGGACCAGAAAGAAAGACTTGATTTATTCAAGAATCAGAGCTAAAGGTGTGAGATATCTAGCCTGGGAATGAAGCCTAGAGTAACAGCCCAAGAGTCTGACTAATGAGTCAGGCTCATTCAAGTAAAAACATCGTGTGCTTCTAACTCGTCTATTTATATACCCAGAGGTTTTCACACCCTATAGGACTATAACTGGCTTACTGGGTGTGTGTTCACAAATTAGCCCCAACCTATCTTTCAAGATGGATTTCACATGACTCCTCTTCATGCATGTTTTACACGTCATCTCCTCCCTCCATGCCCTTGCACAGGCTGTCCCTCCAACTAGAGTACTCTTCCTCTTTTGCCTTTTGGAATTCCCGGATCCCTTCAAGAAAGCTCAAGGGCCAACTCCTATCCTGATCTCTTTCTCCACTACCATTAACAAATTATTTTTGGATAGATTTTTTTTTGAGGCAATCAAGGTTAAGCAACTTGCCCAGAGTCACACAGCTAGTAAGTGCCTGAGGCCAGATTTGAACTCAGGTCCTCCTTACTTCAGGGTGGGTATTCTATCTATTATGCCACCTAATTGCCCCAACAAATTATTTTGTACTCACCTAGCTTTACACATGTTGTTTCCCCCAATATAGATATAAGCTCCTTCAGGGGCAGGAATTATTTCTTTTTTTTGTATTCCAAATGCCTAGCAACTCATAAGTGCTTAATAAATGATTGATTGAAAAAAAAGTAAATGATTGATTGAATTGTATTGTGCTGAGGATGCTAGAGGAGAAGTCTTAGAGAGAGAAATAAAGAGAAAGACTCAAGGGTGGCTTTGCCTTTGTCCCCCAGCTCCCTTGTAGGAGCAGAAAGTTACCAGTAGCAGAATAATGGAAGTCTTTGGTTTGGGAGTTTGTAACATCATAGATTGAGGAACAGCCTGGTGATGCAGTGGTTAGAGTGTTGGTCCTGGAGTCAGGAAGACTCCTCTTTGTGAGTTCAAATCTGGCCTCAGACACTTACTATCTGTGTGACCCTGGACAAGTCACTTCACCCTGTTTGCTTCAGCTCCCCATATATAAATGAGCTGGAGGAGGAAAATGACAAACCAGTCTAGTATCTTTGCCAAGAAAACCCCAAATGGGGTCACGAAGAATTGCACACGACTGAATCAACTCAACAACAACGTCATAGATTGAGTGCTGAAACCTCAGAGGTCACCAGTCCAACCCATTCACTTTAAAGATGAGGAACCTGAGGCTCATACTTGTGGCAAAGCAACTTGCCTAAGTTCACACAGGTAATAAGCTGCAGAGCCAGCATTGGAACTCAGATCTTGGGACTCCAAGTTGATTTCTCTTTCCCACTTTACCTCCCACAAGCTGTTTTGTCACAAGTTTCATTGTTGGAATTAGGATCGAGAATTCAAGAGTTCTGGGTCCCATCCCACTGCCCTGTACCCAATCTCACCGCTGCCAGTTCCTGGGACAGGAACCAAAAATAACTGAGAGGGATGGGTGAATCAGTCACTAAGTCAATTTGTCAGTCACCACTCTGTGCTCCCGATCCCTGAGGGTTCTAAAGTCTACAGTGTAATGAGGCTGGTGTGACGGTTTGACACTTAGCCATATGCATTTCTGTTAAGGAGCTGCAGACTGGGAGCCTAACTATGGCCAGCTTCCTTTGCTCAAGGAGTCCTAACCTAGAAAATGAGTATAGCTTGAAGCAAAATTTCCCCACCACTGGATAACCACTTCAAAAGCACATTTTTGCCCTAGGTTTATATTAATAAATTGCCTCTGTGTAGGAGGGCAGGGAGGTTAAAATTCTTAGGGAAGGAAGAAAACCAGAAGATATAGTTCCTTATGCTTGGGGAATCTCATGGTGTAAGTAGGGAGATGGGGGAACATAAGAACACAGCACAACAGACATTGATGTTTAACGCTAATTGCAGTGGGATAGGGACCATAAAGATGAGTTAAGGTACAGCTATTCAGATAGAAAGTCAAGTGTTGAGCAGAACTTTAAGGGTTGAGCAGAAAAGGATGTGATCCTTTTGAGGAAGGACATAGGGGAGAGATTGCAGAAACAAGAAATGGTACTTGTTCCCGGAGACAGAAACGAGCCAGTAGTCACATGGCAAGGGGGTGGGTGGGAGGGGGTGGTTACTATATCTGCTTGGCTGAAGGTGAGAGTCCAAGAGGAAAATTAATGACAGAAGAGAATAGGTTGAATAAAAGTGGAGAAATAATCCATGAAGTTAAGGTTTTTGAAAGGGATTTAGTCCATCTTTTCAGATTAGATCCACAAGGTCATTTGGCATTAATATGGGCTTCTAAGCAGAAGGGTAGCGGGCTCACCCATAGCAAATACTTACTCTCTGATTGGTCATACGGAGGCTTCAAGGTTGTTCTTTCACCCGCCCATCCTTAAAGCTCAGATGTCAGGCCTCCAGAGAGTCTTCCCTGATGATGCTAGCAGGGAAAGGGAGTTCTCCTCTCTGCTGAGGGATTTAGTCACCTTTGCCACTCATAGGGGAGGAATCCTTTGCCTTGTCTTGCAGTTATTTATGTCTAGGCTTCACCCCTTCTACAGGATTGATCCACAGAGATCTAAGGATGCAGAGGGAACTAGGATCAATGGACAGAAATTACAGGGAGGCATACTCTGGTTTAGTAACATTGCCCAACAACAGAATAGGGCGCCTTGCAAAGCAGTGAGTCCCTCATCACCTGAAATTTTGAAATATGGCCTAAATGACACCCCCTCCCTTCCCATCAGAGATGCCACAGAAGGGTTATCTGTGAGGTACTTCCCGATCACCAGTCAATTAACCTACTGTGTGCCCTGGCACTGCATTAAGCACTGGGGAGACAAAGAAAGGTAAAAACAGTCCCTGCTGTCATGGAGTTCACAGTCTAATGAAGGGTGGGGAGCACAATGTGTAAACAACTATGCACAAAAAAGATATATACAGAATAAGTTGGCATAGTCTCAGAAGGAAGGCATTAAGATTAAGAAGGACTGGCTGGGTAAGGCTCCTTGCAAAAGGTGGGGCTAGCTGAGACTAGAAGGAAGCTGGGAAACTAAGAGGCAGAGATAAGGAGAGATAGAATTCCGGACATGGGAGCGGGGGATGGGGTTATAAGCAGGGAAAATGCTCCAAGTCAGAAGCAAGAGGCTTCAAGTGTGAGGAATAACAAAGAAGCCATTGTCATTGGATCATAGAGTACACTGAGTGAGTAAGGTGTCAAAAACTGGAAAGGTACGAAGGGGCTAGGTTATGAAGGACATTTTTCTAATAATAAATTCTATGATTCTGTTATGGTCAACTCCCTGAGGGCAGGAATTTTGTCCTGTATGATAAATGCTTGAATCCCACATCCTGCCATCAACTCTAGCTATATGACCATGGACAAGTCACTTAACTTTGGTGAAGCTGTTTTCTCTACTATTAAACAGGGATAATATCCCTAATTGTGAAACTTTAATAAGATAATGTATGTAAAGCATTTTGCAAATCCTAAATGTTGTAAAAATGCCAATTATGTGACACAAGTACAAGCTGTATATGCCTTATACCTGTGTAAGGGTGGAGTTCTTCCCCATCCCAATTAGTCAATTGATAGACATAATGAAGTCTTAAATATGTGAATACATTGTTTATATCCCAAAATATCTGAGGTGTGAATTTTTTTGGGTCAAGAAAGAGAACTAAGTGATTGGTTGAGAAAATATGTCATATTCATTGGGTATATAAATAAAATAGCAGTCAATTTACCAAATGACCTCAGTCCAGGAGACTCAGCCCAGTGACAGATTTCAGTTTTGAAGTTGAGAATTCTAAGTCAATCCAATCCAGCTCCTGAGAGAGAACTTCCCTCTGTGGGGAAGGAGAATTTCTCCTTCCCTTTGCCCCCACTTTCACTGACCATGTCATCAGAGAAAAGAGACCAACAGGGGACAATATAACCAAGTTGGGGGGACAAAGAGACACACCAAGGACAAACACAAATACAACAGAAATAGAAGACAGCCATAGACAAATACAAAAGGAAACACATTCATGGAGTGTGACTTTTCCCAGCGCCTCAGGGAGAGGATGTCAGATATATGGACCCTAAAAGAGAATCAGCTCTTATAGTCCAGGAGAGAGCTGCACCTAAGGGGAACTTCATGAGGAATCCACAGGTTCTCTCCATATATGTCTCTCTTCCTTTTGTACTTTAAGTCTGAGCCCACTTTCCTGAGGAACCGTGAGTGTGTGTATGTGTGTGAATGTATTGTATCTACTATTCTTACTTTAGTAAATATTATTTCCTAAAAGCTAGTTGAAGATACTGCTTGATCATCAGTGGGGGCTCATGGGCAATAGTACTAGAAACACTTAACTCCTTAGGGTTGCTACTAGAACCCTAAGGGAAGTTGTAGTTATTGTCCTTTGGGGACTCATCCCACCACTTTGAGGGATAGTTGGGGAAAGTAGCCCTGGAGTGAATACTACCATGTAATTCTTAGGGAACTGTTGTGACCTTGGTATTCTACATTGGCTCTTGTGCTTAATTAATTATTAATTATATCAACATGAATATATTATATTAATTATATAATTATTAAGTGCTTATTTAATTCTCAAACCAGGTAGTGTAATATTTGGTTTGTCCACCAGGGGCACCATACTGGGGGTACCAGTCAGATGACTTTCCCAGCGTGTCTATTGGTGTACACTCAAGTGCTGTTTCTAGGTTGCACATTCCAGAGCTTTTTACCCCACTAAACTCTGTAGCTCTGGGTGGGGGGTGGGGAAAGGGTAGAAATGAAAACTACACTGGCTCTCAGAATGGGAAATTACAAATTTATATCTCCATCATCCCCATGCCAAGCTGGACTTTCCCATCTCAATGACCCCCCTCAATTCACTATCGTCACATGGTTTCTTAGACACAGTAAAAATGCAGGGAAAATCAAGCACCCCTACATAGGGTACCTCCGTACAACTATTTCCCAGAGAGCTCCATTTGCTTGGCCTTCCAATCATTCTTTCCAGGGACTCCAAGGGACAATCTCAAAGCATGTAGACTATAGGAAAGATGAAAGGAAACAGCTGTGTATCCAGGAACCTTCCTCAGGGCTGGGACTAAACACAGGGAAATAAAAGAGAGTTGTTGGTGTCCAGGCCCCTAGCTCTCATCCTAGACTAGGACAGGTAAAAAGAGAAGAGTGGTGAGACAATCAGTCCTTCCTGCCCTTGATTGACTAACCAATGGGGGTTTTTAAAAGCTGCCAATTCTAGGACACTAGTCTGGTCCCACCTTCACTGACTGGTCCCCGGCCATCCACCTCTCTGGTCCTGTCTCATCTCTGTACACTAGTTTCTAATCACCAGAGATGGTGGCATGGGCCACTGCCAGTAGTCCAGAGTCTAACTTCCAAAGGTTCCTGCCCCTTATGCATGTGCTGGGCAAGGAGCCCAAATCTAGTGGCTGTGAGTCTTTCTCTATACCCTGTAAATGCCTGAAATCTGTAATTCTCAAGGGCAACAGAGAGAAAATATGAAAGAGTAGAAGCCTATGTACCTAACTCTTGAGGTTCTCCTCTGCTCCCCATAGAGGTGAAACACTTATAGAAATATCCACTGCAGTAATATTATTATGTATGTATGTTATTGTATATATATGAAGTGTTCCATAAATAGGGTATAGAAGAGAGGAAGGGCTGGAGGCAAGGAAATTGCAGACCAGACATTCTTCACTCCTTCGGGACCTATGGATAGATTTCAGCGAGTCCATGAACTTGGATGGAAAAAATTTTATCCAGGGGTAAGGAACCTGTGGCCTTGAGGCCACATGTAGCTCTCTAGGTCTTCAAGTGCAGCCCTTCGACTGAATTCAAACTTCACACAACAAATCTCCTTAATAAAAGAACTGACTCAGTCAAAACGCTGCACCCAGGGACCTAGAAGGCCACATGTGGCTTCGAGGCTGTAGGTTCCCCACCCCTGATTTACTTTCACTAACCCCTAACTGAAATTTAGCATTTCCTTCAATATTAATGTAGACAACAATATGTAGGGGTCCATAGGCTCCACCAGACTACCAAAAAGGTTCAAGAGACGAAAAAGGTTAAGAACACCTGCTATATAAGTTATTGCAGAATTTTAAGCATTAGTGATCAGAACCATTGCACTGGTTATGGGCTAGGAACTGGTCTATTGTGTCCACATTTTTCCACAGAATGCCTGAAAAGAGTGATCAGGCAGATAAGGAATTGAACCTTAGAATGGCCAGTCTCTTGCCCCTAGGTTTCCATGTCAGGCAGGTTCACAGCCCTGTTCCCAGAAGGTGCTGTGTTTGATAGGTCACTTACCTCTGCCTGGCACACAGAGGACAAGGTAAACAGAGAGGTGAGGTAAACATTCATGAAGTGTTTATCCCCATGGGAAATACAGGGAGAGCCCTTTCTTTTTCTTTCTCTCTTTTTAAATTATTTATTTTTAACTTTAAAATTTTAATTTAATTAATTAATTAAATTGATTTTTAACATTAATTTTTTAAAATTTTGAATTCCAAATTCTCTTCCTCTCCCCAACCCCTCCACCCACCCATTGACAAGGTAAGCAATATGATATCAACTATACATGTGAAGTCATGTAAAATATTTATATGTTGTCCATGTTGGGGGGAGCGTGAAAAATAAAGTGAAAAAAGTATGCTTCAATCTGCATTCAGAATTCATCAGTTCTCTCTCTAGAGGTGAACATTTTTCATCATGGATCCTTTGGAATTGTCTTGGATCATTGTATTGATTAGAGTCTCTTACAGTTGATCATTGTTACAATATTGCTGCTTCTGTCTACAATGTTCTCCTGGTTCTGCTCACTTCACTTTGTATCAGTTCATATAAGTCTTCCTAGGTTTTTTTTTAAAACCATCCTGGAGAGCCCTACCTTTTCCATGCTCCTGATGATATGCCACAAACCAAGGAGATGCCATTTGACCTCAGGGCATAGTAGATGGAACACTGAAGTAATCCAGCACTAATCCCTTTCTTGAACTCCATGCAGCTCATTGGAAACTACCTGTCAGACCTTTTTTCCTGAATGTCTGGTTGGCATCTCAATTTCAATATGTCCAGTTCCACTCCCTTCCCTTCTAAACTTGCCCTTACTCCAAACTTCCCTATTTCTGTTGATGCCACCAACATCCTTCTGGTAACTCAGGTTTACCCACCTGGCATGCTTGACTAGTCCCTCATCCTCATCCTTATTTCTTCAGTCAGTTGTCAAGTCCTGTCAATTGTACCTCCATAACATCTCTTGTACCTGTACCCTTCTCTCCATATACATGGTCTTTGCCCTTGTTCAGAGCCTCATCACATCTGCCCTAGATTACTGCAATAGCCTCTCTTTTCTTCAAGGCTGCCTCACCCTCTACAATTCATATTCCACAAAACTGACCAAAATAAATTTTCCTAAGGCACAAGTTTGATCATGCCACTATCTTCTTCAAAATTTCTAGTGGGTCCATAATGCCTCCAGAATAAAATACAAGATTAGGTTGGCAATTGGAGGCCCTCCCCCCCCATAGATGGCACTGCGAGAAAGGCTTTGGCTGAATAGGGGAAAGAGTAGCCTCTCATTCTTTGAAATTTGAGGGTTTTAACTCAAAATGTAGCCATTCTTCCTAGATCATATCTCTCTCTTCTCCCTGAGGGCCAGGGAGGCATAATCTTTCCTTGGTCCATGACTATTTCTCATTCTAGAGAATGAAAACTTCATTGAAATGCCTACCACTCTAAGCCTCTGGATTCTTGCTTCCTCATGGCTCCATGTCTGTCCTGGAGCTAAATAGCCCTGAGTCATGTGGTTTGTCTATTTCTGCTATTTAGGAGCTTGTAAGAGTTGTTAACAAAATAAAAACTATAAGATTCTCTCTCCTTTGACTGAGCCTTAGGTGGAAAGGGCCCACTCCCAAAAGTCAAAGAAGATACATCTTCTCTTGATTTTTTGTCTCTGTACTATAAGTTCTTTCCTGGTTTCCTCCACTGTGATCACTAAATGAGCTAACAGACTTGGATTACAAGGCAGTTATGCTCAATCAGTTTTATGTGTGACCTTTATAAACTCTGCAGATTTTAATTCTAGTTTCTATTCTCACTGTCAAGTCAGGTTCCCAGAAGGCTGTCTACTATCCCCCTTCAGAATTCTAGGGGTAGCCCTGATGAGACAATGAGGGTTTTCTAATGCTTTGAGCCCCAAGTCTTTTTTTAGGTAATTAATTTTTTAAATAATATTTTATTTTTGTCCCCAATTACATGTAAAAACATTTTTTAACATTCATTTAACAGTCCTTTGAGCCCCTATTCTGATGTTCAGTTACCACTGCTCTTTAGGTGATCTCAAAGAACAATGGCAGTCAACAGTTTCAACCCCTTTCCATCAGTTTTTTTTCTTCCTAATGATTGGAGGCTGTGACCAAGCTTGCAATGACCAGACCCTACTCTCTGAGTTTGTGTCTTGAAACACTTGCAAGAGGATCCTTTTTCCCTGTATCTAAGTTGCTATACTTGCTTCTTTCCAAACCTGGGCTCCCCCTGAACTTTGGACTCCACCTCTTCCACTCTGCCTCATCCCAATGCCCCATGTATCTATGCAGAAAATTCCATAAGAATCTCTTTACTACATCAGGGAGAAACAAAGTTGTCTGTCCAGAACTACAGGTGTCAGAATTCAAACAGGCTTCAGAGCCATCTGTCTGCAGGGAATATCTGAATACCCAGTAGAATTCCTCTCTATGGTTTTTGGATTTTGCGGTCCTTTACAAAATCAACTGGGGTACACTTGGTATCTGGAATTATGTGACATAGCAACAAAATAAATAGAAGCACTTAACAGAGGAAGGGTAATTAATCCAATGTCCTAAGTAATTGCCTTAAGGTACCTCCCACAGCAAATGCAAACTCCTACAAGACTCTCTCCCATGGTGGGGAGAAAATTATGCTGTCTATTCAGAATTCATAGTTACTCAAAATTCTCATTAGTAGGCTTCACAGCCTTTCTCTATTGCAAGAAAAGTCTGAATACCCTGTTATAATAATAAAAGTCACACCACACACACAAAACTACAAGAGAACGAAACCATTTACCTTTTACAGCTATGGCAAAGTAGAGAATTCTTTTTTGGGGGGGGGGTGCCTAGGCAATCAGGGGTAAGTGACTTGCCCAGGGTCACACAGCTAGTAAGTGTCAAGTATCTGAGGCTGGATTGGAACTCAGATCCTTCTGACTCCAGTCTGATGCGCTATCCATTGTGCTACCTAGGTGTCCCTAAGTAGAAAATTCTTTTTTTTTTTTCAATTTCGCCACAGGCATTTTTATTAACAGATCGTTAGAAAAATAATCATGGTAGAAATCTTTAGTTCATTCTTCTAATAAGCCTGTTGATCTTGTCTTCCCTGCTACCAGCATCTCCACCTTCCACAAAATGTGTAGTCTTTTTCTTCATTCCACCTCGTGGAGAAGATAATTTGAAGGGCCACAGGAAGTTGTTGGCAGCTTTGAAGTGCTTGCCAACAGTGTAGATCTCATGGATCAAATCCTCCATGCAGATAATTCCATATTTACCAAGAGATTTTGCAATAAGGGCATTATCCGTCAGGGCAATCCTCTGTTTCTTGATCTTGCCATAATCACGTTTGTAAATCAAGTCATTCACAGACTTCAGGTTTGGGTAACCCCATGCAATGTATGGTTCCACAATCCTCAGCCTGTTAATAGAAGCCTTGTTAAGTTTAACAAAAGTGCCATTGAAGATTTGGCGAAGAAGAAGAAGTTGCAATACTTATTGGACCTTTGGGCTAACACCATTGATACCTCTGATTCTGATCACAAAAGCTAACTTGGGTTCAGCAGGTACATAGTAGTTGCCAGCTTTGTGTGCCATTCTAGCCAGCCAGATTTCACTCCTGTACATCTGCCTGCACTCCTTATGGTAGGCTTTAGCTTTTTCATAGATAACTTTTCTCCATATTTTATGGAGCTTTTTAATAGCCATCTTCTTCTTCAAGCATTTGGCCTTCAGTATCACAAAAGCCTTTCGCTTTTTCAGAAGGGATTCTGGAATGGATAGTAGCTTCTTCTTTTCTTCTATGCCCGCCATGATTCCTGTCGAAAAAATTGCTAAGTAGAAAATTCTTAACCAAGGAAGGAACAAATCACAAAAGATGATCACAAATGGTAAACAGGCAATTTTGATTTCATAAAACTGAAAAGCATTTTTCCCAGATAAAATAAATACACTTAAGATATGAAAAGAATCAGTCAAGGGGGGAGAATTCTTTGCATCAAATACCTCTGATTAGGGGGTTTTATATTCAAGATATGTAGTGAACTAAGGAAGGGAATAAGCATTTACATTGTGCCTACTTTATGTCAGGCACTGTGCTAAGTGGTTTTTAAAAAATACCTCATTCAGTGCTCACAGCAATCCTGGGAAATAGATGCCATTTTTATCTCCATCTTATAATTGAGGACACTGAGGAAAATTGAGGTTAAATGACTTGTCCAGGGTTACACAGCTAATCAGAGGCCAGTTTAAACTCAAGTCTTCTTGACCCCAGGCCTTGTGTTCTATCCACTGCACTACCAGCTGCCTACAAATATTGGTAAGAGGGGAAAGTGTGCCCTGGTTCAAGGTGATGTGTTTGTAAAAGCTAATTAACATTAATTGGTTGTCAATGATATTGAAGAGATATCAGTGGATTAAGGGATATTGGGACACTAGTGATTGTATTGGGGAGAGCCTACCAGAATTGTAGCTCAAATCAATAGCATTAGAAAGACTCCCAACCCCTCAGGATTACTCTTAGTACCTGAGGGAAGACGTAGCCAATCACCTTCTGGGACCCGAACTTGCAAAAAAAAAAAAGTTTACAGTCTTTGGAATGAATTCTGTGAAATTTTCCTCAGGTACATCCCACACTCTTTCTAATGAGAACACTTTCTTTCTCCTACTGAGCTGCTCTCTCAACTGGTCCTTCTACTCTTTAGGTACCAGAGAATCACCAAAGTCAAATTTTGGTGGATCTGCCCTTGAACTGGAGAAATCAGTGCCCTGGTAGCACTCCCTGGCACCACTTGCTTCTAGATTTCAGTATTCTCTGCATAAGCTATATTGGTGGTCAAAATACTCAAGTACAAAATTCCAGCTTACCACTTAATGGTGTGTTGACAGTGTCTTGCATAAGCTGGAGTTGGTCTTCATCACAGCTGATACTCCAGAGATGTTTTCTGACTCTAGACATATTAAATGCTAAGATATTTATTTTCTAGTCAACACCAACATTTTCTTCAGCAAACTTGGGGTCATTCTAATATAGACTAGGAGGTATAGTGTACTCTAGACTTGAAGTCAAGAAGCTCTGACTTCAAATCCTGCCTTAGATACTTACTGGCTGTATGACCCTGGACAAGCACTTGACTTTTTTCAGCCTCAGTTTTATTTGCAAAATGGCTGTGATAATATCACCAAGGATCACATGAGATAATACTATGTACAGCACTTTGTAAGTTTTTAAAATGCTATATAAATATTAGCTATTATTATTGTTGTTCCTATCATTTAGTCCACAGAATCTTAACCCTTTCTTGGGATGTAATGGAATTTTTCTTTAGAACAGTTGGAACATAATGCTCATCTGGATTCACTTTCCAGTATAGCAATGCATCTCACATTTTCAATCTTTACTGTCACATCATTGAGGGATATTAATAAGTCAAGATGGAATAACCCACATACAACTGGAGCTTAGGTGAATTTTAGCACCCTTGGAGGCCAGACCAATTTCTATCCCTGGTCCCACATCCATTTATTAATTCTGGTTCCTTGATTCACACTCTTGCATACCAACTCTGCGCTCTTCTCTCTAGTTAACACATCCTAATATACCCACTTACACCATGGCTATAGCAGAAGATAGATGTGTCCTTTATACTATTTTCTGATAGTCACATCCTTTCATCAGGTAGACATACTCTTTGGGCACTTGATCCCTGACTACTCTAAGTAGAAAAGTCTTGCCCACTGGTACATCTCTTATCAGGTGTTCTGTAAATTCTTGGCCTTGAACTTGAGCAATGAGAGGCGGTTTCTTACTTGGTTTCTGTGGTCTACACATGGAACTATGTCCTAGGGCTAGGCTGAACTGAGTTTCCCCCAAGATTCATCATTCTTTGCTGCTTGGAAATGACACTTTAATTGATTTACCCTTTCTTACAACTGATCAAAATTTGGCAACTTTCATTCATAATCAAGACCAGTTTGGCATGTTTTCGGCTTCCAAGGGTATATCATACCTCTGCATACTTGTTCTAAGCTAATTATACCCACTTCTCATATTTCATTGTTCCTCTCTCTTAGTTTCTAGAATTGACTGTCCAACTGAGTTATACATTAGAAGGGCCTTCTCCATTTTCATTGAATAGTAGACTGAATAAACTTGGTACACCTTTGCCATGGTGTCCCATCACCGTCAAATCCTCTTTTTTTATCTTGGCAAACACCTTTGCCATGTGACTTTAGGTTTTGAAATTTTCAGACTATTCCAGAAGAAGGGTTCTTAAGACTTCCTAGCAGTCTACATTTTTTTCCTCCTTCTATTACCTGCCAGTGCTTTCTGATCCAGATAGCCAGCATTTCTTTCTTAAGAAGATATTTGTTGGGGGGAGGATTCTGGGAAGATGATGGGGTAGGTCAGAAAACTTTTGACACTACAAATTTCCTCCATAAAAAAAAGAAGAGGGGTGGAGCCAAGATGGCAGCTGGAAAGCAGGGACTTGTGTGAGTTCCCCCACCAGGTCCCTCCAAACACCTATAAAAATGGCTCTGAACAAATTCCAGAACTGCAGAACCCACAAAATAGCAGAGCTCCAGCTCAGGACAGCCTGGATAGTCACTGGGTAAGGTCTATTGCCTGGAGCTGGGAGCTGAGCAGAGCAGAGCCCAGCATGGGCTGCGCCCGGACCAACCAGACCTGGAGCCAGGCGGAACAGGCTTGGCGCCCTGAATCAGTGAGCTGTGGCAGTTACCAGACTTCTCAACCCATAAACACCAAAGACAACAGAGAAGGTTAGTGGCAAAAGCTGCGAGGGACAGAGTGAAAGGAGTTCATGGTTCGGCCACCGCCCTGGAGGCAACAGAAGTGGTGCAGCTACAGAACTACAGCTATAGTTGCTTTGAGCCCCAGGTCTACCTGGTGGGAGGAATTAAGTGGTGGATCAGAGCAGGAGTGCAGAGCCTGCTCAAGATTTGTGTCAGGTGTGGGTTGGAAGTTCTTGGGGGAGGAGGAGCGCTGCTGTGGCAGAGCTGGCTGTGTAGAAATAGCTCTGAAAACAACAGTGCAGCCCCTCAAGCTTGGGACAAAGTACTCTATGCTCTTTGTCACCAAAGAAAGATTCCAAAGTCTGAGTCTGAATCTGAGTCCTTTTTCACTGCCTGGCCATGTTCCCAGCCAACTTACTCCACCCTTTTCGTCAGGGTATGACTGCTTGTAGAGTAGAGAGTACTTTGCCCCAAGCTTGAGTAGCTGCGCTGTTGTTTTCAGAGCTATTTCCACACAGCAAGTTCTCCCACACCAGTGCTACTCCTCAAGAACCGCCAACCCGGACCGGACTCAGATTTAAGCTGGCTCTGCACTCCTGCTCTGACCTGCCACTTAATTGCTCCCACCAGGTGGACCTGGAGCTGCAAGCAACTGCAGCTTTAGTTCTGTAGCTGCACCACTTCCGCTGCCACCAGGGTGGTGGCCGAACCTCGAACTCCTTTCACTCTGTCCCTCTAAGCTTTTCCCACTAAGCTTCTCTGTTGTCTTTGGTGTTTATGGGTTGAGAAGTCTGGTAACTTCCACAGCTCACTGATTCAGGGCACCAGGGCCTGTTCCGCCCGGCTCCAGGTCTGGTTGGTCCGGGCGCAGTCCAAGCTGGGCTCTGCTCTGCTCAGCTCCCAGCTCTGGGCAATAGACCTTACCCAGCGACCATCCAGGCTGTCCTGAGCTGGAGCTCTGCTTCCCTCTGCTATTTCGTGGGTTCTGCTGTTCAAGAATTTGTTCAGAGCCATTTTTATAGGTGTTTGGAGGGACCTGGTGGGGGAGCTCACACAGGTCCCTGCTTTCCAGCCACCACCTTGGTTCCCTACTCTATACTCTACAAGCAGTCAGATCCCGATGAAAAACTCAAGGGTCAAGTAAGTTGGCTGGGAACATGGCCAGGCAGTGAAAACAGACTCAGATTCAGACTCAGGCTTTGGAGTGTTTCTTTGGTAACAAAGAAGACTAAAACATGCAGCCAGAATAAGTCAACAAAGTCAAAGAGCCTACATCAAAAGCCTCCAAGTAAAACATGAACTGGTCTCAGGCCATGGAAGAGCTCAAAAAGGATTTGAAAGGGGGGGGGGGGGGTGGAGCCAAGATGGCAACTGAAAAGCAGGGACTAGTGGGAGCTCCCTGCCGAGTCCCTCCAAAAACCTATAAAAAATGGCTCCGAACCAATTCTAGAACTGCAGAACCCACAAAAGAGCAGAGGGAAGCAGGGCCTCAGCCCAGGACAGCCTGGATGGTCTCTGGGTAAGGTCTATCCTGCACGGAGCTGGGAGCAGAGTGGATCCCAGCATGGGTGGCGTGGACCAATCAGACCAGGAGCCAGGCGGAGCGTGCCCTAGTGCCCTGAATCAGTGAGCTGCAGCAGTTACCAGACTTCTCAACCCACAAACACCAAAGACAACAGAGAAGGTTAGTGGGAAAAGGTGCGGGAGTGGAAGAAGTTCGAGATTCAGCTACCGCCCCGGAGGCAGCAGAGGTGGGGCAGCTACAGAACTATTACTGCAGTTGCTTCCTGCCCCAGGCCCACCTGGTGGGAGGAATTAAGTGGCAGATCAGAACAGGAGTGAAGAGCCTGCTGAAGATCTAAGTCCAGTGTGGGTTGGGGGTTCTTGGGGAAGGAAGAGTGCTGGTGTGGCAGAGCTGGCACATCCCCCCAAGTGTGGAACACAGAACTCTTTAGTCTAGAAGCAGTCATACCCCACTGAAAAACTCAAGGGTCAAGTTAGTTGGTTGGGAATATGGCCAGGCAGTGAAAACGCACTCAGATTCAGTCTCAGACTTTGGAATCTTTCTTTGGTGACAAAGAAGACCAAAACATACAGACAGAAGAAGTCAACAAAGTCAAAGAGCCTACAACAAAAGCCTCCAAGAAAAACATGAACAGGTCTCAGGCCATGGAAGACCTCAAAAAGGATTTGGAAAAGCAAGTTAGAAAACTAGAGGAAAAATTGGGAAGAGAAATGAGAAGGATGCAAGAAAACCATGAAAAACAAGTCAATGACTTGCTAAAGGAGACCCCAAAAAATGCTGAAAAATACACTGAAGAAAACAACACCTTAAAAAATAGATTAACTCAAATGGCAAAAGAGCTCCAAAAAGCCAATGAGGAGAAGAATGCCTTGAAAGGCAGAATTAGCCAAATGGAAAAGCAGGTCCAAAAGACCACTGAAGAAAATACTACTTTAAAAATTAGATTGGAGCAAGTGGAAGCTAGTGACTTTATGAGAAATCAAGATATTATAAAACAGAACCAAAGGAATGAAAAAATGGAAGACAATGTGAAATATCTCATTGGAAAAACCACTGACCTGGAAAATAGATCCAGGAGAGAGAATTTAAAAATTATTGGACTACCTGAAAGCCATGATCAAAAAAAGAGCCTAGATATCATCTTTCAAGAAATTATCAAGGAGAACTGCCCTGATATTCTAGAGCCACAGGGCAAAATAGAAATTGAAAGAATCCACCGATCACCTCCTCAAATAGATCCCAGAAAGAAATCTCCTAGGAATAGTGTTGCCAAATTCCAGAGCTCCCAGATCAAGGAGAAAATACTGCAAGCAGTCAAAAAGAAACAATTGGAGTATTGTGGAAACACAATCAGGATAACACAAGACCTAGCAGCTTCTACATTAAGGGATCAAAGGGCTTGGAATATGATATTCTGGAGGTCAATGGAGCTAGGATTAAAACCAAAAATCACCTACCCAGCAAAACTGAGTATCAAGCTCCAAGGCAAAATATGGATTTTCAATAAAATAGAGGACTTTGAAGCTTTCTCAGTGAAAAGACCAGAGCTGAATAGAAAATTTGACTTTCGAACACAAGAATCAAGAGAAGCATGAAAAGGTAAACAAGAAAGAGAAATCATAAGGGACTTACTAAAGTTGAACTGTTTTGTTTACATTCCTACATGGAAAGATGATGTGTGTAATTCATGAGACCTCAGTATTAGGGTAGCTGAAGGGAATATACATATATAAAGAGACAGAGGGCACAGGGTGAGTTGAATATGAAGTGATAATATCTAAAAAATAAAATAAAATTAAGGGATGAGAGAGGAATATATTGAGAGAGGGAGAAAGGGAGAGATAGAATGGGTGAAATTATCTCGCATAAAAGTGGCAAGAAAAAGCAGTTCTGTAGGAAGGGAAGAGGGGGCAGGTGAGGGGGAATGAGTGAATCCTGCTCTCATTGGATTTAATCTGAGGAGGGAATAAGATACACACTCAGTTGGGTATCTTACCCCACAGGAAAGAAGGAGGAAGGAGATAAAAAGGGGGAGACCATAGAGGGGAGGGCAGATAGGTGGAGGAGGTAATCAAAAGCAAACAGTTTCGAAAATGGACAAGGTCAAGGGAGAAAACTGAATAAAGGGGGACAGGATAGGAAGGAGCAAAATATAGTTAGTCTTTCACAACATGAGTATGGTGGAAGGGTTTTGCATAATGATATGCATGTGGCCTATGTTGAATTGCTTGCCTTCTTAGGGAGGATAGGTGGAGAGGGAAGAGGGGAGAGAATTTGGACCTCAAAGTTTTAAAAAACAGATATTCAAAAGAAAAAAGTTTTTGCATGCAACTAGGAAATAAGATATACAGGTAATGGGGCACAAAAATCTATCTTGCCCTACAAGAAAGTAAGGGAAGTGGGATTGGGAGGGAGTGGGGTGACAGAAGGGAAGGCTGACTGGGGAATGGGGCAACCAGAATATATGCTATCTTGGAGTCGGGGGGAAGGTACAAATGGGGAGAAAATTTGTAATTCAAACTTGTGAAAATCAATGCTTAAAACTAAAAATATTAAATAAATAAATGAATGAATGAATGAAAGAATGAATGAACAAATAAATAAATGAGAAAATAACTAAATAAAAAAGAAAGAACATTTCCTCAGAGTAGAAGAAATAAACATGGGGTAAAGCAGTTGTCCTCCTAAAAGAATTTGAGAAGACCCAACCTCCAGAGGCAGAGGTTTGGCTTGAGTGAAGTGGAAACACCTCCAGGCTGACTCTGTGGAATCAACAAGCAATAGGCTCTGGAGGCAGTTGGGTTGAGAGGCAGCCTCAGCCCTAGAAACTTTCATTTTGCAGACAGTGTGGGGGTCTGAGGATTGAGTAGGAGAAGACTGAAGAACCTTTCACTGTCAAGGGATGCCAAGCACAGCTGTGTTGACCAGATGCATCCTGGGCTGTGGTCATGGGGAGAAGGAACTAGCAGTAGTGAGTAGTGAGGACCCTGCTGGCTGTGGGCACTTGCAGGACAGCAGAGTCCCTGGTTTCAGTTCCAGGGCAGAGAGGACAGCTGTAGTTTGTAGCCACCAGAGGGACCACAAGGAGCAAGATCGTTTGTGGGACAATGTGCCTGGGGGCCCTAGCCATGCCTCAGGAGTGGAGAGGAGAGCCCAAGATTGGGCCCAAGACAGAACACAGAAAATAACAGTAAGAAGGACTTGATACATCATTCCCCATACCTTGGGAGTACAACTTGATTACACTAATAGCTGCTAAAAACAAAATGAAAAAAAAAAAAAACAAGTAAGCAAAGGAGAAAGAACTCTACCATAGAGAGTTATTATGGGGATAGAGAAGATCTCGGTTCATATTCAGAGGCAGATAATAAAAGAAGCCACTCCTTTTTCAATGACAAATGTCAAAAAGAATTCTTAGAAGAACTTTAAAGGACTTTAAAAATCAAAGAAGAGAGATTGAGGAAAATTTAGGGGAAAGTAAGAGTAATACAAGAAAATCAAGAAAATTATGAAAAGAAAATCAACCAACTTGGAATAGAGAATATAAAAAACTTAAGGAAAAAAATAATTCCTTGAAAACTAGAATTGGTCAAGGGGAAGTTAATGACCTTCTAAGACACCAAGAAATCATGAAACAAAATCAAAAGAATGAAAAAATAGAAGAGAAAATGCAACATCTCATCAGAAAACAACTGATCTGGAGAACAGATTGAGAAGAAATAATATAAAAATAGACTACCAGAAAAACATGATTAAAAATCTTAATACAATATTACAAGAAATTATCAAGGAAAATTGCCCTGACGTTCAAGAACAAGAAGGCAAAGCAGAAATAGAAAAAAAGATCCACCAATCACAGCCCAGTTTCAAAGCTCCCAGGTTAAGGACAAAATTTTGGAAGCAACAAGAAAAAAACAACTTAAATATTATGGAGCTACAATAAGGATTACACAAGACCTAGCAGTTACCATGTTGAAGGGCCATGAGTCTTGGAATATTATATTCTGCAGAGCAAAAGAGCTGGGATTACAATCAAGGGTAATTTACCCGGCAAAATTAGGTATAATCCTGAATGGGAAAAAAATGGATATTTAATGAACTGAAATACTTTCAGGTTTTTGTGACAAAAACGCCAGAACTTAAGGGAAAATTTGACATAGAACATCCAGGAAAAATATAAGGTAAACATTAAAGACCAAATATAAGGCTCGATAAGGTCAAACTGTTTACTTTTTATATGTGAAAATATTATCAGTTCTTTTATGACTGTCACTTATATTTGGGTAGTTTGAAAGAAAGGCTTGGGTGGAGCTGAGTATGATGGGGTGATTCTAAAAAAATTAAACTGTGTAGGGAGAGATAAAAAGGAGTAATTATCTCACACAAATGAGGCCTAAAAGGAAAAATTGATACAGAAGAAGCTAATGGGGGGTGGGGGGGGAAGGGAAGGAAAGTAGTGCTGGAACCTTACTCTCATCCAGAATGGGTTAAAGAGGGAAATTATGAGTGTGTGTGTGTGTGTGTGTGTCTGTGTCTGTGTGCATATGTGTGTGTATGTATGTTTGTATATATGTCTTCTAAATTCATAACGATATAAGAGAGTAGGTGCAGTGAGTAGAGCACCAGTCCTGGAGTCAGGAGGACCTGAGTTCAAATCCAGCCTCAGATACTTGACACACTTACTAGCTGTGTGACCTTGGGCAAGTCACTTAATGCCAATTGTCCTGCCTTCCCCCCTGCAAAAAAAAAAGAAAGAAAGAAATAAGAGGGTAAGGTGATAAGGTGGGGGAAAGGATAAGAAGGGTAGGTAGATTAAGGAATAGGAGAGCAAGGTAGTGGGATAGAAGTAAAGCAGAGAAGGGTAAATAAGATGAGAAGGAAAGTGAGGAAAAATAAGGAGGAAAATACACAAATAATTGTAACTTAGAATGTGAATGGGACAAATTTACCCATAAAACAAAACTGGATAGCAGATTAAAAATTTGAATTCCACAATATGTTGCTTTCAGGAAACATTATAAGTGTAAGAGTTACACACAAAGATATTAAGTAAAAAAAAAAGCAGAGATAGTAATCATGATCTGAAACAAGGTTAAAGTTAAAATAGATTTAATCAGAAGTGAAAAATAGAGAAATTACATTATGTCAGCAATATTATTTAATATAGCTTTAGACCATTTAAAATACCTAGACAGTATAAAATACCTGAGTATATATCTGCCAAAACAGACACAGGAACTATATGAACATAAACATAAAACACTTTTTATACAAATAAGCTCAGATCTAAATATTTGAAGTAATATTTATTGTTCATGGATAGGTAAAGCCAATATAATTTTTTAAATAACAATTTTACCTAACTAATCTATTTATGCAATGTCATACCAATTAAATTACTAAAAAATTATTTTGCTGAGTTAGAAAAAATAATAGCAAAGTTTATTTGGAAGAACAAAAGGTCAGGAACTTCAAAGAAACCAGGAAAAAAGCTGTAAAGGAAGATTCAGCAGTATCAGACCTCAAACTATAGTATAAGGGAGAGCATTGTTGAAGTGTAAAGAGGATAATTTTGATCATTTTAAATTTAAATTTTCTCGTATAAATAAAACCTGTGTAGTCGAGACCTGAATGCAGAAAATTGAGGGGGAAAACTTTCATAGACAATCTCTCAGATAGGATGTGATTGGGTTGGAATACTGCTCTGGTGTAGGAAATGATAATCTAGTTGACTTAGAAAAACACGGAAAGACTTGGACCTGTGAAGGACCTATGCTATCCACCCTCAAAGAAACAGATGACAGGTGGAAATAAGCATAGTACTGTCTTACATATATGTATATGAGTGTTTATGTGTATACATGTGCATGTTCATAGATATCTATCATTTTAGCCAATTTGATAGCTGTAAAATGATATCTCAAGTTTGTTTTAATTTACATTTCTCTAATCAATAATGATTTAAGCATTTTTTCATGTAATTATAAATTGTTTTAATTTCTTCATCCAAAAACTGCTTGTTCCTGGCTGAATAATAGGAAAACTATCAGCATAATTGATCATATCAACAAGAAAACTACTATTATTATCTCAATAGATGCAGAAAAAGCTTTTCACAAAATACTATTAATCCTATTAAAAACACTAGAAAGCATAGGAATAAATGGAGTCTTCCTTAAAATGATAGGTAGCATCTACCTAAAACCATCAGCAAGTATTATGTGTAATGGCGATAAGCTAGAAGCATTTTCAATAAGATCAGGGGTGAAACAAGGATGTCCATTATCACTCCTGTTATTCAATTTGGTACTAGAAATGTTAGCTTTAACAATAACAGAAGAAGAAAAAAATTGAAGGAATTAGAATAGGCAAAGAAGAAAGTAAGTTATCACTCTTTGCAGATGATTTGATGATATACAGTTGCAGAATATAAAATAAACCCACATAAATCCTCAGCATTCCTATGTATTACTAACTAAGCCCAACAGCAAGAGATAGAAAGAGAAATTCCATTTAAAGTTACTGTAGACATTATAAAATATTTGGGAGTCTACCTGCAAAACAAACCCAAGAACTATATGAACACAATTACAAAACACTTTTCACATAAATAAAGTCAGATCTAAAAAAATGGAAAAACATCATTTGCTCATGGGTAGGCCAAGCTAATGTAATGAAAATTACAATTTTACTTAAATTAATTTACTTATTTAGTGCCATACCAATCAAACTACCAAAAAATCATTTTATAGAGCTAGAAAAAATAATAAAAAAATTCATCTGCAAGAACAAAAGGTCTAGAATATCAAGGGAATTAATGAAAAGAAATGCTATGGAAGGTAGCCTAGCTATACCAGATCTTAAACTGTATTATAAAGCAGCAATCATCAAAACTACTTGGTACTGGCTAAGAAATATGGTGGTGAATCAGAGGAATAGGTTAGGTACATAAGACACAGTAGTCAATGACTATTGTAATCTGCTGTTTGATAAACCCAAAGACTCCAGCTTCTGGGATAAAAACTCACTATTTTACAAAAACTGCTGGGAAAACTGGAAAACAGTATGGCAGAAACTGGGAATATGCCATATACCAAAATAAAGTCAAAATGGGTTCGTGATTTAGATATAAAGGCTGATACTATAATCAAACTCGGAGAGCAAGAAATAGTTGACTGTCAGATTTATGGAGAAGGGAATAATTTATGACCAAACAAGAGATAGAGAGCATTACAAAATTCAAAATGGATAATTTTGATTACATTAAATTGAAAAGTTTTTACAAACAAAGCCAATGCAAACAAGATTAGGAGGGAAGCAGAAAACTGGGAAAGAATTTTCACAGCCAGTGTCTCTGATAAAGTCCTCATTTCTAAAATATATAGAGGACTAAGTCAAATTTATAAAGATACAAGTCATTCCTCAATTGTTAAATGGTCAAAGGATATGAAAAGGCAGTTTTCAGAGGAAGAAATTAAAGATATCTATAGTCATATGAAAAAACGCTCTAAATCACTATTGATTAGAGAAATGCAAATAAAGACAACTATGAGGTACCACATCACACCTATCAGATTGGCTAACATGATAAAACAGGAAAATTATAAATGCTGGAGAAGATGTAGGAAAATTGGAACACTAATGCATTGTTGGTGGAGTTGTGAACTGATCCAACCATTCTGGAAAGTAATTTGGAACTATGCCCAAAGGGCTACAGAAATGTGCATACCCTTTGACCCAGCAATACCTCTTCTAGGTCTGTATCCCAAAGAGATCACACAAATGGGGAAAGGACCCATATGTACAAAAATATTTATAGCAACTCTTTTTGTGGTGACAAAGAATTGGAAATTGAGGGGATGCCCATCAATTGAGGAATGGCTGAACAAATTGTGGCATATAAATGTAATGGAACACTATTGTGCTATAAGAATTGATGAGCAGACAGACTTCAAAATAACCTGGAAAGACTTATATGAACTGATGCTGAGTTAGGGGAGCAGAACCAGGAGAACATCGTACACAATTACAGACACATTGCGATATGACTAACTTTCATAGACTTGGCTCTTCTCAGCAATGCAAGGTTCTAAGATAACTCCAAAAGACTCATGATGGAAAAAACTATCCACATCCCGAGAAAGAATTATAGCCTGAATGCCGATTGAAGCAAACTATTTGCTCTCTCCTTTTTTTTTTGTTTTGTTTCTTCTTTCTCATGGTTCATTCTGTTGGTTCTAATTCTTCTTTACAACATGACTAATTTCCAGATATATTTAATGTGAAGGTATATGTAGAACCTTTATTGGATTGCATGCCGTATTGGGGGGAGAGGGAGTTGAGGGAGGGGGAGAAAATTTGGAACTTAAAAGCTTGTGGAACTGACTGCTGTAAACTAAAAATAAATTAATTTAAAAGGGAAAAAAAACCCTGCTTGTTCATATCCTTTGACTGTTTATCAATTGGGGAATGACTTATATTCTTATATTTGTAGTAGTAAGCAGGGTGGGACTTTTTGCTGTTTTTTGTTTTGAAGGGCTTCTCAGCACTAAGGCAATCAAGTGCCTTTGAGTCTTGGCTTTGTTTCAATCAAAGTCTTTAACTGAATCTGGAGTCTTTGATGACCTGCTTAAGTCAAGGGAAGGCCTAGGTCACATGGGTTTGAGTCACATGGTTGTGATGCCCTCTGACACTGAAGAAGTGTATATTTTCTCTGAGGTTAGCATTTTGCTTCTGGGGCTCACTCATTGGAAGAGTGTTTGTTCCTGTGATTTCACCAGACAAGACTCTGGGTAGCTGTTAAGGAGTGCCCCAGCTTTGAAAACCCAAATGTTGGTGCTTCTCTCTCTGGTAACTGTTTGCATTGCTATGGTCAGGGAGAAGTCTGTCTGTTGATTTGTGTTTATTTGCTCTGTTTATATAATTTCTGCTTGTAATTTCTGTTTGTGTTTTCTCGGAAGTTCGAGGTGCTGGCTTTCCCCCCTAAACTAAGTGAATGATATATGTATGCTTGATTAAAGTGAAATTGTAAACCCCTTAAGGTTGCTTTCCTTAGAAAATCAGATCAAAGAACCTGTGCTAGCAGGTGTTATTGGCTTTACACAGCCACAGTAGCTGCAAGTAACATTGTTCTTACAAGATTTGACAAAGTTCTTTATGTATTTGAGATATGAGCCTTTTAGCTGAGAAACTATCTATAAAAAATTATCTCCCAATTTTCTGCTTTCCTTCTGATCTTAGCTACATTGGTTTTATTTGTATAAATATTTGTAAAGATACCATGTACCACTGAGAAAAAGGTGCATTCCCTTCTATTCCCATTCAATTCTCTCTAGACATTTATCATATCTAGTTTATCTAAAATTCTATTCTTTCCCTTGATTTCTTTCTTATTTATTTTTTGGTTAAATTTATCTAGTTCTGAGAGGGAAAGATTAAAGTCCCCCACTATTATAGTACCACTGTCTATTTCCACCTGTAATTTATTTAACTTTACATTGTTTTCCTGTTACTGCTTATTTCACTTTGACTCAATTCACATCTTCCCATGCTTCCCATACTTCACGTTCATTATTTCTTATAGCATAGCAATATTCCATTATATTCCTTTAGTATTATACTCTAGACCAGTGTTCCAGTGTTCTCATAAGGGTTGGTATCAGAGGCCCCTCTCTCTATCAAAAGTCCCAGTGTTTCAGTGTTCTCACAAAGGTTGGTATCAAAGGTCCCTTTTCTCTAGCAGCAATCTCCTCTCTCTCTATCAGAGATTCCCTCTCTCTATCAGCAGTCTCCTCTCTCCATTAGAGGTCTCCTCTCTCCATCAGAGGTCTCCTCTCTCCATCAGCAGTTTCCTCTCTCCATCAGAGGTCTCCTCTCTCCATCAGAAGTCTGCTCTCTATATACATTTACCAGACCAAGAGAGAAAGCATCAACATCTGGGCTCAAGCTGGGGAGGGGGGGCTTTTGATAATGGCTAAATAAATGTCCTTCTCTAAGTGAGCTCCCCACAAGCAATATCTCACCTCAGAGTATATATATGCTTTTGACTAATAGACTCAGAGCTGGAAGTCACCAAAGCTAGTGACTCAGCAAAGCTGTGAATTACCAGGGTTCAAAGGAGATTGATCCTTCAAATGTTTACAATTTAGCATCAGCCTTGGAAACTGAACTCCAAAAAACAAACACAAAGAACAGCAACAAAAATCCCACCTTGCTTGCACTTACATCCTCACCAAGTTGACTGATGGGTCTGTGTTGAATGGATGACTGCTTTTCTGCTGGGCTGGCTGCTAACCAGCATGGCTACTTCTGTACTGGGCCAAGGCCTATTCACTCCAGGAGAGGTTGCACTCTTTCAGAAAGGGCAAAACCCCTTCATAAAAAGGTATAGCTTCTCTTTCACCAAGTTCTAAGGTCTTTTTTTAGACTGAGCTTCCTGGTTCAGGGTTGGATCCCTTCAGTGAGAGATCTCACTTTAGCCTGTGGTGATTAACTGGTGAGAATTATGAAATCCTCATCTCTTGCTGCCTAGTTTCCAGAATCTTCTCTGCCCTGCCTTGTACTTTACTTCTTCTTTGGATCTCCTTCCCTCTATAGCATAGAAGACCTGAGTCAGCAAATACCTTTGAAGTATCTTTGAAAAAAATACCTTTGGCTAATCTCACAGATATAGCCCTCAGGAGACTCTTGGTGGAGAGCTAAAGATCGACCAGGAACACTAGAGTCCCACATTTCAGGGTGAATCATAATATTTTAGCACTACAAGAGGCTTGGAGATCATTTTATCATTTTATAAATGAAGAAACTGAGAGTCAAACACTTTCCTTTTCATTTGCCACAGCATACGGAGAGGGTCTGGCTCATCTGAAGAATTCTTTACTCCTTGTATGTTAGGATCTCTTCTGTGGGTGACCACCCTCTTCCAAATAGACTAATCGTATCCTAAGGACATCAGGTCATGGGGTAGGTCTTTATCACACCCATAATTTTGTCTAGCTAAAGTTTGTATAAGTATGAGGACATGGCAGGGGCAGGGTACCTTGATCTATATCCCTCCCTTTTAGGGTATGGGGCAAGAAGTAAAGGGGTAGTTTCATGTCCACAGAAATACAGAATTACAGAATATCAGAGTTTGAAGGAGCCTCACAGGTCACCTAGCTCAACCTATCTCTATATAATCCCCCTACAACATCCAATGAGTTGGCATCCAGTATCTGGCAAAGAAGAAACCCCCCTGTACTCTGAGGCAGCCCATTCTACTCTTATAATCATTTAGGAGATCCACTGAGGAGGAGCAATGAACATGGTGTCTATTCTCCATAGAAGTATCTAAAACCACAGGCAAAGGAAATAGGGACCGTCCTTTGTCTAAAGGGAAAATTGAAAGAAAGGTAGGTACCTTGGGAAATTGCCTCTGTGTCAATCCCCACCTTTCATACCTACACCCGTTTTCTTAGCTCCTAGATATCTTTACATGATTTCCCTGCTCTTTAACAAACTTTCAGTTTATGTCCTCCGCTTTGCCCAAAGAGCATCCCTACCTCTTTCATCCATCAAGTCAGATAAGAAGGTCTCCATCTAGTGGTTTCTTGAGCAAAAGCCAGCCGTATTTTTTTTTTTTTATTTCTAAACCACGAGAACTAAGAAATGGACTGGCAAGAGTTAAAACCTAGATTCATAGACAATCCCAACTGGAAATATTCCTTAGGGCTCTAAATATTTCTTAGGGTGCCTATTGGCTGGTCAGACCCTTAGGCATTGCAATCTGAGGAACTTGAATGTTATAACTCCCAATCCCTTGTCCTCTCAGGATCCTCAGAAGAGCCCTATGAAATATGCAGCAAGGTTGACTTTGCCAAATACAAGTCCCCTGATTAGGGGTGGGGGCAGAAAAGTGGTGATCAGAGGATCATAAATTTAGAGCTGGAAGGTACCTTAGTGGGCATCCAGTCTAACTCATACTATAGATGAGGAAACTGAGGTCCCAAGAGATCAGGTGACTTTCCCAAAGTCAAAAGAACAGAAAGCAGAAGTGGGATTTAGGGTTGTCTTCTTGTGGTACAGTGGCAAGAGAGCCAGGCCTAGGGTCAGGACGACGTGAGTTCAAACCTGGCCTTAGACACTTATTAGCTGTGTGACCCTGGGCAAATCACTTAACCCTGTTTACCTCTGTTTACTTGTCTGTAAATGAGCTGGAGAAGAAAATGGCAAACCACTCCAGTATTTTTGCCAAGAAAACCCCAAATGGGGTCATGGAAGAGTCAGACACGACTGAAAAACAACAATATCTGACCATAAAACCAGCTCTCCTGTGTTGTCTCAGGAAGCTCCAAGTGTAGACAGGTTAGTTCTCCATTGATTGTGCACAAACTGAATAGAAGAGGGAAAGTAAGTCAATGGACCAAGTAATAGCGACTGATTTTTTTTTTTTGAGAATGAAAGTCTGAGCCTCAGTTTCCTTATCTGCAAAATGAGGATATTAAATGAGGTGATCTCTTAGGTCCCTTCTTTCTGCAAGACTCCATGAGTACTTCACAGCTCCAGTCCGTTGATCATATGTCCCTAAGCCAATCACATGACATTTATCTGACCTTCTCATTTCCCTTCTCTAGGCTTTAGTTTCCTCTGTAAAATAAGACATTATCTCCAAGGTTTCTTTCCATTCTGAAATCTTTTGTCCCTGTTTCCCTTCCTTGTGGTTCTAGATCAGGTTGGGGAACCTGTGGCCTTCTAGGCCCTTGGGAATGGCCTTTTGACCAAATCCAAATTTTACAGAACAAATAATTTGGATTTAGTCAAAAGGCCGCACTAAAGGACCTAGAAGGCCATAAGTGGCCTTAAGGCCACAGGTTCTCCATTCCTGTTCTAGACAATTCTATGGAGAACAGACACCATGTTAATTGCCCTTCCTCAATGGACCTCTTAAATGATTACAAGAGTAGAATGGGCTTCTTCACCAGATATTGGATCCCAAATCATTGGATGTTGTAGAGGAGATTATCACACAGTTATAGGTGGAACTAAGTGACCTCTGAGGTCCCTTCCAGATCTGCTATTCTGTAATTCTGTATTTCTTTGGACACGAAGCTATTCCCCTACTTCTTGCCCCATATCCTGTAAGGCATCCTGCCCCTCTACCTCATGTCTTCAAACTTAAGTAAAATTGTGAATGTGGTAAATCTTTGTATTCTTCTTTCTTCATTCCTTTATCCTCTTAGAAGTGCCTTCTTTTCTGCCTTGCCCCTGCTGCCACCATCACCCAAACACAGGCCTTTCTTCCCTCTCATCTCACTTCATGTCTCTGCCTCCAGTCTTTCCCTTCTCTAATCTACCTGTCCCATAAGGGTCCCCTCTTAGTAATGAGCTTATTCACATGCTGGTCTCCAGTTTTATTTCATAGTTCATAGTTTTCAATATACATTCCAACTGAAATAGGCCAGACTTGACCCAAGCCAGTCTAGGACCTCAAATTCAAGATGGGAAGAAAATGAGACATTCAGAGAACATCTGACTGCAAACAAAACAAGGTTTTACTTAGCCATAGAAGGGGAAGGACATTTAGAGCAGAGGATATTATATTCAGCAAGGCTACAGCCTTGTGTTAGTTGAATACAGCTTCGCTCCTTTTGTGCTAGCCAGGGTGGCCTGCCAGTAAAGTCTCTGGAGCTCCATAGACATTGTCCTTTTTATACTTGGGTAGCCAGGAAGCTACATCAATAACGTAAGCTGTATTGTCCTGAACCAATTAAATCTTGAAGATGGTTTCAATATCTTTTAAGAAAAAAGAACTAGATGGCATTTTGGTACACCCCTATAATCCCTACCATTGCAGGGGGGCTGAGTTTCAGCTGCATTGGGCTAAGCCAATGAAATGTCCACACTGAGGCAGCAATATCCAGCTTAGAATTATTTGCATTCAAGGAATAAAGAGATACAAAACAAAAGAGGCAGCCAGAGCCTCCTCAGTTCCAGTAAATGTGCTCTAACTGCTCTATACAAGGAAGTAATCTTTAAGGCCTGAGGCCTACACAATGTGGGAGTCCTTCAACCACCTCTCATTCTAAATCAGAGTAACAGAGACCAACAGATAGAGGCAGAGGCAGGAACAGAGAGACAGAGACAAAGAAACAGAGAGGGACAGAGACAATCAGACAGACAGAGGAAAGAAAGAGAAAAAATTATAATTCTAGCTGAGCTAGAAAAGAAATGGTCTCTTTCTTAAAACCTTATAAACCCACATCCCTCTGTATTTGGAATGCATTTGTCCATAGCTCCATTTCCAAAAGATCTCTGGGTTTCTGGGGAGGATCAAGTACAGTCGTTTCAAATGCCTCTCCCAGTGCTTTGCACCACAGAACCCCAACAAAGTCCACATGCTCCACAAAGTTCCCAGTATCCCTCTAGGTGGCATATAAAAAGTCCCAAAGCACTTCATTCAGGGCAATTCTTAGTTCTAAAATTCCAATGTGATATTGGAGGAAGCAGTCTTATCACAAATGGTTATCATTCCACAATACAAGAATTTTACAAATTCAACCAAGACAATTTCTATCATTTATCATCTTTAGGATGTTGCTTTTTTGTTTTGTTATGTTTTTTTTTTAATGGGGGATGGTTCTTTTTGAGATTGACTATCGCTGTCTCATTAGGCTAGAAGCACATCAATTACTCATGGGCCTTGTTCCACCGCTGATTGGGACGGTAGCTTTGACCTGCTCTGTTTTCCTGACCTGAATTCATTCATCTCTCCTCTGGCAAGTGGTGGCCCTGAGTTCCAGGGGGCTTAGCATCTTTTTGATGGACACCTAATTGACTTAGCTCCAAAGCCCAGTGCTGAAGTGATTGATGATCCACCAGCCTCAGCCCCCTCCCTAGCTGGGGATATGCACTACCATACCCTGGAGGGACATAGAGATAGAGCACATTCACCTCTGTCTCTAGTTGCTGAATGCCCCTGAAAATTTACTATCTCATCACCCTAGGGCTATGGGGGACACCTTATGGTGAGCAGGCACAGCCAGAAGTACCTCCCCCAGGGTCACTCAGGCCACCTATGGCTCACTTTCATCCAAACCATCCAAATCACACTTGAATAGGTCTTTCTGATCTAATCCTCCACAGCTGGGTATTTCCAAATGCCACAGGCCAGTTTGGTATCTGAGGTACAAGATTGAAACTAAGGAAATCACCCTTAGAACATATGACAGGTAACAAAAGGAGATTTAACTAACCAGAGCAGGAAGAGGATACTCGGGGCAAGCATATTCATCAAGGATAAAGCTTTAAGAACTATGGAGTCTGAACGAAGAGCAAAGCAGACTATTTTCTTTTTTTGTTATTTGTTTTGTTTTTTTTTTTCTTTCTCATGGTTCCTCCTATTTGTTCTAATTCTTTCATACAACATGACTAATATGAAAATATGTTTAATAGGAATGTATATGTAGAGCCTATGTCAGATTGCATGCCATCTTGGGGAGGGGGAAAAAATTTCAAACTTATGGAAGTGAATGTTGAAAACTAAAACTAAATAAACTTAAAAAAAAGGATAAAGCTTTTATTCAGTTGAACACAGTTTGCTTGACTTCATTTGAATGTATAAACACTGATAGCTCCATAGTCTTATTAAAAGCACTATTACTTGATTGTTACATCTTGTCTATATCTTTTCTCTTTTACTAGGTTGTAGATCACATCTTTCATTTTTTTCTATGCTTTCCATAGTGTTTGGTACAATTCTCTGTATACAGTAGGTGCTCAGCAAATGCTGTTAATCATGAAGGTAGTAGCAATCAGGATTATTGCTTTATTTGGTGGGGTTTCCTAGGAAGGAAGGAATAAAGGAAGAAAGGGAGGAAAGGAAGAGAAGAAGGAAGGAATAGAGGGGGAGAGAGAGAAGGAGAGAAGAAAGGAAGAGAAGGATGGAGAAAAGAGAGGGAGTGAAGAAAGAAGGAAAGAAAAGGGAAAAAAAGAAAAAAATGAAGAAAGGAAAAACATTTATATAGCACCTACTACATGCTAGACACTGTGCTAAGTGAATATTATCTCATTTGGTCCTTACAACAACCCCACTAGGTAGGTGCTATTATAATCTCCATTATATAGTTTAGGAAACCGAGGCAAACAGAGGCTAAGTGAGTTGCCCAGGGTCACACAACTTATGAGGGTCTAAAGCCAGATTGAACTCAGGTCTTTCAGACTCCAGGCCCAGTGCTCTATCTACTGCATCAGCTAGCTGTGTCCTAGTATACAATAAGTATACATTTTTTGAGAAGGTACTTGTTTACATGGGGTTTCTCTAATGATTTACATATTTGCACAGATCAGACAGTATTGATTATGCAAGTCAGAGCCCACAAGATTAAAGGACTTAAAGCTAGAAGGGGCCTTAGAATCAAAAGGCTTAATTTTATAGATGAGGAAATAATCTGGGAGAGGGGAATTAACTTGCCCCAAGTCACAAAGCTAGTACCAGAGCAAAGATTCCAGCCCAGGTCCTTTGACTCCAAATCCATGGTTCTTTCCATTAATTACACCATGCTAAGTGCTTTTCTTGCTTCTCCCACAGGTCTCCTCTCTGGATTGGCCTTTTCTCTATTGCTTTCTCTCCATCAAAAGATCAGAGATCTTCATTAATACAGCTAATTAAGGAATAAGCATTGAACAGATCCATCAATAAGTTAAAGGTTAAATAAGATTAGCCATTCCCATTATTAAGGAAAAGGGTATTAAGGAAAGGGTAAGTATCTTTCCTGGACAGTGAGTGATTGGAGTTTCGGTTTGGCTAAGTATAATTGGAAGACATGGGCAGCTCTCTGATTGATCTAGAAAGACTTTCTGAAGAAGAAGTAAAGCAAATTCTAGCTGCTATTTTGATTCGAGCAGCAGAAGACAGCTGACTTAGTTGGCCAAGGCAGACTCCTGTGACGTCAAACCATTGGGCAGTGACCAAGACTTCAGATGCTCCTTCCCGGCTCTCACCCTAGAAAAATGTGAAAAAGGCAGGCTCCCTTGATGTCATCTGGTGGAGTGGGAAAGATAGGACCAGAAGGAAGGATTTCTCCTTCTGTCCCAGTGGTCAGGTCCTATATGACTTAGAGAAATGGAGAAGTCATTCATGGAGTCACATAATAACATTCATTAGGTCCCAGAGATCAGCTAGTCTAATCCCTTCATTTTAACAGGTTAAAACAAGAACCCAAGAAATGAAAGTGATTTGTCTAGGGTCAAACAGCTAATAAGTAAAAAAAAAAGCAAGAATTCACACCTACATCTTCTAACTCTAAATTTATGGCATTTGTAAGGAACCTTGAGATTTAAACATTTTTTTACTTACATTATCTATTTGACCTAATAATAATGCTATGAAATAGATATTGTTATCCCCATTTTATAGACAGGTTAGGTGACTTGCCCAGGCTCACACAGCTACTAAGTATATGGGGTGAGATTAGAACCCAAATCTTCCTGGGTCCAAGTTCATAGACTACCCAATTCTCACTGACTCTACGGGGTAGTCTCTCCAATTAGGTAATCTTTGCTGAGTAAACGAAAAAAATGTCAACAGTACCCAGGCTCACAGGTGGAGCTCTCAAGAGTATACTTCTAGGTAGAGTGGAGGAGTTGAAGAAGGAGGAGTGGGGGCAGGATAGGATAAGGATGAACATGATGGCCAGAGAGCTGGCTGACCGCTGCTACTCTTTGTTTTCTGAGAGCATGAATCTTTTCAATGGCCCCCTGGCAAATGGGGGAACCCCTTCTGAGAGAAGGAATGGATGTGGACCGAAGACTCTTTGTTGATTGGGACCCAGAGCTAAGAGCATGTTGCTAAGGCCAGTTCCTGATCAATGGGGCAGATTAACGGAAGTCAAGCAGAAGGAGAAGAGAGAAATAGTTGACAAGACTGAGAAAGGGAAGGAAAGAGAAAAGTTAATAGGACTGAATATTAGCAGTCTCTTTGTGGCATCTTTGGCAGGAGTGGCCTAGGTAAGGAGAGAGGGAGGGAGAGTGGGAGGGGCCACTTCATTAAAGTCAGGGCAACTCTGGGATTGAATCCCAATTCTGCCAGGGGTGTGTCTCAGCACTCTTCATGCCTAGTCTGTGTCCCCTGCTAGAGCCCAGCCCAACGAATATGGCATCATTGACATAAGGACGCCCCCTGCTGGCAATTCTTGGGATGCAGAGTTCCCAGAAAGTCAGGACGTTGGCTTCACAGGATTTTTTACTTAATGCCCTGGGCAGGGAACCTCCTACACCCCTTGGCATGGGGCTACTCCTGGGCTTTTTGCCCACTTCTCCCACTGGCACTGATCCCTCTGGGCTTCAGTTTCCCTATTTGTAACATGGGAAGGCGTTAACTTCTGTCTCTTATTTTCCTTCTTGGATATAAGTAAATAAGAAGCAAAAATAGGAGGAAGGCAATAAGACACAGTAGGGAAGGAAGACAAGAGGAACATAGACAGGGGAAGGAAAAGGGAAGAAGAGAAACTGGAGGGACCTGCGTGGAGAAGGGAGTAGAAGGGGGTAGATTGAGGCAGTAGGGTAGGGAAAGAAAAGCAGGAAGGAGAAAGGGTCAGGAATGAGTGAAATGGAGCAGGTAGAACTGAGAAAGAGTAACAGTAAGAACTACAGCTGAACCCAGAGGGATGGGGTGCTATGCCCTCCCATACTTCATTAAGGGGCCCCTTTTATCTCTGGACCCGGGAATGTGGTAACTAGCTTCTATCCTAGGGGAGCTTATCCTCAAATAAAGAGGTTAGGTTCTTTTTATCTGCCCACCCCATCCTACTACCCTGGGAAAAATTACTTTAAAAGTTTAGGTTTGGCTCATGCCACTGTGTCCCCAAATGGAGGACTAGGAAGGTACTCAAAAAACATTTTAAATCAGGTATAAGACAGCTATTTATGACCTCTATAACAAAGAAATGCTTTAACACACCTAAAACCCACAGGTTTACATTGGCAGAAAAATTTAAACAAGTAGCAGTGATTTATTTTATTCTATTTTTATTTTTGGTTCTAAATTCTCTGCCTCCCTACTGCCCCTCCTCCATCCATTGAGAAGGCAAGAAATACCATATCTATTATATATGTGAAGTCACGCAAAATATATTTACATATTAGCCATGTTGGGCGGGGGAAGCATGAAAAATAAAGAAAGGAAAAAAATATGCTTCAACTTTCACTCTAAGTCAATGGAGGTAGATAACATTTTACATCATGAGTTCTTTGGAATTGTAATAGATCACTGTATTCATCAGGATTACTAACTTTAATTACAACTTTAAAAGTTGACTATCTTTACAATATTGTTGTTATTGTATAGATTGTTCTCTGGGTTCTGCTCACTGCACTTTGCATCAGTTCCTGTAAGTTTCCCCATGTTATTCTGAAACCATCCCCTTTGTCACTTTTTACAGCGCAATTCACATACCATCACATTCACATACCATAACTTCGTAATCCTTCCCCACCTGATGAGTGTGCCCTCAGTTTCCAATACTTTTCCAGCCCCCAAAGAGCAAGTATCAGTGATTTACAACTACTCTCTCGGGAGGTTTACACTTAAAACATCAAGACGCAATGCAGTTTGAAGAAATGCTAAATAAACACTTTGCTTGGGCTCTGCACTAAGTCATTCACTCCAGATCTTGGCCAGTCAGGAGAAGGGCTGAGTTGCTTTCCCTGCTTGTGATCCCCCTCTCTGATATTTAAAACAAAACAAAAATTCCCTCTGCTGTCAGTCAGCTCTGGCAAAGAGACTCAGGATCCCTGGATTTTAAGAATTCCGTGGCTGGATACATCCATCTTGGGGTTGCTGTTCAGTCATGTATACTCAGGAAAGAAATAAAATAGAAATGACAGCCAGGACTCAAGGCTTAAACCTTGCCTGAGCCCAACATGTTGCCACATGCTCAGAGTTTACCATTGCTACTGGAGTGGAAGAAGGGCACCAGCTCTGCCACCCAACCCTTCAGCTGAGAGGCCCTTCATTACTGAGTCATACACATCCCTGGAATTCCCAGAAGTTTCCAGTGGATGGATCTCCAGTGCAAATTCTCTTGAATGGCTCCTTTAGGCCCATTCCTATGCCTGCTCCAACCTCACTTCAATTGGAATGGGAGAAGGACAGGAAGAAATGAGAAGAGGAAGTGGGAGTGAGGTGGAGGTTGAAAGAGCTGGGACAAAAGGGAATGAGTTGGAAATGGAGAGGAAAAGGGCTGGAATGGGGTAAGATATGAGTAGGAGAATATGAGGAGAGGAGAAAGAGAGACCAGAGAGACCAGAAAGATGAGAAACAGAGACCAGAAAAACCAGAGAAGAGTGAGATAGGGAGAAAGGAAGATGTAGGAGGAAGAGGAGTGAACCCTAAGATGGGAAGAAGGGGAGCAGAAGGGAATAGGAGTAGGGCCAAATGTGCTGGGGTATGGCCAGAGGGGAAGGCTAGCACCAACTGGGGCAGGGAGGGGGTTAGTTGATCCATAGTTATTGGTTCCTGGCAAGATAATGCATGCCTGTCAAAGGTCCATCAGACTGCCCTAGACTTTATGACCTCTAATCTCCCTCTAACCTCTGGGGGACTCACCATTCTCTCTGAAATAGCAGGACTCTCTCCAGTCTTCCCTAAATTTACCCATCTGGGAAGTCACTATATTCTAGAGGTAAGTTGAGCCCCTATTCCTAACCACTTTCTGAGATTATAGTGGTAGAGGACAGGAGGAAGGCCCTATCGCTAAAGTGTCTCTCTGTCCTTTCCTTACTTGGTTACTTCCCATTTGTCCAGGCACTAGCCCTGACTACAAGCCCCACTAATTTCTTTTCCTGCAAACAATGGCTGGGCTGTATATTAAGCTCCCACTTAAATAACGTTATGATTTATTTAAAAAAAAACTGTGCCCACCATCCCCAGATATCTATCCAGCCTGTACAGGCTTGTTAGAGAGGAGAAAATCAGGATGACAAACAGCCAAACCAACAACAAGAGAATTCTTATTTAAAATTTATGGAGATCCTGGGGATGGAGAACAAGAGGATTGGGAAGTATGGAACTGTACAAACTTCCTTTGCCCATCTCTCCTAACATACACACTGTCAAAAGGCTCCCTTTCCCCTCAGTCTTTCTCTCTCTCTCTCTCTCTCTCTCTCTCTCTCTCTATCTCTCTCTCACACACACACACACACACACACACACACACACACACACACACACACACACACACACATACACACATGCACCCTTTACTCACAGTGGGGAGTGCAGAGGGATGGTGATCCTTTCAAATCAAGATGTACTCCTTCCAGAGGAAAAAAAATATTTACCCATTACTTTCACACCCAGACTGGGTTTGTACTAGCTTATATACATAATGGAATTAATCGAGGAACAGATTTGGCCTCAGATTGTTTTGCCAGGCGTATTGTTTGGCCAAGTCCAACATAGTCCTCCAACTTTGCTTTCATTCTATAATGGCTCTAAAACCTAAACCTCGATCAGCTAGGCAAGATGTCTCTCTCCAGGAAAGAAGATCCCCTTTCTCATACCCCATATCTATAAGCATTAAATAAAAAAACAACAAACACCTTAGGAGTTCTGTTGGCCAATAGCATTTTATCATATAGACATAAACATATCTATAGGCATAGACATAAAAAGTAAATACTCGGGGGGAAGAAAAATGCTTCCAAATTCCCATTTCAAATAGTCTAAGGACATCTAAGGGGAAGAGGAAGTTAAAGTGAATAAATAACTGATGAGTCTCTCCCCTAGTAAGAGGGAATAGAAAGGGAAAAGTGTGTCAGCATCTCCCTCCCTGACCCAACCTTGATCTCCACTGCAGTTCTGGTCCAGTTCACAGTATATTCTCAGATTATTCCACCTAGGAATCATCCCAGCTGCTAGTACTTTACTGACTTCTGGTACACTTCTTAAGTATGGTGGCCTGTGATGGCTTCATATTTCCCTTTTCTCCCTCTCCCTCTTCACCATGCTCTGTGGGTGGAACCCAAAAAATTGGGCTGGAAATGTGTTATCTCACCTGCTTCTCACAATAATCTCTTAAGACAGGCAATGCAAATAGACTTATCATTCTATTCAATTCAGTCAGCAACATTTATTAAGTGCCTACAATGTGTCAGGCAGTATGTTAGGTGCTGAGAATGTAAAGATAAAAAATGTAAATGCGCCTGGTCTTCAAAAAGTTTGCATTTTACAGGGATAAGGCAATATGTGACAAATACGTATATTCTGCCAGGGCTGTGTCTCAGTCATTCACTCCAGATCTTGGCCAGTCAGGACACACATATTTATTGTTATATATTATTTGTGTACAAATACATATATTTATATATACATGTATAGATTTATATATCATATCTTATTTATGTATCTATATAAATTCACATATTTATACATAAATATATACATTCATACACATAAATACACAAAGTGAATAGACATAACAATAGAACACTACTTCTTCTGGGTCCAGAGTGACTCAGAAACACACCTTGAGTCAAGATCTCCAGCTTTTGCCATCACATATGTTTCTTTCTCTGACCAGAAGCACCTGGACTAAAAGATACAGCCTTCAGGAGTGGCTACTTTGGAACCCCTTGATCCCTCAGCTCCAAGGTTCCCACTCCTAGGTTCCTCCAAGGTCACCATTTCTGTCAGGGTCAATGAAGGGACATTGCCCCGCCCCCCTGCCCCCTCCTCCCATGAAAAGTCCAAGAAAGATTTTGATGCCCCACATTCCTGAAGAAGGAAGAATTTAAAAAAAACTAACAAAGCAGCCCTTTTGTCTGCCACCAAAGTGAAGGAATTAGGGGGAGGGGGACAAAGGACAAGGAACTATCCAAAATTTGCTACATTGCCCCCAAAGTACTAAGGCCTTCAGCACTGAAACAGAACACCTGTTGTGGAACACATTTGCCTATTACATACTCTTCCTCCCCTCCCTGTTAAAAAAAAATGCTGCCTTTAGGCAATAGACTGGGGTAAATTTAGCATATTTGCCTATATCTCCAATTCTGAAAAGTTTTCTGGAATCTGGGGAGGCTCAAGCATTGTCCTTTCCCCTCCCCTTATCCCCAGTGCCTTCTACACATACAGAGAGAGAGAGAGAGAATTGTAGAAGTATGCCAAATTCAATAGGGAATTAGGTAAGGGCAGAAAGAAGGGAGAGAGGGAATGTAGATTCAGGGAGAGATTACTCATAAGCAAAACAGACTCCACCTTTGGCAGGCAATGAATGAAGTAGGGAATAAAAGGAATGAAAGAAAGGGCAAGAAGTTATGACCCAACAATGAGCAAATGGAAGAGGAATAATGCTATGGAAGCAGACTGCATCAAATGTAGATCACTAGTGCTGCACATACTCCTTTCTCAATATCCTCTTCTTCATTGTGAAAAAGAGAGATAGGGGCAGAAGGAAGGAAAGAATGAAAGGATATAATGGAGAAAAAAATTTAAATTAACAATTATAATTGTGGACATGAATGGGATGCATTCACTTATAAAACAGAAGACAGTAGGAGAATGAATTAGAAAGCAGAATCCAGCAATTTGTTGTTCATTAAAAACATACTTGAAACAACAAAAAAAGATAGTTAAAATGCTTGAGTCAAGTTCTTATGCTCAAAGAAGCACAGAAAGCAATAAAGACTTCCAGTAGGGCAACAATAAAAAATAGAATAGACATAAGGCATACAGAGGGAATCTACCTTAAAAGCACCCCAGGCAAAGAATTCCTATCAATATGTAATATACATATGTGTGTGTATATATATATATATATATATGTATATATATATATATATACATATATATATATACATATATATGTGTGTGTGTCTATGTCTGTGTGTATATGTATATGTATATGCACCAAATAGTATTACAACTAAATAATTAAGGGGAAAAGTGATTTACAGGAAGAAATAGACATTAAAATAATATTAGTTGGGGAATTTCAATGTACCACTCTCTACCAAGACAAACCTAGCTAAAACACAAACAAAAAAGAAGTCAGGTACTTGAAAAGAATTTTAGAAAAGTTAGAAATGATATATCACTGATGATTCCTGAATTGGAGCAGAAAAGATCAGAGTATACATATTTCTCAGGTGTACATGCCACCTTTACAACATTGGTGACATATTAAGGCATAAAAATCTCACAAATAAATGCAGAAGAAAAAAATAGAAACAGCAACACAACTTTTAGTGACAATAGAACAATAAAAATATATTCAATAAAAGATTTGGAAGAAATGATTAAAAATTAATTGGATGTTAGATGACAATTCTAATAAATTTGTGGGTCAAAAAACAAAATGTAGAAACAATAGAAAATTTTATCATTGAGACACAATGAGACAACATATTAATACTTTTCGGATGTAGCTAAAGAAACCTCAAAGGGAAAATGTGTATTTCTAGACACATCATCAATATTAAAGAGAAAGAGAAAATTAGTGAATTGGACATATAACTGAAAAACTAGAAAAATAATCAATCAAAATGCCCCAACTAAAAAAAATTTTGAAAATAAAAGAGATTAACTAAATTGAAAGCAAAAAACCTGATAAATAAAAATAAAAATAGATGGTTTTTTAAAAGGAACCAATAAAATAGGAAAATTTATAGTGAGCCATTTGAAAAAAGAGAGAAAACTAAATTGTTACATCAAAGATGAAAAAAGAGAGAAATCATAATAAATGAAGAAGAAATAAAGAAAATTATTAGAAACTATTTTGTCCAATATTTTTGTTTACTGTTTTTGTCAATATAACTGAAAATTTAAATAAAATAGATGATTAACTGCAAAATTATAAAATACTTTGGTTAGCAGTAGAAATAGAGAATACAAATAACCAAAATGAATGAGGCATAAGTTAATTCCTAAAGGATTTTTTTTTCTGAAGGAACCAGAGGTTTCCTTTTTTTCTTTTTGGAGGTGGGAAGGCAGGGTAATTGGAGTTAAGTGACTTGCCCAAGGTCACACAGCTAGTAAATGTGTCAAGTATCTGAAGCCAGATTTCCTAAGGGAATTTTTTTATAAATACCCAAGGTATTTATAGCTAAATTCTATCAAACGCACAAACAATTAATTCCAATATTACATGAACTATTTGCAAAAATAGAAGAAAGAGTCCTAGCAAGTTCCTTCTATGATAAAAATATGATTTGATGCCTACTCCAAAAGATCAAAGAAAACTATACCAATTTAATAGTGACTATTGTTGAAAAAAACTCAAATAATGTATTAGCAAAGAGGTTACAGCATCACCTCAAAAAAGATTGTACATTATGACCAAGAAGGATTTCTATAAGGAATGCAAGGTTGGTTTAGTGTTAGAAAAACAATGATGACATTAATAGCAAAAAGTATAGAAATCACATGGCCATTTACACAGAAAGCTTTTTTTTTTTTTTTTTTTTTTGGGCAGGGCAGTTGGGGTTAAGTGACTTGCCCAAGGTCACACAGCTAGTACATGTGTCAAGTGTCTGAGGCCGGATTTGAACTCAGGTCCTCCTGACTCCAGGGCCGGTGCTCTACTGACTGCACCACCTAGCTGCCCCATACATAGAAAGCTTTTAAATAAATACAATGCCCATTGCTATTTTAGTTTTTTTAAAGAACTTTAAGAAGCATAGGAATACATGAACTTTTCCTAAATATGAAAAATTGTATCCTTCTAAAACCTGGAGTCAATATTATATGTAGTAGAGATAAACTAGAGGCTTTCCCCCATAAGGTCAGGTGTAAAGCAAGGATGTTCATTATCACCACAATTATTTAACATAGTACTAGAAATGCTAGCTATAGCAATAAGTAAAAGAAGTCAAGGGGACATAAGAGGACATAAAATGATCACTTTTTGCAGATGATATGGTGGTTTACATTGAGAATCCTATATGGTCAATTAAAAATTAATTGAAACAATAACTTTGGCAAAATAGCATGATATAGAATAAACATATATCATCAGTATTTCTATGTACTACAAACAAATGTGGGCAGGAAAAGATAGAAAGAGAAAGTTTATTCAAAGTAACTACAAAGCATATATTTTTGGGAGTCTATCAAGATAGATACATGCACATGAATATGCCTATGAATACAACCATAAAATCTTTTACAGAAATAGAGGCAGACCCAAATAAATTGAAAGATCTTATTTGCTCATGGGTGGGCCATGCATGTAACAAAAATTAAAATAACACCCAAATTAATGTACTTATTTAATGTTACAATGATCAAACTAGCAAAGGATTAATTCCAAATGGATATGCAACCTAGGTGTTTTTTTAATCGCATCATAAACAAATTAAAACATTAGGAATGAAAATACCTTTTGCAACTATGGATAGGAAAAAAGTTCATGACCACAAAAGGAATAGGAAGGATCATAGAAGATAAAATGGATAGTTTTGATTATAGAAAACTAAAAAAAAAATTTGCACAAACTAAATCAATGCAATTAAAATGAGAAGTTTACAAGCAATTGGGGGGAAAACATCTTTGCGATGAGTTTCTCTAATAAAATTCTGATATCCAAGCTATATAAGGAACTGATACATAGGAATAAAAGCCACTTCCCAATAGACAAATGATCAAAGGATATGAATAGGCCATTCTCAAAGGAAAAAAATTCAAGCTATCTATAACCATATGAAAAAAAAATGCTCTAAATCATTACTTATTAGAGAAATACAAATTAAAACAACTCTGAGATTCCACTTTATACCTATCAACTGGCAAAGATGACAAAAATGGAAAATGACAATTTTTGGAGGAGTTGCAAGAAGGCAGGTACACTGTTGCACTGTTGGTAGAGGTGTGAATTGGTCTGGTTCATATCTTTTGACCCAGAGATACCTCTACCAGGCCCATACTCCAAAGAGATTAAAGAAAGATGGAAAAGACCCATACATATAAAAATATTTGTAGCAACTCTTTTTGTGATGACAAATAATTGAAAACTAAGGAGGGAAGAGAAGTTACCCATCAACTAGGGAATGGCTGAACAAATTATGGTATATTAATATAATGGAATATTATAGCATTGTAATAAATGACAAAAAGGACAAAGAAAAACCTGGGAGGACTTATATGAACTGATGCAGAGTGAAGTGAGCAGAACCAGGAGAACAATTTCTATAATAACAACAACATTGTATTGGAAAAATTTAAGAACCGACTACTGACAATGAAGCAAGCAATCAATTCTTGACAGATAGGCAATAAATCTAAGGTGCAGATTTTTATACTGACAAATGTGTGGATTGATTTTGCTTCACTATGCTTATTTATTATAAGGATTGAATTTTCCCCTTTTTATTATTTGTGGGAGGAGGGAATAAAAGAGGGTCATTGAAGCATCTTTTAAAATACATGGAAAGTAATAGAGGGAAATTCTGGGGAAACACAGTCAAGGTAGAACAGCTTTGAAAGTAGCATGTTGGAGTTATGTTCTTTTTTTTTTTTTTCAAAGAAAATCATGGTTTTGAAAATAACCCTATATTTTGTTCTAATATGTATGGGAAAATATTTTTATTTGGGGATGATTGCAATTCCCAGACCCACCAGTTCTGGAAGGCCTGGGAATTCCCTAAACACTTTTACTTTGGAGATTGTCTAAAAATTGTGCTGAATGGACTTTTATGTGGCATTTGATAGGCCACTGAGAACTGTGCTATGTAGATTAGGTTGTGCTCTGTTGTGGCTTTTTTTTTTTACTCTATGTGTATGTGTGTTTGTGTGTGTTGAAAAAATTCTGAAAGATCTTTTGTAAGACATGGCATTGAGCTGTGTCTTGAAAGAAGAGAGGAATTCCAAGAAGTAGAAATGAAGAGTAAGAGCATTCTAGGCATAGCAACAACCTATATAAAGGCACAGAGTAAGAAAATGGAACTTGATGTACCAGAAACAGGCAATAGGCCAGTTTGATTGTATTTAGTGTGGGCAAGGGAGAATATTGTGAAATCATTCCAAAAAGATGAGTTTCAGCCATATTGTGAAGAGTTTTGAATGCCAAATAGAGAAATTCTTGATTTCATAAAATGATGGATTAGGCAGAACTAGAAGGCTATCTAGTCCATTTTTACAAGTGAGGAAATGAAGGCTCAGGGAAGATTAAGTGATTTGACTAAGGTCATTCAGGTAGTAAGAACCAGAATGAGATTTGAATTTAGGTCTTCAATACTAGGGCTAGTGCTCATTCTAATGTACCGTATTGCCTCCTTGAGGCAATAGAGAACCACTGATGCTTTTTGGGAATGGAAGTGACATGGTCAGAGCTGTGCTGTAGAAATATCAATTTAGCAAGCATGTGACTAATAGTCTGGAGACTGAAGGCCTCAAGATCTCTTAGGGGAGACTATTGCAGTAGCCCAGGTGAGAGGTGATGAGGACCTTAATTTAGGATGATGGCTATGTGAACAGAGAGGAGATAGATTCCAGAGATGTGGAAGTACAATCAAGTCTTTAGTTGCTCATTTGATATATAGGGTGAGGGAAAAGAAAGGGTAGAGTTGGATTCTTATGTTCTGAACCTTGGTAACTGGAAGGATGGTGGTGCCCTCAACAGAAATAAGAATGTTAGGAGAAAGAGAGATTTAGGGAGGGACATAATGGGTTCTATTTTGGACATGTTGAAATTCAGAAGTCTATGAGATATAGAAGAGGGCACAGGACAGAGCTGTGGGGTACACTTCTGCATGGAGGCAGGATGTGGGTAATCCTCCAGCAAAGGAGACTGAAAAAGAGCAAACAAACAGGTGCCTAAGGAGAGATCAGTGTCACAAAAACACAGAGAAAACAGTATCCAGGAAGAGGGTCTGGTTAACTGTGTTAAATGTTGCTGAGAGGTCTCAAAGGATAAGGACTAATTTTTTAAAAACATTGGACTTACTAGTTTAGAAATCATTGTTAGTCTTCCAGTTCACATGAACAATAGATGAAAGACTACATATTTTCTCTAATCCCCATGAACTCTCAAACCTCTCAAAAACAGAAAATATATGCCAGAGATAAAGCATCTTCAGCTGCCTCCATGGTCTCAGACACCTAAAATCCAAAAGAAGGTTAAAAAAAAACCCAAACACCCAGGAACTGATGCTTACTTACCCTTAGCTCACTCAATACATCGCCTTCATGCCCCATGCTACCAACATCAAGGCTGCACTAGTAGACCCAAGGACAGGGCACAGACTTATAATAAAATTTATCCCTACACCCTGGTCCCTCCCTCCTTTTTTTCAGGGCCACAGAGATGTTGGTCCCAGTCTGTGGAAGTTTCCTCAGGCCTTGACAGTCAATTTGGCCACAGAACTTTAGGAGCAAAAGCTTGCCAGGGGCTAAAACCCAGAAGCACCAATGCTGCAAAGTTCTAAATTGCTGGATTCAATGGGAACCAGGAAAAACAGCTGTGCAAAGCACTGACCTACCAATGCTGGCCCATAGAACTGAGGAGGACAAATCACCAGGACAAAACACCATGTGTGTCAGTGGATGTAAATCACTCTGCCAAGTCTGAGAGAAAGACACGGAATCCAGCTGGGGCCAGTTCTAAGCACCCCAAAATCAGTTGGGACAGAGACCTAGGCTTGTGACCTACAAATTGCCCAGATTGGGAGAAGGCTCAGATGCTTTGAGATCCAGCCCCTAAGGAAACCACAATCAGAGGGAAGAGAGAAAGTGAATGATAAAGAAAATATGGGGAGAGGGATGGAGAGACTGAAATTACCAAAGATTTCAGAAAGGAGAAAATTCAAAGACTTTGAACATAAACAGATAAAGTAATAGGAAAAATAGGGGAGGGGGGAATAGATGAAATATGGCATCCAGATCTAGTAAATTAATTCATCTAGTAAATGGTACATCTATGAATAAATACTGCAAAACAAAGGACAATGATACAACACGTGATGAGACAGAGAGCCCTGTGGAATTTGAGGAAAACATAGAACCATAACATACTCTTTCTGAGTGGTTTAAAAGAGAAATGAGACTTATGAGAATAGAATTTATGTCCTACACAGCAAAAATAATGAGCAGAATAGAAAAATTTGAATCTGCAAGGGCAAGCCTCATCAAAGAAATGAAAGGTTGGGAATGCAAATGCACAGGACAACCAAGAAGAAGAGAAGCAAAAACAAAACAAAACAATAACATTAAAAGAAAATACACTCACTAAGCAAGCAAAACATACTCAACTCAAATACAGGATTATGGAGATAATAAGTAACCTCAGTAAAGTAATGGGATAAGAGGCCAGCTTGCAAAAAGTTGACAAGTATGTGGGAGGTGAGCAAGTGAAGGCAATGAGTATAAATAACCCTTTCTAGGAGTTTGGTTAATAAAGGGAAGAGAGATATAGAATGATAGCTTGAGGGGATGACAAGATCAAGTGAAAATTTTTTAAGGATCAGGGAAATCTGAGTATGTTTGTAAACACTGGGGAAGAACCCAATTGATAAAGAGAGATCTTGAGGCTTAGAGAGTTGAAGTTCAGAAGGATGACCATCAAAAGGGTGAGCTCCTAGAAGAGATGGCTCAGGAGAAGATCAAGAGCATGGGGTCTTGACAAGTGGAAAGCCACCTCTTCCTTAAAGATTATAGCAAAGGAGGAAGGGATGAGGTATGAAGTTATGGGGATTTAAGGTTTAGGATTAGGGAGAAAAGGAATCAATTTTCTGAGTAAAGGATAAGATAAAATCTTCTGCTGGAAGGGAGTGATCTAGACCTGGAAGAGACCTTAGAGGTCATTTAACCCTCTCATTTTATAGGTGAGGAAGCTCAAACTCAGAAAGGACAAGTGACTTGAAAGTGACGGAATTAGCACTAGAGACAAATTTTCTGATTACAAGTAGCATGTTCTTTCCCTTCAAATTTTCCTTTCACTTCAAATTTTAAAAGCATTTATTAAGTATGGTAAGGAAGGGGGGGAAAGCACTTATTAAATGCCACCTATGTGACAAGCACTATGCTAAGTACTTTAAAAAAATATTACCTCATTTGATCCTCACAACAATCCTGGGAGGTAGGTGCTCATTTTAGAGTTGAGGAAACAGGCTGAAAAAAATTAAGTGGCTTGTCCAGGGTCACACAGCTGGTAAACGTCTGAGGCCAATTTTGAATTTGGATTTTCTTGAATTTACCACAGTGCTCCCTAGAATCAAAACGTAGGTGTCATTCCTACTCCTCTCTATCTTTTACATTGCCGCCCCACCCCCACCCCAATCCAATCTGTTTCCAAGGCCTGTCCATTTTATCTTTGCAACATCTCTCAAATACACCCCTTCTCTCCTTCGATACAGCCACTACCCTAGTGCAGGTCCTGATCATCATCTGACATTTGGACTATTGCAATAGCTTACTGGTGGGTCTCTTCCCACTCTAGTACACCCTTCATTCAGCCATGACAGTGATTTTCCTAAAGTATAGGTCTGACTATGTCACACATTACTCAAAAAAATCCAGTGGTTCCCTATCACCCCCAAGAGTAAATACGAGATCCTCAAATACAAAAATCCATTATAACCTAACATCTCTCCCCACCCTGTACCTTCCAGTCTTCTTACACCTTACTCCCTGCCAAATATTCTTCAATTCAGTGACACTGGCCTCCTATCTGTTCCAAGGATAAGGCACTCAATTTCTTGACTCTGGGTATTTTCTCTGGTTGTCCCCCATGCCAGAATGTTCTTTTTCATCTCTGTCTCCTGCCATCCCTGGCTTCCTTTAAGTCCCAACTAAAATCTCATCTTCTATAGGAAGCCTTTCTCCACTCTTAATTCTAGTGCCTTCCCTCCACTGAGCTGCCTCTGAAGAGGACACTATACTAAGTACTATGGTAGACAGAAAAATAATAAATGCTCCTTGAACTTAACAGTTTGCAATCTCCTAGAGAAATTAAACACATGTGTATAGCTATGATACAAAAGTTATAATATAATAAGTAACTGAAAGATGACTGAGCGGGGTAAAATTTTTATTGACTTGGGGAGGGAATAGTCAAAAGAGTCTTTTTAGGAGATATAGCATTCAAATATTCAAATAAGCAGTTTTTCAACAGAGATAATGGACAGGAGAACATTACAGGCATATAAGTGGAGTGGTGGCTCTAGCCATAGACTCTGTTTTTTGACCTCAGGTGACTTGCTCTCTTGAACTTTCAAAGCTCATAAGATCATCGCCTTCCCAGTCTCTTTCCCCTAAGAGCAGGGAAGAATGGGCACAACAGAGATAGAAATGACAGCAGAGACACGGACTCGGTTTTACACCAGCTCCAGTTAAGAGACAGTCAGGGACCCTTTCCCCACCTGGAGGCCAATCTGGAGAGTCACAACAGTTCATATTTCTTCTCAGACACCAACAAATCTGGAAAGAGCCAGAGCCAAGAGATTGGCCTTGAGTGACTTTCAAATGAACTCTAATTTCAACTATGCATCAACACAAAGTTAATAGACTGGAACAAATTATAGAATGCCTGTATATACTCCAACTTAAGGAGCAAGGAAATCCAGCATTTGATAATTTAAGTGCCTACTCTGTGCCAAGCACTAGGCTAAGAGCTGGAGATACAAAATGAGGCAAAAGACAGTCCTTGCCTTCAAGGAGCTTATAATCTAATAGAGGAGACAACATACAAACATCCATTATCTGCCATCACACCTCTTCAGAAGTCAGATCCTTAGTCTCTTCCTAGTGGGGGTTGCAACAGCTGAGCATGCTGGTGCTTGTTTACCACCATGCCTTTTACATGAGCAAAGACATGGAGTTGGGAGAGATCTCATGAGTTTATTATGGGGACTGACAAGTAATCCATCTGGAGCATAGAGGAAAGTAATATGAAATATGGCTGGAAAGAGAGGGTCATGCCATTTGATTGATTTATTGGTTGGTTGGTTGATTTATGAAGGGCTTTGAATGCTTAATCAGAAAAGTTCAAGATTTATTCAGTAGTTCAGTGATCTCCAAAGTGGGATTCTGGGTCTCCTGGGGGATCATGGCATAACCTGAAGCAATATATAATCAATCAACTGAAGGGTGGAGAGATGAGTCATATCACATCCTCCACGAAATTGCAAATTGTGTGGCTTGTCTCCTATACAACCACACTTACCTTTCACTGATTATAACCCAACACCTCCCTATCCTGCCCTGCCCCCTCTCTGCTATAAAAAGTACAAACCTTTCTCCTTCTGTACCAGGACTACAGTTCCTGGAGTGGGGGTGAGGGGGAGTCCCACCATTGTTACCTAGTTGTAGCTATGCTGGTGCCATTGGAAAAAAAATCCTTCCCATAGCATACTGCTTTTCTCCATCTCTCTCCCAGACCACTTTGTGGGTATGGTAGTCATGCAAGCACCCCTTAGAAAGTGAGGTAATGACACGTGAGTAAGAGCTCCTCCTTTCTCTTTTGGATATAGCAGATACATGCAAGAAGAGCCAGCCATTACATGTTTCATTACATTATATTTCTCCACCAAACCCACTCCTCTTCCAAATTCTCATATTTCTATTGAGGGCATACCTACCTATCTTTCCAGTCACCTACATTCACAACCTTGATGTCATATTCAAAATTTCACTCTTATCCAGCCCACATATCCAATCAGATGTCAGATTTTATAATTTCTGTTTCCACAACAACCCTTGCATAAATTCTCTTCTCTCCATTAAAAAAACCCACCACCATATTTTAGGTCCTCATCTCAACCCTGGACTATTCCAGTGACTTCCCAATTGGTCTCACTACTTCAAGTCTTTCTCACTTTGAATCCATCCTCCATACACCACCAAAGTAATTTCCCTGAAGCACAGGTCGGATCACATCACTCCGTTATTCAGTAAATCCCTATTGACTCTAGCATCAAATATAAACTACTCTATCATTCAAAGCTCTTTGCAAGCTGACTCCTTTCCAGCCTTAATATCATTAGTACTCTCCTTTCTGCACAACTGGTCTTCCCCAGGCTCACACCAAAAGACAACACATGTATCCCACTATGAATAAGAACTCGATATATACAATACCATCCTTTAAGCAGAACTACATAAACAAAGAGAAATGGGTTTGCATTTTAAAGCTTCTGCTGAGTTTAAATCAGGAACAATTCACTTTTTTGCATGTTATTTTTGCATTTCGCATTAGACAGACAAAGAAATGATTCCTGCTGAACAGTTGTGTTCATTGACTGTAATGAGGGGGAAGGGAATGAGCATTTATACAGTGCCTACTATGTGTCAGGCACTGTGCTAAGTGCTTTTTATGAGTGTTACAACAACTCTGGGAGGTAGGTGCTGCTATTATCTTCATTTTATAGTTGAGGGAACCAAGGCAAACAGAAGTTGAAGCTTTGATAGTGTCGTACAGCTACAAAATGCCTGAGATCAGATTTGACCTCAGGCCTTCTTGACTCCAGGCCCAGCTCTCTGTCCATCTAGCTGCCTCTATGAACTATTATTAGGACCTCAAATGACCTATTATTTGATTGCTATATTGGGAAACTTTCAAAAAAAAGTATCTTATAAAGAAATTCTCTTGCTTGATTAGCTATATTTATCAAATTAATTGAGTAATGAATATCAATTATTTTTACAAGCCTAGCCTTTTTTAGTCCCTCCCCTCCTTAGAACATAATCAAGCATACTCACTCACATTGTTCTCAATTAAAGGAAAATTCTAATAACATTTTTTTTTTTATTGTGTATAAAACTCTCACCCAGGCAGGTTGGGTGGTTCCCTGAAGGACAACATTTTCTCCTGTGAATTCCATTGTCTACGTTAATCTATTGTCTAAGTTATGTAGAACTTCCTTGACTTCTGTTTTACTGCTTGCTTATATAAATATGTTTGCCAGTTATCTGTGATTGTTTTCTTGTGAAACAATTGTTTGGATGGCTGAGAGCTATGTTGGCCAAGAGCAAGCTAACTAGTACCTTCCCGGTCTGGAAGTGGGGGAGACTACTTTCCTTCCTAGGCAACAAGATAAAGTGACTTTTATTCTGAACCCCCAAAGAGTAATCTATGTGAGTACAAAATTTATAATTATAATTATAAAAGTATATAATTTATAAATAAATATATGTTGAGACATATATTTTCCCCCGATATGCTATATAATCAAAAATTTTGGAGATCATTGTAATATAGTTAGCAACTTTCTGGGACAGGTGTCACTTAATGCTGAAAGGGTTTGATATAATAATATTTGAAGAAATCTCCTTATTAACCACTGAGCAGGAAGAGTCATTCACTCTGTGGACTTTAAAGAGGAAATGATGACTACCGTATTTCCCCATGTATAAGATGCACCTTAATTTTGGGGCCTGAAATTTGAAAAAAAAATGTCTTACCTAAAGTTACTGAACTCAAGTTTTATTCATCTGCTCATAGCTTTCAGGCATCTTTTGGACAAGTCTGGTGCATGTACGCATGCTTAGTCCATTCTGTTTCATGAACCTGAAGCACCAATTGTGTCCTCCTTTGAAATCAGTAACTTCTTTTTCATCAGCAATTCTTCTTGCCTCATGCTGAACCATCTAGGGACACAGGAATTCCAATTGCCCTTTGCTCTTCAATCCATATCTTCAATTCCTTCTCTAAATCAGGCCATTTTGCTGACTTGCCTCTCATGGCCTTCTTTTGCCGTGGTGTTTTCAGTAGGGTTTCTTCTTCCTGTAGCCAGTCTCAGATTGTTTTCTCAGCTGGAGGAGGATCAAACTTACGTTCAGCAGCACGATTTCCATTCACTTTTGCAAACTGGATCACTTGAATTCAGCACTGCACGAAAATCTTTTCTGAGCCATTTCTGGGCAAAACATGGCAAAATGTAACCTAACGTACTGGTAACAAATGTGAAACAATGAGCTCAGACAACAAACATGAAAAAGTAGAAAATGCAAGTAAAAAAATATCCACAACCACTGTATAAGACGCACTGTTTTTAGACCCCCAAATTTTTCGTCTTATACATGGGGAAATACAGTATCTGTCCCTCTCTATCAAGTGAATCAAATTCTTTTATGCTCTTCCTGGAGGCCTGGGAGCTTATAGCAGCTAAAGCATATATCTTGCCTAGATGAGTCTTAACTTGATTTTGAGATGCCTCTTCTGTTTTGTTTCTTTCTTTCTGTTTTTTTATGTTTATTTTAAATTTTCAACATTCACTTCCATAAGTTTTAAATTTTCTCCCCCTCCCCCCACCCCAAGACAGCATGCAATCTGATATAGGCTTTACATATACGTTCCTATTAAACATATTTTTTTATTAGCCATGTTGTATAGCAGAATTAGAATGAATGGAAAGAACCATGAGAAAGAAACAAAACAAAACAAAAAAGAAAGAAAATAGTCTGTTTAGGTTGTGCCTTCACTTCCTCTCCTTTCATTTTTTTTTTTCCTAAACTCTTCAGTCTGACTTCTAATTTCATCATTCAGTTCTGCAGGACATCTTCCCCAGTTGGTCTCCCCACCCTCGGACAACTGCTAATATTACCTCCTATTTTCAAAATATAATATGATACATGACATGACATACATGAAATTATATGATATAATACAAGATGATATGATATCACATAATGACATGACATGCTATACATGACATGATATAATTTAACATAATATGACATAATATGGCATGACATGCATGACATATATGATATGACATGATATAACCTGCCATACTGACATATATGGCATTATATAGCACGTTATGACCCATGATATATGGCACGACATGTATGACATTATGCAACATGACCTGATATGACATAACATGACACAATATGACATGACACAACATGATATGGTGTGCTATGACATGATGTGCCATAATATGACATGACATGATACAGACATGACACAATTTGACATGACACACATAACATAAAATGCCATGTTATTATATAACACAACGTGACATACATGTCATGATATGACACACACAACATGCCATGACACGGCTTATACAACACGATACAGTATGACATACATGACATGTTATGACATGACATGTGATGTGACATGATACGACACGGTGGACATGATATGACATACATAGCGTGACATATGTGGCATGATATATATGGCATGACGCAATGTGTCATAACATGATATACCATGACATATATGACATGGCATGATACAGTATTATATTACATGCTATATATAACATGGCACTGACACGGTATGAAATAACATAGCACAGATGACATGAAATACATAGCATACATATATGACATAATGTGACATGACATATATTGCATGATATATGACATAATGTGTTGTGATATGACAGGACATAGTGTGATATACATGACATGATATAACATGGCATGACATACCATAATGTGACGTGGCATATATGACATTACATAGTACAGCTTGATACACATACATAACATGACACTGATGGGGTGCTGGGGTGCTTGTGCTAGAACCCTGATTCTAACATTTCTCCTTAGCCTCTGTTGAGTGCCTGTGCCTGGACCCCCAGTTCTAAAATCACATCTCTCCCTAACTTCAAAGCATTGGTCCTAGCAATCCCTCTGCAGTTCAAGAGCAGCATGCCTTAGCAAAACACTTATCTCTCCTCCTGATACTGCAGCCAGCTGAACATATAAAATTTATTGTTCCGACTCCTTGTGTATTGCTAATTGGCTGTGCACTGGGACGTAACAATATTTACTATTTACTGACCTTGCTGATATGTATCCTAGATATAGTCAAATGTATACTCCCTTACGTTCATCTTGTCTAACAGGACATTTGATGGTAGCAACCTGGATATCTCCAGCCAGCCCTGACCTTTGGTTGACTTAGTCAAAACCACACCCTCAGGTAGCCCCACCTTGGGCTATTTCCCAGTGAACTCTGGGTAAGATACCTGCGCAGTAGATACAAAAAGTGCATGTTCCTTTAAGAACTGACTACCCCTTAACCACTCCCTCATCCCACCCCAAAACACCTAATTGACAGGTTTCACCCCCAAATCTCATATTTAAACTTTACCTGTAGCCCTGTAAGGTTGCAGGTTCCCTAAGAACTCTTGCCTGCTATAAGGCATAATAAATCTTTCCCACCTTGACTTAAAGAATGTTTGAAATCATGAATTCATTCCAGATGGCCCTGACCCTCTCCAAGTACTTGGGTCTTTGAGGGGCACTCCCTCTCAATGACCCCATCTGGGAACTCCAGTCTTGGGGTTCCTGGACCTCATTTCCCCCAACCCTCAACAACATGACATAATGTGATATGACATATGGCATGACACAATGTGCCATGACATGATATTAGCATGATACACGTGGCATGTCATGGCATGACATAAATTACATGTAATGGCATAATATAGCATAAATAACATGTATAACATATATATGACACGACATAGTATGACATGATGTGCATAAATAACATGACATGACATATGATGTGACACAATGACCTGACATGACAGTCATGGCATGGCATAACATAACATAATATGACATGACATATGAGATGACATGATATAATGTGACACATGTGATGTGACATGCCATAACATGCCATGCATAGCATGACACACTGCATACACAACATGGTATGATGACATGACATGACGTGACATGTATGCAATGACATAATATGACATGATTTGCCATATATGCCACAACACAACATATATGATGTGATGTGACATATATGACATGACATGGCATGACGTGATATAACAATATGACACATACAACATGATATAGCACATGATGCATATGACATATATGGCATGACATCTGAAACCAAAAAGCTTCCTTCAAGGTTAGGAACAAAGAAAAGGATGGAGGGGTGGGGGAATGTGGAAGTATGACTTGCTTCTCCCATGCCCCAGATCAGCAAATGTACTCACAGGATAGAATCACAAATGAGATAGTAACATGTTAACAAGGTATTAGTACCTCTTTTTAAAAACACATGTGAACATCTTTTTCTGATTGAATTAGAAGGGGCTAAGGTGATTGGCTAGGCTGAAAATTGTTCATGCCACTAGAAGCTAAATTTTGAAGTAGATGAAATGCTTAGAGTCAGGAAGACCTGAGTTGGCATCCTGACTAAGACTAGTTTTCCAGACAGAAAGTATAACATGCTCCCTCCCCATCCTGACATTTTCCAAACCCCCACACAATTAACATGTTGGGTCCCCAGAGGGTAGATGACTACTTGTCCCTCAGGATTCTAGGGCTAACCCTGAGTAATTAGGGATGAGTTTTCCAGTATGCTTGCTCATAAGCCTCCACCATTATGCCCTCCATTGATCGACCCGGTTGACATAAATTACCTAGCCAGAGTTAATACCCTTTCATTTTTACATTCTTTTATTTTTATAATTTTTACCTTTTCATATTTACTAAGAAAGCATAGCAAGAAAAGTAGGTACAAAACATTCTCCCTGCAAAATATTTGTCCCATGCTCTCCCTCAAGTACATACAGAGTATAGATCAAAGTGAGTTTGTAGTGGAAATATACATTGCTGTGTGATCCTTGAAGATTGCTCTTTCATAACCTTCGTTCATCTTGTAGCTATGACTTGTGATAACTATCTTAATTCGCTGTGGAAACTTACTAGCTGGTTTAGTGAATCCTTATACTTTGGCCTTCCCTGACTATTTATCTGACAAAAAAACATCTCCTACTATTGAGATAGTCCAAGGTCAGAACAATGGGTGGGCCTTCACTTACACTGCAGATTTATGTTACATAACCTCAACTGGGTCCTCAGTGCTCCTATGCAATCCTACCACACCTCCTCTATCAGCTCGCTATCCCACTCTCCAAAGGGGCCCTTCCAAACCTTTTCATCCCCTCAAACCTCCCACAGCTCCCCTCCCCCCACTCTCTCAGCTGAAACTCTTGCCTCATATTTTACAGAAAAAAATGAGTCACTCACTATGAACTCCTCCTGTCTTTGTCATTTCCTACCAGGCACCTTCTGATACTTTTTCCTCCTTCGCCCTGTCTCACATGATGAAGTGGTCTTACTCCTTACCAACGTTAACCCTTCTACTTGTTCAAGAGATCCCATTTCATCTTGCCCCCTCCCCAACAGATTGTCAGACCACCCTACTGTCATGCCAGCTCTTTCACTTACTTTCAATCTCTCCCTCTCTGCTGGCCAATTTCCTACTGCCTACAAACATGCCCATGTTGTCCCTATCCTGAAAAAAAACCCTTCACTTGAGCCTTCCATCTCTGCTAACTATTATCCTATACCTCTTCTGCCTTTTGAAGCTTTGCTGTTGTTTAGTTGTTTCAGTCATATCGGACTCTGTAACTTCATTTGGGGTTTTCTTGGCAAAGATATTGCAGTGGTTTGCCACTTCTTTCTCCAGCTCATTTTACAGATGAAGAAATTGAGGCAGACAGGGTTAAGTGATTTGCCCAGGGTTACACAGCTAGTAAGTGTGTGGGGTTAGATTTGAACTCACAAAGGTAAGTCTTCCTGATTCCAGGCCTAGCATTCTAGCCACTGTGCCACCTAGCTGCCCTTTGAAGCTAAACTCTTTGAAAAAGCTATCTACTTTGAAAGGCATCCATTTTCTCTTCTTAACCTCTTAAAATCTGGCTTCTGACCCTATAATTCCACCAAAATTGCTTTCTCCAAAATTACTAATGATTTCTTAGTTGCTAAATCCAATGGCCTTTTCTCAGTCCTCATTCTCCATGACTTCTCTTCAACTTTTGACACTCTCTTCCTTGACACTCTCTTCTCTCTGAGTTTTTGAGGTACCACTCTCTCCTGGTTCTCCTACTATGTATCTGATTGCTTCTTCTCTGTCTCCTTTTCCAGATCATGACCTCTAACCATAGCTGTCCCTCAGGGTTTTGTCCTGGACCCTCTTCTCTTCTCCCTCTATTCTACTTCATTTGGTGATCTCATCAACTCTCATGGATTTAATTACCCATCTCTATGCTGATGATTCTCAAATCTACCTTTCTTAGCCTGGTTTTTCTGCTTACCTCTAATCTCACATCTTTACCTTTCAGACATCTCCAACTGGATGCCCAGTAAACATCTTAAACTCAACATGTCCAAAGGAGAACTCATAATCTTTCCCTGCTAAACACTCCCTGTCTCCTGCCTTCCCTACTACTATAGAGGGCAACACCATCCTCTTAGTCCTTCAGGCTCACAATCTAGGAATCAATCTGGATTCCTCATTATCTCTCACCCCTCAATATCCAAGCTGTTGCCAAGACCTGCTGATTTTACCTTTGTAACATTTCTCCAATATACCCCCATTCTCTCCTCTGCCGCTGCCACCACCACTCTAGTGCAGACGCTCATTGCTTCAGGCCGCACTACAATAGCCTGCTGGCAGATCTGTCTGCCTCAAATCTCTCCCCACTTCAATCCAGCAACTAAAGTGATTTTCCTAAAGCATACCCTTCTCAGTAAACTCCAGTGACTTCCTATTGCCTCCGGGAGCAAATACAAAATGCTGTTTGGCATTCAGAGACCCTCATAACTTAGCCTCTCCCTACCTTTCCAGTTTTCTTACACCTTACTTCCCAACAGATCCAGTGACACAGGCCTCCTGGCTATTCCATTAACAGGCTATCCCCCATGCCTGGAATGCTCTCCCTCCTCCATACCAACTACCGCCCTCCCTGGTTACCTTTTAATCCCAACTAAAATCCCACCTTCTACAGCAAGCCTTCCCTAATCCCTCTTAATTCTAGTGCCTTTCCTCTGTCAATCATTTCCTATTTATCTTGTATGTAGCTTGTTTTCTATATATTTGTTTGCATGTTGTCTCCCCCATTGTAAACTCCTTGAGGTCAGGACTTTGGCATCTTTTTCTTATCCCCAGTATAGTGCCTGGCACATATTTGGAGCTTAAGAAATGTTTATTAATTGAGTGATTGACTTACCCTTCTCACCTGGAGATAGGCCCTGCCATCATACTTATGAAGGGAGGGAGGGAACATCTTTAAAGAATCCTATAAAAACCCAACTCAAATCCCTAGTCAGTGGAGAAATCCCTGCCAGTCCCTTGACTGCATAGTTGGCTCTCATCCTCAGCTGATACCTAGAGATCAACTCTTACATCCCACAAGTATTACCTGTTTCCCTGAGTGGGGACTTCAGAGGGGATTTATTATTTCCTCCTCTTTTCCTTTCCCTATTTCTTTATATAGGTTTTGCTGATTGCCCCTTTGGCCTCTGGACCTTGTTCACATCTATCACTGGTAGTGATAAATGTCAGTAAATCACCTCTGGTAGTGATAAATGTCAATGTCTTGCTGATCAAGCTAGGTCCCGTATTGACTCTTGGAGTCATTCTTTCTTGTCAGAATCCAACCAAACCAATTATATGGGTAATAGGCCAAGCCTAGACCACCAGAAGCTCCCAATTCATGAACCAAGGACCAAAGCTAAGATCAATTTTCCTGGTAAGAACACCTGCTCAGACAGAGTAAGATGGGTAGCCTGACTTCCACCCTGTCTTCTCTAGAGAAATGAAGGACCAGGTCCCTGAATCTCATGCTTCAGAGGGAGGGAAGCTCTTTCTTTTTAGGTCCACAAATTGTTGACCAGGGCTAGGACCAGGACTCTTGGTGGCTTCGTCTTAACAGGCAGGACTTCCTGACTTCATTGAAAAGAGAAAGGGCTAAGAATCTGAACCTTGGGCCCCAGCAATAAGGAACTCCTTCCTTCTTCCCAGGTCCATAAGTCACTGACCAGGGCTAAGACTAAGACTCTTGCAGCTATACCTTTGTAGATAGGATTTCATGCCTCTATCAAGGAGAGCAAGGGCAGACAATTCAAACCCTGTGCCTCAGTGACAAGGACTTCCTCTCCTATCACGTCCCCTAGATCCAAGAGCTGGTGACCAAGGCTAAAGAATAGGACTCTTGAGTTTGACACCTGTGTTCCAGTGAAATGGAATTACTCCTCCATTAGGGGACAAGATGAGGCTTTACCCCTACAAATATAGGGCTCAAACTTAAAGGGAACATGTGGCAAATAAATAACTCATTGCTTCTGGTTGGATAGAAGTCCTTTTCTCCTTTTCTGTAGTCCTCATGAAGTTCTGGTTCTTCTGGTCCATAAGGGTCAGGGCCCTCATAGAAAGACTGCCTGCGCCCATTGTGTTTACTTTGTCCTCAGCTCCCAGGGAATGGTGCTCCAGGGACATTGCTTCCATCAGTGATGGGAAATCCAAAGCTTTTCACTTTTTCCTTTCCTTCATGGTGAGTAGCTCTGCTGCCAGATGGGACCAAATCCCAGTCTATTTGCTGAGAACAGAAATATTTAACAGGAAGAAGAATGTAATGGAAGTTGAATCCCATGGAGCAAGCATCTGAGCTCCTCTGGCAACTTTCAGGGACATGTGTGACTCCACATGCCTCTTTCTTTCTCCAAGCGAGTCAGAACCCTTTAAGTTTCTCAAAGAAGTTTTTTAAGTTCCGCTGAGTTATCTGTATTGCCTGCACAATGGCTAATAAGCAGATTGCTTATCATCTCAAAGCCCTAAGCCATTTTAATGTTCAACTACAGCTGTCTCTCTGGAAGTTGCCAATAGGGTTCCAAGAGATATAACTCCTACTATTCTTTTCCCAAGTTAAATATAAGCCCTTCTCTACAAAAACAAAACAAAACAAAATGAGTTGAAAATTTGCATGTTTGTCTATAACCACTCCCCACTCCCATTGTGGCAAGTTGTCTGGGGTCCTTGGGAATCTCAAGCATTGTCCTTTTGAGCCCCTCCCTCTGCATTTTATACTAAAGAAGTTTCAACAAAGTTCAGATAGCACAGCTCCTTACTAGTCTGCTAACTATCATGTAAAGAGTCCCAAACAGTACATTCAGCAGAGTTCTTAGACTTCCCACAAGGAAGACTTTTTAGGAAAGTCCCAGACCTATCATAGTTGGTAGGTCTGAAGATTATAATCATCCTCAAATACAGAGTAATACAAATCCAAAAAACATTTTGGTCTCATTTTGGGACTAAAGTGAGGGGAAGCACAGTTTTTCCTTTTCTCTACTTTTCCTCTTTGTTAGTTTGTTTTATTTCTATTTTCCAACTTTTTTCTTTTTCTATTTGCTTGGTTTGGAAAGGCCATATATCAATCCCATGTGGGAGATAAACACATAAACTTGGTAAAATGAAACAATTTACTGAGGCATTGTGAGGTTAAAATCTGCATTGAGAGGTAATAAGATAAAATAGAGTGTCTTGTCTGCTTTTGTCTACAAAATAAAGCTTTGCATCCCAAGTGGAAACAAAGTTCCTAGTGTGTGCTTCAGTGGCAAGGAGAAATGAACTAAATATATCTCGGACTTTGCCTCTTACATGGTCTCATGACCACATGAGATTTTTTTCCTTTCTCTTTTTTTCTTCCTTTTCTTTTTTTTATAACAAATTTTACATTCTAGTGTAGTGAGGCAGATCAGAGTCTGCTGGCAGATGTAAAGTTCCCAGGGCTGTGTGGGTTAGCCAAGACAAAGGACTATTGATCTTGCTTCAGACACCTATAGAGGGCAAGGAGACTTTCTAAGTGACCTGCAGAGAATATGCTATTTGTATTTCTACCAGTTCCTTGTAACACCTCCATATGATATTTTGAATACTGAAACAGAAATAATTCAAATGTGGAGGGGGCAGGGAAATGGGGCTGCCTCAAGAGACTAATGTGAAACACAAGAAATTTATCAAGCAAACTAGATTTTAGAGAGACATTTCTAAAAAATGAAAGCAAAGAGAAGTAACTGAGTGAATACAAAAGAGTAGATGGAAGAATTAAGTCCAGAGTCCCAACTGAATGGGATGGATAATTGTGAAGACTTCACAAGGTATGTCTAAGGGAGTAGGAGAGGTTTGGGATTTGGCCTTACGATTCTGGAAGGTCAGGGCCTGGAACTGTGGGCATGCCCTTCCCTCTCTCTCTCAGATGTTAGAAGATAATGAACTTCCTGTGAGCTATTTGTTTTCTGCTCCAGGAAGGTCTCTCCTCTCTCCCCACCCCATTTCTTCTCCTAGACTTTCAGATACCACCCTGGCAGTTGAGTTCTGATAGAGAAAAACCTGAATGGACCAGATCAACCTTGGTCCTCTGTGTAGTTTTCACACCTAGACTGTAAGCCCACCTCCCAGCCAGTGGTGAGAGAAGGGATAGAGGTGGGTGGGAATCTTTTCATTAAAGAGTATAAATTAAGGCAGGTTCCCTTTTACCTCACCTCCTCCATTATGGAGGTGTGCCCAAATCTTGCAAGGTTTGTAAAATAAATTTACTTTGTTTCTCCTAAAGATGTCTCTCCTATTATTTAAAAATCCTGTCCCAAACACCAACCCAGAATAAGTTGAAGCTAGGGTTGAATTCAAAGGACAAAAACAACGATAACAAATGGTGCTTGTTTTTAAAATTATGGTCTCCCACTGCATCTGGAGCCATCTCTAGTCTTCCTGATCTGTCACAGGTTCCCCACCCTTCCAGAGGAGAAAGTGAGGCTGGTGACCTTGCACAGTCCTCCCTCACTTAAATCCAATTCACTTGCAAGTCATGGCATCATCTTCCTGATGTCATGGTCCTCTTCAAGAATGAAGGACTAACAACAATGTTGAAAGCGATGGGCAGAAGGAGGATCAGAGAACTATTGCTAGGGTAAATGGGATAATGATATCAGTCAATGATACTAATGTTGAACAACTCAACTCTTGTACTGCTTAAATTTTCTCTTTTATGGAGAAATGATTTTAGAACTAGGAAACAGAACAAAAATGATTTTAGCAGGTAGTCCTAAAGAAGAGTTGAGAAAATGTACCTTCTTCCCATCTTTGCAGGGATGGGGGTTTATGATGACAAATGTTGCATATACTATCAGACATGGTTGCACTGTTAAGCCAGTTTTACTAAACTATTTTCTCTTGCTTTTTCTCTTTTTTAAAATCATTGTTACAAGAGATGGCTCTCCAATTTGGAAGTATGCCTAAAGGGTTATAAAAATATGCGTACCCTTTGACCCAGCAATACCACTCCTAGGGCTATATCCCAAAGAGATCACACAAATCGGAAAGGGACCTGTATATACAAAAATATTTACAGTAGCTCTTTTTGTGGTGGCAAAGAATTGGAAATCAAGAGGATGCCCATCAATTGGGGAGTGGCTGAACAAGTTGTGGTATATGAATGCAATGGAATACTATTGTGTTATAAGAAATGGGGAACATAAGGACTTTATAATGACCTGGAAAGACCTACATGATCTGATACTGAGTGAGAGGAGCAGAACCAGGAGAACATTATACACAACCACAGACATATTGATTCTGTGATGGCTAACTTTGATAGACTTGGCTCTCCTCAGCAATACAAGGCTCAAAGACATCTCCAAAGGACTCATGATGGAAAAAACTAGCTGCATCCAGAGAAAGAACTGTGGAATCTGAATGCAGATTGAGGCAAACTATTTGCTCTGTCTTTTTTTTTTCTCTTTATTTTTTTTTTGGTTTTGTTTCTTCTCTCTCATGATTCATTCCATTGGTCATAAATCTTCTTTGCAACTTGACTATTGTGTAAATAAATTTAATGCAAAGATTTATGTAAAATCTGCATGCCATCTTGTGGGGGGAGGTGGGAGGGGAGGGAAGGGAAGAAAATTTGAAACTCAAGAACATGTAAAACTAAATGTTATAAACTAAAAATTAAAAATCTAATTTAAAAAATAAATAAAAGATATGGCTCTCCAGGGAGGGTGGGAGGAGGGATTTATTTGTAAATGAGTGTGATGTAAAATATATATTTAGAATAAGATTTTTTAAAAGGGTTAGCAGAAAATAGAAGCTCAAAACAATGAGGAATCCGTGAGACAGAATCTAGCTACGCTAAATCAGTTCAAATCATCAGGAACAGATAACACCTCCCCTTTTTTTAAAACAAATTTTACATTCTGGTGTAGTGGGGCAGATCAGAGTTTGCTGGCAGATTTAAAGTTCCCAGCATCTGTCTCCACAAACCACTGGGAGCTGTGAGGCAGTAACTGTACCTGAAAAAGCTTTCATTTCCTCCTTCAATCTTACAGACAGTGGGAAGCTGAAATGTCTCAGGTGAGAAATGAGTGTTAACAGCAGATGAGGCTGCTGCTACCTCCTCCTCACACTCCACCCATGGTTCCCTACTCTCTGTCTTTAAATCCAATTGGGAGGCATATAGAAGGTGAGTGATCTATAGGTCGTCAGTGGTGGGCCATTGAGGAATCTCCAGAGCCCGAACAGATTTACTAGTGCTGCTGACACAATTGGAGGTGAGATGTGGGCCTACCCAGAGCCACTGAAGAAAAGACTATACCTGTTTCCTTCCCTGAAAAATTAGAGTGAAACTCCCCCATCCCTACCACGGAGAATATATGTTCATTCCAAAGCTCTGTTTCTTTGAAGTGTATGTTTTAGATCATTGTTCCCTTAGTCTATTTTTTTAAAGATAGTATTGGGACAAAGTTGTGGTTAACTAAATGCTTTATGTATTTCATTTGCTCAAGGGCAGATGAGAGGTTATAGTCATTTACATAGAAAGAGAGAAGGAAACTCTAAATATCTGGGGTTTCCCCAGCTCTGGGCTCAAAATAAACCAAAATGATTTTATTGATAAATATTTTTATAGCTCCCCAAAATCAGGGAAAAGATCTTAATCACAAATCACAACCATCATGAATTCCCCTGGGCATAAATGAATCATCAGAGACAAGGAGTCTTGGTAAAGACAAAATTCTCCCAAAACTCCTCTGAGTCAGTGGCCTCCAGCAACTTTCCTTTCTCATAGTTATAATTTCAGCAGGGTCCAAGAAAAATTCCTCCTCCCTTAGGGTATAGCCAAGAGCAATGACTAGAGAAAGTCACTCCCATGTGCCATGCCTGACACATTGTAGGTACTTAATAAATGCTATTTTTAAATTTAGAGATCAGGAAAGGTGCATCAGGACTAAAGATGGGTAAATGTTGTCATATGATTGTTGTTAGCTTGGATTTCTTCCTTTGAAACCTGCTCATTCATATCCTTTGACCATTTATCTATTGGGGAATGGCTCTTAGTCTAGGTGGGGCAGTGGATAGAGCAATGGGCCTGGAGTCAGGAAGACTCATCTTTCTGGGTTCAAATCTGGCCTTGGACATTTACTAACTGTTTGACCCTGGGCAAATCACTTAACCCTGTTTAACTCAGTTTCCTCATCTGTAAAATGAGCTGGAGAGGGAAATGACAAACCACTCCAATATCTTTGCCAAGAAAACCCTAAAATAGATTCATGAAGAGTTGGACATGACTGAAAAATTACTAAACAACAATTTTGTCTTATATATTTGAATCAGTTCCTTTTATTTCCTGGATGAGACCTTATCAGAGAAACATGTTGCAAAGATTTTTTTTTTTCCAGTTGACATGTTTCCCTTCTAATTTTACCTTAGGTTTGTTTATACAAAACCTTTCAAAAATTTTTACAAAATCAAAGCACTCCATTTTATCTTGTGTGATCCTTTTTATCACTTGTTTAGTCTTGAATGCTTCCCCTACCCATAGATCTAAAAGATAATTTCTTTGCTCCTCTAATTTGTTTATTATATGACCTTTTATATCTAGTTCCCAGCATGACTTCATCAAGAACTGTCATGCTAAACAAATATCATTTTCTTTTTTTTGATGAAATCTCCTTGAGGTCAGGCTTTTGTCCCTTTTTTGTGTTCCCAGCGTTTAGTACATTGCCTGGCACATAGTAGGAGGCAGCTAGGTGGCTCAATGGATAGAGTGCTGGGCCTAGAGTCAGGAAGATCTGAGTTCAAACCCAGCTTCAGACACTTATTAGATGTGTGACCCTGGGCAAATCACTTAATCCTGTTTGCCTCAGTTTCCTCATCTGTAAAATAAGTTGGAGAAGGAAATGGTAATGACTCCAGTATCTTTGCCAAGAAAACCCCATGGACAGTATGGTCCAGGGGTCACAAGGAGTCAGACATGACTGAACAACAACTGGCACATAGTAAACACTTAACAAATGCTTGTGACTGATTGATATTCAAATTGGTATGGGGAGGCTTGACCTAATAGATAAAGTGTTTGGTTTCTAATAAGGAGAAATAGATTCATATCCTAATTACAATTCCTACCAACTTCAGACAACTTCCTAGCCCTTATCTTGATGTGTGGAGCTAATTCCCAGAGCCTCAGTCCTCCAAGAAGATGAAATCACAGAGCCTTCTCTAATTTGCATAATTAGATTGTAGAGCAGGGAAGTGCCATAAACATAGCATATTTAGAGATGAGCAAAACACTTAACAAATTCTCACAGCTCAGCTTTTTGACCAGATGGAGAGATGCAAACTTGGTAATAGTACTGTTTGGTGGATTTGGAATGACCCAACCCAAATACCAGTTCAAAGAGTTTATGGATTGGTGACAAAATAGAAAAGGCTCTCTAGTAGAGGTGCCCAGGAATCTTTCTTTTGTTCTGTGTTCGACATTTCTAGCAAAGTTATCTGGATGTTTTAATGGATTTTGGAATGGTAACCATACATGTTAATGCTATGATTGTGCCTAGAATGAAGAAGGGGAGAGTTTTATTATGGAAACCTGTAATGCTGGGTTCAGTTCCTAACATTTTAGGGAAAATGTAGGTAAGAGAGAGCATGTTCAGAGACCAGAATGGTGAAGTAATGGACTGGAGAACATGTGACATGAAGGCATTTAGAAGGGAATTAGGGTATTTAGCCTAGAGAACATATGGGGCAGCTAGGTGGTACAGAGGATAGAGTACCAGTTCTGGAGTCAGGAAGACCTCATTTCAAATCTAGCCCTAGACACTTACTAGCTATGTAACCCTGGGTAAGTCACTTAACCCTGTTTGCCTCAATTTCCTTATCTGTAAATATGATCTGGAAAGGGAAATGGAAAACCATTCCAGTATCTTTGCCAAGAAAACCCCAAGTGAGTCACAAAGAGTCAGACATGATTGAACAATATCGATACAGCAAATTATGTATATTTAAATGTTCACATCCAGAAGACACCATAAGCATTTCAAAGAGCTAGATAGCACAGTGGATAGAGCGCCAGGCCTACAGTCAGGAAGACCTGAGTTGAAACGAGTAGATAATCTACACATCTCAGATTTCTCTAAGCTCTAAAATTATAAGATCCTAATAACCTCAAAATTCTTTTGATTTTTATTTCTCTTATTAGAGATTTGGAACAATGCTTCATGGTTGTTAATGAGAACTGTTTGTTTATCTTTTGGCTACATCCATTAGAATACACTTTTCCCTTGAGATTCTAGATCTTTTGTTCCTCCGAATCAGTTTTTAGTATTTTTGTCTATAAAATAGAGGTTTAGATTAGATGACCTCTGACATCATCATCATTTGTTATAATGTTCAGTATGTAGATTCATTTAATAGCAGATTGAAAATAATAATTTTAAACCTACTTAGTCTTTATTATTCTACTTTTCCCTGTTTCACCTCTCACTTAGCTGTTCTTTGCCTTCTTCAAGCCTTTCATTGTATCCACCCCTCAGTACTTTTCTCAGGTGATTCTCCTTCTCTGACTTCATCGTCATTGTTCTCTAAATGCAACCCAATAGTTAGCCATTTCAGGTCCTTACTATTCTCTCCTCTTAAATCCCATGTTTCATTGTCCTGTCACCACTATTGTCTTGTTAAACCTTAGCACATGATTACTGTCACCTCCTAACTACGAATCTGGAGGATTATAAAGCTGGAGGAAAGTTCTACCATCATGCTGACTGTAGTACATTACAAATTCATGTTATTCAAGGTCAACTTGGCTCTCACTGCAACAAAGCATTTTTATTTCTCTCTAATTGATACCCTCTCTTGATCCCTACAGAAGCTATTCCAAATATTCTCTTGTGCAGTAGAAGCCATACCCAGCTCCCCCCCCCGCCCTCCCCTACCTCCAGCCCCTGAGTAGCTTAGACTACTTTTTCTTTAAGAGATACTGAGATATTTCTTTCATCTTGGTTTGCTGAAAGAAACTTCCTCATTACCTGGATACAAAGCAACCGACAGATGCTGGAGGGACTCTCAGATGTTAGGTTGGTGAATTGTGATGGGAACTTTGCTCAACTGAATCAGCTCAAGGGTTTCTCAATGTCTATCCTTGTTGATATCCTTTCCCTGATACGACTGAAGAAAAATCGTTGCTTGTTAACTGTTGAACGACTTGAGTGTGTCATTTTGTTCCAGTACTAAACCTAAAGTACTAAGGGAATAGACTGGGGCTGAACCAGCCCAGCCTATCTTTTCTCCTAAAGTCCTTCATTCCATCTTCTCCGAAACCTCCCCCCTTCTCTTTCAGCTAAGGCACTTGTCTCTTACTTTACTGAAAAAATGGAAGCCATTTGCACTTCTTCTTCTCTCATTTTCTTCATGTTGAAAACCCTTGATATCATCTACCACTCTCTTCCTTTTCCTCAGCCCCTGACAAAGACATGGCCCTTTGTCTTATCAAGCTGTGATATCAATTAAGTTGGGACTTTCTTACTGTTTTAAAATGATTAATTGTCTTTGATTGAGCCTTACTAGGTGCAAAGTCCCAGGCCCAAACCCCTATCTACTAGGTGCTTAAGCCTACCTGGGTGTGAAGCTCTCAGGGTCCTAAGGGGAGTTGCTAAGACCAGAGCCAATAATAGGAGCTTAAGTTCTGGTTGCTCAGATGACATTTGATGAAGGCTAAAGAGTGTATAAAAAGAGAGAACGGAGCTATTTTCGAGGGCTCTCACTCTTGGAGACATGTCGAGGTGGAGACTCTGGGCAGCTGTAGTTAAGAGCCCTCCAGCTTGTAAACCCGGATGTTCGGACTTTGTTAAACTCTGGTAACTATGCATTGAGATTTGAATCAGACAAGGTCTATCTGTTGATGTTTGTAATTTGTTTGTATTTGCTCTGAAGTTCAGGGTGCTGGCTTTTTCCCCTGAACTAAATGAATGATATTTGTATGCTGGATTAATGTAAGATTGTTAACCCTTTAATGTTGCTTTCCTTAGTAAAGCAGATCAAAAGAATCTGGGCTTGCAGCATTCTCGTAGTTGGGCTTGTATTGGTTTTTCACCCCACTAAACAGCTGCTAGCCGAATTGTTGAAACAGAGGCCAATTCCTCCACATGAACACCTAAATCCTCTCTCCTCCAGCCTTCTCAAGTAGATTGAATCCTTACTCGTCATCCCTCCCTCCCCCCTCATCAATCCCTCCCTAACAACTGGTTCCTTCCCTACCGACTATATATGCCTAAATCTCTCTTATTCTATTACACCCTACCATCCTTGCAAGCTATCATTTTATATCTCTCCTCATTTTACAAGCCAAACTCCTTGAAAAACTTGTCTTTACTTTTTTAGATATGGCTTGGTGGAGGAACAATGCATGGGTTGCTTGACTTGGAATTAGGAAGACCTGAATTTGAATTCTGCCCCAGACATTTGCTAGCTGTGCGACTATGGGCAAGTCACCTAATCTTTGTATGCCTTGTTTCCTTGTCTGTAAAATGGGGATAATAATGTGACCCTCTTCACAGGGTTGATAGGAGGATCAGATGGGATAACCATCAGGTGCTTTGAAAACCTTAAATTACTATATAAAAAGCTAACTATTATTATTATTACAGCAGCTGCCGCCTCTGCTTGCTGTTCTCTCATTCTTTTCTCACCCATGGCAACATGGTTTCTGTCATCATGAGTCAATAGTGAAACTGATCTCAAAAGTTACCAAGGACCTCTTACTTGCCAGATCTTGGAGGAATATGTGCCTGTGCGTGTGCGTGTGCGTGTGTGCGTGTTTCTCAGTCCGAATCCTTTTTATTCTATCAATTGCATTTGACATTACTGACCACGCTTTCTTCCTTGATGTTCTTACCACTCTGGGTTTTTGTGTTAGTACTCTCTTGTTTTACCTGTCCTAATTTTCCTTTGCTGGCTCATCATCCACATCATGCCGCCTTGACTGTAGGTGTTCACCAAGGTTCTGTCTTTGGCCATCTTTTCTTCTTCCTCTACAATATTTTTCTTTGTATCATCATAATTTCCTATGGATTTAACTATCATCCCTATAGATGACTCCCAGGTCTATATAACCATCTCTAGTCTCTTCTTTGAGCTTCATTCCCACATTACCAATTAACTATTCAACATTTCATCATACTGAATATCTTGGAGATATCTTAAATTCAGCATGTCTAAAACCAAACTCATTGTCTTCTCCCCTAAACTCTCCCCTTTTCTAAACTTCCCCATTTCTTTTAAAGGCACTGCCATTGTTCCAGTGTCTCAGGTTAATAATCTTGGCATTATCCTCAATTTCTCACTCTCCCTCACCGTGTATGTACTAGAGAGTTGCTAAATCTTGCCTTTTCTACTTTTACAACATCTCTTGAATCTGACTTTTTTTTAAAAAAATATTTATTTAATTTATTTAATATATTTAGTTTTCAGCATTGATTTTCACAAGAGTTTGAATTACAAATTTTTTCCCCATTTCTACCTTCCCACCCACTCCAAGATGGCATATATTCTGGTTTCCCCGTTCCCCAGTCAGCCCTCCCTTCTGTCACCCCACTCCCCTCCCATCCCCTTTTCCCTTACTTTCTTGTAGGGCAAGATAGATTTCTGTGCCCCATTGCCTGTGTATCTTATTTCCTAGTTGCATGCAAAAACTTTTTTTTTGTTTTTGAATGTCTGTTTTTAAAACTTTGAGTTCCAAATTCTCTCCCCTCTTCCCTCCCCACCCACCCTCCCTAAGAAGGCAAGCAATGCAACATAGGCCACATGTGTATCATTATGTAAAACCCTTCCACCATACTCATGTTGTGAAAGGCTAACTATATTTTGCGCCTTCCTAACCTATCCCCTTTTATTGAATTTTCTCCCTTAACCCTGTCCCTTTTCAAAAGTGTTTGTGTTTGATTACTTCCTCCCCCCATCTGCCCTCCCTTCTCTCATCCCCCCTTTTTGTCTCCTTCCTCCTTCTTTCTTGTGGGGTAAGATACCCAATTGAGTGTGTATGTTATTCCCTCCTCAGGTCAAATCTGATGAGAGCGAGATTCACTCATTCCCCCTCACCTGCCCCCTCTTCCCTTCCTATGGAACTGCTTTTTCTTGCCACTTTTATGTGAGATAATTTACCCCATTCTATCTCTCCCTTTCTCCCTCTCTCAATATATTCCTCTCTCATCCTTCAATTTGATTATATTTTTTTAGACATCATCCCTTCATATTCAACTTACCCTGTACCTTCTGTCTGTACATATATGTATGTATGTATGTGTGTATATATACATATATATATGTATGTATGTATGTATGTATATTCCCTTCAGCTACCCTAATACTGAGAAAGGTCTCATGAATTACACACATCATCTTTCCAAGTAGGAATGTAAACAAAACAGTTCAACTTTAGTAAGTCCCTTTCTTGTTTACCTTTTCATGCTTTTCTTGATTCTTATGTTTGAAAGTCAAATTTTCTATTCAGTGCTGGTCTTTTCACTGAGAAAGCTTGAAAGTCCTCTATTTTGTTGAAAATTCATATTTTGCCTTGGAGCATGATACTCAGTTTTGCTGGGTAGGTGATTCTTGGTTTTGATCCTAGCTCCATTGACCTCTGGAATATCATATTCCAAGCCCTTTGATCCCTTAATGTAGAAGCTGCTAGATCTTGGATTATTCTGATTGTGTTTCCACAATACTAAAATGGTTTCTTTCTGGCTGCTTGAAGTATTTTCTCCTTGATCTGGGAGCTCTGGAATTTGGTGATAATATTCCTAGGAGATTTCTTTTTGGGATCTATCTGAGGAGGCAATTTGGTGGATTCTTTCAATTTCTATTTTGCCCTGTGGCTCTAGAATATCAGGGCAGTTCTCCTTGATAATTTCTTGAAAGATGATATCTAGGCTCTTTTTTTGATCATGGCTTTCAGGTAGTCCAATAATTTTTAAATTCTCTCTCCTGGATCTATTTTCCAGGTCAGTGGTTTTTCCAATGAGATATTTCACATTGTCTTCCACTTTTTCATTCCTTTGGTTCTGTTTTTTAATATCTTGATTTCTCATAAAATCACTAGCTTCCACTGGCTCCAATCTAATTTTTAAGGTAGTATTTTCTTCAGTGGTCTTTTGGACCTCCTTTTCCATTTGGCTAATTCTGCCTTTCAAGGCATTGTTCTCCTCGTTGGAATTTTGGAGCTCTTTTGCCATTTGAGTTAGTCTATTTTTTAAGGTGTTGTTTTCTTCAGTAGTTTTTTGTGTCTCCTTTAGCAAGATGTTGACTTGTTTTTCATGGTTTTCTTGCATCACTGTCATTTCTCTTCCCAATTTTTGCTTTTCCAAATCCTTTTTGAGGTCTTCCATGGCCTGAGACCAGTTCATGTTTTTCTTGGAGGCTTTTGATGTAGGCTCTTTGACTTTGTTGACTTCTTCTGACTGTATGTTTTGGTCTTCTTTGTCACCAAAGAAAGATTCCAAAGTCTGAGTCTGAATCTGAGTCCGTTTTTGCTGCCTGGTCATGTTCCCAGCCAACTACTTAACCCTTGAGTTTTTTGTTGGGGTATGACAGCTTGTAGAGTAGAGAGCACTTTGTTCCATGCTTAAGGGGATGTGCTGTTGTTTTCAGAGCTATTTCTATACAGCCAGCTCTGCTACACCAGCACTACTCCTCCCCGAAGAACCACCAATCTGGACAGGACTCAGATCTTAAGCAGACTCTGCACTCCTGCTCTGATCTGCCACTTAATTCCTCCCACCAGGTGGGCCTGGGGCTGGAAGCAACTGCAGCTGTACTTCTGTATCTGCACCACCCCTGCTGCCCCCTGGGGTGGTGGCCAAACCTCAAACTCCTTTCACTCTGTCCCCTGCAGCTTTTCCCACTAACCTTCTCTGTTGTCTTTGGTTTTTGTGGGTTGAGAAGTCTGGTAACTGCCACAGCTCACTGATTCAGGACACTAGGGCCTGTTCCACTGGGCTCCTGGTCTGTTTGGTCCAGGAGAGGCTCATGCTGGGCTCTGCTCCATTCTGCTCCCAGTTCCTGGTGATAGACCTTACTCAGTGACCATCCAGGCTGTCCTGGGGTGGAGCCCTGCTTCCCTCTGCTATTTTGTGGGTTCTGAAATTCTAGAATTTGTTCAGAGCCATTTTTATAGGTTTTTTGGAGGAACCTGGAGGGGAGCTCATGCTAGTCCCTGCTTTCCAGCCACTATCTTGGCCCAAATCTGACTTATTTTCTCTGCTCACCAAAGCTACCTCAATCCAGCCTGAATCACCTCTCACCTAAATCATTGCAACAACCTCCTAATTTTCCCCAGGTCTCAGTCTCTCACCACTCCAGTCCATCCTGTACACTGCTGCCAAAGTTATTTTCCATATCTAATCATGTGACTTTCCTATTCAATCAACTCCAGTATCTTCTTTTTGCTATTGGATTAAAATAGAAATTCTTCTGTTTATTTTTTTTCTTTTTTTTCTGTTTAGTTTTTAAAGCAACCCAGAACTAACCTAACTTTCCATCTTCATTGCATGGTACCCAACCCCCCACCCCGTGCAGTTTGCAGTTCAACCAAATTGTTCCTTACTCAAGACACTTCATTTCCCATCTTCATGCCTTTCCACTGGCCATCTCCTACCTGGCATGCAGTCCTTCCTTACCTTGATTTCCTCACAGAGTATATCTTTTCCTTTAACAGTCACTTCAGATACCATTTTCTGTAATAAGTCTTTTCTCATTCCTCCTCCCTTCCAAACTACTGTGTGTGTATGTGTGTGTGCGTGTGCGTGTGTGTGTGTGTGTGTATGTGTGTGTGTGTGTAGTGTGTGTAGTGTGTGTTTGTATTTATTAACTTTATATTCATTTTGCATGCATTTTTTAATTGTCTCCTAACTCAATTGGAATATAAACTCATTATAAGTGGGGATTATTTTATTATTAACGTCAATTTTAACACATAGTGGACCCTTAATAAATAATTGTTGACTACTTGATTATATTGCCTTTTGGGGTTTCCTTTTCTTTTAAAAATTAGTACTTTGTCCCTGTGATATATTTTGCTCATACTACTTTGATATGAGTTTATTCCCATAGGCTCCACTCCACTTTCCTTCTCCCATTTGTTTGCTCTATTCCAGGTTGTTGTAATTTACTTAAATTGTTAAATTCCCTTTCATATATTTAGTTATCTTTCCCCCTTTGTTGCCCTACTCAGTTATGTGATTAGATAAAAATCCTTTCTTCTCTTTCCTTCCACCTTCTCTAAGTAATTTTCTTTTATGGCATCCTTTTCTTAGAAGCCTCCTTTTCTTTGTCCTTCTCATTATTTTGCTTCCCACCATTCTATTCTGAATTTTATTTTCTGATTTGTGGGCTATACCCTTACTTGTTCCTCTTTATTTTTTCTGTGAACTTCATAGGGTTATAGCTTCTGCAATACTGGGTTTTCATTTTACTTTAGATTTCATTTTTTAGATTTTATAGCTCTCTTCTCTCATCTTTTTTTCCTTCTATTTTATTTTACTCTTAGAAATATCAATTTATGAGGAAAATTATGTCAAACAGGAGCAACTCTGCATGTCTGGAATTACCTTGTGTCCCAGATTGTTCTCCTCCCTAACCTCACTATATTTAGTGTGCATCTCAAAGGCCATTCCATCCCATTTTTGGCTTTGCACCCCCCAGCACCATTCTGAGTGTCAACTACCTGAAGAAACTCATACATCTATTCTTCTAGGGCCAGAGATGCTGGAAAGGATGCACCACATTCTCTCAGAGAAGGAGGCCTCCCAGGGCACAAAGTTCTACAAGACTAAACTCACCATGAGGTTCACATTTCCCACTGAAGACAGAATCCCTCCCTGCCCCACACTGGAATGCAAGTCTTTCCCCCTATGTCTCCTACGTGCTATTCTTCTTAGTGTCACTCTCCCCAATTTCCTTGTCTAGAGTCAATAGGAATCACCATTCCTTCACTGTTCAACCATGTGCTGGGTAAAGGTCCATTATATATTCTCCTTTCTCTCTTTCCCCCATCTATGCAACCTCTCCCACAGAAAACATTGCTTCATCAGAAGGGTGTGTAACAGCAAAGCAATAAACACAACATCAATGATAATCATGATTATGCCTATGTAGTTCTGTATTGCTAAGTATGAAAGACTCTCCATGTAGAAGGTAGAGAAGAAGTAAATCATTTATTCAGACACCAGAGAACCATATCCCATAACCAAATGTTCAGCTCGCACAACCAGTGAGCCTACTTCATCATAACAGCAAGTAACTTAAAACACAATATCACATCATGGAGTCTTGCTATCCCAAAACCTCTCCAACCCCCCGCTGGGGCCTTCCTACAAAAATCACAGTACAGCTATCACAGGTCAGCTGTTTTTACCTCAGCTCTAACTATCATGATGGCCATTAACAGCAATAACGGCTCTCTCTCAGCATTTCCTGAGACACAGTTTCCTTTTCCTCTCAGTAAGCTCTTCCCACTACATGTAACTACTTAGCTTCCCGTAATGTAAGCAGGTCACATGGCCTATTAATGGGTGGGAAAGGTCTTCAAATCTAAATTTCTATTACAGGGTGTCATAGATGTCCATCTTCTTCCACCTTCACTTTTCCTGAGTTTTTAAGTTGCCTTAAAACTTTTAGCTTTTTTGGTCCCTATTTTCTTTTGGATTGTCTTTATTTGAGGGCAAGAGGGAAAGAGCCAGTAGATAGGGAAAAATTGAAGATTAATGAGAGGGGATAATTGAGGATGTAGCCTATTGGAGAAGATGGAAGAGGATGGGATCAAGGTCATATATAGATGGGTTGGCCCTCTAAATTCCTGTTTAGAGGATGCTTCCTTTCTCTGGATAAGGACTTTCTTGGCCTCATCTTCATCCAGGAAATCAGTATTGCCACTAAGGGAATCCCCTTTCTTCCAGGTAAATACATATTCACCATAGTCATGTAGAGATCATTTCATTTCCTCTTTGTCATTTGAAAGTAAGGCACCTCCCAACAATACCTGTCCCCTTGGACCTCCAACCCTTTTCTGTGGAGAAGTTTTCTAAACCATCCTGGTGGGGAAGGAGACTTGTTAATTGAAGAAAACAACCTGAGCCATTTCCCAAGGGTGCATGGTGGCTTCTAAGGGGGCACAGACCTCGAGCCTGGATGACTCAGCTTTGGGGATAGAATAAGGAAAGGCTGGAGAAAATCAACCAGATATATATCCAAAAAGCAGTCAGTCCTTATCAGATTCCTGGAGGATGGATCCAAGAAACTGCTGAAGCAGAGAGCCCTGCCCCTTCATAGATTGGTATTCATTCATTGTGGTCATAGCTGCTGGGAAGTGGGGCACCCACCCCTGGTATTGATATACACAGTATGGCATTCTAACCCCCGTGTCCAGATTTGTGATAGAGCTCCCCTATTATTGCCATTCTTGTAATAGCATCAACTTGGTTGTTTGGTTCAGGAGAATATATGTCTCTGATAGGTACTGATATATCCCATGGACAACTGTATGCAATGAGAAATGTTGGTAACATTCTTCCATTGATCTTAACCCCAAAGTGGTTAAGATTTGATTATCTACTTCACTGTCCAGACTGATGTCATGGTCCTCTTCAAGAACAAAGGACAAACAACATGTGAGTAGTACTGGCTGCATCACTAGGGACCCAATTGGCCAGTTCCAGTTGGGCAACACAGATCCACCCTTCCTTCCTCTTCCTCTTCCTCTTCCCCATTCCCTTCCCTTTGCCTTCTCTTCCTTTCCTTTCCTCCCTCTTCCTCTGTCCACATCAGGTATCTTACCCTTACCTGTGGGTGCTCTGCCAAAGGAATATAATTTTTTATCCCTGAAATCTCAAAAGATATCTTGAGGTTTACAGACTAGATTTCTTTCTTAAGGACCATGCTTTAAATCCAATTCACTCTGGCTCATTGACTGGCCAACAATAGGTCCCAGCCCAAGCTCCACTTAGTGGTCATTGTTTGGGCCCAGATGGCTCAGAGTGACAACAAATAGCAATTGTTTCTGTTTTGGCCAGAAACCCTGAGGATCTTCCCATCCTAGATCAGCTTTTTTTTTTAACTAGGTAAAAGAGGCCATTCTTTGTCTCATTTCTTGCCTAACCTCAGTGAATGGTGTTGCCTCAGTCAAACTGTGACCTGGGAAAGACCTTAGCTTAAAAAGGCCAAGGTCTCCCACTGTATCCAGGGCCATCTCCAGTCATACTGATTTATATCTTGCTGCTGGACCAAGATGGCTCCAGAGGAGAAAGTGAGGCTGGCGAGTTTGCACAGCTCTCCCTCACTTAAATCCAATTCACTTGGAAGTCATGACATCACCTTCCTGATGCCACAGTCCTCTTTGCGAACGAAGGACAAACAACAGCAATAAGATTCTCCTATGATTCTTTTTAATATTATCTGAAAATGCCTTCCAGTTCCTGTGACATTGATAATCTGTACCACACAATCTGGCATTTCACAGAATCACAGAATGTCAGAGCTGAATGGGACCTCAGAGGCCATCCAACCTAACCTTCGCTCAACAAAAAAATTCCCTCTTCAATGTACCTGACACAAGTGGCCATCCAGCCTTTGCTTGAAGACCTCCAGGAAGGGGAACCCACTGCCTCCTAAAACAACCCCTTCCACTTTGACTCAATTGACTTCCACTCAATTGTTAGGAACTTTTTCCTCCTGCCAAACTGAAATTTGTCTATTTCCAAACTTTCAGACATAGCTCCTAGTTCTGCCTTCTGGGATTAAATGGGTTAAAAGGGATTATCAAATCCTCCACACCCCCTTCACTCTACTCCAAGTCTTTTATTCTGGTTCAATATCCCCAATTGTCTAAATTCTGTCTCATATCTTAGTCTGCTATTCAGTTGTTTCATCTATGTGACTCTTCTGTACCCAACAATAGCGGCAGCTAGGTGGGACAGTGCTGAGCCTGGAGTAAGGAAGATATGAATTCAAATCCAGCCTCAGACAAGTACTAGCTGTGTGACCCTAGACCAAGGCAGGGTCACACAGACAAGGTAACCTGTATCTATCTCAGTTTTCTCAACTGTAAATTTCAGATAATAACAGCACCTACCTCTCAGGGTTTTTGTGGTGACAATAATAGTTAACTTTTACAAAGTGCTTACTATGTGTCAAGATCTTGCTAAACACTCTACAATATTATTTGCTTCAGTTTCTTCATTTATAAAATTAGGATAATAATAGCACCTACCTCCTAGGGTAAGAATAATAATAGCTAACGTTTAGATAGATAGCATTTAATATGTGCTAAGAACTTTACAATTATTATGCCATTTGATCCTGACAACAACCCTGGCAGATAAGTTCTCTTATTATCCCCATTTTACAGATGTGGGAACTGAGGTAAATAATATTGTCAAGTGTTTAGCACAGTGCCTGGTATACAGTAGGCACTTAATAAATGCTTGTATCCTTACTTCCCAACTTCCTAACCATCTCCCAGAGAGACCATGTTTTCTCGTCATTTTATATTCCCCTAGAACAACAGTGGGACAATGAGGTGGTACGATAGAGTCCCAGGCTTGGAGTCAGGAAGACCTGAGTCTCAGATACTTACCAACCGTGTGACTCCATGGAAATCACTTAACCCTTTTTGCCTCAGTTTCCTCATCTGTAAAATGAGCTGGAGAAAGAAATGGCAAACTACTCCAGTATCTTTGTCAAGAAAACCCCAAATGGGGTCAGGAAGAGTCAGACACAAGAACAGTGGTACATACATGGTTGGTGCTCAATAAGTAACTGCTTCATGATGTAGTAAAAAAAACCATTGGGTGAGTAGCTAGAGTACCTGACTTCTAATTTAGGTTCTGCTACCCCTGTCACTGGTGTAACTTAGGGCAAGTTTTTCTCTTCTCGGAGACTGAATTCTCTCATATAAAATGAAAGAATTAGACTGAGTGATTCCTTAATATTCTTTCTGGTTCTGACTTTAGAGGGACAATAGAGTTACTCTCTAGATTCACAGGGACCAGGGTACCAAGCCGCCTCCTTGTTTTGTAACCAGCTCCTAGAAAAATGATCAACAGGCAAACCCAGAAGAGTGCTTAAGCAAACAAGAGAAGAGAATTTATTGAGTTTTAGAGGTGGAAGGAAACTCAGAGGTAGCCTTGTATAATAGAAAGAACATTAGATTTCAAATCAGGCTTCTATTTGAGGTTAAACTCTCACTCTGATACTTACTGACTTTGGGACCATTGGTACCATGAGTTCTCCAAGCTTTGGTTTCATTGGCTATAGAATGGAGATGATTAATAAGTCTTGTCTAGTTAGACAGAGTGTTAGACTTGGAATCAAATTGGACTGGTTTTCATATCTCACCTCCTGTTAGTCATGTGACCATGGGCAAATCACTTAAGCTGAGGGATATCATAAATCACAAATCATTGAGCTTGTTTCTTCATTTGTAAACTGAGGCTAATAGGGTTATTGTGGGGATCAAAAGAGATAGTACATTTACTTCATTGTCAATCACAAAGTGATATGTAAATGTGAGCTGCTATTATAATTACTTGCTCTGCTTACCTCAAGCTGAAGTTCCAGCTAAATGCTAAATCTTAAACTGCTGTGTAAAAGTGATCCTTTATTACCTAGTGAACCCTTCTCTTTGACAAATTAGGAAAATGAGACCCAGTCACGCATGATCATGGTCCAAGGTAGGAGATTCTCTCCAGAAAAGACTGTTACACCTGACCTACTAGATAAGAATACCAGACAAAATGAGACCACCTCCCCCTCCCCATCCTGGGGGAAGTACAAATGGTCCCAGTTCCCATCTTTGCTGAAGTCCAGGGGCACTGCGGTGGATGAGGAGGGCAGTGGACACAGTACTCTCCCAGCTGCTGGTGGTGAGCTGATGCTGGGCTCAAATTAAATGCCAGACCCCTAGCACAGTGCAGCTGAGATGTTATCATCTCTAGCAAAGCATTTGCAGTCAATAAATGGGCTAATTAATTCTCTTCAAAGACCTCTCAATTATTCATCCTGGGCCACAGACAAAACAATTACAGCACCTAACGGAGCCTCCTGGCTCCATCACTCATGGGAGCTGGAGCTGGGGAATAGGGCAAGGGCTAGGAGGGGCTGCAGCCAGCTCTGCCCCCTTCTTCCTCCCCTCCCCACTGTCCCCATTGATAACTACGAAGCATCCTTGTTTTATCTCAGATACCTCATCAAACTCCTGAGATAACTTAGGATGGAGCTTATTCCACTGGGAGGCAGGGGTTGGGCAGTGGACATTTTACACTCACCCTTTTCCTGGTTGAAAAGTTTAAGAAGTCCTGAAAGGAGTTCTCTCCCTTATCTCTCTCTCTCTCTCTTCTCCTTTTTTCTTCTCTCAAAGGAAATAAAATTTATCCTAAAATTTTGAAAGTCAAAACCAAAAACCACCCATGCTTACTTACTCCCTCTGTAGGAACACAGATTATGGGAGTGGGAAAGGATCAAACCAACTTGTCCAAACTTCATCTTGTTGTTCAGTCATTTTAGTCATGTCTGACCCATCATGACCCCATTTAGGGTTTTCTTGGCAAAGATACTGGAATGCTTTGCCATTTCCTTCTCCAGCTCATTTTACAGAAGAAGAAACTGAAGTAAACTGGGTAAAGTGACTTGCCCAGGGTCACACAGCTAGTACGTGTCTAAGGCCAGATTGAATGCAGGAAGGATGAGTGTTCCTGACTCCAGGCCCAGCATTCTGTGCCACGCTGTGCCATCTAGCTGTCTGTGGCTTCATCTTATAGATGAGGAAATGACAAATTAGGTGACTTTTTCTAAATCACAGAGGAAGTAGGTGGCAGAGCTGGGATTCCAACCCAAGCCCTCTGACTCTAAATCCATGACTCTTTGTACTTCTCCACACTGTTACCAGAAAGGCCTGTATATATCACAGAGTTACCACTTCTCCCTTCTTCTACAGGAAGGGAAACCAAAGCTTAGAGGGGGAAAACATTAGCCTGAATTCACATAGCAATCTAAAACCAACTCAGCTACAGGCCCTACCTTTACTCTCTTGGGAAGTGACCAGGTAGCTGGTCCTATTTGGTGCCTTCTTGCCCTGGTCTATTTTGCTGGGTTGTGGCTCTGCCTTGGATCTTGCTAGGAGGGGTGGAAATTCACAAATAGTAATTATAACTTTGAGTGTAAATGCAATGTTTATAGCAGCTCTCTTTATGGTGGCAAAGAACTGGAAATTGCAGGTCTGTCCATCTATTGGGGAATGGCTGAACAAGTTGTGGTTGTCATGGAATACTGCTGTGTGAGGAGTTCGATGATCTTAGAAAGGCATGGAAAGACTTACACAAAAGGATGAAGAGTGGAGTGAGTAGAACCAAGAGAACATTGTATATAGTAACAGCAATATTGTCTTAAGAACAACTTTAAGTGACTGAGTCATTTTGACTATTATAAATACACAAATTAAAACCAAAGGACATGTGAAGGAAGATGCTATCTGCATCCAGAGAAAGAACTGATAAATAGAAGTATGTATAGAATAATTTTACATATATATATATATGCATATATATTTGTGTCTAATGGTAGCCATCTCTAGGATGGGGTGGCAGAGAGGAGAGGAGAGAAGGAAAAAAGGGAAAAAAGAAATTTGCATTATAACTTTTGTATATTTGAAGGGAATAGCAAGCTGTACATGGTAGATTCGCAATTTCATATGCAATCATCTTTTCATTGTATTGTGTTATGGGAAAGTTTATTTTGTTCCATGAAGTGAAAATAAATTTTTAAAAAAAGTAGGGGTGGTAGGGTAGAGCTCAGCCTTCACCTTTATTGGGAGGGACAGCAAGGGAGGGACAGCTTCCTCCACAAAGGACCTCTGCCACTCAGGGCTCTCCAGGCACAGTGTTCTATGAGTTGGGCCATAATGTCATCAATATAGTCATAAAGGTGAAGGTTTATTATGATGGCCTGCAGGTTGCCTATGACCAAGCAACCTCCTTGGCATTTGGTAAGCAGAGGCAAGCTACCACTGGGTCAGATCTGCAGTGATGTGCCCAGGGTGATGGCCCAGGTTTGTGTTCCTTCAGGCTTCATCTGGAAGAGAGAAGTGACAATCAGGCAAGACATCTTCCCAGTCAAGGATGGTGTCCCTTAGCTGCAGGCCAAGGCCTTCAGTGGATAGCCACAATGCACGCCCTTGAAGCCCAATGCTGCCTGCTACCACATTCATCACTAAGTTCTTCGTATATTTAGCACACTCTTCCACAAACATGTTCCCATGGGGCTCGGTCAGTTTGTCCCTGTGAAAGCTAGAGTCCACATGCAACCCATCTATATTCTGGCTCATCAGGACATTCAGGATGCCCGTCCACTCCAAGTATAGCAGTGCCATGTGGGTCTTAGAAGGCTGGATGCTCTGGAACATTGTGTCGAATTTGGGGGATGGGCACATTCTTCCATGGTCCACATACCTTGGGGGAACCCTGAAGTCTGAGATGCCTGAGGAAGTACTAATGCTTGTACCCATCTGTCATATCATATTTAAAGATCTCTGAACCAAAGGTGCCAGCTCTCATACTTTCCTGTTTAGCTCTTTAAGGGGGGTGGCAGTGGGATCAAAGATCTATGGAAGCCCACACTTACCCTTGTCCACATAATAAAAACATAGAAACATCCCAATAAGATCCTAACTGTGTAGTTCACCGGCCTGACCAGTGGCACCTAACTTTCCTTCTCCCTCAATAAACTAATCCTTCCAGAAGCACAGGTTCTTAACCTTTTTTGTGTCAAGGACTCCTTTGGCAATCTGGTGAAGCTTAGGGATCCCTTCTCAGAATAATATTTCTAAAGGCATGTGTAACCCTAGGCTCCACTGAGCATGCTCAGTTTGTCTAGCATTGAGGTCACTGTGTCCCCTACTATGTGGATTGGGGTAGCCTCCTATGTCAATCACAATTAAAACTGCTGAGACTCAGCCAGTCACTCTCTTTTCCACCTTTTCTTCTTTGATCTTTTCAGTGACTCCTTGCTGCTTTGTCCAGAATGGATAAGTAAGAGGGAAGAGACTCAAATTTCCCTGCTTCCCTTTCCCCAGCTCAGAGAAATGTGCCTAGGGGTGTTTATTTCTGTTCTGTGTTGTTCATCTTCAGTTTCAGATGCTAGAGGTGACCCTCATGGATTGGGGGTTCATGCCATGGTGACCATGGAGCCAGGATTGTAGGTGTCTCCTGTCCCATATGGAAGCCCTGAGAAGCCAGGGGGTCTGAGACTCAAACCCCAGGTGGGATTTTGATTTGGAACTGGGATTGTGCTTGATAGGAACAGAGCTAAGCTATGAACCCTAATCCCCTTCTCCTCCCCAAGAGGAGTTTTGCTGGGTAGGTGATTCTTGGTTTTAATCCTAGCTCAAGGTTCAAGGAGCATAGTGGCTTATACTTCCTATGTGTTGGGGGGCCAGGGTAAGTTTGTATATTTGTAATCATGTTTGGAAGTAAATATTCCTTTGCAAAAGCTCAATGTATTACACATAGAATAAAATATACAGAATTACAAAGGAAACTAATTATATTGAAATAGAGTCATCAAAATATTTTTTAAAACAAGTTCTTGGACTCTAGGTTAAAGATCTAAGTTGTAGACCAGATTTCTCAACCCACAAACACCAAAGATAACAGAGAAGATCAGTGGGAAAAGCTTCAGGAGTAGAAGGAGTTTGCAGTTCGGCTACCGCCCCGGGGGCAGTGGAGGTGGGGCAGCTACAGAACTACAGCTGCAGTTGCTTCCGGCTCCAGGCCCACCTGGTTGGAGGAATTAAGTGGCAGATCAGAGCAAGAGTGCAGAGCCTGCAGAAGATCTAAGTCCAGTCTGGGTTGGGGGTTCTTGGGGAAGGAGGAGTGCTGGTGTGGCAGAGCTGGTGCATCCCCCCAAGTTTGGAACATAGAACTCTTTAGTCTACAAGCAGTCATACCCTGCTGAAAAACTCAAGGGTCAAGATAGTTGGTTGGGAATATGGCCAGGCAGTGAAAATGCACCCAGATTCAGTCTCAGACTTTGGAATCTTACTTTGGTGACAAAGAAGACCAAAACATACAGCCAGAAGAAGTCAACTAAGTCAAAGAGCCTACAACAAAAGCCTCCAAGAAAAACATGAACTGGTCTCAGGCCATGGAAGACCTCAAAAAGGATTTGGAAAAGCAAGTTAGAAAACTAGAGGAAAAATTGGGAAGAGAAATGAGAAGGATGCGAGAAAACCATGAAAAACAAGTCAATGACTTGCTGAAGGAGACCCAAAAAAATGCTGAAAAATACACTGAAGAAAACAACACCTTAAAAAATAGGCTAACTCAAATGGCAAAAGAGCTCCAAAAAGCCAATGAGGAAAAGAATGCCTTGAAAGGCAGAATTACACAAATGGAAAAGGAAGTCCAAAAGACCACTGAAGAAAATACTGCCTTAAAAATTTGATTGGAGCAAGTTTAAGCTAGTGACTTTATGAGAAATCAAGATATTATAAAACAGAACCAAAGGAATGAAAAAAATGGAAGACAATGTGAAATATCTCATTGGAAAAACCACTGACCTGGAAAATAGATGCAGGAGAGATAATTTAAAAATTATTGGACTACCTGAAAGCCATGATCAAAAAAAGAGCCTAGATATCATCTTTCAAGAAATTATCAAGGAGAACTGCCCTGATATTCTAGAGCCACAGGGCAAAATAGAAATTGAAAGAATCCACCAATTGCCTCCTCAGATAGATCCCAAAAAGAAATCTCCTAGGAATATTGTCACCAAATTCCAGAGCTCCCAGATCAAGGAGAAAATACTTCAAGCAGCCAGAAAGAAACCATTTTAGTATTGTGGAAACACAATCAGAATAATCCAAGATCTAGCAGCTTCTACATTAAGAGATCGAAGGGCTTGGAATACAATATTCCAGAGGTCAATGGAGCTAGGATTAAAACCAAGAATCACCTACCCAGCAAAACTGAGTATCATGTTCCAAGGCAAAATATGGATTTTCAACAAAATAGAGGCCTTTCAAGCTTTCTCAGTGAAAAGACCAGCACTGAATAGAAAATTTGACTTTCAAACACAGGAGTCAAGAGAAGCATGAAAAGGTAAACAAGAAAGAGAAATCATAAGGGACTTACTAAAGTTGAACTGTTTTGTTTACATTCCTACATGGAAAGATGATATGTATGATTCATGAGACCTCAGTATTAGGGTAGCTGAAGTGAATATGCATATATATGTATATATATATATGTGTGTGTGTGTGTGTTTATGTATATATATGTACATGTGAGTGTGTATGTATGTATATATGTATGTGTGTGTATATATATTATATATATATATATATATATATATACAGAGAGAGAGAGAGAGAGAGAGCAGGCACAGGGTGAGTTGAAGATGAAGGGAAGATATCTAAAAGAAATAAAATAAAATTAAGGGATGAGAGAGGAATATATTGAGAGAGGGAGATAGGGAGAGATAGAATGGGGTAAATTATCTCACATAAAAGTGGCAAGAAAAAGCAGTTCTGTAGGAAGGGAAGAGAAGTCAGGTGAGGGGGAATGAGTGAATCTTGTTCTCATCAGATTTGACCTGAAGAGGGAATACCATACATACTCAACTGGGTAACTTACCCCACAGGAAAAAAGGAGGAAGAAGAAGATAAAAAAAGGGGGGATGTTAGAAGGGAGGGCAGATGGGGGTGGAGGTAATCAAAAACAAACATTTTCAAAAGGGGACAGGGTCAAGGGAGAAAATTCAATAAAGGGGGATAGGTTAGGAAGGAGCAAAATATAGTGAGTCTTTCACAGCATAAGTATTGTGGAAGGGTTATACATAATGATATGCATGTGGCCTATGTTGAATTGCTTGACTTCTTAGGGAGGGTAGGTGGGAAGGGAAGAGGGGAGAGAATTTGGAACTCAAAGTTTTAAAAACAGACATTCAAAAACAAAAAAAAAGTTTTTGCATGCAACTAGAAAATAAGATACACAGGCAATGGGGCGTAGAAATTTATCTTGCCCTACAAGAAAGAAAGGGAAAAGGGGATGGGAGGGGAGTGGGGTGACAGAAGGGAGGGCTGACTGGGGAATGGGGCAACCAGAATATACGCCATCTTGGAGTGAGGGGGAGGGTAGAAATGGGAAGAAAATTTGTAATTCAAACTCTTGTGAAAATCAATGCTGAAAACTAAATATATTAAATATTTACAGAACAACAACAACAAAAAAAGATCTAAGTTGTAGAGTTCTTTTTTTATATGAAGACAGAAAGGGTTTTCTAGGACCAAGATACAGAATCATAAGAAGTTTGTTCTGGTTAAAATTCATTAGCATGTTAAGCTGGTAAGAGAGAGGGTTTTCTTTGGTTTTGCTTAGTTATAGTGATCTAAAGGGCAGAGCACTGCGCTTGGGATAAAGAAGACTCATCTTCCTGAGTTCAAATCTGGCCTCAGACACTTGACACATGCACTAGCTGTGTGACCTTGGGCAAGTCACTTAACCCCAATTGGCCTGCCCAAAAAAAAACCAAAAAAATTTTAGAAATTAAAAAAAAGAAATTTGGTCTTCACAGTAGTTGTGAAAGTGTCTTTTCAATGTACAAACAGTGATATATTATGTAGGCTTTAGCTTATGCTGAAAATACATTTAGGGTATGAAAAGTGTAGCCCATGTAAGCTCATGTTAGGAAAAGGCAACAAAGTCATGACTTGGTTGGCCCAGGAATGAAACAAAGCTCAATGGGCCTTCCCTGATACAGCTTCCTGGTGTTCCCTGGCTATGTCAATGTGGCTTTCTGGTCACCTAGGGTCATAAAAGGTCTTGCCCACCCAGGGTTTGAATCCTTATGATTTGATGGATCCGCAACAACTACACAAATCACCACACTCTGCTGACTAGATGCATTTCCATATAGAGAAGGGACCATGTTTATGAAAACTAAGTGCCACCCTATCCTTGTTGGATATCTTGCTTTGTTAGGACTAAGTTTTTGCTAGATGTTCAATGACCTACAAGTGCCTCATTTCATCCCAACATTGAACCTAAACTAACAGGGGACCAGTGTCAGGTCTGCCCCTAAAAACATCTTATTGTTGAGACAATGCAGAACTTGCAACTATGCAATAAAGTGACTCAGACACCTTGGGCAAGTCATTTAACCCTGTTTGCCTCAGTTTCCTCATCTGTAAAATGAGCTGGAGAAGGAAATGGCAAGCCACTCCAGTATCTTTGCCAAGAAAACCCCGAATGGAGTCACAAAGAATAGGATATGACTGAAAAAGAACAAAGGTACCAGGAAGCAGCTGGTGCTGCCCAAGGCATTATATTTGAAGGACATGACATCATTACAGCATGGTTTTAGAAAGGACACAAGAGAGGTCACTTGATCTAGTAAGAATCAGATTTTGCTGAGCCAAAATGGCAACGAATGTCTTTAAGAAGTATGAGACTGTGCTGTGTGCATTCACAGGACAGTGATACCAAATTGTGTGACATCCTAGGAGAGTGTCAGTTATAACAAGCTGTGGGAGCTTGTGTGTATAACCTTTTAATCTCTGGAGGGTGATAGGAAAAGTATAAGCAACATTCCAGTAGTGACTAACCATTTCATCTAGTATCCATGAACATATCCCACCAGGAGTAAAAAAGCTTCAACAGTTTCTAAGGCATCATGGGCCAAACATTTCTGTGCACATGACTTTTCTTGCCAGGATCTACTCTGACCAAGCAAATTACCTAAAGGGCTTTGAACTTTGACAGAAATAAGGAAGTCTTAAGCTATATCTGAACACCCTCAAGAAGACCCATAGCCCTTTGAGCATTTCAATCACATACTGTCTGTCGGACATACCGGCTGGTGCAAAAGACTCACTAGAATTTTGCTGTGGCAAAACATTTGTGTATGCATACAATGTTAGTAGAAGTGATACCATTAGACTTTAACTGCAGATGTTTGGGGTAAGGGCCAGATTTACCTCTTTGAGACCTGTAATGGGGAGTCTCAAAAAATAGAGAGGACATAAAAACTTATAACCAGATTATGTCTTGGTTGAGAGGTTGATTGAAAAAGACCTACCACCTGGCTATGGTCTCAACTCAGAAAAACTCTTTATCAAAAGAAATATAATGTTGGAGCCCATTGATAAACAAGGGGATAGAGCTCTGCAAAGAAATCTTAGTGTGTTGCTGATAAATTGAGGGAAATCTATCTCATACAATATAGTAGAAGGATCAGTCAACTTGCCAGTCTACAAGATGGTCCTGGAGAGTGTTTGGAACAATACCCAGACAATAAACAACCTATTGTTTATTGGAGAGGGAGTTAGGCTAGGTCACCCACAGGAGGAAAGGGGTTAAGTAGACTCTTAGAAAAAGAGTCCTCTGAACAGTTGCAGAAAGACTGCCACTCTTAGATAAATGTTCAAAAGACAATGACTTAGATGAAGAAAAAAATGGGTGTTGGTACTTGCTAACCACCAGAGGATCAGAGACATCAGTCAAGTCTTTCTCAGCCCCAGGGGGCCTCTGTTCAGATTGGGGAGCAGGGCTGAACCTAGAGGCCTTCCTTTTCTTTACTAAGTCTCAAATTGTGAAGACACCTAGGGATCCAAGAGCAACCACAAAGCCTGGAAACAATGATAGATAGAGGGATAACACACATAGACACATACATATAGATATAGATAAATATATATCTATGTCTATAGATATCTATATGTAAATATCTATATATCTATATCTATGAAGCTATCTATAGTCAGCTTAAGACATGAGCTCATGATTGGGACCATAGGCTAGGAAGTCTGAGGATGCTACCAGAAATCCTGAGATATTCACAGTCCTAGGAGGTCACAGCAGAAGTGGCAAGCTGATTAGACAAGTGACCAAGCTTATATAGGATGCATTAGGAGAAATGGGAAAAGTTACCCATGGAGCCAAATGAAGCCATTTGGTGCAGGTTGAGTGGGCTTTGTATATGTAATTGGAGCATATGCTATTATGTGTTGCATATATGTTTGCTTTCCACATATACTTTTATTGCCATGGTATGTTTTAAAGATACATATTTTATGAATCTATCGTTATGGATATATTTTGGTGTGTGACCTCTGTACTTGGCCACCAAACATAATTGTCATGAGCTATTATATGTCTTTGTATTACATTGAGATTTGTGCCTAATAAATGTCATGATTTCATGTATGTCATTAATATGTATTATAATAATTAAATGTGCTAATGTATTAGGTATCTGTGTGTGCACTGTATTATCTATCAATTTATGTTGTTTATGATGCATGCTCAAAGATTTTCATGCATACCACATATAATTTGCTGGAAGAGCAAATTCTTCATGGTGGGGATTGTGGTGGAGAGGGAGGTTTTTCTTGAGTCAAAATACAGGATCAAAGCCAAGGGGCTCTGATGCTTACAAATATGCATTAATAAAGGCAGGAAATGGGAGCTAGGTAGGTGGAAAACAATAACCTTGCCTCCATATCTTACCATTTTGTTCTGACTCAAACTCACTGGCATGCTAAGCCTGAGTGGATCTTGGGAGTATCTAACACCTAATCAAGACCTAGTCCCTACAGCATGTATAATATCGACATGTCTGCATGTAGCCTGCTTTGGGAAGCAATAGAAGGGGGCCCCTTCTCTCCCCACCTCAAAAAATGTGTAGATGTTCTCTGATTGTTTCCCATTGGATTGATGTGTCGTGATGAAAATTTTTAAATTGAGCTTTGAGCTAGAATAAGAAAATTCTCTCTCTCTCTTCCCAGGTGGTAAGTGAAGTAAGAACTGCTGTTGTGGCTGCTTGCTACCAGCTCTTATCTCCCCACCAAGTCACCATGTGGCTATTAACACATGGTGCTTTAATATATTCTGTTCTTTCCTGATCTCAGGTGAATGAGTATTCAGAAATGGAACAGACTACATTATGACCTTGTGATCTTTGCTTCGAAAGGTCATAAGAGGTATCGGAAGTCCAGCAATTAAAGTCAGTAGGAAAGTCTGCCCATGGCCATAACAGCCAAATGTAGTGAGCAGCCATCCCTGAAAGCTGAGGGGTGAAGAGTGACCGGCTTGGTCCAACCTGGCAGTGAAGCAGTCCGGCAGCTGAGATGCTGTGTCCTTTAAGCAGAGGAGCAGTTCTTGCATTGACTGTGGCACACACAGAAGTGAATTGTGCGTGTGTGGGGAGATGGGGAGGGAAGGGATGTTTTTGTTTTGTGTTTACCTACTTTAAGTTTGAAGACACTGCCCCCAAGGATCAAGGTAGTAGAAAAGAGTGTGCTTCTCATATTAGATATTACATTTTGGCTCCTGCTATACCTTTTCAGTAAATATCCCCTGATTAAAAGCTAATTGTTGTTAATTGGTTAGTTGATATTAAGGAGAGGTCAGCAAGTGATTGATATTGGAGAGATATTGACTGGTTGGTTGATAGTGAGGGGAACAATAGCTACCTGGGCTCAAGTGATCTGAGCTACCAGTATTAGTGGAAGTTGGGAGAATGAGACCCGGTAACCAAGGCCTTTAATCTTCCCTAGACATAAGAGTAAAAATTAAAAAAAAAAAACAACAATCTTAGCTTTAGCGTATTCTCCCTGATTTTTATTGTGACTGTCAGCCTTCCTATATTGGGGAGAGGTTTTTACTATGTTGGATGAAGATGAAACTAAAGTGGTCAGTGGGTGACCCTGAAATTCCAAAAATTGGAAGCAGCAAGCAGAGCTAGCAGCCAATCCTATACCCAACAACCACCAGATCAGTGGGAACCAGCAAAGCAATGCACTTAGTAGACCCCATAAAACCAACATTCAGCCGAGACCCACTATATGCCCCACAGTTACCAACAAATTACTGGAGACCACTCACCACCAGCAGGGATCAGGCCCAGTGAGAACAATGTGATGATATCAGCAGAAGACATCAGTTGCCCTGCAGCATCAGAAATGTGAGTTACCCCCTATATGCAAGTGTATTAGCAAGGCAATAATCACAATGTAGACGATAGTTGTCAATGTGCCTATGTAGTTCTGTATCACCAAATATAAGAGACTCTCCATATAGAAGCTCCTCCCGTTACATTACATTATACCACTACATTATTTTGAGCTCCATTCATTTGAGCAGGGAGTGATGATATTGTTTTATATGCTTATTTTGTGTTATCCATGTTATATTGTTGTATGAAGTTCTGTTTACACCAGTTATCCCAAAATTCCTATTGATTGCGCCATTGACCTATGTAATGGACAAGAAAAATCTTGGGGCTGAATGTAATGATAATTTAAATTTGAAGATCTTTCCCACCCATTAATAGGCCTATGTGACCCGCTTACATCACAGGAAGTCTAAGTCACATGTAGTGGGAGGAGCTTGCTGAACTAGAGGAACTGGAAGGGTGGAGCAGGAAATTTTCAGAGCAGTTAGAGCTGGGGGAGAGAGAGCAGACATGTACTAGCTGTGCTGTGAGTGTGGTCGTTGATGGCAAGGCCCCAGCAGGGGGCAGGGAGGTTATGGAATGGAATCGTTCTCTGCTGTGATAATGCGTATTAATTTTTGCTGCTGTGATGGATTGGGCTTATTGGTTTGGGGATCTGGTTCTCTGGCGTCTAAATAAATGGTTTACTTCTACCTTGTGTATGGAGAGTCTCTTATATTTGGCGATACAGAACTACATAGGCACATTGACAACTATCGTCTACATTGTGATTATTGCCTTGCTAATACAGCATGTGCCCTGGGTACACATGTTCCTTACTTGTTCCAATTAGTGATCCCCCAAATGATAGTGTGTGTATTTGTAGCATGGTGTGCCTGAGATTTATAAGAGGAATGTTCTGTTGCGACTTTTCTTACTATACTTTTCCATTTTGCTTTGAACTAATTGCACCCTTCAAATGACTAGAAAAAAGAAACATCAGTGGGAGCTTATGGACTATTGTTTTAAGTGGATATGGACCCATAGAATTCCTTGAACCTAGGGGAGTTATTCTGGAGGCCCCATATATGAAAAGGAGGGATGCCCCAGATGCTATACTTTCTTGAGATGACCTTGTTAATACAAGCTGGTCACATACTTGGGCAGCTAAGTGAAACAGTAGATAGAATGGTGGATTTGGAGTCAGAGATTTGTTGTTCAATGGCTACGGTTTTCTTGATTTGCCATTTCCTGCTCTAGCAGATTAAGTCAAACAGGGTTAAGTGACATGCCCAAGGTCATACAGCTAGTAAGTATCTGAGGCTGGATTTGAACTCAGGGCTTCCTGACTCCAGCTCATAATGAATCCACTGAGCCATCCAACTGCTGCAGAATCCTCATCTGTGAAATGGGAACAAGAACAGCACTTTCCTCCTGGGGTTGTTTGAGGATTAAATGAGTGGACACATGGAAAGCACTTTGCAAACCCTAAAACACTATATAAATGCTATTATTATCTTCAGGAAGCCAGGCCACTGTGCAATTTCTAGGGGGCTTCCTCTAGCATATACTGGAAAAGTATAAATAGCAAAAGATCTTCTCTTCCCCATGGCGCCATTCCTATGCTGAAGCATCTAAGATTATTTGGGTTAGAAGGGATGAGAGGAACCCTCTGAATAAGAGATTGAGAATCGAAATTCTCAGAATTGATTGTTTTGTTTGGAAGGGGCAGCCCAAAACCCAGACCTAGGGCTCAGTCTTACGCTCATATCCATGACATTCTGGGGGCCTGGGCCAGCAGTCCCAAGATGAGATAAAAAGGGCAATGCACATATTGGTGGAAGTCAAGGAGGTGGGGGGAGGGGGGAGAGGAGGTAGCCTGGGAAATGTGGCCGTTGTCCCTGAATCCTCCCCCCTGTGCTTCAGAGGCAGCAATGACCAGCAGAAAGGGACATGCTACACTATGAGTCCAGGGTCCCAGCTCTGGGGTTGATTCTTGTTTCCAGTCCTCTGAGATGCCAGGTCAGTAGCTCCCACTGGGGAGCCAGGGAAGGGGAGAGTTGGGACCAAAATTAGAGGAATCGAATCGCAAAAACACAACCACCTCCAGGCAGCCATGCCTCAGGGCCCCCTGCATTTGGAATCTTGGAATCAGTCAGACTCAGAGCACCTTCAGACTTTCCCAGAGTTGTTCCATGGTGGGGGAAGGGCAGTGGGCTGACAGGGCAGACAAAGCCAGTCCAGCTGCACCTCAGGCTCCTTTGACTGGTTCTAAATTAGCCTTGTGCTCCCCATGCTGTGCTCCCTCCCCCCTTCCCCAAACTGCAGGCTCACCAGCACATGCAGGGTTAACTCCCAGTCTCTCTGGCTCTAACAGCCTGCCTGGGAGTGGGGGTGGGGGGGGACAGGGGGCGTGTCTGTCGGGAAGTATGGATTTCTGCAGTGGTTTTACTGGAAAAGCTCTAGTCAATGGTGGGGGGGGGGGGGTCACCATGGCAACTCCTGGCTATGGGAACAGGTTGGTTGGTGGGAGTAAATTCTTCCAGGAGCCCAAGGGAGGGAAAGGGAACCCTGTGGGGGTCTCCAAGGGGTCCCTTATCTCCTTAAGAGACTCAAGCTGACTAGTAACTCAATATCCCACCCCTTTCCTGTCCAAAATGCTTCATCCTGTTCCAGAGGTCTCTGAACCTTCCAACCTCTCTCTACCCCCCTTTTCTCCACACATTCACCTCCCCCTTGCCCTCCTGACACTAAGAACTACCAGAAATGGACTAGCTACCAAAGAGAGTTGGTAGGATTTCTTAGAAGTGTGTTAAAGTCAGGAGGGATGTTTGTCTCCTTAGAATGGTTTCAGGGGTGAGGCTACAGGGACATAGAAATGGCCTTTCAGAAACTTCCAAGCCTGGGGATTCTAGGATTTCCTTCTTGAGCCTAAAAAACGTCATCCCCACCAAACCCTAATCCAGGAGGAATGAAGCCTAGGATCCAAAGCTTCCATCACAGCTCCCGAACTACACACACACACACAAATCACACACACACACACACACACACACACACACACACACACACACACACACACGCTCACTCACTCCTTCCCCTCCCAAGGAAAGCTATCCTCTTGGGAATGAGAGGACAGAGACCTTAATGGACAATTCATCAAGAAAGTCCGACTTTGGAAGTGTGGGAAGAGAAAAAGTCAGTGCTCAGCATCCCCAAGGACCCAGGAATCTTTTCCGAGGACACCCTTATCCTAACACCCTGGGAAAATCTCTGTAGCTACCAACATCTAAAATCCTGACAGGTTCCCTCATCTTTGCATCTGCAGAGATCACTGATACTAGAGAAACACTCATGTCTTATGGTGATTTCATCCTACTGTTCTCACTGGGCCTGCTCTTTTCTGTTTGTGGATCTGGTTACAGCTGAAGCTGGCAGAGGGGGACAGAGCATTCCTCTCATTTTCCTAGCAAACAAACAAGAAATACAGCCTAGAGGGCATGGAGGGGCCAAGAGCCCTTTGGGAATCACCTAGGGCTCCGTTTCTCACTGTAGTTGGTAGGGTGCTATATTTAGAGGCAGGAAAACCCGGTTCCAAATCCTGAGAAACTTGCTAGCTGTGTGGCCATAAGTAGGTCACTTAACCTTTCTGTGCCTCAGCTTCTTCAACTGTAAAATGTGGAGATTGGATTCAATGGCCTCTAAGACCCCCTTCAAGCTCTAAATCTATAATGCTATAAATATGAGGTGAGAGGATAGCCTGGATATGGGTGTAGGATAAGGGGAGGAGAATGGAGGAGGAAGAACACCAAGGCACAGTGCTGTGCCTTTGAGCTCACAGCACCTCATGCTAGGGCCCCAAGAAACCTATTTTCATATTGATCCAACCCTTTCCAGCTTCTTTCTTACCATTCCTTGAGGTTAAGAACCAAAAAAGCAAGAGAAAAAGAAGTGTTAAGATTAAATTAAGTCAGACTATATTCCTCCTAAAGTGATATAAACCCACTGGACCCCATCCTTTGAGGATAACTCAGCCTTTAAAGCAATCTCTCCAAAAATAAAAATAAAAAAAAAAAAACAGTTTAAACCCCTTACTATGTTCTGAGTACTAGTTGGAGGATGCGGAGGGGCCAAGATACACCATCGTGCCCTATAAGCCCCTCCTGTTAGGGGATAACAGGCAGCTCCCATAACACACTGGTTTCCTTCCTGGTTTGGCTGGTGGTTGGGCCCCAGTTTCCCAGCCAATCACTGAAACAGTTAAGCTGACTGAATGCTGGGTTTATTGATCCGAGGTTCCTCCCCATAATAAAGATGTCAAGCCTAGTTGTGTTTAGGGAAAAGCCTCTGAGCCCCACCCCTCCCATTCCACCCCCATTTGCTGCTTATGCACTCCCCACCTCCCATCAGCAGATCTGATCTGCCAAATCTAGATAAAACATTTGGGGGAGATAAGTGCTGCATATAAATAATTAAGGTCACATATATATTCGCCAACAAAAAAAAGTTTAAAAAAACACATTCCGGGAATAGCCGCCTGCTTGGGGCCCAGATAGGGCTTTGAGAGGCCCGTTTAGGGGGAGGAGGCTAGAGAGGAGGTGGAGGAATGGTGGGAAAGCTCCTTGGAGTGGTGTCTGTCCCCCGTGTTATAAAGTCTCTATTTTTCCATAGGGAATGGCAGCTGCTGTAGGTGGTGAAGAGGGAAGCCCTCTAACCTACCTCTGGGCAAATAGTTATTTTTAGCCTCTCTCCTGTTTACTCTGGGGTCTCTCTGATCTATACCTACACTTTGGGGAGGGCTCTTAGCTTAAGTAAGCTGCCCAAAGGGTGAAATGTTCTTCCCAAAGCTGCTGAAGAAAGTACCTAAATTGTCAGGTCTGGGAACTAGGTAATTGTCCTGCGACTGCCTTCCCTCTTTGAACAATATACACTATATTTTCTCTGGGACAGCTTACCTGATCCTCTGACTATCCAAGCATTTCCATGATCCCAGTCATTGGGATCCCAAGAATTTTCTTTATCACAGTGTGATAGGCACTATGGGTTTTATGGGCACATGCAGTTTGGGATCCTAGAGAGGCAGCTATTACTAAATTCAAGATTCTAGGGGTAACCATGTGAGTGCCTAACACTGGTGTATGAGCCCCCACTAGTGTGCTCTCCCTTAATAATAAAGAAATAGATTAACTTCTTCAGCAAAGACATTTATTAAAACAACATAGCAAGAACCTTACAAAGCATTTTCAGTCAATTAATAAACATTTATTAAGCACCTGCTAGGTGCCAGGCACTGTGCTAAGCACCAAGGATACTAACAAAGACAAAAGATAGTCCCTGCTCCTATTTCCCTTAAAAATCTGGGGTGCACTCTCCCACAAATGCCAAGTCTTTGGAGGAAAGAGTGGGCATGAACTTAGAGTGATAATGAGGCACACATGTAGGAACACAAACAGCAAGAAAATATACAACTCAAACTGCAGGGCTTCAGTTCTCTTTCTTTCTCTGGAGGGAATCTGGCCTCAGCCTTCTTCTCCCCCTACTGTTTCACTTGGTGGTCTCATCAGCAACCATGATTTCCACTATCATCTCTATATGGACTATTCTCAAATCTACTTATCTAGTCCTAACTTCTCTCCTTACTTCCCAACCCATTTCTCCAACTGTCTATTGAACATCTTGAATTGAATTTCCTGTAGACATCCTTAAATATATCCACAACTGAACTCCTCTTTGCCCCTACCAAAAAAAAGACCCCCAAACCAAACCCTTCTTGGTTTCAAACTTGCCTACTAAGGGCACCACTATCATCCTGGTTATCTAGGCTTACAACCTAGGTATCCTTAACTTTCTTTCATTCCCTGTATTCACTCTATTGTCAAGTCCTGTCTTCTCTATCTTCATGGGAATGAAGGGAAAGAAGCATTTATGTAGGGCTTACTGTACACCAGGCACTGTGCTAAGCACTTTAAAATTATTACCTTATTCGCTCCTCACAACAACCCAATACAAAATCCTGTCTGGAATTCAGAGTTTTTTATAACGTGTCCCTTTTCTACCTTCCCAGGCCTCTTTTACCTTTCCCAATATATTCTGCGATCCAAGGACACTGGCCTTCTGGACGTCCCTCACACGAGAAACTCCATCTCCTGACTCTTTGCATTAACACTAGCTGTACTCGCTTCTCATCTCTGCCTCCTCGCTTGCTTCAAGTTTCTAGCCCTTGTTCTGTTATTAATCTCCAGTTTGTCTTGTATTTATCTTGTTTGCTTGTTGACTCCACCATTAGACTGTGAGCTCTTTCTGCTGAGGGATTGTTTTTGTTTTTCTTGGAATCAGCAGTGCCTAGCAGAGTGCCAGGCAAACAGAAGGCACTTAATAAGTGCTTGTTTATTCGATCAACATGATGATGAACCACAATCCCTCCAGATGGAGAGGTGATAGTCTCAGAGTACATACCAAAACATGTTTTTGTTGTTGTTGTTGGCTTTAGACATGGCCAATGTAGGAATGTTTACTTTGACTGTACATCTTTATAATAGGGGTTTTGTTTTTCTTGCTTTCTCAGCAGGGCATGGGGGAGAGGAAGAGAAAGTGGTAAAGTAACATTTAATTTTTTTATAATGCTTGTTGATTGTATTGACCAATAATCATCACCTCCCTCCGTTACCATAGAATCAGACAATTTCATAGTTGCAAGATACCTCAGTGGCCGTTTAGGCTAACCTAGACCTGGAAGGATTTCCCATTATAACAAATCTGGCAAGCGATCATCCGGTCTTTGCTTAAAGACTTCCAAGGCAGGGAACCCACATTTGAGGCCCCAGGAAGCCCATTTCATTTTTGGAAAGCTTTTCCTGATGTCAAATTTGCTTCTGTAAGAGAGGGTGAATGTGATCCTCCTTACCATTCAGTTGATATAGTCACATGATTTAAATCATAGATGGTGACTAATGACACACTATATGAACTGTAAAAATGTGGTTACACCTGGTCATCCCTTTACAAGATATGAACATTTCTCTCAAACAAAATAGAAAGCAATTGGCTGAGCCAATAGATTAACTACACTTCTGTGGGCTTTAAAAAACTGTTCCCTGAAGAGTTAAAGGTATTGAAAAAAGAGAAAAAGAGAAGAGAATTTCTTTCTTTTCTTCCCCCACCCCAATCAGCCATGAAGTCTAACAGCTATTTACCCAGAGGGAGACATTCCAACCAGTACTTTCAAATTTCATGATTTTGAGAGAGTTCAAGGCGCAATTGAAAGAGCATATTTCAGATAACATATTTCAGATTAACAAAGATCCAGAAAGGCAGTTACTCTAGAGGGAAAGCAGTTTTGAGGAATAAAATGCCTGGCATCAGAGAAGACAGTCAGCTATAGACCAGGAGAGAGCTAGGCTGGCAAACAAGAGTTGAACCATGGAGAAGAGCAGACCCTGGAAACTCAGCTGAGCCACATACCCAGAAGAGATGTTCTACTTGAGGGTGGCTGCATGAGTATTCTACAAAGAGAAAAAGGACCTGGCCTTGAAGTTCCAGAATGATACATGTTCTTCTCTCACACTGTAATATGTGCCCACTCTTCCAACGGATGCTCTGTGTATTTGTGAAATAGTATGTACCCCAGGTTTATGGGAAGAACATTTTGCAGCTACTATTCTTGCCATGCAAATCCCAGGCATTTGAGTAAATGTTTTTTGCTTTTCCCTCGCTGTGTCTATTAGTTGATTGTTTATTGGAAGCATGGGGCATATGGGGTGTTCGAGGAAGACTAGCGCTTCTGGTGGGAGGTCTTGCTGAGCCCTTTTCAGGGCTGCTCATCTACTTTTTGTATCTACCTGGCGTTCAACTTTCACCTATGGCTCCAAGAAGCTGTAGCATGCTCTCGGCAGATAGGCTAAACCAAGTTGAGGGTAACAAACAGGCCTCAGACCTATCAGTAAGTTAGAGGGATATCTACCCCAAATATGTGAAGACTTTCCCCAGCTGAATATGTAAACTCAGCTAACGGAGGTAGTGTGGAACACGTGGAGCTTGGTCAGACATCCAAGACACCAAGGTCATCCACTACATGCCAGGCCATTGCCAGTCATCTTAACTTTTGTCTTGCCACTGGACTTCAATGACTCTGGAAGAGAGAGCAAGGCTGATGACTTTACACAGCTCTGTCTCACTTAAATCCAATCCACAAACAAGTCAAGACATCACCTGTGATGTCATTGGGCTTCTTCAAGAATGAAGGACAAACAACAATATTGGAAGCAAATTCAAATATTTGAAGGCAGTTCTCATATCCTCCTTAGTCTCCTCTTCTCTAAGTGAAATATCTCTAATTTTTAAAAAATGATTCTTATATGAAATGAACCCAAGATCCCTTCACTATCATGGTCGCAACTCCTCTGGATAATCTCCTGCTTATCAATACCCTTCTAAACTGTGCCTGTCAGAACTGAATACATTACTCTAGATGTTGTCTGACAGAGAACAGAAGGATTATCACTTCCTTATTTCTGGAAGCTAGGCTTCTCATAGTGTAGTCCAAGCTTGCATTAGTTTTTTGGGCTCACTTCGAAGTGCTGACTAATGCTGAGCTTTCAGTCCAGACTGCTACCTAACCATGCCTCTCCCATCCTCCACTTGTGAAATTGAGGGGTTGGGACCCCTTTAAGTCTTTACATTCAGCCCAATGTTCATGCCTGTCAAGATCATTTTGGACATCGACTATCCAACTATCCTTCCTAGTTTAGTGTCATCTACAAATTTGATGACCATACCATCTATTCCTTTATTGAATTCATTGATAAACATGAACCATAATAACACAGGGGCAAGCACAGATTCCTGGGATAATCTGCTAGAAACCTGTTGTCAGACTGACATGGAAGTATTAACAATTATTCTTATAGTCATTGGATCACAATCCATTATTTCTAAATCCACCCAACTCTATTTTGTCTGTATGTCAATGTTCTCCCCACCATAGAGTCTATATTACTCCATCTTTTCTACAAAAAATGGCAGGAGATGTTTTATCAGTTGCTGTGCTAAAATGTAGGGAATCTATATCTGTAGCCTTTCCCTCCCTGTTTAGAAACCCTGTCAAAACAAGTAAATGATTTGAGTCTGGAAGGGCCTGTTTTTGATGAAGACAGTTGAATCACTGCTTCCCTTTCTAATTTTTCATCAGCTGTCTTTTAAATGGGCTGTTCTAGAGTCTTCCCAGGACTAGATGTTAAGATCGCTGACCTGTAGTTTTAAAGACTCTGTGTTCTCTCTCTCTCTCTCTCTCTCTCTCTCTCTCTCTCTCTCAAATCAGAACACTTGCCATTCTCTATTCTTGTGCTGCCTCTCCCATTATCTGTGATCTTTCAGGTAGGGGTGACAATAGCTTAGCATTTACATCTGCCAGTTCTTTCAGCACCTGAGCAAGTAATTCAGCTGGACCAGGTGGGCTATATTGTTCAGAGGTTACTAGGTGTTCTTATGCTATGCTGCTTTTCCTTATCTTGGGCTAACTCCCTATTAGCCATTTCTGGTACAAAGGTCTTTCTCCTTGGCAGAGAAAATACAACCAAAATACAAACTGAGCACCTAGGCTTTCTCTCCACTACCAGTTATCATCATTCAATCTAACCCAAGCAAATGTCCTTTCCCTTCTTTGTTCTTTTCCTTTTCTCCTAATATAACTTAAAAAAACCCCACATTTTCTTAGTTTCTTTTGCAAGCTTCAGTTCAACCAATATGCTTTTATTAATCATCTACTCTGTGCCAGGCTTAGCACTGAGAATCTGAGGACAAAAGTAAAAGTTTCTTCCCTCAAGGAGCTTCTATTCTAATAGGGGAAACAACATCATATGTGTGTATACATATAAAATAAATGTTTATTGACTGACTGGCCATCTACATCTTTCCTTATGCCCCTCAGCTGCTAGTGCCTACCTTCCCTCTCTAAACTACCAGGGAGTCACTTGGATTTATGATACATGTGCATATACACTCTCATACTCACACACACACACATACACACACACACACACACACACACATACATACATGTGCCCCAAGCAGAGTCCTTTACTGATACAGTAATTATTAGAGGTCGAATGGTGTAGTAATAAGTACCTTGAATTTTGAATTATATTATGTGAGTCCTAATTCTGACACCTCCTACCCGTGTGACAGGGTATGTTGCTAAATCTAAGGTTAAAGACTGCTCAACCTCAGTTTCCCCATCTGTAAAATGGGAATAATGCCTGCTTTATTTGCTTCACAGGGTTGTGGTGAGGAATGCATAAAGTATAAACTTTAAAGCTTATACATTGCAGGCTGCTATTATATAGGAGAGGCAGTACAATTATTGTTTGTTCTTCGTTGTCAAAAAGGACTAATGACACTGCAAGGGTGATGTCTTAACTTAGAAGTGAATTGGGTTTAAGTGAGGCAGAGCTGGGCAGTGTAGTATGGTAGATGGAATGTTAGACTTAGACTCAGGAAGACCTAGGTTCAAATCCTACCTCTTACTAGCTGTGTGAACATGGGCAAATAACTTAACCTCCCTGACCTCATCTCTTTATTTCCTCATCTGTAAGATCCAGATAATAATAACTGTAGTACTGAACTCAAAGGGTTATTGTGAAGTTAAATGAGAAAATTGATATTAAGGTGCTTTATAAACTTCCAACTGCAATATGAAGGTCAGTTGTTTTTTATTGCTATCAAGCCCTGGTATCCTCCTCACCTTTGAACCTGCTCACAGTAAATGCATCATTTACTGGCAGGTGGTGAATAGTGACTACCTGATCTCCATTATTCAGAGGTAATAAAAAACTTATACTGTAGTATGATTCCTAGAATGATTTCCTAAGGGTTTTAGACCTTGGAATAAACCACAAAATTGGTTTAAACTTCCTTCTGTGGAAATGAAAAAGAAATGCCTAGCTTCCACCACATGGTGTGTTCAGTCCCTCCCCAGGGCTGAGGAAGTAAACATGTTGACCTACCTTTACCTTGCTCAGGAACCTACCATGACTCCCTATTGCCTGAATCTCATCAAGGAGGCAGAATGTTATAATGGACAGAGTGATGCACTCTGAGGAAACAAAAAACTTGGGTTCAAATCCTGGCTCTATTTACTATCTGTATAACTTTGAACAAGTCACTTGAGCTCTCTGACACTTAGAACCATGAGTTTTAAAAGCAGAGAGGCCAACCTTCTCATTTTACAGATGGGGAAACCAAGGCCCTCTTTATCTGATGTCATAAGTCACAGGTCATATGTGTAGAGCCGGAAGGGAACTTGGAGGCCACCTTTTATTTTACAGATAAGAAAACTGAGGCCCAGAGAGCTTAAGTGACTTAATTCGCCTAGGCAACTCAATAAGTTTTTACATCTATAAAATCACAATTATGATGTTTATAGGACCTATGATAATGTTACGCTGTATGTAAAGTACTTTGTAGTTATAAAATGCTATAAAAATGTCAGATATTATTGTCAAGGCTGAACTCATCCCAGTCCTCTAATCTCCTGGTCCCACCCTATGTTATCAATTTTATTTCCCATTATTACCCCCAATATATACTTTCAGCTTGTTAGGAATATTTCCTCATTTCCCCCTTCATATTCCCTGCTCTTTCCTACGTCCATAGTATTGGCTGTTTTCTCTTCCAGAAATGCTTCATTCCTTCCCCTTATGGAAATCCTATTCATCCTTTTAGGCCCAGCTGCTGTATCATTTCCCAAGCTTTCTCTGACTACTTCAGCTTTCATTGATCTTTCCCTTTTCTGACCTCTTGTTGTAATTGTTTGATGACTAGCAATGGCTATTTAAATCTTTCCAGTTATGTCATAAACTCATTGAGGGAAAGACCTTGTTTTATATTTCTTTATCCTCCTTAACACCTAACAGCACCCTGCTTATAATACTCCTTGATTGATAACCTCTGAGGTCACATTAAACTTCTTTTCTGGCTGCCTTCCTTCTGGACCAATCATTCATGTTCTCCCCACCTAGTAAGGCATTTCTCCATGACTCATAAAGTAGCATATTAGAAGGGGCCCTAGATTTGGAACCAGAATCCCTGGGAACAAATCTGGGCTCTGCTTCCTTCTGAATGGGAGACCTTAAACAAGCCACTTAAATTTTCTGGCCTCAGTTTCTTCACCTGCTAATGAAGGAGTTAGCATATATGATCTCTGAGGTCCCTTCTAATCCCCAATACTATGATCCTAATTGCCTGTGAGACATAACATCTATTTATTGCATCCTATGCTTGGCCCCTTTTCTTCATATGTATATATGTTTACATATTTACACATATGTTATTTATAATCCTCTAATAATCCCTCCTATTCTCTAGAGTAGTCTTTAAATCCAATGAGCCCTGCCAGCATTGACCCTCATCAATTCCTTGGGAACAGTCTCCCAAAAGTCAACCAGTACCTACCCATAGCTGCACCAAAGTCTGCCTCTTCAGCATCGAACTTTACATTGATTTTGGTCATCCCTGCTGCTAAGATAGGAGCTGAAGACCTTCAGTAGGCCTGTGACCAAGGTCCCCAATCCCCCTTTCCCTAATCCCTTCCTTTTCTCAAAGTGCCACTAATCCCTATTCCTAATACTTTAAAAGTTAATATTCTTTCCCCAGACTTTCCAGGTCCCATGTCATTCTCCCTGGCTGAGGAGACAACTTGAATAGCCTTTTTGAGGCATTCCCTTTGATAGGACCCAAAAGTGTAGAAGAATGGACTTCGTCCTTATAGTATATCTTATAAGAATATAGACTCATGGGATTTCATGGGATTCCATAGTCCTTTCTGCCACCTGGTGGGGGCTGGAGGAGGGGGAAGAGGGGAGAAAAAAGGAGTCTGGGATGAGGGTGGTGAAGGAGGGGGAAGAGGAAGTGGAGAAAAGGGAAGCAGAGTCTGGGATACAGGGGGACCCTCCAGGTATTAAAGTCAGCTTATTGTTTCAAAGTGAGGGGTTAAAATGTAATGAGCCACTTGTATACTATAAAATACAATAAAACAACTATGGTAATAACAAGAAATTAAGAGTACAGATTCTAAAGTCAAAAAAATATTAAATGTTACTCCCCTCTGGCTTCACAGTCACTATGGCAACAAGTTACACTAGGTTAGGAATTCAAGATGATCTTCTCCAAAGGCAGTAGAGCTGGAATGTAACATTTGATACAGTTTCCACTTAGGCTGAGCCTCTTATAATCCCATCCTCAGTCTAGATACTCCCCATCGTCAGCAGCCCTATTACTGACTATCCGCACAAAACAAATACGATTCTTAGCATATCCCACCCCTTGGTGGCAAGGTCCCGAAAATTGTCTAAGGGAACCTTCTAACAGTAAAATAATATTAACCCTGGCCCCTGGAGAAAAAGCGTAATACAAATAATGAAAACCTGAATTTAAACAATTTTCTGTAAAAGTGGGGAGTAATATCAAGGGCATTTCATAGTAGGTCCTCTGGTATAGGAACAATCATGGTGGCTGGAAGCAGTACCAGAAACATCAGGTCTACAGCATAGAAAATAACATCTCCAATACCATCACCAATCCCATCACAGGTGTGGGACATCTGTATTAAGGAAATTAAGAGGCCATGGGCCTCTTGTACAAGACCAGTCCTGGGCTTGCATTAACTCCAGGGCTTGCCCCAAATCTACTGTTAGTCACCAGATACCATCTGCGTTGTTCACCAGCCACACAGTTATCATAAGGGGAGTTTCCAAGCCACAATGACTCAGACATATGGCCTCTAGTCCCCTCCTTCCCTCCCCTCGACCAAAGTCTTGCAGTTAAAAGTGTATAAGCCTCAGGGGAACCCCAACCATTGCCCTAGGAAGACTCATTCCAACAGTCCCTCAAATCTGGGTACAAGGACTTAGGTGGCACTAAATGACTAGGTGGAGAAAGGGATTAACCAGATAGGGTAAAGCTTCTTAGGGCTTTCCAATATTTTGGCAGGACAGAAGGACCCTTGTTGCCTTGGTACCTCAGATACTCCAATGTAATTTTACTAATACCCCTCCTGTAGGTTGACCATCAATCATCTTGTCCATTCTGTTTCAAAAGCCACACCCATAGCTCCTTACAGGAAAGAGTATCATCACCCTCCACCCATTTAACTTGGCAGCAGGCAACATGCCTCCTCCCATCATCCTCAGACTGCCTATTTAAGTGGACAGTCCAATTTGCCCAGAAAGCTGCTGGGGCTGTTCCAATCTTCCACTCAAACTTCATCAACTGGTATGCCAAGGCCTCTATGGTAGTCTGGCATGGAAGATCCATGGCAAAACCCGGGCACCATTCAGGTAGTGCTCCACCCAAAAGGCAAAACCTAATTACATCCAAAAAAGGTTGGTCTTAAGCAGGGAGAGGAAGATTGTGGGGAGAGAAGATAATCTAGTCCATCAAACTCATATCTTTGAAAAATTTCACACACATACACACACACACAACCAACCCTTTGTCGTCCTCCATCTTTATGGGACCAGGTATGCAGAACTACACCCCATTTTATCTTCCTATAAAAGGACACAGGGCAAGCCCCATCTGGAACCTTTAATTGATTCAACTGACTTTGAAAAACAAATCATCTGTAAACTTTCCCAGCCAATGGAACTCTGCAATTGATAACTCTAAATTGCACCCCACACACACACCCCTTTATTACTCATTGTTTTAATGATTCATTGGCTTGCAGTTTAAATTTCTCCCACAATCATGCAAGTTCTTGATGGTAAGAAAAAAAATAGCCTGCCCATTCTCTAACTCCCCCATAGAGGAGTCACTTCCTGAAAAGTAGTATTCTTACCCAAGATTCTCTTACCACCTGTTCCAATTCCTACTCATGAGCATCCCTGCTCATATTTTCCTCTTTATAGCTCTTGTCTTGCAAGAGGGTTTAATATATCCTCCAATCTTCTACCTGTTAACTATTAACCCCAATCTTCATTCACATTTGCCCTTTTCACTTTTGTAATTACCAGGCCCATTTATCTTTCTTCTGCCCTCAAGGCACAGTTTTGAAAAGAGAAAGCTCATTTACTTCTGCCTCTAATTGCCTAATATGCAAAGAAAAGCTATCTCCATTCTCCTTGCTAGCAAAGCAGCTTTTTTTTCAAAGCTATCAATAAGAGTCATAGAATTCTTGATTCTGCTATAACTTTATTGTCTCTAGCAAGGTCTTCAAACATCCATCATGCCAATTGCACAGGGTCAACGGGAGTTTTCTCCTTTTCCCACTGAAAGGTCTGGCTATAAATTCTCAACAATGTTTTAGTTACAGAAAACGAGAGACCTGTATCTGGCCATCCACTCACCCAGAGCTCTCTTTCTTTCACACACTCTTTCCCTCACTTAAAAAAATAAATTTAACTTCAAGGCCATTACAAAAAAAAAAATGCCTGCCAAATATTCCAGATATTCGGGGCCAGAGCTAAGCCTAAAAGTATTGGCTTGGAGGAAGGGAAGGGGTGTTTAAAATGCAAAGTACTCATGGACCATAAAAAGCAATAAAACAACTTTACTAATAAAAAGACATTTAAAAATATGGTTTCCAAAAGAAAATAACTAAAACATTACTCCACTCCATTGTCACTATGGCAACCAGTGACACTAGGTCAGAAGTTCTGCAAGGTATTCCTGTAGGCAGTAGGGGATCAGGTATAAGCTCTTACCCATTGCTCCTCTAGGCTGGGCCTTTTATACTTCAAGTGGCAAAGAAGGCAAATCTCCTCCCCACCCCCTTAAAGAGCCAGCCCAGTCTACATGCCTCCAGAGCTACTGCCCATTCCCTGGGCCTGGTTGCAAAGAAGAAGAAAGAGTAGAGAGGATATATGGGAGGAGATGAAAGGCAAAAGAGAGAGATTCAGGGGATGTGGGGGCTCTGTAACTTGGCCACTCATCCTCAGTAGTGACTCCCAGAGCCTCATTTGCTGCTGCACGAAACAAATCCAGCTCCTACCACAGCCCCCAATACCTACCCTCCCCATCACACTAATCTGTACCAAAGTCTGTTTCTTCATCCTCAAACTCTGCTGACTATACCTATCAAGTTGATAAACTTTCTAAGCACCATTTAAGCCTCCCACAAACACCTATTGAATATCAGTGCCCATCATCTGACAATAGGGCGCCTTTATTGGATCTTTCCCTGACCTCCCCTACATGCCTCATCCTCACTAAGTCTCTTGAAAAGGCTGAAGGTGGAGGTAGTCTCTTTGGGGTTTAGGATCAAAGTTAGGATGGCCTCCAGCGTAGGAGAAGGCATATTGCAGAGTGGATCCAGGCCTTGAAGAATTTTAGAGGAATTTGTACCCTTTGTGTTTCCCCCCACATAAGGAGTGACAGCAGCCTGAGTTCCTGGATGCTCATCAGCTTGGCCCCCTGGCTGGGTCTCCCAGGAGCAATGGGTGGTAGCTGCAAAGAAGAAAATTTAGGTTCGATGTCAGAAAAAACAGCTGCTAACAGAGCTGTCCAAAAATGGGATGGGCAGCCTCCAGAGGTGATGGGTTCCCCCGTTTTGCAGGTCTTCGAGGAGGGACTGAACAATCACTGGTCGGGTATATTATAGTGGTGTTTCCTTTCAGGTATGGGCTGAACTGGAAGGCCAATAAGATCCCTTCCAACTCTGAAATTCTGTGATTCTACGATTCCTTTGGGGGAGGTGGTCCTAATGTGGTGGGTAGCACCACCCCCCAACTCCTATGTGTATATATCCCATACGGAAGAAGGAGCCTGAGGAGAGGGCCTGGTGGGCAGGCAGGGAGGCCCTAAGGAGGAGAGAACAGAGCCATCCTTACCCTGCTTCTTAGTCCAAGCTCAGTAACAGGAAGCCAGCTGGTCTGAGTGCCGGTAAATGAGATCCTGGAGATTAGAGGTCTCTCTGCCTAATCAGAAACTGCTTGAAGTTGGAGGGTACGTTACTGGAAGAAGGAGGAGTAAATAAAGTCAAACTCCTAACATATGGCCCCCTTGCTGTATGGGAAACTCAGCTCTGCTGGACATACTGTTTGTGTTCCCCCGAGTCAGGGAGGTTCAGTTTGAGGGGAGAGGAAGGGAGGGGATGATTGTAGTGGCAGAGTTCGTCAGGGACCCAGCACGGGGGGATATTGCAGATGCTAGTATTTCCCTATCACATTCTCTCCCCAAAGACACTCTACTTTCTAAGGGAGGGCTCTTGAGGGAGGGGGATATCCTAAGACCTCTCTTCTGCTCCCCTCCCTCCTCCCAGTAGCTACTGTTCCTGGAAAGTCTGCTTTTTCCCAGCAAAGCAGAGTGGGTTGGGGATGGGGTGGGGGTTGACGTCCCATTGGATAGATTTTCCAGGATTCCAAACCCACTTGGCTGGAGGTGAAGTGACCCCTGGAATGAAGAGCTTTCTTTCTGTTCTTTAAGTTCTCTGAAGTGGAACCCCAGCATTCCCACCCCCACCCCAAGTTCCCTGTGAGTCTCCCTTTGGAGCCCTGATCAGTCAAAATCCTTATGTGATTTTCTCCAATACCTTTTTACTCCATAGGGAAAAGGGACTAAAACTCTAGGCTTAACCATAGCTCTTCTGCCCCATTCCCCATTCTCCCACCCCAGCAGCAAAGGATGAGACCAAAGGATCTGGCTCTGTCTCTTGCATGGACTAGAGCAGGACCAAGAAGCAGGCAGCTGTGCACTTGGCCCGATTCTCACTGGCATAAATAAATGATGACTGGGCTGGGGGAGTAAGTTAGGGAAAATTTAAGGAATATAGAAATTGGTAATGTGGTATAGCTGAAATAAAACTAGATTTGGAGTCAGGATCTGGTTTCAAACCTCAGTGAACTGCTTAATAGCTGTATGACCATGGGCAAGTAATTTCTCTTTTCTGAGCCTCAGTTTCTTCATCTGTAAAATGAGAGAGTTGGGTCAAAGGCTTCTTCCAGCGCTACAGCTCATACTTCTATCCTTTCCTTGCACTGTTTGACATAGGGAAATGATGGTATTTGGGAAATTTCTGCCAGATGAGTACCTGATATAAGCCCAGAGTGGGCATGGGTGTGTGCTGAGCCCTCTCAACTACAGCTGACTGAGCTGAGGATCACAGGCTTCTGTCAGGAGAGTAAAGCAAAGCCTGCGTTTGGACATGACCTCAGCCTCATTGGTTCCTCACCCTAAGTGAGCTCACCTAAACATAGGAAGACCGAGCCACCACCAGGTCCTAAGACATCTCCTGTTGGGACGATAGTAGCAGCTCACATCAAAATTCTGATTAATAGTTACAAAATTCCTTGCATGCATTTTTTTTAATCCTCAAAGAGCTCAGGTCCTACCTCCTGATTCCCCCACCTCTACCATATATTCCTGCTCATGTGTGTGTGTGTGTATGTGTGTATATATGTATATGTGTGTATATACACACACATGCCCATGTATAAATATATGTATATGTGTATGTGTACACATACACGCATGCATGCATTATAGTATCCTCTAGTTAGAATGTATGCCTCTTGAGGAAAGACCTGCGTTGTTCTTTGAAGGCAGGACGTTGCAGGGAGGAGAGTCGGGGAAGTTTCCTTTGTAGAGAAGGGGAAGGAATAAGCATTTGGATAACATTTACTATGTGCCAGGGCCAGGTACCATATTAAGCATTTTACGTATCTCACTTGCTCTTCATAACAACCCCGGGAGGTACGTGCTGTTATTGGACATCAAATTTGGAATCAGAGGACTCGGGGACAACGTCTAGGCTGTTTTACTCCCTGTTACTTTGGTTGAGGAAACTGCAACAGACTTACCCAAGGTCACGCAGCTAGTATGTGTCTGAGGCAGAGTTTGAATTCAAGTCTTCCTGACTTCAGGCCCAGTGCTCTACCCACTGTGCCACCTAACTGTCTCTGTGCCATACACATAGTTCCACAGTCAATGCTTTTAAAAAAAAAAAAGCTTGTTGAAGACTGTGAGGCAGGCAGGTCAATATCATTATCATCATTTTACAGATGAAGAAACCGAGGCTCAGAAGTTGAATAATAACTTGTCCATGGTTGTAGCTTTAGGAAGTAAAACAAATTTGGTGTGCGTTCCATTACACCACATAGTAGGAGCACAACAAATGTTTATTGAATTGAATTAAATAGAATTGAACTAGGATTTGAGTCACACTTCTCTCTTTCTGTCTTAGTTCCTATACCTAAGATTGTTCCTAGAGTTAAGATTAGCGGATGATTCAGAGAGGCAGAGTATATTTGGATTTGAAATCAGAAAATCTGAGCTCAAATTCAGGCTCAGTTATTTACTGTGTGACTTTAGGTAAGTAAATCAACCTCTCTGGGCCTAAACTTCATATGTAAAATGAAGGGTCTCCATCTTAACATGGGATGGCACAAATGCAACCCAGAACATACATCTACTAGCCCACCCCAATCAGGCAGACCCTTGCCAGTGCCCTTTCTGAAGTTTTCCTCTTCCACCGGCTGGGGATCCCTAGTTGTTTTCTTGATAAAATAAGAATAGTAATTTCTGTGACTCCCCACTTGTTGATTTTGTAACTGTGCCACATGACTGGTAGATCTCTTGTCCTAGACCAAAGGGATACAGTGGGACATTGATTTCAGCTTTCAAAAAAAAGTGCACGCCTTTTGTTTTTACCTCACATTCATATCTAAATATATTCCTCCCCGCCCTAATAATAAGGTTTAAAAAAAAGAAAACAGTTCTGCCAAACCGACCTGCATCAACAAGTTCTGACAGCACAGGCGACATGCCCCACCTATGGTCCCCCACTTGGACCGGGAGGGAGGGAGGGAGATGCATTTTCAGCCATCTCCTTGAAAACCAAGCCTGGTCATTACAATCAAACAGCATTCAGTCAGCCTTATTGTTTGAGAAGGGCACTTCTGCCCCGCTGTTTACCTTCCTCAGCCGGCCCAGGCTCTATCTTCAGCTGCGATCTGCTGCCTCTCTCTATCACTGTGGGGCCGGCCCTGTATTCCCAGCAATGAGAGAGCCTGTGCTGATGATTTCCTGTTAGCTGCAGAGCCATTACAGGAATATTCACAATGAAATCAACTGCCATTGTGTGTGTGTGTGTGTGTGTGTGTGTGTGTACATACGTGCGTATGTGTATGTGTGACCTCCCCACCCCTCCCCTCATATCTGACCTCCAAGGAAAATACTCACAGTTGAAAAATACAGTGCCTTGGAGAGGGAGAGGCTAGGGGAGGAGGTACTGACCTAAGATTTCCATGGGACAGCTAGGTAGTTCAGTGGATAGGGCACTGGCTCTGGAGTTAGGAGGACTTGCGTTCAAATCCAGCCTCAGACACTTACCAGCTGTGTGGCCCCTGGCAAGTCACTTAACCCCAATTGCAACACACACACACCACACACACACACACACAAACTTCCTCACAGAATTCAATTCAAGCACATTATAGAGATGGTCAAGCTAGGAAGGATGGTAGAGAGATCATCTGACTTAACACCCTCACTTTATGTGCAACATGGGCCTCCTTACGTTCCCCCCAAATGGCCCTGGGACTCCCCTCTACTTCCCAGGTTCTATGTGCTATTTCAGGATCAGCATCTATTCAGATCCACAGCTGTGAGGCCTTTCCCAGAACAACCCAGATGACATATGAATTGAAAACAAAAAGACATTTAATGATTCAGGATAGCAAGGTAATAACCAGGAAGTGAATAAAATAATAAATGTTCTCATTCCCAGATGGTGTCTGCCTCCCACCTCTCCAAAGGAAACAATGAAGCAAATACCCATCCGATTTCCCCTCATCCCCAACACCAAAGGAGAAGGCCACAGCAATTCAAACACTCAGAAAATGGGATACACCTCGGAGTTTGAGCTGGGCTTCCTAACCAGCTTTCCTTTACAAATTTATTGAATGTTGTCTCTCCCATGAGACTGTGAGCTCCTGGAAAGCAGGGACTCAAGTTTGCCTTTCTTTGAACCTCTAAGTGTGTAGCACAGTGCCCAGCACCTAGCTGGTCCCTTAGTAAATGTTTATTGACTGACTGGACCTCAAAAGATAGAAAGTATTGTTTGTTTTAGGCCTGGTATATGAAAGCAACTGTGACCTCTAGCTACCATCGGGGTCCAGATGGGATGCTGGAGCTCAGGAACAATGTGCCTGGTGCTCTTTTTCTTTCTAAGAGTTGCTGCTCAGATCTCCAGTGCTACTGTGCTCATCCTTCAGTCCCACTGCTTCCCGGCCATCAGCAAGGCCTGTATCACTATCTCTGCTATATCTATTCTTTGTATTAGCCTACTTCTCAAGACTCCCTCAGACTAAGCTCCTTCACTCTGTATTGTCTTGTGTATAGCCTCCTGTGTATACCTTCTCTAATTTCTTTTTTGCTATTGAATTGGATAAATGGCTTTCTTTGATAATTTTTAAAACAAAGAAAAAAAATCAATGCACTAAAGGTCCCCTTAACAAATTAAACAAATAGGTATTAAGTACACACCATGTGCGAGGCACTGAGGAGATGAAAAAAGTGAAAAAAAAAATCCCTGAACTCAAAAAGCTTATGATCTCCTGAGGCTATCTATCTATCCATCCATCTATCCATTTATCCATCCATCTATCCATCCATCTATCATCCATCTATCTGTCTGTCCATCTCTCCATCCATCCATCCATTCATTTATCTATCTATCTGTATATGTATACATATACACACACACATATACTGTTATTGTTGTTCAGTTGTTCAGTCATGTCCTATTGTACATGACCCTATGGATGTTGTCCATGGGTTTTCTTGGCAAAGATACAGGAGTAGTTTGCCATTTCCTTTTCCAGTGTGTTTCCATTTTACAGATGAGGAACTGAAGCAAATAGGGGTTAAGTGGCAGGGATTTAACAGATTAAGAAGAGGTGGCAAGACTACACAAGAGAACTACAAGAAAGATCTTAACATCACTGATAACCACATGGTGTGGTTACTGATCTAGAGCAAGATATCCAAGAGAATGAAGTCAAGTGGGCCTTAGGAAGCATTGCTAACAATAAGGCTAGCAGAAGTGAAAGAATTCCAGCCAAGCTATTTAAAACTCTAAAAGATGATGCTGTTAAAGTGCCACACTCAATAAGCCAGCAAATTTGGAAAACACAGCAGTGGCCACCGGATTGGAAAAGATTTTGTACGACAGCAAGGTTATGCTTAGATTGTGCAAGCAAGGCTTCAGCAATATGTGAACCGAGAATTACCAAAAGAGCAGGCTGGTTTTTGAAAAGGCAAAAGAATAGAGACCAAATTGCCAACATTTGCTGGATTATGGAGAAAGCAAGGAAGTTCCAGAAAAACACTTCCTCTGCTTCATTGACTACACTAAAGCCTACCAGATCATCTTACTTGTTTCCCAAGGAACCTGTATGCAGGCCAAGAAGCAATTGTTAGAACTGGACATGGAACGACTGGTTGGTTTAAGATTGGAAAAGGAGTATTGTCACCTCATTTATTTAACTTACATGCAGAGTACATACATCATGTGAAATGCCAGGCTAGGTGAATCAAAAGCTAGAATTGAGGTTGCTGGGAGAAATAGTAACAATCTTAGATATGCAAATGATACCACTTTGATAGCAGAAAGTGAAGAGAAATTAAGACACTTCTTGATGAGGGTGAAAGAAGAAAGTGTAAAAGCTGGCTTAAAGCTTAACATCAAAAAAACTAAGGTCTTGGCAATTGGTCCCATCACTTCCTGGCAAAAAGAGGGAGAAGAAATGGAAGAAGTGTCATATTTTATATTCTTGGGCTCAAAGATCATTGCAGACAGCAACTGCAGCCATGAAATTAAAAGACACTTGCTCCTTAGAAGGAAAGCTATGGCAAATCTGGACAGCATGCTAAAAAGCAGAGACATCACCTTGCCAACAAAGATCCGTATAGGCAAAGCTATGAGAGTTGGACTATAAGGAAAGCTGAGTGCCTTAGAATTGATGCTTTTGAATTGTGCTGGAGAAGCCTTTTGAGAGTCTCTTGGATAACAAAGAGATTAAATCAGTCAATCCTTAAAGAAATTGATTCAAGGTATTCACTGGAAGGTCAAATACTGAAGGTAAAACTTAAATATTTTGGTCACAAAAGGAGAAGATAGGACTCATTGGAAAAGACCCTGATGTTGGGAAAGTTTGAAGGCAAAAGGAAAAGGGGATGGCAGAGGATGAGATGGACAGATAGTACCATGGAGGAGAATCAGGAGAGAGTGGTGTCCCAAAAATCTAGGGAAAAGACAGTATTGAGGAGAGACTGATCAAGAATGTCAAAGGTTGCTGAGAGGCCACAGAGAATGAGGACTGAGAAAAAGCCGAGGGATTTGGCAACTAAGAGATCATTAGTAATTTTGGAGAGAACAATTTTGATGGAATGATACGGTCAGAAGCTAGATTGTAAGGGGTTAAGAAGAGAGTGAGAGGAGAGAAAGTAGAGGCACCAGTTGTAGATGGCTTTTTCAAGAAGTTTAGCTACAAAGGGAAGAAGAGATATAGGATGATACCAGGGATAGAAGGAACAAGTGAGGGTTTTTTTTTTCAGGATAGGGGATACATGGACATCTTTGTAGGAAGGAAGAAATGAGGCAGAGGTTAAAAATAAGTAAGAGGGTGGGAATGACAGAAGGGGCAATCTATTACATGAATCAAGATGAAATTGGATCACTTGAACAATTCAAAGGGGTTAGCCTTGATAAGGAGTAAAGACACTTTCTCAAATAAGGAATGAAGGAGGAGAAAAGGTCAGAAAACACCTGAGTGATAGGAGATGAGGAAGAAGGGAGAAGAGGGAGTACAAGGCAAATGACCTCAATTTTTCCTGTAAAATATATGGCCAGATTGTCAGCTGAGAGAGTGGAGGGGGAAGAGGAATCATGGGAGAGTTGAGAAGGAATGAAAAATTTTAAAAGAATTGCTGTGGAAAGTCCTAAAGTGAACTGATAAGGGAGGTAAAGTAGGATTGCCTAGCAGCAGTGAGGGCCCAGTTAAGGTTATGTAACATAAATTTGTAGTAGATCCAATCAGAATGGTCATGTGATTTTTTCCAACTTTGTTCAGCAGCACATATGTAGGCATGAAGGAGAAGAATGGTAGAGTGATCCAAGGCTGAGATGCGGCTGGGTGTTATAAGCAACTTGAGAAGGGGGGCTTCAGATTCAAGAGAGGACAGGGCAGAGTTGAATTGGTTCACCAAAGAGTCAAGTTGGGGACAAGAGGAGGGAGTGGCTAGTACAGGGGGCCTGGGAGAGAATTGAGGGGTTAAGGGATTGGAGGTCATGGTGTGGATGAAGAGAAGGGTTTTGTAAGGTGGGGTAGAGGGAAAGGTTAAAAGCCAATTTTCACTTCACTACCATTATTCTTTTAAAGGTAATATTCTACAAACTCTTACCCAAGTTGAGAAAATGTCTGCTTTTTGTAGTTGAATAAAAGTATACGCTATAAGCTCATCTTCGGTAGTATCACCAAGAGCATAGTAGGTACAACTCCAGGAGCCAACAGCATAGTAGGGATGACTTGTACCACATCTTGTTCAATCAATCCGTCTACAAGCATTTATTCAACATTTCTTACGTGTCATGAACTGTGCTAAGTGACGGTGATAAAAAAGAAGCTAAACCATCCTGCCCTCCAGGAACTTACATTCTCACTTAGGGGAGACAAAACACATATAAATGGGTACTTTTGTAACGAGGCCTACTCTAGCCCCACCCTGCCTGAAGGCCAGCTATGGTTCATTTTACCCCTTGGGGTCACCAGTACCTTCAAAGGGTTTGGAGTTATATAGTTTCTCTCTACCTTTGGCTCTAGTCCTCACCAATTATGTTCTCCAATTTTAAGGGTCTCCTGTACCCCCCCCCCCCCGCTCTATTAACCACTTAATAGTCAGATTATCTTTTACAAAGAATATTTATTTCAAAGGCATAGCAAAAACAAACATATAAACATTCCGCACCCCTCACCCCCAACTCAGTCTCTGAGGAGGGGAGGGGGATTAAGTTCACAGTTTAGCTCAGTTCCTATATAACACCATCCCACCGAGTTCCAAGTCCAAAGTCCTCCTTGGGCTCCCCTCATAGGTGTCCTAGCTTCCCAGGGCTTCCCTACGGGTTTGGCAGCAACACCTGGTCTGGAATACTGCTTCCAAGGTCTTCATGGTTTAAGCCCTGGGGACCCCCCCCCCCACCTACACCAACAACTGAAAAGGACAAATGAAACAGACCAAAAACCCCAAGACTGATTCTTGGGACTACAGGTCCTAAGGGGCCAGGGTGGGGTTGGGAGGGGTGGATATCACCCTACACAGCATAGTGCATGGCACTCATGCTTCAGATGAACAGGAACTTCACCCCACTGCATGCCTCTGACCAGAGAGAGAGAGAGACAGTGACCCAGTCTGGTATCCTGTTCCAGCTACATGGCCAATGGAAAGAAGCTACTCCCACCTATGTAGTAGGAGAAAACAGAATTCCTCCATCTTGGGTGATCTGGGCATTCCTAGCAAAGCCCTGTTACACATGTTAGATACATACAAAGTAAAAAGAAGGTAATATGAAGGAGGAAGCCATCTCCTGGGGAAACCAGGAAAAGCCTCCTATAGAAGCTAGCTTTTGAGCTGAGTCTTAAAGAAAGCCAAGGGTTCTTAGAGGCAGAAGTGAGGAGGGAGAACAGTTCAGGCATGGAAGACAGTCAGTACAAAGATAGGAGATGAAGCATGTAAACCAGCCAGGGCCCTCCCCAAACCTCTTTGAAACCCCTCCCCCCATCACCTGAGAAAGACCTAAAACCTGGATTGGCCAATCAGGAGAGACATTTTGGCCCACTCTGAGCTTAGCCTACCATAACGCTTTGGATGCTCTGGCAATAACAGACATGTTTTGCTTTGCTCTCTGAGTGAGCCAAAAATGCCCCTTCCTGTGTCCAGCAACAAGGCCAGATGAAGCTGTCAAGGAGCATTCTTCTGTTTATGACTGTCCAGGACAAGGTGCCTTGAACTGGATACTATCTTGAATAATGGGACTCTTCTTATGTTTTCTTAGGTTATATTAACGATGAAAGAAACAGATATCCTGGATCTATCATTTCAACTGACACCTTGACATTCTCTTATCTTATTGTATTTACAACCTATTCAACTACGAAATTCTGTGGTGCTACCTCATACCTATTAGATTGGTCACTAGGATAGAAAAGGTGAATGAAAAATGTTGGAGGGGATGTGGGAAAAACAAGACATTAATGCACTGTCGGTGGAGTTGTGAACTGATTCAACCATTCTGTAGAGCAATTTAGAACTATGCCCAAAGGGCTATAAAACCATGCATACCCTTTGACCTAGCAATACCACTACTAGGTCTGTGTCCCAAAAGAGATAAAAAGCAAAAAGGAAAGGGACCTACATGTACAAAAATACTTATAGCAACTCTTTTCTGGGGGCAAAGAATTAGAAATTGAAGGCATGCCCATCCATTGGGGAATGGCTGAATAAATTGTGGTATGTGATTGTGATGGAATACTATTCTACTAGAAGAAAAGATGAGCAGGATGCTCTCAGAAAAAACTGGAAAGACGAGCTGATACAAAGTGAGATGTACTTTGTACAAAGTAGCAACAATGTGGTAAGATGTGAATGACTTCGCTATTCTCAGCAATACCAGACTTATGGTGAAAAACACGATCCATCCTCAGAGAAAGAACTGATGATGTCCGAATATAGATTGAAGCAGACTTTTTTTTTCTACTTTACTTTTCTTGATTTCTTTTTGTCTTTGTTTTCTTTCACAACATGACTATTATGGGAAAAATCAATAAAAAACGAAAATAAACAAGTTATAATTTTTGGATTTGAAGTGAGTTGTCACTGAAAAGTTCAAAGACTACATGTATGGAGCAGAATTTCAAGTGTTTAATGACAATCTAGGACATATTTTGACCAGGGCCAAATTAAATGCCACTTTGTCAGAGATTCAGAGTAGCACTATCTAACTCTGAACATGGCACAAGTCAGTGAAAAGTGATGTGGGTGCAGATGCCCTATCGTGAGGACCAGGCAGCAATGAAGCTATGGTATTACCAAAGAAAGGAGTAAAAACTTTAAGTGATACCCAGGGATCTGGGACACAATCAAGCAGAAGTGAAGCTGACAGCTAGCTACACATACTCAGGACAACTGCACATGTGAACCCTGTTTCATTAGATGAATCATCTTTGCTTCACTTGTCTGTAGATTATTGGCAGCAAGAGTAGAGGCTGATGAGCTGATAAAGGCCTCTTACTGTAGAGCCAATATTAGACAGTGTTGTTTAGTTGTTTCAGTCCTATCCAGCTCTTTGAGACCCCATTGGGGGTTTTCTTGGCAAAGATACTAGAGTGATTTGCCATTTCCTTCTCCAGCTCAGATGAGGCAATCTGAGTTAAATGACTTGCCTAGGGTCACACAATTAATAAGTGTCTGAGGCCAGAGTTGCTTCCCCACACACACACACACACTTAATAGTATTTTATTTTTTCCAATTACATGTAAAGATAGTTTTCAACATTTACTTTTATAAGATTTTGAGTTCCAAATTTTTCGGTGTAGGTAATATCCATACGAAATGATTCTTAGGGATTCTCATACATACATATGCCAGTAGAGACTTTTGTTATCTCTTTTCTATCCAACCAAAAGTTCTCTAAACAATGTAAATGATATCCTGCTGAACCAGGTATTCCTGGATACGATTGTAGGACATCTTCCCTCACAGTTCAGTGCTCAATGGACCTGCTTTTCCATTTGGCCAATTCTGCTTTTTAAGGCATTCTTCTCCTCATTGGCTTTTTGAACCTCTTTTACCATTCGGCCTCGTCTATTTTGAAGGGGTTTTTTTGGGGGGTCTCCTTCACCAAGTTGTTGACTTGTTTTTCGTGATTTTCTTGCATCACTCCCATTTCTCTTCCCAATTTTTCCTCTACCTCTCTTACTTGATTTTCAAAATTCTTTTTTGAGTTCTTCCTTGGCCTGAAACCAATTCATGTTTTTAGGAGGCTTTGGATGGAGGAACTTTGACTTTGTTGTCTTCTTCTGAGTGTATTTTGATCTTTCTTGTCACCATATTAACCTTCTTTAGTCAGAGGTTTTTTTTGTTGTTGTTTGCTCATTTCCCAGCCTATGTTACTTGACTTTTAACTGTTTGTTAAAGTAAAGCTCTGCTTCCATGGTAGAGGGCATACTGTCCTAAGCTTCAAGAGTTTTGTACAGTTGTTTTTAGAGATACTTCTAGGGACCTGTAAGTTTTCAGTTCTTCCAAGTGGTATGATCTAAGCAGAGGTGTTTACTCCTCTCCTGGCCTGTGCTCTGATACGTAAGAGACCACGAGCACTCTTTTCTGCCCTGGAACTGTGATAAGGGTCTCTCCTCCACTGTGGCTGCAAGCTCTGCTATGATAGTGCTCCTTCTTGTCTTGGGACTGCCACCCAGGACTGCCACTCAGGACTGCGACCTGAATCTGAGTTTGAGCAAAGCAACAGAGGCCTGCCTCAGTGTTACCAAAAAGACCCCTGTAATCTTCTGACCAGTTGTTCAACCCCCTTATCATGTATGGGCTGAGAGCTCTGGAAGCATCCACTGCCACTGCTGATTCAGTCAGTCCCAAGGCCTGGTCCTGGTTTGCTGGGATTGGGTCTGTGTTGGCATGGCCTGTGCTGGACTGTGCTCCTCTCTCACCCAGACTTTTCCTGCTGCCCTTTTAAGTTTTCTCTGGCATCTGTGGGCTGGCAGGTCTGGAAACCACCACTGCTCCCAGTGATTCAGTTGCCCCAAGGCTTGCTCTAGGTTTGCTGGGGCCAGGTCTGCACTGGCATGGCCTGCACTAGATTGTGCTCCTCTCTTACTCTGCTGCACCAGACCTTTTCTGCTGGCCTTCTGAGTCATCTTTTTACACAACTGTATAGGTTCTTCACCTAAATTCTGGAGCATCACAATTATTTCTCCTTGATAACTAGAATCTATTACTCCAGGCAATACATGTTTTCCTTAAGCTGCTAATCCTGGTTTAAGTAATATCCATCCAAAATGATTCTTAGGGATTCTCATATATACATATCCCAATAGAGACTTTTCTTATCTCTTTTCTACCCAACCAACAGTTCTCTAAACAATGTAAATCATATCCTGCCGAACCAGGTATTCCTGGATACGATTGTAGGACATCTTCCCTCACAATTCAATACTCAATATTTTGGATCTTATGTGTTTGATGTTTCCTAACTTGCAGATTCAGGGTCATCATTCTGGCTAGAGGTGTACTTCCCTCCTAATGGTCTATTATTCAAATTATGTAAAGCAGTGAACAAATTATCCTTCCAATGTTGGTATGAATTATTAGAACTTAACTTTCTTAACTGTTGTTTCCTCAATCCATAGATTCTTTCTATCAACCCAGATGCTTGTGGATAATAGGTAATATGATATATCCACTCTATTGTTCAATACACAATATCTCTTCATCTCATTACCTTTGAAATGTGACCCATTGTCACTATGAATCTGCATTGGGGTTCCATAATATAGACTTTTAATATCTAGAGTTTTACAGATGTTTTTCTGGGTTGCATTCTTGTAAGGACAAGCCACTAGTACACCTGGATAGGTGTCAACACAAGTACATATAAATTTGCATCCTTTATCTTGGGGTAGTGGTCCAATATAATCTATCTGTCAAATTTGGGCTGGAACTTTTCCCCTTGCTTTTTCTCCAGTTACTACCCGAGGAACAGTTTGTTTCTTTTCCAATTGACGTATATGACATTTCTCTGTTACTTGCTTTAATAATGAAGGAGAGATACTCATACCTCGATCTTTTGCCCACTGGTGTGTGGCCTGGACCCCTCAACAGCCAGCCATTTAGTGGACCCTTTTTGCTAGTACCAGATCATCAGTTGGTGTTGGGGTAGGGACAATATATTCATAGCAATCTTTGCTAGTTGATCAGCATGCTCATTGTACTCACATTCTGGCATAGTGAGGGCCACGTGAGTGTCTACCTGAAAAACTGACAAATTAGTAACCAAAGACATGTCCCATATATGTTCCCATAATTCTTTGCCCCAAACTTGTTTACCATGAATTTCCCAATTTTGATTTTTGCACGTTGGCATCCATGTAGCTAACCCATTAGCTACTGCCCACGAATCAGTGAATATATGACACTGTCCTCCTTTCTCTGTTTTAATATCTTGATGTACTGCCATAAGTTCAGCATATTGACAACTTCCACCCATCCCAGTACTTTCTAAAGTTCTCTTAGTACATAGGTTATAGGCTACTGCTTTCCAATGTCTTTTATGGCCCAAATATTTTGTTGTCCCATCAGTAAACCATGCATGTTTCTTCTGTTCTTCAGTCAATCCATCATATCTGTCATTCCATTTTACCAAAGATTGTACCAACTATTGCCTTGGTTCAGGGGTTTTGTCATTTCCATCAATGTCTATATTTGCTTTAGATTCATGTAGAGCAGAAACTCCACTTTTGCCTGTTTTTGATCTATTCTGAATATGCCATTTCCATTTAATTATGCTAGCCTCTTGTGCATGTCCAATTCTGTGAGATGCTGAGGTATTCATTACCCAAGTCACAATAGGGATTCCAAGCCTTAATATCACTTCATGGCCCAGAGTTAGTTATTCAGTCTCTACCAAAGCCCAATACGCAGCTAACAACTGCTTTTCAAAAGGTGTATATTGTATTCCAGATGAAGGTAGTTTCCTTGACCAAAATCCTAAGGGTACATTTTGGCTTTGTTGTTTCTCCACAAACCCCAATTCACATAGTCATCCTGTATAGTCACTTGTAATTCCACCGGGCCATTTTGCATAGGCCATAAGTCCAGAGCCAATTGTATAGCAGCTTTGGCTTCTTCAAAAGCTTTACTCTGTTCAAGTCCCCAATCAAATTCATACTTTTTCCTGGTAACTTTATATAATGGTTTCAAATATGTCCAAGATGTGGAATGTGATGTCTCCATTATCCAAACAGTCCTATGAACTTTTGTGCCTCTTTCTCATTGATGGGGATAGGAAAATCTTGAATCTTCTGTCAAGCTTGTGGGAGAATTTCTTGCAGTCCTTTATTCCATTGTATACCCAAAATTTTACAGTCTGAGCCAGTCCTTGAATCTTTGCAGGGTTAATTTCCCATCCTTTACTTTTCATATGCTCAATTAAAAGTATCAAACTCTTCTCCACTTCTTTTACATTTTCTCCCTGTATCATAATATTATCTATGTAGTGGGTAAGCTGTACACCAGGTAACTTTAATTCATCCAAATGTTCAGCCACAATCCTATGACAAATAGTTGGGCTATGCAGATATCCTTGTGGCAATCAAGTAAAAGTATATTGTCAGCCCTGCCACGTGAAAGCAAACTGGTCCCACTGTTTGGAGTCTATTGGGATCATAAAGAAAACATTGGCCAAATCAATAACTGCGCACCAAGGCCCAACTTATTTCTGGATCCTTTCTATTAAGGTAACGGTATCTAGAACAGCAGCATACAAGGGTGGAGTCGCTTTATTCAATTGTCTATAATCTACTGTCATTCTCCATGTTCCATTTGTCTTTTGTACTGGCCAGACAGGATTATTCCATCGAGTAGGGACTAAGTTAGTAGGGACTAACTCCTGCTTCAACATATTCTTTTATAGTATTGGCAATTTCATCTTGCCCACCTGGAACACAATACTGCTTCAAAGTAATCACTTTAGAAAGTTCAGGTAAAGTGATTGGTTCTTTTTATTTTTCCCACTAAAACTGTATTAATTCCTATCTTCCTTACTGCAAATTGATATCTCCCCTCCGATAAATTCAGAGTCATACCTTTCGATATATCTATTCCAATGATGTATTCAGGAATGGGTACAATGACTTTAGGCAATTGTCCAGTTTTCATCATCAGTTTGACTTGTTTGGCTGATATTTCAGCCTCTCCTAGTCCTGTGATGGTGATAGGAGTTCCATGCTTAAATTTGTCAGGGTTTCCATAAATCATGGTGGCCTCTGCCCCAGTGTCAATCAATGCCTAGTTACAGTATTTGATCCATTTTTCCAATATATAATCGGATTATTATGGGATCTGTAATCCCACCTGTGTGTTTCTTTAATCTGAGCTGGGGCTTGACCTATTTCCTAGTCTCCTTGAAGGTATGCCTCACTTGGATACTAGGGTTCAAGATCTGTAGGTTTTGTAGGGACAGTTCTTACTTCTCTATTCTGTCTTATCTCGGTACATTTTGTATGGCTCATCAGTTGGAATACCATCTATTCTTCTAAAATCTACCCCTGCTCTCAACAAAGTAGTAAACATTTCTTTTCTTGTCACTCTATTCTGATGTTGAATCCCCTGGCTATTTACTCTTCTTTCTCTCGAGGAAATTTATCTTTTCCCCAGTCTCCTATGTCACTTAACTGTGAAATCTTATCCAGCACCTCTGAAAGAGGGTTCCCTACTTCTGCAATTAGCAGAGTCAGAATTACATGTTTATATGTGGGGGGTGCCGTTTTAATGATCAAATTCCTATGAGAGACTCCTAAGGGAGTTTCATAATAAACTTTGGCATTCTCTGTCATAATAGCAGTCTTCATTCCCTCCTCCTTTAACTTTCTCATACAATCCCTAATTGAATAGTAGGGTCTATCTGCAGTAGGCCACAAAGCATCAGCAGGATATTCTCTTTTACAACCGGTTGACGCCAAAGCCAACAAATTGGTTGTTGGGTTACCTCCTTGCAAATGATAATCCCTAAAAACTTGCTGTATGAAAGGATTCTGACTAATATTTATGAATCTCATGTAATCACAGTATCTACAGACACTCCTGTGCCCCCTTCATCACTGATTCTCATCATCCAGGATAGGAATGATTCTACCATTCTCTGGGTGAACCTACTCAAGATATCTGTGATTTCCTGCTATGTAAAATCCTTCAAAACCTCCCTGAACACAGTACTACGATCTTGCGTTTCTTGCCTCCTTAGCTGTATGGGACGCACTGCTGGCTCAGAAGTCTGGCATGATACTATAACATTCTGTGGCTCAGGAGTAGCATCGTACCACAAAATATCCTCCTGTCTAGATTCTGTTACCATGGTAACCAGACTGGCTGCTAGGTTCGACCTGGGCTAAACTGAGGCTCACTCTTGACCTCCTTGGCCCCTTCTGCCTTCTAGCTGAATTTACAGCAAAGTCGGTAGATTCTGGAATAACAGTCTATTGTTTTACTAGATTCCCCTTCTTGCTGTAGTATAGAAGAAGCATTTTCATTTGAGTTAGCAGATGTTTCAGTAACCATCTGGGTCTGATTTCTTTCTCGTACTAGTCTGTCCCTGCTTTCATATATAATACGATAGGCTGTGAGTAAAATCCAGCCTTGTCTAGAGATCTCTGTTAGCATTTCCTTTCCTGGCTCAACAGTAACTTCTCTGAGACATTGTTCCAAATCTCTAGGTTCTCCCTTCTGTAGCCTCGGTTTCCTGTCCTCACACAAACCAGTGCCCTTGGACCATTCCCTTGCTAGGGAGGAATAAGTTACCTCCTCCCATCCTGGGATAACCATTTCTTCTTCTGAAGCCCTTCTGTCTCTAAATAGAGATCTCATACCCTGTGATTCTATTCGTGATGCCAAATGTATCAGTAAGACAATAATAACAGCATAGATGATAATTGTCAAAATGCCTATGTAATTCTGTATCACAAAGTATACAAAACTCTCCACATAGAAGGTAGAAGAAGTAAACCGTTTATTCAGACACCAGAGGACTAGATCCCATAAGCCATCTGCCCAATCCATCACAGCACTGAAGCATCTGATACATAATATCACAACACAGAGCCTTGCCATCCCAAAGACAAACTCACAGTAGAGGTGTCACAGTCTGTTCAGCTATCAGAGGCCGACTTTCATTAACTCAGCTCTAACAGTCACAACAGCCATTAACAGCCATAACAGCTCGCACTCGTGCACGTTCTCTCTCTCTCTCTCTCTCTCTCTGTATTTTCTGTGACATAACTTCCTTTTCCTGCCAGGAAGCTCCTCCTACCACACGTGACTTAGGCTTCCTGTGACATAAGCAGGTCACATGGCCTATTAATGGGTGGGAAAGATCTTTGGAACCTTGAGACCAAAATATCAATATAGCATTTCTAGTACATGTGTATAACTTTATGAGGAATTACATCACAGCCTTTACACCTTACTGCTGATGACTGGGCAAGAGTTACAATGACCTATTGACTTATATTTTGGCATTCCAGAGGATAGAGATGACACATATACTTAAAACCAATTATCTCTCAGTGTGAAAAGAAGCTGAGAGAAGCTTACCAATTAGTCCTGAGACCTAAGCTCCAAAGATCCATAATGGAAACAAATGATCATCTGATGCCTGAGTGTGTCCTAAAGACCTCCAACAATTAGAGCTTTGTTGAGAAATTTTGGTGCTAATGGACACACAAGTTGGCTGGATAACACAAAGCCGCCTCACACAGGGGTGATGAAAAACTTGCTTGTTTATAGACCCCAGACAGTGAAAAAATGATTCCTTGTGGTCTCTGATGAGCACGTAGGGAGAAGGGACAGCCACTTACATCAAGGGACTTCAAGCAAAAGAGATCACCTCCCAGCTCTGTAAATGTTGCCTCTTCAGACTCTGGCTCTGCAAGTGACATTTACAGTGAAGGAGGGGTGTGCTGGACCAGGTTCAAACTGACTCATGACAGTCAATTGTTTTATTTTCAGTGGGAGCATTTAAACCTTGGAAATGCTACAAATCGAGACAATTTATTGTTTTGTTATTTTTCTAGTCTTAAGAAAGCAATGGTGAAAACACTAACAATTAGGAGTGCATTACAATATAATTAAAAATATGTCATGTGTCTATACTTTCTTTTTTCCAGAAAGCCAGTTGTGAAACATTTACCAGCACATCACTGATTCTTGCTCAATAACTTTTGCCTCAAACTGAGGAGCATCCCCACTTCAGACACGGGGAGAGGACTGAACTCAGAGGTCACATCTTTTATACCTAAAACTTCAACTACAGAGGCTTCAAGAAACAATATATCAAGTATGGAAATGCTTACTTTAAAATAGATCTGCTTTGTCTGTCACTTGTATATACTTATGTATTTCTATGTTACCTTCTCTACTAGAATATGGTCTTTTTGAGTAAAAAGATTGTTTAACCACTTTTGCCTTGGTATACCCAGAACCTAGAACAATGCCTGGCACATAGTGGGCCTGTAATAAATACTTGTTGGTCGATTAATGTTGTATAAAGCCTCTAGGGAGCACTAAGCAGGGCAGGAATGGCCCTAGTCCTCTCTCCTTATTGTCCCCTCTAATTAAAAAAAAGAAGAATCCTCTCTCCTAGATCACACATAGCTCCATCCATGAGATGGCTCAGATTTTCTTCTCTGGTCTCTGAGTTTACTCACCCTCCCTTCCAAAACAACCCAAACTGCTAGAGATCAAAGAAATAAGTTTGAATTCAAAGATTCTTTCCCCTTTTAATTTGGAGAGCTTAAATGTATGTGTGTGTGTGTGTGTGCATATATATATATATATATGTTTTATATATGTACAGATATATACATATACATTTATGTGTATATATATGTATGCATATTGTTGTTAGTCGTTCAGTTGTGTCTGACTCTTCATGACCCCTTGAACCATAGCATGCTAATACTGTCCATGTGGTTTTCTTGGCAAAGATACTGGAAGGGTTTGCCATTTCCTTTTCCAGTGGATTGAAGCAAAGAGAGGTTAAGGAACTTACCCAGGGTCACACAGCTAATAAGTATCTGAGGCCAGATTCAAACTCAGATCTTCTTGACTCCAGGCCCCAGTGCTCTATCCACTGAGCCACCTAGTTGCCTTTATATACACATATACCAATTCATGTACACACACACACACAATTATATAATTATAAATATATAATTTCTAAGATATGTGGTCAAAGGATATGAATAAGCAGTTTTCAGAGGAAGAAATCTAACCCATCGATGGCCACATTTTAAAAATGCTCCAAACCACTCATAATTAGATAAACTCAAATTAAAGCAGTTCTGAGGTTCCACCTCAAACCCATAAGGTTGACAAAGTTGACAAAAAAAGGAAGATGACCAATGCTGGAGGGGCTTTGGGAAAACAGATACATTAGCTAACTATTGGTAGAGTTGTGACCTGGTGGTCTAACCATTCTGGAAAGCAATTGGCTACCATGCTCGCATAGCTTCTAAATTGTGCCTAGCCTTTGACTTAGCAATGTAACTACTATATCCCCGCCAAAGAGATTTACAAAAGAGAAAAATGATGGATATGTACAAGACTATCTATAAAAGAGAAACATTGTGGTGACAAAGATAATGAAATGAAGAAGGTATCCATCAAGTAGACAATAGCCAAACAAATTATGGTAATATTACTGTAATGGAATATTATTGTGCCATAAGAAATGATGAAGGGGATAGTTTCAGAGAAACTTGGAAAGACTTGCATGAACCGATGCAGATCATTTATGCAATAATAAAACATTGTGAAGACTAACAACTTTGAAAGACTTAATCTATGCAATGACCAACTGTAATTCCAGAGGCCACATAATAAAACATGTTTACCCACCTCTTGACAGAAAGGTGAAGGACTCGGGGCAGACTGGGACACATTTTATTTGTTATGGGATTTTTTTCTTTCTTTTTCAGTAAGGGAGATGGAAAATGAAAGGAAGAGAAAAAATATTTTTATTAATTAAAAAAAATTTTTAAGAGAAAAACATAGCAAAATAAACAAAGCAGAAGCCAATGCCAGGTGCACCAAGGTAGGAGAGGGAAGAGGGAGATGGAGAAGAAGAAATAAATCTCTGTTGTAACAAAGAAAAACTGTTAAGAAAAATCCACCAGAACAGTGACTTTGTATGGCATTCTCAATATTGATTTCAACATTCCACCACTTTAATCCCCTATTTTACTACTGAGAGGAGGGATTTCAATTGTTTGTTCTTCAAAACCAAAACTGGTCTTTCCCACAGTTTTTAAAAGAGTAATCACTCAACGAATTTAGTCTGAAGTCTTTTTAATTCCTTGGAGCAGATGCTGCCCCTGCGGCTAGCCCTTCATGCTCAGTCCCTGGTCCTGAACCTAGGATACTGATAGCCATGGCGCTGTCATTTAGCAATTCTGATGCAGCTTCCCACTCCATCGATCTGTCTATCCCAGATGCTTTATAAATCTCCTGCTGCATCACTTTTACCCATCCCAGGGCACTGTACTACAAACCCCAAGATGCTTAACTAACCTCTGGATGCTTCTTTATCAGGGAAAGAATCAGCTCCTTTAAGGCATGTTACTTGTACATAAATGGCCTTACTGATGTCTAGGTCTTGCAGAACAGAAGATATCTCCCTTCTCCCAATAGTGAAGTGTGTGTGTGTGTGTGTGTGTGTGTGTGTGTGTGTGTGTGTGTATGTATAAGGGAGGGGATACAGGTATGGAATGTTGACATTGATATTTAGAATGTCAGAAGAAGTCACTGTCTTAGTGGGTGGGTTTTGCCTTACTGTTTTTCTGTGTTACATCAAAGGATTCTATTGGGGAAAGAGGGTTGGGTTTCAGGAAATGATTATAGTGTGAAAAAAAAAGACAGCAATAAGACATTTAAATAAATAAATAATTGATGAATGAATGATTGTATGCAACCACTTTGTCTGAGACTCAGTTTTCCCTTCTGTAAAAGACAAAGTATAATCTCATTTTTTCATGTTTAGCTCTCTGGGGCTAAAAGACTTTCAACTCACCAACCCCCTACTTGCAAATTTGTACAGGGAAATGAGCTACAACTCCTAGGCAGCACAGCTGCAGCAAAAATCAGAAGCAATTGACCTTTGAGTATAGGAAGAGTTCAGGAGAGACATTCTTGTCCTCCAGAGAATGTCTGTTCTGGCTTCCTCCCCCCACCCATAAAAAAAGTAGAGGGTGGTTTTGTGCTGAATGCAGAATAAAACCTCTATTCAAATAGTGAGCAAATTAGTTCATGCAAGAATAAAACCCAGAACTGCCCTGGCCTCATTAGCATGGAAAACTAACTGGGACAACCAACCTGACTCCAGGTTCTGGGTTTAATTTTGCCACTTACTGTGTGACCTTGGGAAAGATATTTCACTTACTCTGAGAATATTTCTTCATCTATGAAAACAGGAGTGCTAATGCTGGTGAGTTGCTGGTTTGTAGCCATGTTGTGAGCTATAGAATTGGTAGCTATTAAGGGAACAAATACCATTTCCCAGAGAAAACTAAGCTGAGCATGGAAAACTACAACCCCCAGGAAGCTATTGGGTCGTCTTTGCTGCTATTATGGGAAATGTATGTGTCCTGGTATTCTTTGGCCAGATTGGAGTCTCACATTCTATGGCATCTTGCTGCTTTTTATTTTTTTTGCCTTCAAGAAATGCTTTCAATTCCTCAATCTCTACCCCCAAATTTACTCAAATAAGCTAGAACTCCCAAGCAGCACATACCAGATGGAATTGTCCTTATGGGAAATCCTGCCCATTGTGTTTGTACTGTGCTTGTGGGGAGAAGGGGGTGGAGATGCCAAACCCTTGTCACAGTAACAGACCTCAGTTCCATCTCTTCTTCCATGCTCCATAGGCTGACTTTTATTCACTTCCTCCTTATAGAAGGGGAAGAAAGGGTCATCCTGTGGTTCAGACGGGACCCCAAATCCATGTGATATAAATCTCTGCTGTGATGTGGTAACTGAGAGGAAGGGGAGCTATGTGGTTAAAGTGGATAAAGTGCCAGGCCTGAAGTCAGGAAGATGCATCTTTGTGAGTTCAAATCTAACCTGACACTCACTAGCTGTGTGACCCTACTGTTGTTTTTCAGTCATGTCTGACTCTTTGTGACTCTGGGTAAGTCACTTAACCCTGTTTGTCCGAGTTTCCTCATCTGCAAAATGGAGGAAATAGCAAACCACTCCAGTGCTGCCAAGAAAACCCCAAATAGGGTCACGAGGAGTCAGATACTACTGAAACAACAGTTGAACTGAACAAAACAACAACTTTATTGGGGGGATGATGACTTCGGAAAACAAAATTTCTCTGTTCAGGTTTGGCACCTTTAGTCAAAAGTACTTTGGTGGGCATTGTCAGTGTTTTTCTGGAGTCAGCTTTAATCTCAGATTCAATTGTTAAATTTTCTTTTTTGGGGGGTGGGGCAGGGCAATTGGGGTTAAGTGACTTGCCCAAGGTCACACAGCTAGTACATATGTCAAGTGTCTGAGGCCGGATTTGAACTTAGGTCCTCCTGACTCCAGAGCCGGTACTCTACTCACTGTGCCACCTAGCTGCCCCAAATTGTTAAATTTTCAGTGTGAACTTTTACACTTGCTACAAGTCAGGGCTTAAGTTATTGTTTTATTGATTGTCCAGACTTAGGAGAGCAATGGAGAAAATGTTAATAATACAGATTGAACTTTAAAACATGACTTGTGTACATTTTTAGGGGGAGAGCTGGTTGTTAAACAATTACCAGCATGCCCCTGGGTACCTCTAGGGTAGCACTACCTCCAAGATCACAGATTTAGAGCTGGAAGGGACCTCAGAGACCATCTAGTATAACCCTGTCATGTCATTGTATAGATGGGGAAACTGTGGTCCACAGAGATTAAGTCTGAAATCTCACAGGTAGTAAGGATGGAGCTAGGATTTGAACCTGGGGCCTTTGACAACTAAGCCAGTGTTCTTTCTACTGCACCCTACTCCCATTCTCACGGCAGGGTGGGGGTGGGGGGGTGCCAGAGGCTCCCAGCACATTTCTCCAGCATTCCCCAATGCTGCCTGTCATGAAGTCAGCACCAAAGCCTGAGTCCTATCTTACAGAATCAGAGGGAAAAGAAGGCACATCCTTGTTCTGGGGAAACCCCAAGTGCACTGGGGGAATTATAGGATCAAAGATCTGCAACTGAAAAGGACTTTAGAAGCCTGCTGATTCAAACACCTTATGTTTTTTTTAAGGTGAGAAAACTGAGACTCTAAGAGGTTTAATAAATTGCCCAAGTTTACACAGAGTGTAAGTGGTATATCCCCGTTGGGACACAGAGACCCAAAACATGTGAAAATGATTATAATACTGTGTACAGGAGAGGACTCAGGTTAGATCAAATGATCCCTGAGTTTACTTTCAGCATTTAGGTCCCATGATTCTGTGAGGGTCAGGTTCTGGTTCTGCTATTTATCACCTGGGTAGCATTGGGCAACCTATTACATCTTTCTGGGTTCCAGTTTCTTCATCTGTAAAACGGAGAGTTTGGACGACATGGCCTTTTAATGCCCTTCTAATTCTTGATCTGATAGCAGAAGCCTCCCCCTTCCCATCTCAAGAGTTCCACTCTTTGGTACCCTTTTTATAATACTTCCCCACCAACCCTCTGCCCCCTCCTCCACCCCAGGGCTGTGGCTGCTTCCCTTTCTCTGCATTTGTTTTTGCTGTGGTTTGCAGGAGGGGAAGGGAGTAGGGGAGAAACCACAGGGCCCCACCTGCAGCAGACTGATGGGAAAGGAAATGAGCACAGGTGTGACACCAGGGTGGAGGAGGGGAAGAAAAGCAGAGTAGGGGAGGGTGCAGCAAAAGGGGAGGATTCCAATACTAGGAAGGACCCTGCAGGGATTTGATTTGAGGGGAGAGGAAAAAAAATCTCCCCTTGGAGACTGAAGATAGCTTCCAGTGGCTTACATCAGATTCATGCATCTTCTCAACTACAAACATTTATTAAGTACGTACTGTGTATAGAGATCTGTGCTAGGTACCAGGGTGGATATACAGTTTAGATAAGTTCATCCTGGAGTTTACAGTTTAATAGGAGGGGTAAGACACAAACACAGTTAACTACAATATGGCAAGATCATGCACTAGAGAGCTTCAAAATAGAGGGTTTGAAAGGGTAAAATCATTCCCGAGGGAGGGGATCCAGGAAGACTTTGAGGAAAAGATAACATTTGAATTATGCTTGCTTCCTTCCTTACTCCTGCTTGAACTGGTGCGGGAGGCTGGGGGAGCTTCAGACTGTGGATTGAGATCTTTCTGTGCCCACCTCCAGCTCTGATCTGGCCATCCTGATCTCTGGTCAGGCTGGGAGGCAGCTCTTCTGGTTGCCTAGCAGACTGGCTAGTTTGGGAGTGACTGGTCTTGACTTCTGCATTCTGGATCCCAAGGGCTCACTCAGAGGGGCTTGCTCACAAGTTTCACTGATAATCTCTTCCCTCCTTTCCTCCCCTCCCCCCCCAACATCTGGTCTGTCCAGATGATGTGTTACTGTCAAACCAGGCGATTGCAGTTCCTTTTCCAGCAGGAGTCCTACCATGACGTCTATGATCAAGGAAGGGGGGCACAGACTAGGAAGAAGTTACTCTCTTCACCAATCAGGGTGGGATTTTGAAATGCCCTGTTCAGTTTTTCAGTTACTGCATGGAGTGCTTGGTCCTCTCAGAAGCAGACACTATCAGAAGAAGAGATTCAAAGAATGTTAATCTGGGTGCATCCATCCCTGCTTCCCTGGGGGGGGCGGCGCGGTTAAAGCTCAAAGGTCTATGCTCAAATGGAGCACTTGGGGGCAGCAGCCACAAACATTCGCTCTTCTGATGCGCTAGTCAGGCCCCTGCTGCCCTCTCGTGGTAATTTAGAGCAGTGCATGTGTTCAGGACCAGGGAGTGAAGGGAATTCCACCCAGGGGTTGGTCATTTTTGTCATGTAGCCCTTTAGCAGTGTGGTGAGGCCTACAGACTCCTTTTCAGAGTAATGTTTTTAAACAATTGGAGATAATCCAGACTTCCGATAAAGACAAGTGAAAATAAGGATTTTTTTTTCTATTCCAAGTTCATGGACTACTACTTAGCTATCCATGAGTCCCAGGAGAAGAGCCCTTGGCTGGGGAAAGCAGAGTCTATGTCCAAATCTCTTATGTTGCTCCCTTCCTTCATTACCTGGCCTAGACCCACCATTTATCTAGGGTTTTTAAATCCCAAAATGCAGAACGAGGGAGAAGGACGGAAGGGTGGGAACCATAGACAACAAGACTCCCGAGTACCTTGGCCCCCAGTCTGAAAGACTCCGTTTCCCAAAGCAGCCAAGCCAAGAGTTCTGGGAAAATGTCCCCCTGACTCCATTTTTCTGTCTATTCTTCTAACACCCCAGATATCAGGGATTCGCTCCCACTCTCAGACAAGATACACAAATACCTTAGACCCGACTGAGCGGAGGAGGAAAGGATAGGGCTGTCAGAAACATCGTCTTACCAAAAACTCAACCTGGCCATTTGAGAATTCGGGCGAAAAGATTTTTACTTTACATCATTTCGGCCAGGTGACCCCTAGGAAAAGGCACACCTTTTAAGACAATTACAAAGCCTTTTATTTCTATCGCTTTTCGCATTTCCCTCCCCTGGTCCCCATTGGCTGGGAATTTCAGGGTTCACAGCCCATCTGAAAATGCCTGAAACTCGCCCCCATGGGGGTCTCCGCCCCTGCTTACATCTCCCACTTTCTTCATATTTTATTTAGTAAAAGAATGAGAAGCCATAAATCCTTCTACTCCTAACTCAGGATGGCCGCATCACTCAGATTTTATGATCTCCATAGCACGTGAAAGGAATTTTCTCAATTGATAAGAGTCGAACCCAGGATACCTGTGTTAACGTAAGAAAAGTCCCGCTATTCAATTTAGATTTGTGGCTGAAGGCATTTTATCCTTAATGAAGTTTCATCCAGACTTTGAAGTTTGTTGACCCAAGAGAGACAATTCCTGGGCAATTCCTGGGTTTACTTAGAGAACAAAGGAGCGAATGTTCGCCCTTAGGTATGCTGATTAGCCTAATGAGCGAAATCTTTAATCAATATCCTCCCACTACTTTCGCCATAATCAATTTATTTTCCAGCATTTGCTGCAGGTAGCCAATAAGTAAAATACTTTCTAGCATATATGAATCCTTAGGTTTCATAAATCGTGTTTTACATGATTTCTGTGGAAACAAAAGTTCTATCATCTCTTACAGGGCCATAGCAATACCTGCCACCCTCACTGAGTTCATCTGTCTAAACAACACCTAAAACACTTCAGAGGCTGGGTCCTGCTCATCACCTATCTCTACCCTAGCATCCCGTGTCATTCTGTACTCTCCTCTCACCCCCCACCATACCTCAGTTTGGAGAAGGCATGGTTTGGGACCATGGAGTGGAGAATGGCTTAGAAATCATTCCCCTTACCCTTCTGCTCCCCACTGTCTGCTACCACAGGCCACCGGACCCAGATGGCTCCCGGGGAGAAAGTAAGGCTAGTGACCTTGCACAGCCCTCCCTCACTCAAATCAAAGTCAACTGCAAGTCATGTCATCATTTCCCTGATGTCACGGTCCTCTCTGAGAACGCAGGACAAACACAATCTACTACCTTGAACTGCCTAATTATCTAAACACTGTCCCTGGCACCCCAATAAGGTTATTTCCAATTTATCCTATTTGTTTACCTGCTTGTTTTTTTGTTTGTTTTTTACATGTTGTCTCTCCTATTAGACTATGAGCCTTTTGAGAGCAGGGACTGTCTTTTGCCTTTCTTTGAATCCCCAGCACTTATTTATCCCCACTGGACCTTATTCCTGAGTTACAGCTTCCATTTCTTAGACTTAGAACTTATTAGTTGGCTCCGATATATGTTTGGGGCCATAGAACTGTGATGTTAAGTGCTGTATGGTTTTACAGCCTCAAGACTCAAGGTTAGCTCATGACAAAGCAGTCTAGATACATCTTTGGAATTACAGACCATTGAGCAGTATCCAGGGGTTTAGAGCACTGCTGTTCCTTCCTCCCTGAACCTCCCTGTTTGAACTCAGCATATGCAGTTATTCTCTACCCATTTCAAGTTAATCAGATTGGACCTTTGGGGGCCTACTTCAAGCCACATGTGAATCACTGCTGAAGTTCTTGCATTGTAGATGACACAAAAAAATACCCTAATTGGCTACTGATCCAGAAGAGTTCAGCAGACTCAGTGGAGGTACAAAATAGACCAACCTCCCTTTCCATCACTCTCTTCCTTTTCTGGTATAAATCATGGAACAAGGAGAACACTCTGCCTTCAGACTCCCCAAGAAGGAGTAAAGAGTGGGGTAGGATGGGTTCCCCCCCATGGAGGACTCAGCTAGGTGAGTATACATCTAGGCCCCTCTTTTGTGTTGTATTTTTTTCTCCTGAGTAGGTGACTTTATGAGTTCAAAAGTTTCAGAAGACTGTGAGTTCAGTGTCTGACTCATAGATTGGCAGTAGCACTAACTAGAACAGTTGGTTGTAGCCTTAGAAGATGCAGGAGGATTGACTTTGGAAGTGGTTGAGCACAAAATTCAGAGGATGCTCTGTTCAGAGTGGAGTGATAGTGAAGAGTCAAGGTAAAATGTAAAATGGACAATTAGCAGTACTGCAACTGTGTTATGTCCTAATGAAGTTTAAATATTAGAGTCGGCCCATTGCAACTGTAGTTACAAGTTACTGAATCCTATTAATTCTGTTAACGTGTGCTGTGATTCTTCCCTGTATCCTTAGCATTTCTTTCTGTGTAGGAATAAACTACGTGTCTCATACCCAATTCATTTGTACTTGTATCTTGCTATTCCTCCCTCCTTTGAGAGTGTTAAGGAAAGGAATTGTTATGCTTGGCACTTTTCTGGCTTCTCCACTTTTCCAATGCCCACTTTCGGGTGGTAGGAATTGAGAATGTAGTCCCCACTCATTCCGGGCTACCGTCATGGCACTTGGGTGATATATTCTTCATTCCAAATACAAAACAGAATAATAAATGAATAGAATAACATGGAAGTTCCTATAGTAATAATCACCAACATGGCACTGGTGAGAGCTCTAATGTTGCTGTCCATGGAGCTACACCAATATCTGAGATGAAATCAGGGGGATAAGAGCCATTACCTTCTCTCAGATCTTTTGGCTTGGCTACTTGGGGCTGCAGACCCTTTTGGACATAAGACTAATATCCTATGGATACTACCCAGAGTGAGCAAAATTCAGCCAATGATGATGTTCCCTTGACCATGAAGTTTGTGAGACTGGTTTACAAGGTGCCAGGGATAAGAAGAACACCGAATACCAACGTTAAGTTGGTGAGCAGAATATTTTAAAGAGAGAATTGAGATGAAGCTAATGGTCATGAGGAATTAGAAGACTTCTACTGGTGGTACCATTCCAACCTCAGCTTCTGAACTTTGAGGGTATCCCTACCTTTCTTTTCTTATATACTAGTAGCACCGAGAGACCAAGGAAGGATGTACATGTAACCAAGATGCCCACCTCTCTAACTGAAGATACAACAGAAGTATGGTAGCAAGAATCTTGCTAGCAGCTACTGTGGCTATGTAAAACCCACAACAACCAGCACACAAAAGACCGCAAACACAGGTTCATTGACCTGCTTTATCAAGGAAAGTAACTTTAAGAGGTTAACAATCTTACTTTAATCTAACATACACTTTGTTAATCCATCCTTCACTTAGTTCAGGAGGAAAAGCCAACAACCTAAGCTTCAGAGCAAATACAAACAAATTACAAACATACACAATATAAACAGACCAAATCACAATTCATAGTTACCAGGAAAGCATCAACATCTGGGCTTATAAGCCGGGGGTTCTTAAAATGGCTGCCCAGAGTCCCACACCACTCTTTCCATGACTGAGAGCCCCCCTCTGGGTTTATATAATCTTGTTCAGGGTCAAAGGGCATCACAATGTGTGACTCAAATCCACGTGACCTAAAAGCATCACAAACCTGGGACTCAAACCCACGTCACAAACACAGTCACTCAAACCCATGCAGACCAGGCATTCCCTTGAGGCAAGGAGGTCATCAAAGAAACAAAGGCCTGACTTATCAAGGGCACTTGATTAAATAAATGCTCCAAGAGAAAACAGTAAAAAAAATCCCACCTTAATTAATATTACAAGTATCCAGGGATCATTTGGCTCCTGTGTCAAATTCAATGCACTATAAGCAATGGTCAACAGCTTTCCTAAGAAAGTGTATGAGTGTTGTTGATGGAGCTGTGAATTGGTACAATTATTTTGGAAAGCAATTCAGAATTATGAAAAGTGACTAAAATGGCTATACCCTTTGAATCAGACACTCCGCTACTCTATTACTGGGTTTGTACCCCAAGGAAGCCATTGAAAAGGAGAAATTCCTCATATACTTTGAAATATTTAAGGATAGGGTACTCTCGATATTCTTTTTTGTGATAGCAAAGAATTGGAAACAAAATAGATGTACTTGGACTAAGGAATGGCTAAGCCAATTACGGTACATGAATGTAAAGGAAAATTATTTTGTTATAAGAAATGATGTATGTGATAAATACAGAGAAGTGTGGAAAGACCTATGAGAACTGATAAAGAGCAAACTAAGCAGAGCCATGAAATCAAAATATACAATAATAACATCGATGCAAATGAAAAGAACCACACACACACAAAATCAAAATTGAATGCAGCAAAATTATAAAGATCAAGGCTGACTTCAATGAAGAGATGTGAGAGGATACTACCAACCCACCCTTTCATAGAGGTGGGAGGTCCCAAGCTGTTACACATGTTTTTGGATTTTTTTCTATGTATTGATTCATTACATTAATTTTTTCCCTCTTTTTGGTATGTAAAAACACTATTTGTTGTATGAGATATCTCTTGAGGAATGAGAGGGATGCTGGAGAAAACTATGTGGATGTAAAAAAAAATAAAAAACATTAAGAAAAAATAATTTTAAGGGCTTGAGTGACCAAGCAATTTCCCTTCCCATTGTGTTGTGGGATTAATAGATTTCCAGGAACTACTAACTTCCAATTTTCCCCTTCCCACATGGAGCTAGAATAGAAACCTTATCTAAACCATGCCACTGCAGAGAATTTTGCCCTCTCCTGCTTTATGTATTGTCTTCTCCCATTACTGTGTAAGCAGGAGCTATCTTGTTTGCTTGGATTTGTATCCCCAACATTTAGCACAGGGCTTACAACATAGTAAACACTTAATGAATTTTTTTTCATTTATTCATTCATAGGAGTCCAAGGAGGGAGGGATTACCTAGGGCTGGGGTAGTCAGAGAAAGAAATGGAACTTGAACTAGACCTTGACAATCAGGGAAAGAAAATATGTGCACAAGGTTGAGGCAGAAATATGCGTTGCAGGGGTCAGCTTGGTGGTGCAGTGGATGAGCACTGGCTCTGGAGTTAGGAGGATGTGAGTTCAAATCCAGCCTCAGATAAGAGAGGAAGGAAGAAGGAAAGAAGAAAAGAAAAATAGATGCATGGTGTGTTCAAGGAGCCTACCAACAGCCAAAGAAATGGGACTCTAGCCCTCTGGACTTGGGGGGTATTTAAGATATTGATAGTCATGCCAAGGAAGAACACTATGTTTGTAGAAGTGAACTGGTCAGAATAGCAGGAATAAGAATATTCAAAAATGTATAGCCTCTGCTTGTCCTCTGGTTTTCCTTGGCTACCATGACAGGCACTAACTCATTGTGGAACCAAGCTTGGGAAATCACTTCTCGTCTCTGCGCTTCAGTTTCTTCATTTATAAAATTTTAGAGGGGTAGAGTCAATGATCACTAAGGTCCTTTCTACTACTGACATTTTGTGACTTTGGGATGCTGCATCCCATCCTGTGGATCAAGTAAATTCTCTTTTTCTAAAAAATATCAGCATTAGTTCATAGCATTTATTGAACTCCCACGGTCTATAGAGGTGTAATAGCAAGCAAAGTGGGACTTTTTGCTGCTTTTTCTTTTGGAGTGCTTCTCAGCACTAAGGCAATCAAGTGCCTTTGATGACCTGCTTGTCACAAGAAAGCCTAAGTCACATGAGTTTGAGTCACATGGTTGTGGCACCCTCTGACCCTGAAGAAGCGTGTATATACTGAGGTTAGCATTTTGCTTTGTGGGCTTCCCCATTGAAAGAGATTTCATGTGATTTCGCCTCTCCCCTCCTCCCCACCCTGCCCCGCTTTGAAAACCCAGATGCTGATGCTTCTCTCTCTGGTAACTATGTGTGTATGTATTGCTATGGATGGTTAGAAGCTCTGTCTGCTGATTTGTTATTTGCTCTGTTTATATAATTTCTGCTTGTAATTTCTGTTTGTATTTGCTCTGAAGTTTAGAGTGCTGACTTTTTCCCCTGAAGTAAGTGAATGATATATGTATGTTTAATTAAATTAAGATTGTTAACCCCTTAAAGTTGCTTTCCTTAGAAAAGCAGATCAAAGAACCTGCGCTAGCAGCCTTCCTGTGTTCTGGTGTTACTAGCCTCACACCTCCACAGTGGCTGCAAGCAGCTTTGTTGTTATCAGTTACTGATAATTTACTATCTGTGTGGGCTTAGGTGAGTCACTTAAAGTCATTGAGCCTCAGGTTTTTTCATCTGTAAAACAGAAATAATATTAACCTTACCCTTCTCATGGTTCATAGGATTTAGAGCTAGAAGGTACATCTTATAGACTATGTAGTCCAACTTTCTCATATTATACAAGAGAAAAAATGAACATAGAGGTAAAGGGTATATCTCCTATAACACTGAGTGTTATAAACCATCCTGTACTCTGGAGAAAGGGAGATGCTAAAGGAATTTACTTGGCAGCTTGGGAGTGCAGTGGATAGAGCACTGGACCTGGAGTCAGCAAGACCTGGATTCAGATCTAGCTTTACTAGATGTCTGATCTTAGACAAATCCATTAACCTGTCCTACTCAGTTTCCTTACCTATAAAATAAAAACAATAGCACCTGCCTCCCAGAGTTGTCGTGAGGATCAAATGAGATGATATTTGTAAAGGGCATTGCAAACCTTAAAGTGCTGTAGAAGTGCTGGCTGTTATTATTGTCATTGGTATCAATGTTATTTATTATCAGTCTAGTTAGGATTGGGAACTCAAGATGTTCCTGAGATGATGTTACTAACCTATCATTACAAGACATAGGTGTTTTGGGTTATTTTTTTTGGAAACTGGCCGTGCAAAATGATCTGTGCTTTCCCACCCAGTCGGTCCTTGTGATCAATGGCACGCATGTGTAAGGTCTGTGGAGCAGAACTGGTCACATGGATCAAGGCCTTACATTGCCCTTGTTAATACCTCAGTCTCCCTCGGAGTTTCTCAGCCAGTGCCTGAAAGTACCAGGACTTTACCAAACATAGCCTGTATCTATGCAGGCTGGACTGTCGTTGAGGCTGCAGCTCCACAGATAGCCAGTTGGGCTGTTTCTTCTCCCTCTTTAAGCCTTAGTTTCTTCATCTGAAAAACAGAAATAATAATACTGGTCTTGTCTATCTCATATTACTTCAATTTCTTGATCTGCAAAACATGGATAAGACCATGCCTACCCCATAAAGTAGTCATAAGGTGAAAAAGATAACGTATGTAAAAGTTCTTTGTATGCTCTAAAGCATATATATGTTGAGGTATTGTTATTAGTAGTATAGGCACAAGTTATACTAAGCCATCCACATTCTCTCATCTGATCTCCCTGTAATCAATGAAATACATATCTGCTGTGACTGGCCTAAGTTTGAGATAGAATCTGATGGTGTGATCGCATCCTGGGCAGGTCCTAAGACCTACCACAATGCCAGCCCTCATGACTACCAGGGGTACAGTAACAGCAACAAGCACTGGCTTTGGAATAAAATCCTGGGTTCAAATCCTGTTTCCTGAAGTTTACTATTTAGGCAAGTCACTTAACATCCTTGGCCCCAGGGCTTTATCTTGCAAAAATAAAGAGGGGTGAGCTCAGTGATCCCTAAAATTCCTTTCAGGTCTGAATCTATGATCCTATAAAGATCTTAAGCCTTGACAATCCTATGACCTGGGTTTAACCTTTAGTTTCTACGTATCTACTAATTCCTTCCCTATTAGTTTTAAAAACACCCAAGTTTCTCCCATCCTTTAAAAAACAAACAAAAAACCTCAACCCTTTATTAGGTCCTATCATCCCCTCAAATTATCATCATTAATTTCTCCTTCCTTTCTCTGACAGACTATTAGAAAAAGATGCTTATACTCACTGCCTCTACTTCTTTCACTTATTCCCTTTCCCAACATCACTTCCCAGCTCAACTGAACAGTGCTCTCCTAAGTCATCAATGTTCTTTTAATTACTAAATCTGATGACCTTTTTTCAATCATCATTCTTCTTGACCTCTCTGCAGCATCTGACACATTGATCATCTTATCCACCTGGAAACTCTTTCCTCTTTGGGATTTCCTAACATTGCTCTTTCTCTGTTCTCTCCAAGACTATTCCTTCTCGGTCTCCTTTGTTGAATCAAATATGCATAATATGCCCCCTAACTGTGGGCATACCCCAAGGCTCTGTCCTGGGTCTTCTCTTTTTTTCTACACTCTCTAGCTTAGTGACCACAATACTTCATATGGGTTCTCTTCTCTTCCCAAGTGTCCCATACTACCTCCTCCTACCACCCTCACACATGAAAATCTTGTCTTATACTTTACTAAGAAAAGCAACAATTCACCATGAGTCTTCTCTTTTCTCCTTCTTTCCAACTCAAAATCTCATGCTATCATTCCCCTACTTTTGCCTTCTTCATTCCAGTCTCTGATAAAAAGATGGTCATTCATTCTTCTCGCTAAGGCCAACTCCTCTACATATGCTCTTGATTCTATTCCCTCTAGGAGATTGCCTCTCCTGTTTTTAATCTTCAGTCTCTCCCTAGCTACAGGTCTATAAACACACTCAAGTATTCCCCCCAAATTAGAAAAAAAATCATCACTAGAAACTATCACTCCCTTAAGCTTCCTTTCTCAGCCAAACTCCTAGGAAAAAAACTGTATACTCCTGTCAAACCTAATGATCTTTTCTCAGTTCTTATCCTTCCTGTCTTCTCTGGAGAATCTGACACGTTAGACCATACTTTCCCCTGTCTACTCTCTCCCTAGGTGAAATAAAAGTGCTAGGAGAAAACATTGAAAAAGAAATGAAAGCTATAGAAGAAAGAATTGTAAAGAGAATTAACAGCTTGACATAAGAGGTTACAAAGCCTTACTCAGGCAACAGACTCCTTAAAATTTAGAATGGATCAAATAGAAGTTAATGACTTCATGAGATAATAAGAAACACTAAAACAAAATCAAAAGGCTAAAGAAAAAGCAGTGTAAGTATCTCACAACCAACACAACTGACCTGGAAAACAGATCAAAGAGAAATAATTTAAGAACCATTGGACTACCTGAAAGCCCTGACCAAAGAGAACCTAAATACTGAGGAGCTAGAATCAGGATCACACAAAATTTAGCAGTGACAAGTATGACAAGAACAGGAGAACTTGGAATGATATTCCAGGCAGCAAAAGATACAGGCTTATAATCAAGAATAACTTACCCAGCAAAACTAAGTATAATCTACAAGGATGTGATAAGACTAATATCTACCAGTATTTCCCTGACACAGACTCTTCCCCCTCCCCCATCCCTACCAACATGAGGTAGAATCACGCCTCTCCTCCTTCCCTCCTTCAGTTGGGATTAGCTTCCCTAAAAAAAGACAAAACTGACCCTAGAACTGATTCCTCCTGGTTTCCCCAATGCAGCTTCCTGGTCACCTAAAGGCATAAAAAGGATCAGTCACAGGCAACCAAGTGCCCTTCAATTTAACGGATCTCCGAAGATCACACATTACCGCGTCTTTCCTCATATTCTGTCCTAATTGACCAGATGAACTTCCATATGGAGATGAAGGGGAACAGGGGCACATCCAGAAAAACTAAGTACCGCTGTATCTTTGTTGCATATCCCTGCTATATTAGGGCAAAATAAAACTCTATTTAACTGTTCCATCACTTGCTAGCACCTCATTTTATCCCAACATAGAGTTCTAGAAATAAAGCCACTTCTGACAAGGGGGAAAAGGGACGATAACATGAAAAAGAGGGGCAGCTAGGTGGCGCAGTAGGTAGATCACTGGCCCTGGAGTCAGGAGGACCTGAGTTCAAATCCAGCCTCAGGCACTTGACACATGTACTAGCTGTGTGACCTTGGGCAAGTCACTTAACCCCAATTGCCCTGCCTTCCCCCTTCCAAAAAAAAATGAAAAAGATTTCCAAATATTCATGAAGAAAAGACCAGAGGTACATAGAATGAAATACAAACACAGAAGGCGAGAGAGACGTAAGGGACTGAACAAGGATGAACTGCTTACATTCTAATACAGTGAACAATACATGTGTCCCCTCAGAACCCTGTCTTCATCAAAGGTCATAGATGGAATCTAATAAGACAGAAAGCCCATTAGTGGGTTGTTTTTTTTTTTAATGTTTTGATGATCTTTAAAGAAGAAAGGAAAGTGATGGGGGAAAAGAATATACAATAAAAAATTATTGGGTATGCAAATAGAAGACAAACAAGAAGGATGGGGGGGGTGGGTGCTACAGGAGATACTTGAACCCAACTTTATCTGAACTGGTTAAAGGAAGGAAGAACACCCACACACATACACAGAATTGGGTGCCGAAAATACTTTTCACTCAACAGGGAAATGACAGAATAGGGAGAAGGAAGAGGGAGGAATTAGAAGAAAGGTATATTAAAGAATTTGTCCTAAGCAAAACAGACTTTAACCACTGAGGGCAGATCACAAAAAGAAGTTTAGAAGGAAAGAAAGGATAAGGACCTATCATTGGGGAGAAGTGGTGAGATAGAAGCAGACTGCTTCAAACCCAGAGTCCTAGTGTTGAACACGTTCTTCTCTCACTACCTTCTTCTTTATAAAGAGGGGTTGGGAAATTCTGATCAATACAATGTCCCATTATACTTCCATAAGACTCATGATAAAACATATCACCCACCTCTAGATGGAGAGGTGATAGACTCAGGGTCCAATCTGAGAAACATTGTTTTTGGGTATGGCCAAATATATTTTGCTTCACGATGCATATTAGTTGCAAAGCTTTCATCTTTCTTTCTTTTTCAATGGGGTTCAAAGAAATGGAAGGAAGAGAAAATGGACTTTTGTCAATTTTTTAAAAAATTGTTTAAAAAAAGAGGGGGGTGAACATAGCTAAAATTAGAAACAAAAGAATTAAGTAGAAAAAATCTCTATAGCAAGTTTCTCTGATAAATGTTTCATTTCCAAGATACATAAGGAACTAATTTAAATTTATAAAAAATAAGAGTTAGTTCACCAATATTATTCACTATTGTACTAGAAATGCTAGCAATAGCAATAAGAGAAGAAAAAGAAATTGAAGGAGTTAGAATGGGCAATGAAGAAAAGAAACTATTGCTTTTTGCAGAAAACATGATGGTATGCTTAGTAAAGCCTAGAGATTCAACTAAAAAATTAGCTGAGAGAATAATTTCAGCAAAGTAGCAGTATATAAAATAAACACACATAAATCATCAGTATTTCTCTTTATTACCAACAAAGCCCTGCAGGAAGAGACAGTAAGTGATATTTCATTTAACATAACCATAGACAGTATAAAACACCTAGGAGGATACCTGCCAAGACAAAACCAGCAAACTATATGAACATAATTATAAAACACTTTTTTATACAAATAAAATCAGATTTAAATAATTGGAAAAATATTCATTGTTTATGGATGGGCCAAGCCAGTATAATAAAAAAAGACAATTCTATCTAAACTAATCTACTTATTTAGTGCAATACCAATTAAACTACCAAAAAATATTTTATCAAGCTAGAAAAAATAATAACAAAATTCATTTGGAAGAACAAAAGGTCAAGAATATCAAAGGAATTTACGAAAAAAAAAGCAGTAATTATCAAAACTACCTGGTACAGCTAAGAAATAGAATGGTGGATCAGTGGAATAAAGTAGGTATACGACACACAGTAGTAAATGACTACAGTAACCTCATGTTTGATAAATACAAAGTTCTAAGCTTTTTGGATAAGATTTGGCAAAAATTGCTAGGAAAACTAGAAAGTGGTCTGGCAGAAACTAAGCATAAACTAGTATCTTACACCATTTACCAAGACAAGGTCAAAATGGATACATGACCTAGACATAAAGGAAGATATAAGTTTATTAGAGAAGCATGGAACATATTACCTATCAAATTTATAGATAAGAGAAGAATTTATAAATAAAGAAGAAATAGAGAGCATTGTGGGATGTAAAATGGATAATTTTGATTTTTTTCTTCATGTCCTCGACTAGGCAGCCCAGCTTAGTGACAGGAACCCACTCCTTGTCTTCGGCCTTTCCTCCCCAGGCTCCACAGCGCCCCGGCCATGGCCTCGACCACAGCCCCCACTGCTGTAGCCACCATGGAAGCCACCCTGACCTCTGACTCCAGGGCCCCCGGGGCCTCCCGTACCTACTGCAGCACTAGTGTCGTCCGCCATTTGGTGTTCACTAGAAGTAGAAGCTGTCATTTCTTATGATGCAATATTCCACTATATTCACATGTATAATGTGGCACAATTTGTTTAGCCCTTCCCCAATTGTTGTACCCACTTAGCTCCCTATGTTTAATAGTACTAGGAGGAGAGGTTGATGGAGACTGGAGAGGTGGGGCTAAGCTCAGGAATGCAGTCTCAGCTGCATCTTCAGGAATGCCTAGGCACCAATTTGGCATAATGCTGCAGTGATCCCTTCTCCTCCTTCCCTCCCCCATTCAGGTTCCATTTTGGAATTCGCAGATGAGCTGCTACTGATATCAGACTCTGGGGGAATCCATCTTTTCTGCTCTGGGTAGAAACAAGAAACTTGCACTAAACTGATTACTTGTTTGGAAGAAATAAATCAGCCTGGAATTCTTCCCTGTTCACTCCTCCATTCCCCTATCATTTCTATCCAGTATATACAACAGTGAAATCCCTTATTACATTATTGAATTTGTATTTTCCCACTGTTTACATCTTCTTCATAATATTATTTTGCTAACATGCTAAGTTGTATGTGCATTTCCCACAATTTAAATGTCCTCCATAACTTACATTGCATTTCCCACAATTAACATTCATTTCTCAGAAATGCTTGCTAAGTATCCTCTTGCTAAATATTATATGAAACTAATCACTTGAAGATGGAAGCTGGAAAACAGGGACTTGCCTAAGCTCTCCCCCAGGTCCCTCCAAACACCTATAAAAAATGGCTCTGAACAAATTCTAGAACTGCAGAACCCACGAAATAGCAGAGGAAAGCAGGGCTCCAGCTCAGGACAGCCTGAACGGTCTCTGGGTAAGATCTATGGCACAGAGCTGGGAGCACGGCGGAGCAGAGCCCACCGTGGGGCGTGCCAGGACCAACCAGAACCGGAGCCGGGCAGAACAGACCTTAGCACCCCGAATCAGTGAGCTGTGGCAGTTACCAGACTTCTCAACTCACAAACACCCAAGACAACAGAGCAGGTTAGTGGGGAAAAACTTCTGAGACAGAGTGAAAGAAGTTCATGGTCGGCCTCTGCCCCAGGGGCAGCAGAGGTGGTGCAGCTCTGAGGCTGTTTACGGAGCTACAGCTGCAGTTGCCTCCAGCCCCAGGCCCACCTGGTGGGAGGAATTAAGTGGTGGATCAGAGCAGGAGTGCAGAGCCTGCTTGGATCTAAGTCATGGTCCAGGTTGGCGGTTCTTGGGGGAGGAGGAGCACTGCTGTGGCAGAGCTGGCTGTGTAGAAATAGCTCTGAAAACAGCAGCGCAACCCCTCAAGCTTGGAACAAAGTACTATCTACTCAACAAGCAGTCATACCCTCAAAACTCAAGGGTCAGGTAGTTGGCTGGGAACATGGCCAGGCAGTGAAAACAGACTCAGATTCAGACTCAGACTTTGGAATCTTTTTTTGGTGACAAAGAAGACCAAAACAGACAGCCAGAAGAAGTCAACTAAGTCAAAGAGCCTACATCCAAAGCCTCCAAGAAAAACATGAATTGGTCTCAGGCCATGGAAGAGCTCAAAAAGGATTTGGAAAAGCAAGTAAGAGAAGTAGAGGAAAAATTGGGAAGAGAAATGAGAGTGATGCAAGACAACCATGAAAAACAAGTCAATCACTTGCTAAAGGAGACCCCTCCCCCAAAATACTGAAGAAACTAATCACTTAGTGGTCCCTGTATGGGATGTTCACATGTTTCTACATAACTCATTCATGAAAATAAGATTGGTCTTTAAGTGGCTCACCTGAAGCTAGATCTGTGCCCTATCCACCTCCAAAATATCTTGGTTTGTGTTACTTGCCCCCTGTGCACACACACATAAACACAACTAGCTATGACTAGGTGTGATGGGGATAGCCCTTGCCCTTGAGGCAGGGTCACTAGGTATGGCTTTGTTCCTTCTTGCTCCATATTTCTGGTGCTTCCTTGAGTCTTCTCCAGCCTAACAGAAATTTACATGGCCTGGCACTAGTCCCCAAGTTGGGATGGGCAATGGATGAAGAGCTGAAATGAGTGAAAATATTTTACCTAGTCTCAAAAAAATTCAAGGAGGATAGAAATGAAATTCAATTACCTTAAACCTGGCTAGGAGAGACTTTGTTCAATAAAGATGAATCAGCAGGTCTTCAGAGAAGTCTTCAAGCTGCCTGAGTGCCCCTTTATGTGCTATCAGGGCAGGGCTGGAAGCCTGACTTTAAAACAAAAAAGGGATGTAGACTATAGTGCTATGGAGGCAGCGGCAGTAACAGCAGTGGTGGCAGCAGAGAACAATAGAGCCTCCAAATCTCACAACAGAAAGAGATCAGGTAACATCAAGCTGCAAATAGACCAAAAGGAACATTGAATGACCTTGGAGGACCTGGAAACAGAAGCTGAACAATGGAGTCAAAGAGGTAGAGAAATTAGTCCAACCAAGAACACTGAAATTAAGGACCAGAGGTCAAAGAGAAATGACACATATAACCATTTCGATAAGAACAAACCTGGATCTTGCCCTTCTTGGAACTATTATATGGACCATTCAGGTCCAAAGGAAGGTGAGGTCAACTCCCTAGTAACCAGAAATGATTTCTCTGCTTAGGGGAGCTTCATACTCTTAAGTCTGGGGCAGCATAAGAGGGTATGGGTGAGACTTATTAGAGGAGTGGGCTGCTTGACTTCCTACCCATCCCAAGGTCTTTTTCCCAAATGTATGGAGTTGACAGCTGAAGCAAGCATATAGGTTCCTAAGAAATGTGGGGCCCATAAACAGGGAAAGTTTTCCTTTCCATAGGATTGGATGATTATTTTCATCATGCCTTGCCCTAATAAACTTGTTGTATTTGTTCTAAGTCTTGTTAGCTTGGTGCTTGCAAAGGAACTAAAGCTATCTCAATGAAAACTAAAAATGAGTCAAATTCAGATGTTCCCAAAGTCCTATCTACGTGGTAACACGAACCAAGTATTGGATGCCACTAAGGTGGATAATGGGCCACATGTGAGATAGGAAAGGAGAGCCAGAGGTAGCATGTGGATGCTGGGTCAACTATATACTACATGACAATAGTAGACCCTTTTAAAATAATTTCCATTTATGCTACCCAGAGAATCACACTAAGTGCCTATTTACAAACTGCAGTTGATAATAATTTAATTCAATGAGCGATTTCATTAACAGATGTGAAAACAGATAGTAATAGAATCGGTTATATTCAATAATTTTTTCTTTAAAATTTTTTTTAAAGTAGAAAAAGATAAGCTGAGATTATCATCTCTGGTGTCCACTTTATAAAACAGACAGCTAGTCAAAGTCCAGGAACTACATCCTTATTTCTCACTTTGGAAAGGGACTAAAAAATAAAGCATAGTTGTTTTTCCCCCTTCTTTTCCTGCTAGGCCAAACGATAAGAACCAGTTATTAAACTGGCACCTCCCTGTAAAATCTCTACAGCATGCTGACTGCATTCTATCCACGTCATCCACCTGAAACTCAAGTTCAGATCCCTGGGAGACTGGTTGGCTAGTGAGCCTTACTTGGCTGCTGACCATGGCAGCCAAGCAACTTTCCAGCCACCTCCATGTCCTGTTACCATTTAACATCGCCTCCTCCTAAATATGTGGTACCTTCCCTGTTTAGTACATAAGCACTTAGCCAGTAATTAGCACAGGGCCTGGCACACAGTAAGGACTTAATTTTCATTGAGTCCTATGAGAAAGGAGATGATTAGATGGCTATGTCCTTTTCCTCCCAATCCCATAAAAAAAAAATTGCCAAGTCCTCCAAGTTGGGAAAAAAATAACCTGTCTCAAGCTGAGGACTGGCACAAGAGATTAAAGCCAGGACACATCTCTCTTTAAAATTTCTTTTTAAGGAGCTGAGAATGGGAGCTAGTGACTATAGCTAGTATAGCTAGTGCTATACAGCCACCGCCTCCACCAGAGCTACCTCCACGGCTACCAGCGAGAACTTCCAACCGGCCCCACCAACCTGTGAGCCTGCAGAACGATCATCCTGCCTCCTCGACTTTGACAGCTTGTTTCTGGACCTTCCCAGACCCAGGACAGCTTCCAGTATGGCCACCTCAGCCAGTTCTCACTTAAACAAAAATATCAAGCAGATGTACCTGAACCTGCCTCAAGAGAACAAAGTCCTGGCCATGTACATTTGGATCGATGGAACTGGTGAGGGACTTCACTGTAAAACTTGGACCCTAGAGAGTGAACCAAAGAGCATCGATGAACTACCTGAATGGAATTTTGATGGCTCTAGCACTTTTCAGTCCGAAGGCTCTAACAGTGACATGTACCTTGTTCCTGCTGCTCTGTTCCAAGACCCCTTCCGAAAGGACCCCAACAAACTGGTTTTCTGTGAAGTTTTCAAGTATAACCACAAGCCTGCAGAGACCAATTTGAGGCATACCTGTAAACGGATAATGGATATGGTGGCCAACCAGAAACCCTAGTTTGGTATGGAGCAAGAGCATACTCTCATGGAAACAGATGGACACCCTTTTGGTTGGCCTTCCAATAGGTTCCCTGGGCCCCAGGGTCCATATTACTGCGGCGTGGGAGCTGATAAAGCCTATGGAAGAGATATAGCAGAAGCTCATTACCGTGCTTGTCTATATGCCAGAGTCAAAATTGCAGGGACAAATGCTGAAGTAATGCCAGCTCAGTGGGAGTTCCAGATAGGACCCTGTGAAGGGATTGAAATGGGAGATCACCTCTGGATCGCCTGCTTCATCCTCCATTGAGTGTGTGAAGATTTTGGAATGATTGTAACATTTGATCCCAAACCAATCCCTGGGAACTGGAATGGAGCTGGTTGCCATACTGACTTCAGTACCAAGGCCATGAAAGAGAATGGTTTATTGAAGAAGCCATCGAGAGAAAGTATCACATCCGAGCTTATGACCCAAAAGGGGGTCTGGACAATGCCCAATCGCCTGACAGGTTTCCATGAGACATCCAACATCAACAAGTTCTCTGCTGGTGTGGCCAACTGCGGCGCCAGCATCTGGATTCCCTGGATGGTTGGGCAGGACAAGAAGGGCTACTTTGAAGATCGCCGCCCCACTGCCAACTGTGACCCTTATGCAGTGACAGGGGCGCTTATCCGTATCTGTCTCCTCAATGAGATAGAAGAACCCTTTCAGTATAAAAACTAAGTGAACTAGACCTACAGATAGCTTCTGTATCCCCCTCCCCATAACCTTTTTCTCATGCCCTCATCCACCTCACTTCTCCCTTCTTCCAATTTTCCCTACTAGATGTAACTCAGGGCACAAAATACCATGATTTTTTGTGCCCACAGATAACTCCTTGCTTTTTTTTTTTTGTAGGGGAATGGGAGTAGGGTTGGGATGTTTTTAATCTTTTTTTTTCCTCCCATCGTTGACTTTTGAAGACTGAGAAATAGTATGTTAATGGGGAAAAAGGGGTTGGGAAACACAACCACTGCTTCCATCTAATCAAGTTCGTACATCAAGACTTGTGGCTTCCAGGAAAAAAAAAAAAAGTATTTGAGATGGCAGGTTTGGGGAGAGTGGAAGGTGGGTAGAAGGAGGGATTCACTGAGTTTTTTGGAAGGGAGGGAGAAGAGCATTAAATTCATATGAGACTCTAATCTATTTTTCTTAAAAGATAAGAATTAGTAAGGGGTGGTTATCTCCCACTTACAGGAAAACAAACACTTTGTTTTCTAGTTGTATGGGGCCTAGTGGGGAAACCCTTGGCCAGAAGATGAACCAATGGGGACTGCTCAGCACTAGAAAAGAGAAAACAAACCTCCTTGCCCACTCATCCTCCCTTTACCCAAAGCAGAGTAGTATTTTTATATTTAAATTTAAAAACAAAAAAAAAACTTTGGGAGTGTATGTACATGGGGTGGGGGTGGAGAGACAAAGCAGGTGGGAAGGTCTGGTCAGAAGCAGGGAGCTCCTGCTAAGAAAGAACTGTACTAAAAGGGAATTGATAAAAAAAAAAAAAAGCCTTGCTTTTGTGGCTGGACATCTTTTCAGCTTATCCTCTTGCCCTTCCGTGCAAAGGTGTGTCACAGCTAAAGGCAGCAGGAAGCACTGGGTGGCTGTGATTTTAACAAGCACACATTGAATGAAGCGCACATATGGAGTTGGGGGGTGGGGGTGGGGATGGTAAAAAGTATGAGTTGGCTGGTCAACTTAACCATGTTACTGGAGAGGTGGGAGGGGTTGTGGGTGTTTATTTTCTGGTGGGACTAGCATGTCACTAAAGCAGGCCTTTTGATATGTGAAAAAAAAACCTTTATAAAGGCAAAACAATTTTAGATTCTAATGTTTATAGGGTTTCTAGGTTGTACAGTTTTTCAGAGTTGCATGCGTATATGCCCTAGTATGCTCAAACCCTTGCCTAACTGTCATTTAGTGATGAGGTTGGGGTTGACAGAGCTGGGTTCAGACATTTGTGTTTTTGTACCCTGGTATCTTTTCCAAGTGCCAGGTATTCCTTCGCCTTTTTGTCAAGATTTCTGATTAGCTTTTTCTCCTTTTATAATAAAAACAGAACAGAACAAAAATACCCTTTAAAAAAATTTCTTTTTAAATTATGAATTCAACAACCATCAACATGACCACTTCCAAATGTAAAGGACAGCAAAAAAGTTTTGCATATGTAATCATGACTCTCTCGTATAACTTTTAAAGTATACGCAAACTTTAACACGTTAGTAACAAAATCCTATTCTGTCTTCTGAACTTCCCCTTGCTCTTATTTTTTTTTACGTTTCACTGATGTTTTTCTTCCCTTTTTCCCCTAGGAGCACATTTTTCACAACTAATTTTCTGCAAGGAAGAAGTCCTGATGGCATTAACAGAAATCAGTCCAGAAACTCATGTGGTTCTTACAGGACAGACCAAGACCAGTTCACTTCCTCTGCCAGAACAATTGATCAACAGTTTCAATTGTAGCATCAAAAAAAGATTATTTAGGAGACTATGATGGGACCACAGAAGGAGCCGGAAAAAGATTTAAAAAACTCAGAAAGTTCTGTGGCAGTAGTTGAAAGGAAATGTCCTCTATTTCTCTGAAAAAATTAAAATTATCTTCAGGGATATCCAGTGGCACTGTAACAATCTAACCTTCAACTGAACTTCATGAAGGTGGGTGAGACAAAATTGATTATTTGTAACTTGTTGAAAAAGACAAAGCTATTAGAATGTCTGTCTCTCCTTACTGATTCAGATGAAGATTGTAGAGAAGTGTAGCAAAGGCTGGCATAGTTTCAGGTTTGAGACCAAGATTTCTTAAAACAGACCAGGTATGTCTTCATGCTAACCCACCGAGCAGTTTTTAGGAGATTCTAGTGTCATCCTCCAGAAAAATACAAATAGCATAGGCTACCCACAGACCATAAGCACATGTTCCACTGACCTCTTGGTAAGTTTTTCTTAACAACTTTAGAGTGGCAACTTCTGCCAGATAAGACACTTTTCTCTTCACACATTAGTGATTTGCATAGGTCTTCATTAACAACAGGCTTTAGAATAGTATGCTTACTTTTAAATAAGAGTTTGTAATGTCCTGGAATTTACAATACAGAAAAATGAAGCCACATCAAAACCTCTGAATGATGCCCTATGCTTAATAAAAATAGGAGTGGAAATTTAGTTTTCCCATATCTACTGCTGCACCTCCTCTTTAAATTATGCAAAGCAGCTAAGTACATCTATCTAAACTTAAAACTTTTCGATAATTCACCTTTCCTGAAGAGCTATTTAAGTGTTTTGGTTTAATATCTCAGCCCATGCCAGTCTGCAAGAGTAAATTAAAATGGCAGTCTTTCAGGAAGCATCTATTTAGCTCTTACTGTGTGCAATGCTCTGGTACATGCTGGGGGAGACAAAATAGACATAGTCCCTTCCCTCAAACAGCTTACATTCTAAATGTCAACAAATGATTCAACAGAGTAGGTTAAGTTGAAAGCAAGATTTGCCATAGAAAAACAGCCAAAGTTGAAAACGTATCATACTTTTTTTGTTGGTGCTATGAGCTGGCATAGTATATGAACTATAGCTCATTTTTTTCCCCTAATCTTATACCTACCACAATAATAAATCTGAATTTTCAAATGTTAGCTGATGATGCAGCTCTAAAGAGTGTGACCAGAACCCAAGTGCCATGAATTTTACGACCACAGAGATGCAGAGAGGGAGTACCAATGTAAAAATGCAACGGAACAAAAATATGTGTTCTAATCCAGTTTAAAAAAAAATCCATGCGACTATACTGCATTTGAAAGACAGGTGAATACTGACCTGCTTAGTTTTAATCATTACTGAAAAAGTAATAGAAACAATAACATAAAGCAGTCCTCACTAGACACATTTCAAATATTCCATACTATCCATCACCACCATTATCCACAGACATACTCCCATGTAAAGTACTAGGTACTTTGGGAATTGTTCTGGGGGGAAAGAACAGCAGTGTGCCCAGACCTTGGAAAAGGCTTGTTTGGCATTATGGGAATTTGATTTTGCAGAGGTTGTGCAACTTTTCCATTGTAATTAGCTTCTTTTAACAAATGAAATCAAAGCAGGAGAGTACTCTTCGTACCTTTTACGATGCTGCAGCTATTTGAAAGAGACTCAATTACAAACATCAACTAAGAGAATGAGTGCTGGGGTTTTTTTTAAGGCATTATTTCTCTGTATTTGAGATTGTTGAATCATAAAATGTATTTACTAGTACTTATACAAAAAATGGGTATTGCTACAAATAGCCAAACTGCTAATCTATAAAATACATGGCATCATTCAAAGGTTTTGTTAAGTGATGCGATTTTGTTCAGGTCTTGTGTGGGAAGCATTCATATTCCTGATAGGATAAAACAAAGGCAACAAACAGTACCTTCAAAAGGTCATTATGATAAATGAACTAATATTCAAATTGCTTTATGTACAATGTAAAAGTGGTACAATATAAATCCAAAGTAGTATTATACAAAGTATAAAAATATGGCATCCTTAATGAACCAATTGTATATTTACCATGGGATTATGAATTCACCCACAAACAGAACATTTTTACCCTCAAATCCCAGGATGTAGAGATAGAAAATCAGACAACAAATGGTTACTATAACAGTACTAGCTATGAGAAAGTTTGTCAGTCATGAATAGCAATATGAGAATGGATTCAGTGCTGTTAGTCCCTTCTACCTCTCACCAGGTTTCTATCTAGTACCTGGCAAGGTCAGGGGGAAGCAATATAAAAATACAAAAATAGTTCAGAAAAAGATAGAAGTCACCAACGCCATAGACACTAGCTGGACAAGATGAAATCAAGCTGCACCTGGCACCATCTTCAAGCAAAAAATAGCTGATGAAATCTAACTCAAATTTCCAAAGTTCTCCTCTGTTGTAAGGCATCATTAAGCAGTTCCACATGAATATTTGGAGAATAGGCCTACAAAATACTGATTAAGCTGTGGGATAAGATATCAAGGAGAGAGGAGTTATTCCAATGCAGCCAGTTGCTCAATGGCACGCCGTACTTCCTTTGCACGCTCTTCAAATTCAGTTCTTTTCCGGGAGGTTTCCTTTACCTAGAGCAAAGTAACAAGATATTATAATGGTACAAAAAGCTTCAAGCTCATCTCAGGAGCTAAACAGAAATATTTTCTAGGACTTCAATAAGCAAGATAGTCAAATACACAGAGACAATGCTTGATAAGAGATAAGTCTCTTTGTTCATTCATCAACTTTATCATTTTTATGAAGAAACCCAGAGCATCTCCCACTGCAAGAATCAAAAGCCAGTCTACTAAGACAGACTTTAGTGGCAAGAAAAGTACTTACTACAAAACAGAAATCTCCCTAAAACACTGAGATGCCTCTTTGGATTGGAGGGCATTCTATTTCCTCATCATCCATTCCATCCTGCCCTGAGGCTTCACTCTCCTGAAACTCAAGGACACACTGTCTACCCACATCCTTGACCTCTGAAATATCTGACATCGCGCCCACTGTCACCAGCTCCTTATACTTCCTCCTCCTCTTTTCTAGCACATATCGCAGCAATCTAGCTCTTCTCTCAAACCTCTTCTATTCTCATCACTGACTGCTCTTCTTTGCTTTACAAAGGAGTACTGAGGCAAGGTGAAGAAAACCACAGATACATCCAGCTGTTTCCCAAACCCTGTCCTCAGGAATTAATCCATTCTCACAAGTGCTAGCGTTCTTCCCAATCTCCCATGTCTGTAAGCGGCACTGAGACTCTCTCGTTGCCCAGGATTGTCCTGCGCTCATCGCCTCTCTTCAAAGTCGGCATCAAATTCACCACCAAGCTTTGCTCAATTATTCTTTATGCTCTCCCTCTTCATTCTACGGGGAGGAGGGGAAGGAAGTGGGCCCCTTTTAGGAGAGGAAAAGTGAAATGTATGTACTACTTTAAAAAATGTTCTTTACATATTCACGTAGTCTAGGGCAATAAAAATGTATTTTTTTATAATTTGGTCTGCTCAAAAAGTTGAGATCTTTATCTATTAAACTGAAAAGAAAATATTCAGCTAATCAGAATTTACTTGATTAATTTTTTAAATTTTTTATTTATTTTAAACTTAAATATTAAACAAGATGGTGGGGGGGCGGGGAGGACATTTCCACATTTCCATACACACAGCAGAATATAAAGCAAGGATTCAATATAAAACCATACATTTCTATTTAAGACTATTTACTTTTTTTAAAACTATGCAATAAATGCTACACGTTGTTTTCAAAGCTACCCAGCTTTTCTGTGCTTCCTTCCAAGTTTTCTTTTGTTCTCTATAGTGAACTTTTTCTCCCTCCCTTCCCACCTAGCCCTAGAGAAGGCTACAACTAAACACAAACACACACACACACCCCTAAGACTATACATATTTCTCTTTGTCACTTCTTTCTCTTGAGGTAGATAGCATCTTCCTTCATAGATCCAAGTCTTTCCTGTTTTTCTAAAACCAACTAACTCATCATTTCTGATAGCACAGTAGTATTCATCACAATCATATACCACAACTCATTTAGCCATTCCCCAGTTGAAGGGCATCTATCACTTTAACTAATCTGATAGGTATAAGATGACAAGCTTGAAAACCATCTGGCAGAAATTAGGCATGCACCATTATCTTAAACCATGTACCAAGAGATGGTCAAAATGGACACATGACTAAGATAGAAAGGAAGATATCACAAGAAAATTAGAAGAACATGGAACACATCACCTATCAGACTCACGGACAGGAGAACAATTTATGAATAAACAAGAGATAGACAGCATTGTGAGGTGTAAAATGGCTAATTTTGATTATATTAAATGTAAAAGTTCTCATACAAATAATACCAATGTAGCCAAGATTAGAAGGAAAGTAGAAAATTAGGGGAGATTTTTCAGACAGTCTCTCAAATAAAGGTCTCATTTCTCAAATATACAAAGACTTTTGTCAAGTTTCTAATACAAGTCATTCCCCAACTGACAAATGGTCAAAGGATAAGAACAGACAGTTTTTTGATGTAGAATAAAGTACAGATAGTCATATGAAAAATGCTCTAAATGATTGTTGATTAAAGAAATACAAATTAAAACAACTGAGATATCATCTTACATCTATCAAATTGGCTCAAATGACAGAGGCCCTTCAATTGGGGAATGGCTAAACAAGTTGTGGGATACGATTGTGATGAATACTACTGTGCTATAAGAAATAATGAGTTAGCTGGTTTTAGAAAAACATGGAAAGACTTGGTCTATGAAGGGAGATGCTATCTACCTCCAGAGAAAAAGGTGACAAGGACAAATATGAATAGTCTTAGGGGTGTGTGTGTGTGTGTGTGTGTGTGTTCGTGTTTAATTGTAGCCTTCTCTAGGGCTAGGTGGGAAGGGAGGGAGAAAAAGTTCACTGTAGAGAACAAAAGAAAACTTAGAAGGAAGTACAGAAAAGCTGGATAGCTTTGAAAACAATGTGTGGCATTTGTTGCATAGTTTAAAAAAATAGTCTGAAATAGAAATGTATGGTTTTATATTGAATCTTTGCTTTATATTCTGCTGTGTACATGGAAATGTCCTCTTTTCCCCCCGATTTTATATTTCAGTTCAAAATGAATAAAAAAACCTTGCAGTCTATTTACATCAACCATACTTCACTCCGTTGCCTTTTAGGAGGCTCCCAATTATGACTCCTCACAAACTCTGGTTTTCTTTGAGTCATAACAATATAGCTATACTAAGTTTATGAATTGAATACAATCCTCTACACAGTTTTATTTTTAAAGACCTCCATTCTATCTGTCCAACCTTATTTTTTACAGGTCAACTTCAGGCCAATGTCTTCACTATCCCTAGAACTCATATTTTCATCATTTCTTCTAAGCCATTGGACATGGTGATTTTCAGAATGCACTCCCCATAGTCTTCAACAATCTAAAACACTGTATTGCCTTCAAGATCTAGGTCAAGTAGTCTCTCCTCTTTAAATCACTGCCCCATGGAATTCCACTTTCCATTTACTTTATTAGTGATTGTGAGATGTGGGAGGCACAGGACTGCCCAGCATGATGTGCAGGCATCAAATCACAGCAGCAAAAAAGGAAATGTGTAATGCACAAATCTAGAGACATCTCCATCCCAAAGGTGCAAACGGACTATCTGTGCCCGACCTGTGGTAGAGCCTTCTTCCAAACTCATATTGGACTGATCAGCCACAGTCAAACACACTGTACCTTGACCCTAACAATGTGATGTCACTGCTCTTCTTCGAGTATGAAAGACAAACAGCAACTGGGATGTGCGCGTTGAAATTTGATACAGACAACACAAGAGGATTGAATTCAAATTAGAGAATCATGGAATTTTAGCGCTAATATTAACCTCTTAGAGATCATCTACTACAACATCTTCCTCCTAGAGTAGACCTGTACGACTTGTAAACTTCTTCAGGCCACAGATAGACTAGAGACAGACTGACAATGGCTGGTTGCCACGGGACACATGACAAACAGGAGAGTGTGCAGTGGCAACTCTACATTTTTCGCCGGTTGCCTGAAATCCTTTGGTGGCCGCGAGTAACTTGCAGGCCATATGTTGTATAGGCCTGTCCTAGAAAATTTCTCTAAGATTTTGATTCCCCAATTTACTCATGGTCACAACTGGTTAGTGTTAAAATGTGGATCAGGAGTCAGATATTGACTCCTAATCTGTTCTTTTTTATTACAATAGTTCAAATTCATCTCATAACATGGAAGTCCCTTTTAATGTATCCTACATGCTTCAGGTTGCTTGAGAAGATACGTTATAACAGGTATTGCCACTCTATCTGATACTTAGGTGTCTTATTCACTAGTTCTTTTACATGTGTAAATGTGTACTATTTGGTTTCCCCAAGAAGACTGAAGCACCTTAAGGACAGGGTTGGTTACTTCTACATCCTCAAGGCACAGAGTAGATGTTCAATAAGAAAAGCTAAATAGGGTTCACACTTAAGTGGGATTTTGAGCTATACATACAATCATGTTTTTGGCTCTTTCTTTGTCCAATTTCAGAAACTCTTCGAGTGTTAAATCTTCAATCTTCTTCTTAATGCTGATGAAGGCACAGCTAGGTGCGTGCTTTTTATGTTCCAACCTAGCAAATGAATACAGAATATCAAGAGAAAGAAATCTAGATATAAAATAAAAGTTATGTTTAGGATGTCAGATTCTACAGTCTATTATTAACACCTCATTCTATATAACCTGTTTCCCAAGTTCATCAAAACCATACTTTTGGTTGCCAACACAAATTTATATTAAAAAGAAATAAAAATCTTTGCCTTGGGACATTTACAATTTAATGGGGCTGGGAGATAAAATAAGTATACAAATGAGGAAACAAGACAGAATGCAGTAAGGGAAAAGTAAACATTTAGACAAAATGTTATAAGAAATTTGAGGGAGAGATTATTTTCCATTGAAGACATGTAGGAGATCAGAGATTGCTTCATAGAAGTGGTACCTGCTTTAAAAAGAGGTTTCAACAGGCAAAGAGAACATTCCAGGCAGAGGGACAGCCTGTACAAATAAACATTAAACAGAAGAGGTCAAATTATGTCTAAAGAACAAAGAAAAGTCCAGATATGGGTGGAATATAAAATAAAGTATATGAAGGGAACTAGAGCAAATTAAAGTTGGAAACATAAGCTGAAGCCAGACTGTTAATGTCTTTAAAAACAGACTGAAGAATTTGGGTCTATCTTATAGAGAAAGAGCCATTGAAGGGTTTTAAGCAGATCATTGACAAAGTCAGGCCTATGTAGAAGATTACTTTTCCAACTATGGCAAGGAAAGAGAAGACAGAGATTGGAGGCAAGGACACCAGCAAGGAAGATATTACAATACTCCAGGAAAGAGGTTGACTAAGGTGCTGCAAGTAGGAATAGAGAGAAAAGAAGAGATGTAAAGGACACTGTGGAGGTAAAAATTCAAGAGATCTTGAATGCGGGGGGTCCTTTTTTAGAAAGAGTTCAAAAATAACTCCAAAGTTTTAAACCCAGGTCATTATGAAGACTGGCAAATTGGGAAGAGGGAAAGTTTTAGAGGGAAGATAATTAGTTCAGTTTGAAACTTACAGAGCTGGAGGTAGTGATGGAACCTGAAAGTAGAAATATCTAGCAGACAAAAATACAGCACTGGGGAGGAGCTCAAGTGAGAGATTAATGATGGAGATATGTATTTGGGAGTCATATGCAAAAAAGTGATAATTGATGCCAATAAAAAAATGAATAATGAGATAACCAAGTGAGAATACGTAGAGAGGAGAGGGAGATATTCCCACCCCCAGCCCCAGCCCCAACACACACAAGGGCAAAAAGGAAAATAGATAACCAGTAAAAATAAGCAAAGACTTAAGAGGTAAGCCTGAGTCAAAAAGAAAGGAATGAAAGAAGGAAGGGATGAAGGAGAAGGAAGGAGAAGAAGAAGAGGAGGAGGAGGAGAAGGAAGAAGAAGGAGTCTCTCTTGAGAAGGTCCATTCTTCTTTCCCTGATAGAATTATCTGTATAGAGATGCTAATTGAATCCATGCAATCCCTGAGCAAAATAGTCAGTGGGAGAAGTGGGCCTATGACAAATTATGGGGAATAGGGAAGAGACCAACAGTTAGCAGCTATGATCTGGATAAAGATGCAGCAAAGGGGACTAGGGAGCAATCAGATGAATATAGGTCAAAAACAGGTCAAACTGAAAGCAAAGAAATTTATTAGCATGCTAACAAAGACTGATAGCAGCTTCAGTTTGCTAAAGTATATATTGTTTTTTATTTATAACTTTTCAGCACCACTTAAAATATATAGATAATCAGGTACATTCTATGGCCATTAGGGAGAGATAAGTAAAGAAGAGGTATAGAGGAAGGAGTCAGTCAAAGGAGAAAAGGGGAATATTTGGAATACAATTGGAAGGATTTATCATCACAATAACAAAACATTCCCAGTTCAGGGATAAGAAAGAAAAGGTAAGGAAATGTTTCATACTACTGGTTAACAAGTCCACCTAAGAAGAGGGTTGAGGTAAACGATATAAGAAAACTACAGGCATCTATTTTCTAAGGACAACTAGTTGTTACAATAGTGGATGAGACCATCTGCTTTACTGGATCCTTGCATAGTTTTTAAAATTTTATTTCTCCTTCAATAGCAGTTCGGAATTTTCCACTATTGCCATCAGGGGTTTGTTGGATTTCTACATTATTATAAACGATTGCAGTTCCTATCCTCCCTCTTCCAAGAATTTCCAAATCAATTTATCCAGCCCTCATCTCCCTCCTAAGCTACAAACTTCAATCCCAAACTGACTATTAAACATTGCAAATTGTATGTCCCATAAATGTCCCACCATATATTCAACTTTTATTTCATTATCTTTCCCTCAAAGTTTTCCTAACTTCCCTATCATGGTCGAAGATATCACAATCCTTCCAGTCACCCAGGCTTACCACCTAGATGTTATCCCTCACTTCTCACTCTCTCATCCTCTATAAACAGTCTGTTGCCAAGTCCTATTTTAAATTTTTTTTGGGGGGGGGGAGCAATTGGGGTAAAGTGATTTGCCCAGGGTCACACAGCTAGTAAGTGTCTGAGGCGGCAGTTGAACTCAGGTCCTCCTGACTACAGGGCTGGTGCTTTTCCCACTGTGCCACCTAGCTGCCCCTTTATTTTACCTTTTTAACATTTCTTGTATATACCCTCTTCTCTCTTCTGACACAGCCACCACTTTGGTGCAGTCCCATATCACCTCATACCTAGTCTATTGTAACAGCCTGTTGGTTGGTCTTCCTGCTTCAAGTCTCTTCCCTCTATAATCCATCCTTCACTCAGCTGTCAAACTGATCTTAAAGGGAAGGCGAACAGAAGGGAATAAGCATTTATATAGCACCTATTATGTGTCAGGCACAGTGCTAAGTGCTTTACAAATATTATCTCATTTCAGCCTCACAACAATCCTGAGAGGGAGGGGTTGTTATCCCCATTTTACAGTTGAGGAAACTGAGACAGACAGAGGTTAAGTTATTTGCTTAAGGCTATAGAGTTACTAAGTGTCTAAGGCCAAATTTGAACTCAGGTCTTCCTGACTTTAGGCCCAGCCCTCTCTCCACTGTACCATATAACTGCCCAAAAGGATAATTTTGCCTTTCTTTGTATCCCCAAAAGTTATACCTGGGCATACTTTTAATAAAAGCTTTTAATAAATGCTTGTTGGCCTGACTTGACAATAGCCTTCTAAGTGGACACCATACCTCAAGTTTCTTTCCTCTAGAATCCATCTTTCAGACAGTTGATTAAGTGGTATTACTAAAACACATGTCTGATCATATCACTACCTCATTCACTAAGTTCCAGGGGCTTTCTATTATGTGTAGAATCAAATAAAATCTCTTCTGTTTGGCATCTAAAGAGCTTTACAACCTGACAATCTTTTAAGCTTTCTTTCACATTTCTCTCCTGCACACACTCTACAATCCAAACTAGCCTTGCTCTTCCTTACACACACAACATTCCATGTCTTATCTCTATGCTTTTTCACAAACTGTCCTAGAATGGACTCTACCTTCACTTCCACCTTTTATAATCCCCAGTTTCCTTCAAAGCTCAACTTGAATACCACCCTCCTACTTGAGGCACTTCCTGATCCTCCAGTTTCCAAAGTATCCCCTGCAAACAACTACGTATTTTTTAAAAATATACTTGTATGTAAACACGCTTTTCCCCCCTACAGAACATAAACTCTGTGAGGACAGGGATTGCTTCATCTTTGTTTTTGTAACTCTACCCACCAGTACAGTATCTGGAACAGTAAGCACTTGAAAACACTTGTTAATTTTCCACATGACAACCTTTCAGATACTTAAAGATTGCTATCATCCTGCCCCTCTAATATCCCTGGCCTCTTTAATCATTTCCATACAATACATTGTAACTGAATATGAATAGAATACGTGATTGAATATGAAATAAAATATACATCGTGATTCTTTATATTTCATAAGAGTGAAATATTTAATTGGATAAGAAGAACTTAATGTGGATCAAACAAACTACCAAGATGCTGCTTTCTCATGAATAAAAGTTTTACATTTCACAAATAAAGCTATATGGCAGCTAATGGAGCCTGAAATTACATTCATTGTCCTGCAAAATAAAAATCACTTTTCAAAACAAGAGTTAAGATTTAAGAGTAAGGAGTATGATTCTGATGCAGCGCAAGGCTAGGTCAGTCTGACAAGGACTTACATAGGATCATCCTCTGGCTCCCAACCCTCTAGTTCCTTGAAACAGAAGAAGCACTGGGCTAAATCAGGCTCATTTTCACTTGGGCAATGGATGAACCCAGCTTCAGCCATCTGCAAAACAAAGTAGGTCAGGATAGTTGAGAAACCAAAGAGAACTATCTCTAGCATCTCTTCTCCTTAAGAACACAGAGCTCCAGAGAGCCAGGAGATCAAGCAGGTAGAGTATAGAGTACCAGTCTTCTTTCTAGTTTTGGGCATAGTGGTAAACTGGATCCCAAAGTGTCTCTATCTAGACAGGTAAGGGGCTATGCCTTACCAACTCTAAAAAGGAAGGGAAAGGAAAAGCAAAGAAAGAATTCCTGAGTCTTGGAAACACTCCAAAATAAGTAAGGATCTTTGTTGGGATTTGGGGGTATGAAGAATGGGAAAAGACATGAGTTTCAGAACATTACCTTTTTTGGGGGTCACATGTAAAGGTGGCAGAGTTGAAGGATGGGAAGCCATCATCTGAGTATAGATGGAAGAGTACTGAACTAAGAGTCACAAGTCTCAGGCTCCACTCTTTACTGAGCGCTCTTTTTAGCTCTTTAACTATGTAAAGACCCATTCCGTGTCTTAGTGTCCTTCTTTAATGATAACAACAATAAAGATGATGATGGCTAGCATTTATATAGAGCCTACTATGTGCCAGGAGCTTTGCAAATATTATCTTGTAGATTTTTTTTTTAGAAAAATTCATCTGGAAAAATGAAAAGTCAAGAGTCTCAAGGGAATCAACGAAAAAAAGACTGGGAAGGAAGGGGGCCTAACAGTACCGGATTTCAAAATATACCACAAATTGGTACTGGTTAAGAAATAGGTTGATCTGAGGAACAGATTAGGTACATAACATACAGAAGCAAATGAACACAACCACCAAGTGTTTGACAAATTCAAGGATAATGCAGCAAGAACTCACTATTTGATAAACAACATCTTGAACAAATTAACAAGTTCAAAAAAAAATTAGCGGAATAGGGAAGAAATTACCTGCCAAGTTTATAGCTAAGAGAGGAGTTCATGACCAATCAAGAGACAGAGAGGTTCATAGGAGGGAAAACAGTTCATTTTGATTACATAAAACTAAAAAGTTTTTGTGTAAACAAAACAGCTAAAATTAGAAGAAAAGCAGGAAACTGGGACAGAAGTGGGTGGGGGTGGGGAGGATGCAGAAAATTTCTTTGGTAAAGGTCTCATTTCTAAACTATATAGGATATGAATCATATATATCAGGGCTGTCCAACCTTAGGTTTTTATTGAAACAATAGACAACACATTTTGATTTGCCATTTTAGTGAGAGCGCTACGGTAGCTCGGCTTTCTTTACTAAAGCATTATGTAAATTTCTATGCTTGTAGGTGGCCGCATTTTGGACAGTACTGATATATATGAAGGGATATGAATAGGCAGTTTACAGAGGAAGAAATCAAAACAATAAGCATATGAAAAAATGCTCTAAATCAATAATTAGAGAAATACAAGTAAAATCAACTCTGAGGTACCACCTTATACACATCAGATTGGCTAAGATGACAAAAAGGGAAAATGACAAGTATACTGGTGGTTATATGGGAAAACAGGCACATAATGCATTGTTGAGGGAACTGTGGACTAACACAACTCTTTGGGAAAGCAATTCAGAACCATGCTCAAAATGCTACAAAAATGTGCAGACCCAGCAACATCACAATTAGGGCTATACCCCAAAGGTCAAAATATTTACAGCAGCCCTTTTTATGGTGGCAAAGAATTGGAGACTGAGGGGATGCCCATAAACTGGGAAATGAGTTATGGTATACAAATGTGATGGAATACTATTATGCTGTAAGAAATAATAAAAGGGATGATTTCAGAAAAACCTGGAGTTACATGAACTGATGCAAAGTGTGTCAGCAGAACAATCTACACAGTAACAGCAATATTATAAAAATACTCAACTTTGGTAATTTACTTGGTAATTTGGATCAACACAACCACTACAATTTCAAAGGACTCTTGAAGAAACATGCTATGCACCTCTAGAGAGAGAACTTGATGGACTTAAGAGTGCAGATCGAAGCTTCTTCTTTTTTTGATGGGGGGAGGGGATGGGACACATGGCTAATGTATAAATTTGTTTTGTATAATTAACATGTGTAATAGGTTTCGTTTTTCTTACCTTTTCATTGGGGAAAGAGGTGGTAGAAGGGAGAGAATTTGGAATTAAAAAGAAAACTATGTGCTTCAAAAAAACAAAAAAAATTCAAAAACTAAACATAAAAATCCCCAAAACAAATATTATCTCATTTGATCCACACAATAATCCTGCCAGGTAAATGTTATTACCCCCATTTTACAGTGGAAGAAACTGAGGCAGAGGTTAAATGACCCACCCTGACTCCTACAGCTAATGTCTGCAGGCCCAGAGCTCTACCTACTGTGTCACCTAGCTGCTGCTTTATTAAAAAGAAACAGGATAGAGGGGGTGGAGCCAAGATGGTGGCTGGAAAGCAGGGACTTAACCTAAAGCTCTCCCCCAGGACCCTCCAAACACCTATAAAAATGGTTCTGAACAAATTCTAGAACTGCAATACCCACGAAATAGCAGAGGGAAGCAGGGCTCCAGCCCAGGACAGCCTGGATGGTTGCTGGGTAAGGTCTATGACATGGAGCTGGCAGCGCAGCAGAGCCAAGCCCAGCATGGATCGCCACGGGACCAACCAGACCCAGAGCCCGGCGGAACAGGCCCTGGCCCTGAATCCGTGAGCTGTGGCAGTTACCAGACTTCTCAACCCACAAACACCAAAGACAATAGAGAAGGTTAGTGGGAAATACTTCGGGGACAGAGTGAAAGGAGTTCACAGTTCAGCCAATGAGCTAGGATTAAAACCAAGAATCACCTACCCAGCAAAACTGAGTATCATGCTGCAAGGCAAAGTATGGACTTTCAATAAAATAGAGGACTTGCAAGCTTTCTCAGTGAAAAAGACCAGAGCTGAACAGAAAATCTGACTTTCAAACACAAGAATCAAGAGAAGCATGAAAAGGTAAACAAGAAAGAGAAATCATAAGGGACTTGCTAAAGTGGAACTGTTTTGTTTACATTCCTACATGGAAAGATGATGTGTGTAATTCATGAGACTGAGGTCTGAGAGACTGAGTATTAGGGTAGCTGAAGGGGGGATATATATATATATATAGAGAGAGAGAGAGAGAGAGCACTAGAGAGAGAGAGAGAGAGAGAGAGAGAGAGAGAGAGAGAGAGCGCGAACGACCACAAGGTGAGCTGAATATGAAGGGATGATATCTAAAACAATAAAATCAAATTAAGGGATGAGAGAGGAATATATTGAGAGAGGGAGAAAGGGAGGGATAGAATGGAGTAAATTATTTTGCATAAAAGTGGCAAAAAAGCGAAGTTCTGTAGGAAGGGAAGAGGGGGCAGGTGAGGGGGAATGAGTGAATCTTGCTCTCATCAGATTTGACCTGAGGAAGAAAAAACATACACACTCAATTGGGTATCTTACCCCACAGGAAAGAAGGAGGAAGGAGATAAAAAAGAGGAGATGACAGAAGGGAGGGCAGACGGGGGAGAAGGTAATCAAAAACAAACACTTTCAAAAAGGGACAGGGTCAAGTGAGAAAACTGAATCAAGGGGGATAGGACAGGAAGGAGCAAAATATAGTCTTTCGCTACATGAGTATTGTGGAAGGGTTTTACCTAATGATACACATGTGGCCTATGTTGAATTGCTTGCCTTCTTAGAAAGGGTGGGTGGGAAGGGAAGAGGGGAGAGAATTTGGAACTTAAAGATTTAAAAGCAGATGTTAAAAAAAAGTTTTTGCATGCAACTAGCAAATAAGATATACAGGCAATGGCACATAGAAATCTACCTTGCCCTATAAGAAAGTAAGGGAAAAGGGGATGGGGGGGGTGGGGAGTGGGGTGACAGAAGGGAGGGCTGACTGGGGAACAGAGCAATCAGAATATATGCCATCTTGGAGTGGGGGGGGGGGTAGAAATGGAGAGAAAATTTGTAATTCAAACTCTTATGAAAATCAATGCTGAAAACTAAAAATATTAAATAAATTTTTAAAAAAGTAAAAGAAAAAAAAAGAAACAGGATAGCTAAAAATGAGGGAGGTAAGGCACCCCACAGGCAGAAAACGTAGTACCATATATTAATGTAATGAACATGATCACAGAAAGTCTGATCATCCTCTTTACAAAAAAAAAGAATGAGCTGGGTTAGATGACTTCAAAGGTCTCTTCCAATTATAAGGCTCTGTAATCCCTAAAATGATTAAAAGCTTCGTAAACTCCTTAAAACAGAAAGGCTTCATGACAGAATTAACTACCACTAGGAAAAGGGTACTAGACGCCTTCCTATGTCAGGAGCCGGTAAAAGCCCTCTCTGGGACGACCAAGATGTTTTTGCTGATGGGGCTGTCCCTTCCCCCCTGAGGGTGGCAAGGGGCTCAGCGCTGGACTCGAGGGAAACCCAGTTCTACCTCTCAGTAGCAACACCACCTCGGATTCCTTGGACAAGTCACCGGCCTCAAGCGGCAGAATAAAGCGTAGCACTAGATCTAACAGGAGGAGCCCTGTGGCTCTCTGAGCCCCTGCCCGCACCAGAAGCGGTCCCTAGCAATCCTTCTGATGAGGTGCTTGTGCTTGGACCTTAAATTCGAACAGCCTCTGCTTGGGTGCCTGTGCCTGAACCCCAATTCCAAAACATCCAGTTCTCATCCCCAAACACCAAACTGACATGCTTTGCCTTTTAACCCTCTATAAAGATTCCCCCTGCACCTCTTTATGGCTGCAGGTTCCCCAAGAACTCTTGCCCGCTGAGAAAGCATAACAAATCTTTGCCTCCTTGACTTAAAGAAAGCTTGTGTCCGCCAACTCCTTCCAGGCGGCCCTTCCTGGGAACTTTGGTTTGCGATCCCTCCATCCCTGCGTTTCCTTCTCCCCCTCTACAGCTGCGGGTTTTCTGAAATCTATCCGCTCATCATCTCTTACACGCAACAGCATCCATCACACGCAGGTACCACACCCCGTTCAGCCATCCCCCGAGGCTGGGCAACCCCTAGCTTTCCAGCTCTCGACCACCACAAAGAGCCGCTGCAAATAGTGTTGCACGCGCGGGTCTTTCCCCCTTTCTTTGATCTCCGGGGGTAACAGCCCCACGTGTGATATTGGAGGGTGCGCACCACCTGGCAGTGAGCAAAGCATCCTGTAACCCTCAGCACGCGGGGGAAACGGAGTCACTGAGTCCCCAGGAAGGGGCCAGGGCGAGATTGGGAGGCTGTGAAAAAAAATGAGAAAGAGGGGACGAGGAGAGGGAGGGTCGGGCGGTTTGCGGGGCGGGGGGAGGAAACGGAGGATGGAGGTGGGGAGAGGACGAGAAGGGCGAGGGAAGGCGGGGAAAGGTCAAGGGCGAGAAAGAGGTGAGGGAGACCGCGACAAGACCGCAGGGGTGGGGGAAGGGAGAAGGGGGAAAGGGGGCGGGGGTGCAGCCTGAATTAACCGGCCCGGCAGGAAGCAGCGTCCCGCGTGTGCGGCTCATACGTCTCACCCGCTTCGGGGTGCAGGCGCAATCCTCCGTGAAAGGCCAGTTCTGGAAGGTAGAGATGCGGGTATCTAGCTGGTAGAGCTGCCACGTCGGGGGTAGCTGCGAGGCGCTCATTTTGGAGCAGGGAATGTAGACAGTTTCAAACTCAGCCACCGCGCGGCATGCCGGGAGCACCTGGGCTTTCTTCGGTCCATGGCCTCCTGGGAACTGGAGGAGGGACGTCGCGGGGCATGCTGGGGATTGTAGTCACACGCAGACACAGACAGATACACAGACACGCTCTCTCCGCGCGCGTGCGTATGTGTGTGTGTGTGTGTGTGTGTCTGTGTGTCTGTGTCTATGTGTGTGTGTGTGTGTGTCTCTCTCTCTCTCCCTGTGTTTGTCTGTCTCTCTCTCTCTTTTCTACCGCTCTTCACATTCACATTTTTCAAAATGGCGTAGCTCAGAGATGATAAAGCAACTAGTTCTGGCACATAGTAAGCAATATGTTAGATTTTTTTTGTTTAGATATATTTTTATTTTTTCCAATTACATTTTTAAACATTTTAATTCATTTTAAATATATTTTAATGTTGTTAAATATTTCCTAATTACATTTTTTAAAAATTTAACATTCATATTTCCATATTAGCTATGTTGCAAAAGAGAACACATAAACAAGAAAAAGAAAGAAAATGAAAAAAATTATACTTCAGTTTGCACTGAGAGTTCATCAGTTCTCCTGGAGACGGAGAGAATTTTTCATCATGGGTCCTTTCTATCTTCACTGTGCCCTCTGGTTCTAAGAGATCTGAGTAGTTCTTTATCATTTCTTGAAATATAGTCTTAAGGCTTTCTTTCTCGACTAGGTTTCCCTATCTCACCCAGGATGGAAGGGGGTGGGGTGGGGGGGGAGGGAGCACCGATGGGCCAGTCCCACTTAGATCTGCATAGAAGTTTCCACCTGCTGTTTCCAGCCCGGGTTGGTTCACACTTCTGTAAGCAGCCTGTTGTCCCTCCCCACCTCACTGCTGGGGGCTCATCATATTACTGCACAACTTAGTTCAGACATTCAGTAGCTAGACGACAGCACTTCAAAACCCCTGAGCTCAAAAAATCCGACAGTCTCAGCTTCCCAGGTAAGAGGGATCACAGATATGTACCACCGTGTCCAGAGTCCACTGATTCTTAAATTATCTCTTCTTAACCTGTTTTGCAGGTCAGCTGTCTTTAATATCAGATATCGTACACTTTATTTTAAAATTTTTTTCTAATATTTCTTGCTGCCTGAAGGCAGTGATTTCTTTGTCCTGTTAGTTTTCAGAAAGCCTGTTACTTGGGTAAGGTTTTTACCACTCTCTTTACTTAGTCATTTATTCTCCTTCCAATCATTTTTTTCTCCAGAGCTTTTATGTCAGTTTTAAATAAATATCATTTTACCACATAGTTCTTAAGAAAATTCCTTTTTTTTCCTTTTAGTCTTTGTTTGCAGCGGTTACAGAGTTATCTTTCTCTTTCTAGGCTGGATTTTTTTTTTACATCTCTGGGCCTCCAAGAATTTGTAGCGGTTGTTGTCTTCTTTGGTTACTTATCTCTCTGGGGCTTCACGCAAGGACCTGTCTGCTCTTTGCTGTGTTTTAGCCCTTTGTAGTCTAGTCTTGGGTCACCTGGGTTTCTATACTGACCTCTACCTCCCAAGCCTGGGCCCCCTTCTTGACGGGGCTCTACAGGGTCCTTGCTGGCATTTCAGGACAAAGTTCTAGGAATACCCAGGTGATCCAGGTCTGAGCACTGCTGTGAACACGTGGCTCACTGCTGTTCTGTGGTGTTTCCAAGGTCCTCCCTGGGAGTTTCTGACCACTCTAAGCCTTTCTAATTCCAACCCCCAAGACTTTCTCAGGGTACCCCTCTGCTTTTGTTCCCTGCAGACTACATGTACCTCTGGCCCATCCCTATTCACACTGGGAAGCTACCGGATGATTGTGTTAGCATTGTGTTTGCTTGGATGCTCTTTCCCATTGCCAGAGGATAGAGACCCAATCAGAATATGGTAGTCAAGGCCCATACAGAGGGGCTGAGGAGAATGAGTCCTTCCATGCTGGGTGCTAGGTAGCGACTCAAACTTAAATGCCATTTCATTAAAAAGAAACAGGATATGTAAAAATTAGAGAGGTGAGGCACACTGTATTTTAATATAACGAGTATAATCAGGGGAAGTCTGATCATCCCTCTGTTATATGGGGGAGGAGGAAAGGTCAGAACCCCTCCCCCCATCAGTCATGGCTAGAGTATACCCTAAAGAACATCGTTAGACCTGCGCCCCTTCTGATGATATAATGGGTGGACTATGTATGGTATCTTCTTGCTGAAACACTTGGTGCTTTGGGCTGGTACGATAAACCCTAGGCAATGTCCCCTGGTCCCCATGATGGCATCGGGGAGAGGGAGATAAACCAGGAAGCACCAAGTATTCAAGAGACCTTAAAGACAGTGAGTGACCTTCCCCTTTAGATTTATTCATAGATCCAGTGATAGCACTTATTTGTACCAAAATCTCTGGAGGTTCTTAATGGATAACAAAATGAAGTTCAGATTTCTTCGCCTGAAATTTAAGGCCATCCATCCTACTTTTGCAGCCTAATCTAATTCTGGCTCTGCCACTTGTACTTGTGTACTCTTAGGTAAGCCACTTCACTCACTGAGCCTCAGTTTCCTTATCTGTAAAATAAGACTACCTAGTCTAAGGTCCCTTCTAGCTCTGAAACTACGCTATGTTTGTGTTACTTTCTTCTAAATATTCTTATGGTCGAGCCAAAGTGGACTAATCTCTCCCCAAAGGGGCCTTGGATACCCTATGCCTGGAATGTCCTCCCAAGCCCACTTTGCCTCCTGAATTCCTACCCAGTCTTTCAAGCCTAATACAAACATCATGTCCCAAAGGGAGCTTCCCTGATCATCCCCTTTCTAGGCTCATCTTTACCCTTCAAACAATACATAGCACTTTGCGGAAATGATCACATGATATTTTGTATTGTGTTTTATTTTGTGTCTTATTCTTCTACTAGACTTTAAGCTCGTGGGAGCTGGGTCAACATTTTGTATAAACCTTGTATCTCTCCCAGTACCTAATTGAGAGCTCTATCTCAGCACAGGCTTAGTAATTGTTTGTCAAATGAATGAACACATGATATCAAGTTAAAAGGTTTTATTAGTGGTCATGGCAACAAGCACAGAGAAATATTCTCTCCATGAGAGAAGGTGAAAAACCAAAGCTCTTTGTGTAGGTTTTGTGAATGGTCTAAGACCCTAATCTTCCCAGAATGGAAAAAGAGAGACAGCAGCTTTCTGGTTTCTCACAGAAGCTTTGGAGAAGTGCTCTTTGCTCTTCTCCAAGCTATGGTAGACATGGTGAGGCTCTGGGTTCTCTCATTACTGGAAAATTATCTTCAAAATAACCTACAACAGGAAGAAGAAGTAGTGACCTTAGAGCTGGAGAGGCTGATGTAAACTGAACAAGAAGGATTGGGAGTGAGAAGGGGAGAGGGAAGGTCTCTTGAACAGAGTGGTGTAGTGGGGTGGGAAGGAGATTTAGAATAGGTTTGGTGGGGAGATGGGGAAGGATTGAGACCAATGGACAAAATTTATTAAGCACCTACTACATGCCTAATACCATTCTAGGTGCTGAGGATACCAAGACAAAACACCACCACCACCAGTGCTATTGTACCTGCGTCAGTATATATTCACTCTGAATCAGTTTCTCAATGATGTTAAAGTGATCCACGTTGGAGATTTCTATAAATGAAACTCTCCACCCATGTAAACGTAGAGCCTGCAGACAGGAAAAAAGGAGCTAGTGGGATCAATTTTTAAGGGATTAGGAATGTTGGAAGAGGCTAGCAATGAGGGAGAAAAAAGAAAGGTCATAAGAACATAACTGGGAACCAAGTTACCAGTATCAAAAATAAAAAGGGTGAATTCATCACCATTAGGGATGAGATTAAAGCAATTATTAGGAGATGTTTTTCCCAATTATATGCTGACAAATCTGACAATCTAAGTGGATAAATATTTTTTAAAAATACAAATTAACATAATATGAAATAGAGTACTTAAATAACCATTATCTTAGAAAAAGAAATTGAACGAGCCATAAATGAGTTACCTAAGAAAAAAATCCTCAGGACTAGATGAATTCACAAATAAATTCTACCAAACATTTAAAGAACAATTAATTTCAATACTATATGAACTATTTGGGAAAATCAGCAAAGATGGAGTCCTACCAAATTCCTTTTATAACACAAATACGGTGCTGATACCTAAACCAGGAAGAGCAAAAACAGAGAAAGAAAACTATAGACCAATTTCTCTGTGAATATAGATGCAAAAACTTTAAATAAAATAGTAGGAAGGAGATTACAGCAATATATCACAAAGATCTTACACTATAGGGGCAGCTAGGTGGCGCAGTGAGGAGAGCACCAGCCCTGCAGTCAGGAGGACCTAGTTCAAATCTGGCCTCAGACACTTGACACATGTACTAGCTGTGTGACCTTGGGTAAGTAGCTTAACCCCAATTGCCCTGCCAAAAAGCAAAAAAAAAAGAAAAGAAAAGAAAGATCTTACACTATGACCAGATGATATTTATACCAGGAATGCAAAGCTGGTTCAAAATTAGGAAAACTATCGGCATAAATGACCATATCAATAACAAAACCGACAGAATTGATTATTTCAATAGATGCAGAAAAGGTTTTTGACAAAATGCAAAACTTACTTCCTACTAAAAACATTAGAAAGCATAGATCTCTCCTTCGAATGTTTAGGATCCATCTAAAATCATTAGCAACCATTATCTGCAATGAGGATAAGCTAGAAGTCTTCCCAGTAAGATGAGGGGTGAATCAAAGAAGTCCATTATCACTATTACCATTCAATATTGTACTAGAAATGCTAGCTATTGTAATAAAACAAGAAAAAGAAATTGAAGGAATTAGAATAGGCAACGAGGAAACAAAACTATCACTCTTTGTAGATGATATGATGCTATTCTTAGAGAATCCTTAAGAACTTTAGCAAAGTTAAAGGATATAAAATAAACCCATGTAAATCATCACCATGTATACATACTACCAACAAAGTCCAGCAGAAAGAGAGAGAAAAAGAAATTCCATTTAAAATAACTGCAGACAAAATAAGATCATTGGGAATCTGCCTGGCAAGGCAAACCCATATATGAACACAATTACCAAACGCTTTTCACTCAAATAAAGACAGAACTAAACAATTAGAGAAATGTTAATGGTTCATGGGTAGGCCGAAGCAATAAAAAAAATGACAATCCTACCTAAATCAATTTGCTTATTCAGTGCCATCCCAATAAAACTACCAAAAACTATTTTATAGTTAGAAGAAATAATAATAAAATTCATCTGGAAGAACAAAAGTTTTATCTTTATCTAGCTAATCAATAAAAAAAAAAATGAAGGCAGTCTAGCAGTACCAGATTTCAAACTGTATTACAAAGCCATAATCATGAAAACAGTCTGGTACTGGCTAAAAAATAGAGTGGTGGATCAATGGCACAGATTAAGGATATGCTACACAATAATAAATGATGATAATAATCTAATGTTTGATAAATGCATAAATCTAAGCTATTGGGACAAGAACTCACTATCTGACAAAAATTGCTGGGAAAACTGGAATGCAGTTTGACAGAAACTAGGTATAGATCAACATCTCACACTGTATTCCAAGATAAGATCAAAATAGATAACATGATTTAAACATAAAGGGTACAAATTAGCAAAGGGTGCAAAATAAGCAAATTAGGGGAACAAGGAAGAGTTGATCTGTCAGATTCTATGGATAAAGGAAGAATTTATGACCAAATAAGAGATAGAGTATTACAGGATATAAAATGGATAATTTTGATTAGAATAAATTAAAAAGGTTTTGTACAAATAAAACCAATGCAGCCAAGATTAGAAGGAAAGCAGAAAACCGGGGGAAAAATTTATATTATGTTTCTCTGATAAAGGCCTCATTTCTCAAATACATAGAGAACTGAGTCAAATTTATAAAAATACACGTCATTCACCAATTAATAAATGGCTGAAGGAAATGAACAGGTAGTTTTCAGAAGAAGAAATTGACACTATCTATAGTCACATGAAAAAATGCTCTAAATCATTATTGATTAATGTAAACTAAAACATTTCTGAGATATGACCTCACACCTATCAGATTGGCTAATATGATAGAAAAGGAAAATGACAAATGTTGGAGAGGATGTGGAAAAAATATTTTGGTGGAGTTGCATACTCATCCAACTATTCTGGGGAATAATTTGGAACTGCACCCAGAGAGCTAGAAAACTGTGCATACCCTCTGACCCAGCAATACAACTGTAGGTCTATATCCCAAAGAGTTCAAAGAAAAGAGAAAAGGACCTATTTGTACAAAATTATTTATAACCACTCTTCTTGTGGTGGCAAAGAATTGGAAATTGAAGGGATGTTCTTCAACTGGGGAATGGCTGAACCAAGGAGTGTTATATTATTGTGATGGAATACTATTGTGCTGTGAGAAATAATAAAAGGGATGGTTTCAGGAAAACCTGGAAAGAACTATATGAACTGATGCAAAGTGAACTGAGCAGAACCAGGACAACATTGTACACAGCAATAGCAATGATCAATTGTGAGAGCTTTGGACACTCTGACCAAGACAGTACTACAAGACAAATCCAAAGGACCCGTGATGAAAATTCTAGCCACCTCCAGAGAGAACTAGTGAACTCTGAATGCAGATTGAAGCATACTTTTTTTACTTTCTTTATTGTGTGTTTTCTTTTGCAACATGGCTAATATAGAAATATATCTTGCATTATTTCACATGTATAATTGATATCAAATTGCCTGCCTTCTCAGGGAGGGAAGATATGAGGGAAGGAGGGAGAGATTTTGGAACTCAAAATTTTTAAAAAGAATTGTTAAATTTTTTTACATATAAGTAGGAAATATTTAATGAAATATATAAAAATATATTTTAAAAGAAAAAAAAGAAAACAATTGAGAATTGAAATCCAAATTAGGAGGCACAAGACTACACCTCCCTTCTTTCCCAACTCTCCCCATGAGGAACAAGACAGGGAAATTAAGACCACCTGAAAATAATCCAAGGCCTGTCGGAGGAACTCAGGAGAATCATACTGGCCCACAGCTACTACTAATTCACAGGCTGAAGTCACTTGACTCTGGGCCTCCTTCTGGCAAAACATGGGACTATTCTTCTGGGCATCTTCCCTGGAAGTGGAATGGAAGAAGGTCAAGGGAAACAGGAAGTCTTAATTTTACCCCCCAACAGTGTGAGAAGGCAGGAAGGGAATATTGGTGCAGTCTGTGAAACCTTGGAACCTTCCACATATGTGTCACAGGAGGGGAGTAAATGCCATATAGGTTGGGACAGGGGAGATGACTAACTCACACGGTCATTTGAAGTATGTCATTGACATAAGTATGCACAATGGGCTCCAGGTCATAGATCCCACTCACCAAGAAGAAGCCTATGAATTGAAAAATAAACATCAATACAGACTACAGGATGAGTGGGGAGGGGCCAAGCCAATTGTTCCTGTCTAGCATTCCTGAGGTGCCAACCCAGCCATTTAAAAATATTCATTCACTTTGTAAGTGTTAGAACAAAACAACATCACACTGTCAATTGAGTACTGACAGAATTGGGAATCAGAAAATTGGTTTTTGTCCCAGTTTGGACACCAATTATCTGTGTGACCTTGTGCAAAATCATAATCTGAGTTTGTCTCTTCAGCTATGAAATGGAGATACTGCTGTTTGCTTTGCATACCTTATGGGGGTAATGCAACAATCTGGTCCTACCCTCAAGAATCTTAACAGTCTTGTAGTTCACAAAAGACACCTTCACAAGAACACCAAACAAAACAGTAGAAAGGTTAAGTGACTTTTTCAAGATTCGTTAATATTTATCAAGGCAGAATATGAATCTTTCTTGGTTCCAAACCCAATCAATGCTGTTTCTAGAATATCAGGGCAAGGTAGAGATAAATTTTTAGAATAGATACTTTTTCAATGGCTTTTAACCAGTTACTATTGCAACATAAGGAAGGTAGTATTTGGAGAACGGAAAATGCAGGAGCAAATCCTGCTTGTGACAATTACTAGCTGTGGGACAATCTCTCTTAACTTCCCCAGAGACTTATCTGTGAAGTTATAGATGAAGTTGTTGAAATCTGCATCAGTGAAGGGAGTTTCTAGACCAATGACATCATAGATCCTTGGCATATTGACTAATCTCAACAGAAGCGAATGTTGGGTATAAACTCAGGGGAAACGTGGGTTCAGGCCCTGCCTCCAATGCTTACTAGCTATGTGACTCTGGCAGGTCACTTGGCCTGTTTTCTCTCCTATAGCTTGTAGTGCCAATCTCACAGGAGTCTTGTGAGGACAAAGGGATATAATGAATATGCAGTGCTTTGCTTCAGCACCATAGTGCTGTCAATTGTTATTGCCTAGTTCATTTTCTGTTTGGCTTACCTAAAAGACTATTTCTATATTTGTTATTGCATCTTCACCTAAGTATTTTAAGTTTTTTGCTTATTGAGTCCATCAAACAACAGCTCTGAGTCAAGAGATAATGGACTCCCCATGAGATTGCCACCAGAGAAACAGGGAGTCTTCCAAGATTTCTAAGCTTAATTTCAGAGATGATGATACTGACATGGATCTAGAGAGGAACGCTGGAAACTCATGTTGGACAGGAGACCTTGGGAAGTCTTTTAAAAGCCTATTAGTATTCTGATTCTAAAACTAAATGCAAACCAGACAATTTGAAAACTTTTGTTTCTGATGTTGTTCATTTGTCCCATTGATGCCAGATCTGGAATGTGTTAAGATGTCGTATGAATTAGAGACAGTGCTGGAAGCTAGGAAGAAAAGAGCAGGAAGCTTTGAAGAGATTTGGCAAGAATTTAATGGGGTAGAAAGCATGGACAACCCACTGATTGTGCCATAGCTACGAATTAACTGGGCACTTACCAGTCCATGGCATTTTATAGGTAGCATGTAAAACGTCTCACAACAATTTTAAATAGTAGAATGCATAAGGACTATGGTTATTTCTTATACTTTATGTTATTACTGGTTATCTGGACCTGCTATCTCTATGGGCACTTCCAATCCTTCTTTTCCTCCTCGACACTCCACCATGTAAATAAGCCTGGAATAACTGAAATACCCCAAAGTAATCACACTTGTCAGGCCAAAGGTCATGATGGTTCCTGAGGTCTACTCAGCAGTCAGGGGTGAACTGTCCTGCAAGTTATTCCAGGCTGAGGGCCATTATAGCTTCCCTGGGCCTACCTGCCTCTCCAGCACTGGTAATATGCCAAGTACTTGACCCCAGGAAAAAAGACACTGTGGCATATATGCCACCTGAGCAAGATGAAACTGGGCCAGTTGCCTTTCACATGTGATCTGTTGCCTAGAGGATCTTTTTAAGCTCCAACATAAGTCCCAATCTGCATAGCCAGCCATCATATAGCCATATTTCAGAACTGACTGGGGCAGGGGATATGATGCAAAAGGAGCTTGGACTTCTAAGTGTATGCTGGAAACTATCAATTTCTTTCTATTTCTATGCCTATGCCATGAAAGAGAAAGCAGAAGTACACAAAATTTAAAAGTTTTTGCATGAATTGAAATCAATGCAGCTAGAATAAGGGAAGGATTTAATTGAGAAAAAAACCTTAGCAGCAAATCTCTCTGATAAAAGTCTGATATCATGACATATAGGGAATTGAAACAGATAAATGAGAATGCAAGATGTTCCTTGATAGACAAGTTGTCAAAAAATATAAAAAGATAATTTTCAAAAGAAGAAATGTAAGTTACCAACATCCATATGAAAGAATGCTCCATGTCTTTAATAATAAGAGAAATGCAAAACTAAAGCAACTTGGGGGATTTACCTCATACCCATTAGATTGGCCAAGATGAAAAAGGACAAAAATAGTAGACATTAGAGGGAGCATGGGAAGACAGAACATCAGTGCATTGTTGATGATCTGTGAACTGGTCTAAATATTCTGAAAAAAAGTTGGAATTGTCCTTTTTTTTAATCACTAAACTCTACATACTCTTTCTCTTTACAGTGGGAGATATTACTATTGGACATATTTTTTTCCTTAAATTTATTATTTATTTTTAACATTAATTAAAAAAAATTTTTGAGTTCTGAATTCTCTCCCTCCTTTCCTGTCCTTTTCCCATTGAGAAGGCAAGAAATGTGATATTGATTACACATGTGAAATCATGCAATACACATTTCCATATTAGCCATGTTGCAAAAAAAAAAAAGGCAAGAAAAATAAAAAAGTGAAAAAAATATGCTTCAATTTGCACTCAGAGTTTATCAGTTATTTCCCAGGAGGTGAGCAGCATTTTTCATCATAAGTCCTTTGGAACTGTTTTGGGTCACTGTATTGATCAGAATAGCTAAGTCATTCACAGCTGATCATCATACAATATTGCCGTTACTGTGTGCAGTGTTATCCTGGTTCTGTTCACTTCACTTTTCATTAGTTCATATAAGTCTCCCTAAGTTTTTCTAAAGCCATCCTGCTCATCATTTCTTACAGCACAATAGTATTCCATCACAATCATATGTCGCAAATTGTTCAGCCATTCCCCAATAGATGGGCATCCCCTCAATTTCCAATTCTTTGCTACTACTAAAAGAGCCACTACAAATATTTTTGTATATATAGGTCTTTTTTTCCCTTTTTCTTTGATCTCTTTGAGATACAGACCTAGTAGTATATTGCTGGGTCAAAGGCTATTGAGAAGATTAAGAGTGATAAGGTACTGTTGATTTATTGATCCTATTTATAATTAATTGGCTTTGTCATATAACTGCTTAAATCATGACGAAGGTCTCTCAACCTACCTCAGAAATTCAAATGGCCTATAATGGATTAAGTTTAAAAATCCAGCTCTCCTGTCTCAAGGAATTTTGCTAACCTTGGGGAATGTGTGTGAACACAAAGGGAGTTGGGCCTGATATCTTTACTCTACCAAGCTATCCTTCAAAGATGTCTGGTTTGCTGTTGGAAAGTCTGGGCCACTATCTCACACCTGGATTCAAACTATGTGTACTTCTTAGTTTCATAAGAGAAAGGGGGGTCATGGCTAGCCCCCATTACCAAACTTCCAACTAATCATGTTGTTCCCTGTACTTCAGCTCTGTAACCAATCATGTTGCTCCCTATGCCATGATGTCATCTACCTTATTCTGTTCTTTATTCTGTGCTCCCCAAAACCTACATAAGGGGAACTGTCTTTTTGCTTGGGGTCTTTGACATAAATGGAGGCAAGCCACTGACCCATTTACTGACAGGTCAGAGATCTGCCTCAGTTTGTTAAATTCAATTGTGATAAAATGCATAGTTTTTATAGCCCTTTGGGCATAGTTCCAAATTGTTCTTCAGACCAATTCACAACTTTACCAACAATGCATTAGTGTCCCAATTTTTCCACATCCTATTGAGCATATATTCTAAGAAGGTCAAAGACAGAAAGGAAGGTTATATATAGAAAAATATTTAAAGTAGCACTTTTTATAGCATTAAGAGAAGAACAACTGAAGAGTTATGGTGTATGAAAATGGGAGAACATTATCATGCCATAAAAAAGACAAATATGAAGAAGTCAGGGAAATCTGGGGAGATATCTATATAGTGATGCAGCACAAAGGAAGCAGAATCATGAAAACAATTTGCATGAAGGTTCCTAAGACAGTGAAAGGCTTCAGAGCTCTGATCAATGGAGCAGCCAATCACAACTTCAAAGAACTAATAGTAAATCATGTTTACACATCTGTCAACAGCTAGGTGGCTCAGTGGATAGCAGCACCAGGCCTGCAGTCAGGAAGACCTGAGTTCAAATTTCGACTTAAGACACTTACTAGTTGTGTGACCCTGGGCCAGTCACTTAACCCTGTTGCCTCAGTTTCTTCATTTGTAAAATGAGCTGGAGAAGGAAAAGGCAAACTATGCCAGTATTTTTGCCAAGAAAAACCCCAAATGGGGTTGTGAAGACTGAAATGACCAAATGACAACAACAGAAAGGACTAGAGAAATGGAATACAGAGTGAACTAGAGATAAACAATGAGGTGCTCATTTTCAAACGTGGAAAAAAATAAGCAAAGCTGCTGTAAGCCTGCACTGTCACCGTATTAGAACTTGGGAATCCTTTGAATCCAGGACCCAGGCAAGCAGTCTCATTTCCTTCCTTGTCCCTTTAACTCCCCACCTTCTTTTAAGCTTATCTGTGTGCAAGCTGTTTCCATCTAGAATATAAGCTCCTTAAAGGCAGGAAATGTTTCCTTTTTGTCTTTGTGTATTCCCAGTGCCTAGCAGACACCCTGGGGATATACAGCAGGTGCTAAATTAACGTTTGTGGAATTCGTTATGGGGTTTGGACTTTATGCATCTTTTTTGCAATGTTTTATTATTTATTTAATTTGTTTTTGTTATGATTATTATTTCTGGCACAAAAATTACCTTTTTTTTTAGTGAAATAGCTTCTCACAGGGTAAAAAATTCATACAGATACCTTTAATGTTAGGAACAACTTCATGTTCAACCAAGTCTGTCAAGAGCACCATGGAGGCCAAGTGAGCTCCAGCTGAATGTCCACATAGGTAAATTCCCCTGTAGTGAATCAGAACAGAAGGAAAAAGTTGGAGCTCCTCATAGCAGTCTTTATTCAACCCAAATCTGCAAATGGTTTTCTAAGAGATCCAACTAGAAAAAATGGTGACCTAGCAGTTAATAAGCAAGTTCTCTCTTTTCTGGTCATTGCCCAGACATTCCCTCCAATGCTACCCAGTGAGATCCAAGTCTCTGGCAGACACCCACCTGTTGGATGGGTACTGCTTCTGGATGAAAAGGATACTGCGCCTCACCTGGCTCAGCATCAGATCAATATTACCTGCACAGGCATGACAAATGATGCTTCAGCTTCAGACTAGGACATTCTTCTAACTCTCAAACGCTTCCCCCTCAATTCCCTTACTTACCTTTTGGAGCAAGGTCATAAGCCACAACAGCCACTGCTACTCCTGCTGCTGTCAACGGGGGCACCATAAAGGCTGAATAGTCCTTACTGGGGAAGGAAAAACACCCAATGCTGCCTGTTTACCTGGAAGCAAGTACTGCCACGTACTTGGTGCCTCTGCAGTGTTTGTTCTGGTTTTATACCTGGAGTAAGATATTTCTTCTCTCTAGCATACTGTCACTCTGAGGTAGGGGCTCAGAGGTCAAGGAAAGGGTAAAGGATAGCTGAAACCACGGATAGGCAACACCTAAGTAGCAGCTGCTGTCTTACTAGTCCTTTGAATTTAAAGTGTCCTTCTCTATTTAGCTTTCTCCCTAGGTCTGGAAGGCTGCCAGAGCTACTAGAACCTAGGGAAAGCAGGATAGTTCATGCCCTCCCCACTCCCAACTTCTATGATAATAATAATAGCATTTACATGGGACTTTAATGTTTGCAAAGCACTTTATAAATATGATCTTATTGGATCCTCACAACAACCTGCGAGGTAGATGCTACTATAATCACCATTTTACAGATAAGTGACTTGCCCAGTGTCACACAGCTTATAAGTGCCTGAGGCTGGATTTGAACTTGGGTCTTCCTGACTCCAGGACTAGTATTCTATCCACTGCACCCACCTTCTATATGGAGTTATATCTTCTCTGGCTCACCTTCCTTCTTGCCAATATCCTCCGTGAATGAACAGGAAAAAAGGTAACTCTGTAAGAAATATACACATATACACATAGGTGTGTATATGTATGTGTGCGACTCAAGACACATGAATGAACATCATCAGTTTAGCTCCCTCCTTTTTTCAGAAAGTAAACAAAAACCCAGAGATTTGAAGTAATCAATTGTTCTGAATCACAAAATCTCAGAACTGGCAGTAATTTCTGTGATCACTGTTTGGATTCAGTCAAAGGGCCACACTTGAGGACCTAGAGGGTCACATGTGGCCTCGAGGCCACAGATTCCCCACCCCTGACCTAGTCTAACCAGCCCCTGACGAGTGGTCATTCAGCCTCCACTTGAAGGCCTCTAGTAATGAGAAATTTGCTATTTAGTGAGTTAGCCCATTCAGTTTTTGGACAAATGATTCTGATAAGAAAAATTTCCTTTACATCCAGATTAAATCTGCTTCTAGGAACCTCTACCTACTCAGTCCTCAACTTACCTTCAGAGGTCTTGGCAGGGAAATATATGTCCAGCTTCTCACCATCACCTTCTCCATAAGCAACACCAAGTAGGCTCTGTTTGCTTGCCTGGGCTTCCTTGGTAGCTACTCCAGAGAAACAAGAAGAAAAATTCCATGTTAACCAGTTAACCATGACATCGTAGGTTAGGGTACTCTATATGAGGCCTGCACTCATTCCTTGCTTGGGTTCAGATAGTGCAAAGGATTTTGATCTCACTTTCTCCTCAGACTCAAAACCTGTCCTCTAGGTCAGTTCTGAAGGACACCTCTGAAGAAATAACTCCACAGGGGCAGATGTTTCTCTAAGCTCAATCCTGTTTTGTATGTCAACCTGGTGGCCTGAGCAGTTAGGGTTTGACCAGACTGGTTCTTTCAAGGGAGGTCAAGTAAAACAGCTGTCTATTCATAATGAATCAATTCAGGGATTCTGGTATATATTTTCATCATCTGAGAGATACTTTTTCAACTTAACAAGTATTCTTCAAATATTAATTACATCTTGATCAGTTGCTAATGGAGACGAATCAACGAACATTTATTCAGTGCCAACTATGCTAGGCACTAGGGTACAGAGACAAGAGTGAAAGGGTCCCTATATTTGTGGAGTTTACAATCTAGCCTGGGGAGGCAACATATGAATACTGCATACAGCTCTATAAAAAACATATATGTTGATTTGGGGAGAAAAGCAGTTTAGGGGGAAGAGGGAAAGCATTTGAGTTAAGATTTAAAAGAACTAGGGATTCTAAGAGGCAGAGATGATGATGAATATGTTCTAGGTGTAGCAACACAAAGCCAAAAGAATTGGTTCAGGAGTCCCAGAGGCTATATAAATGCCTGGGATCAAATATGAATCCCTTTGTTTAGCTTTGAAAGCCCTGCACAGCCTGGTCCTTTCTCGATCTGAACTGCCAGACATTCAAACTCTCCTGAAGAGAGTGCAGATCCAATAGGCTGTTCATGTTGTTCAAATGCCAAATAGGTTTGCCTGAAAGACTATTTTATGAAGAATTCACACAAGGCAAGCACTCATATGGTGGTCAGAGCAAGCAATACAAGGACACTCTGAAGATCTCTCCTTAGAACTGGAAATGATGCGGTAACACGAATGACACAAGAATTTATGTTGAAGGGGCTATAGGGAAGAGGGAGAATACTGGTAGACTGCGGAATTGGTCAAGTCCATCTAGGAAATAATTTGGAATGACACAAGTCACTAAACCTTTCATACCCTTCCACCCAGAGATTCTACTACTGGATATATAACTCAGGGACACTTTTCAAAAAGGGAAGGGAAAGGAAGGGAAAGGAAGGGAAAGGAAGGGAAGGGAAAGGAAGGGAAGGGAAAGGAAGGGGAGGGGAGGGGAGGGGAGGGGAGAGGAGGGGAGGGGAGGGAAGGGGAAAGAAAGGGAAAGGGGAAGGAAAGGGAAGAGAAGGGAAGGGAAAGGGTCTTAAATATTGTGGCAGGGGTATGAAAATTGATCAGAGCTTCTCTGGTCAACTAAGTCTCTAATCTACTAGATAAAATGACAGGATAGAAGGCACTGGTAACAGAGAAAATGAGATACAAGAGTTATGTCCCTTTCAAACTTTCATATCTTATAAATGGAAAAACAAACAAACACCCTTTTATAAGCTTCCTGGGATGTCAGGTATATAAGTTGCCTTGGACATGTGTATTTCCTATGCAAACACTTATGAGCTCTATGTATGGTTACTCTCCCTATTGATACTGGATGTATTTGTAGGAGAATTACTCCATGTTTATGATAGAGATGCTATGTTACTATTTCAGTAAGTCACATCCTTCAGTTGACTAGAGACTAAGTAAATACACCAGCGGGGACTTATGAGCTGGAGCAGAGGTGGGGAACCTGTGGCCTTGAGGCCACATGTGGCCTTCTACATCCTCAGGTGCAGCCTTCTGACTGAGTCCAGGTTTTAAAGAACAAATCCTTTTAATAAGGGGATTTGTTTTGTGAAGTTTAGATCCAGTCAAAGGGCTGCACCTGAGGACCTAGAGGGCCACATGTGACCTTGAGGCTGAAGGTTCCCCGCCCTCCCCAGTATATAACATTCTAAACCCATAACTCCTTACCTCTCCATTGAAAGGAGGGAGGCTTATTTCTTTATCACTTCTTCAGGGTCAAGATTGCTCATTACAATTATATAATATTGAACTTTATTTTAGCATTCTTTTCATTTACATTTTTGGAGTTACTCCTAGTCCTACTAACTTCATCTGTACTAGTTCAGAGAAGTCTTCCCAAGTTTTTCTGAATTCTTCATTATTTATCATTTCTTATAGCATAGGGCCACATGCAGCTTCGAGGCCCCAGGTTCCCCACTCCTGTATATGTACAGTGTCAGATGCAGTCCTTGTGTTAGTTGGTTTTGTCACAACGTAAGGTTTACTGTAATGGTAGGAAAATATATTTTGAAATGACTATGATGTAATGTTCTTAAGGTGGCGGAGAAAACCATTTCTTCAGTCCTGACAAAATGGAAGAACAAAGGGCATAGCGATAGAGATATTCCAGTGGAACTGGATCCCACCTGCAGATTGTGACCTATTTGTGCCTCCTCCTCCTGTACAACTCTTACAGATGTTCTCCTATAAATTCATGGTAGGGGTCCACACAAAGTAATAGGGCCTTCCTCGTGTTCTCTTGACATCATGTTGCTACCAGTGAAGCAGATGGTTGTCTCTTTCTATGACCAGCTCATCTTTTCTTTCTGGTTACATATTTCTCCAGTGGCATCTGTTTCACGGCTTCTCTTGAACATTTTCTTATTTGTTTTGTGTTCCAGCCTGCCCACACTTACCACACACTTAACCACAAAGACCTGGGAGTGATCCTAAACTTCAATTATTTCAAACACTGTAGTGATCCGTGACCTCCACCCATATGTCACACCAGAATAATAGTACTAAAATAATGGGCCTTTCAGGGAGAAGTATGGGGTCATTAAAAGAGCTAAGTTTCCGAACACTCATTTGCTTCTATATATTATGTACCTAATCTGTCCCATTGAGCAACCTATGTCTTACCTAGAAGCAAATTATTTTGATGATTATGACTTTGTTTGTAATTCTTTGGGAGTTTGTTTGGTATGACTCTGAATAAGTGGATTTAAGTAGTATTTTCATTTTTGTTACATTGGCTTAGCCTACCTATGAGCAATTAATATTTCTCCAATTATTTACATCTGTCTTTATTTGTGTAAAGTATTTTTATAATTGTATTCATATGGTTCTTGTATATATCTTGACAGGCAGATTCTCAAGTATTTTATGCTATCTATAGTCATTTTAAATGGAATTTCTATCTCTTCCTATTGGATTTTGTTGGCAACATATAAAAATATTGATGATTTGTATGGGTTTATTTTATATCTTGAAATCTTGCTGAAATTTAGATTAATTTTTTAGTTGACTCTCTAGGGTTCTCTAATATCATCTGCATCTGGGGTTCTCATCATATCATCCACAAAAAGTGATAATTTTGTTACCTTTTTGCTATGTTCAATTTCTTTTTTCCTTTCTTCTTGCTATAACTAGCCTTTCTAACACTGTATTGAAAGGTAGTAGTGATAATGGAAATCCTTACTTTACTCCTGATCTAGTTTATCTCCATTATAGATAAGGCTGGCTCTTGGTTTTAGATAGATACTACTTGTCATATTAAGGAAAGTTATGTTTATTTCCATGCTTTCTAGTGTTTGGTAACAGGAATAGGTGTTATATCTTGTCAAAAGGCTTTTTTTTTTTCTGCTTCTATTGATATTTTCATTTGTTATTAATATTGTCAATTATGTTTATATTTTACCTAATATTCAACCAGCCCTCCATTCTGGGTATAAATACAGCCTGGTCATAGTATACAATCTTTGTTATAGCAGTTTTGCTAATATTTTAAAACTTTTACATCAATATTCATTAGAAGTACAATTCTGCAGGGATTTTTGCTTGCTTGTTTTCTGTTTTGACTCTCCATGGTTTAAGTATCAACTATATTTGTGTCAAAGGATTCATTCCCTATTTTTTTTTCAAACCTTTCATGTGATGTTGGAATTGTTTGGTTTTTTTTTAAATCAAGTTAGCTAAATATTTATCTTTTTTAACAGCTCAGTTTTATTTATTTGTTCAGGGGTCTTCCTTTTTGCTTTCAATTTTGTTACTCTTCTTTGATTTTCAGGATTTCTATTTTGAGGCTTAATCTTTTTTTAATGTACTGGTTTTCTAGGCTTTTTTTTTTAGTTGCATGCCCAGTTTAATTATCTTCTCTTTCTGTTATTGATGAAAGTGTTTAGAGATAAATTTTCCTCTCAGTACTATTTTGGCTGAATCCTAAAAATTTTGGTTTGTTTCATTTTTGTCACTATTGTTAATGAAATTATTATTCCAATTATTTTTTTCTTTGACCTGCCCATTCTTTAGGATTAAGTTAGTTTTCAACTAATTTTGAATCTTTGCTTAAAAAACCCTTTACTGAATATATTTTTATTGTATTATGACCCTTAAAAGATGCATTTAACATTTTTGTTTTTCTGCATATGTGAGATTTTAATGCCCTGATAATTGGTCATTTTTTGTAAAGGCAACATTTCACATGTATACTTCTATCTATTCCCATTCAACGTTCCCCAGAGGTCTAATATACCTAAATTTTCTAAAATTCTATTCAGTTTCTACATTTCTTTTTTGGTTAGTTTTTGGTTAGCTTTATCTAGATATGAACGGGGTAAAAATGAGATCCTCTCACAATTACAGTTTTACTGCTTATTTCTCCCTATAACTCATTTGAGCTTTTCCTTGAAGAATTTAGATGCTATGCCATTTTAGGGGTGTGTGTGTGTTTGTGTACATACATATACATATATATGCTTAGTATTGATATTAGTCTCTGGTATCTTTCAGCAAAATGTAGTTTTCCTTTTTATCTCTTTTAATTGGGTCAATTTTTGCTGTCATTTTGTGTGAGATCATGATTGCTACCTCTGCCCTTTTTTCAGTTCAGCTTTATAAAACATAATAGATTCTGCTCCAACCATTTATTTTAATTCTGGACATATTTTTCTATTTTCGAGTGTGTTTCTTGTAAGTAACATACTGTTGGATTCTGGTTTCTAATCCACTTTGCTATTCTCTTCTGTTTTATGGGTGAGTTCATCTCATTCGTGATCACAGTTAATTGTGTATTTCCCTCCATCGTATTCTCTTATATTTTTCCTTCTCTGTCTCCTGCTCCTTTTTAAATATTTTGTTTTGCTTTTAATGACTTTTGATCCACTCTCCCTATTTTTCCCTCCTTTCCCTTTAACAATTTCCCTCTTATTTCCCTGTTGGGTGAAATGTATTTCTGTACCCAACTGTATGTTGATAAGATAAAAGGAAGACCATGTACAAAATGCAGTTAGTTTAATGTAAAAATCAGAAGGACCAATCAGAGTCTATCTTGTGAACACCAACTCTATCTTGTGGTGCCACATGTATTCTCCTCCATTTTGTTATTTTTCTGTTATTCATCCATGGGAAACTAGATTATATACGTGATATATTGTTTTATATATGCAGGTGGATGTAATTAGTCAACATCTTCTCGTTTTATGACTACTCATCTCCCTCCCAACTGGACTGAAACTTACTCTTTCCCCTCCCAATTTGGAAAACCCCTAACCTTTCCTCCAATTAGAAATTATATTACCTAATTTTGTATCCTGGCTATTTTGTTATAATAGGACTTTTTTGATTAATTAGTTTTTGTGTATAAAAATCTGCTTTACTCTGCATTTAGGGTCTTTGGACTAACAGGAGAGTTCACTGACACATTCTTTCTGAATGGCTAGACAATAGATGACCTATGCTCAAAGATCCTCACTGCACCACCTAGCTGCCTCAAAGATTGTTTTCTTAGCTATTATTAATTATCCGTTATAGTATATAAGTATATTCTCTTCTCTGACCAGCACAGATAAGAGAGAGGTTCAAGTGTTGCCTGTACCCCCTCACTCCTTCCTTTTTGTTGCATGGACTTCTATTTGTGTACACCAATTATATCGGGGAATTTTCTCCATTCTTCCCCCTTCCCAATGTATTCTGTATTTTTCCACTCTCTTCCTGATTCCAGTGCATTCATCTTCCCCTCCCTTTCCATTCTTCTCTTAAGATCATCGAAACATAATCAAACTACTCTCAAGCCCTCTGTCTAATTAAATTCCCTCTATTACCTCTGATGATGATAGAGTACTGTGGGAATACATGTATCACCACTTTATATAAGAATGTAAACAGTTGATCTTTGTTTAGTCTCAAGTGAATGTTCATTTGTGTTTTTCTTTTTATGCTTCTCTTGGCTTCAGTGTTTGTATATCGAAGTTTCTATACATCTCTAGTCTTTTCATCAGGAATTCTTGGAAATCTTCTATTTCATCAGAGATATATTTTTTCCCCTGTAGGATAATACTCAGTTTTGCTGGGTTAGTTATTCTTGGTTCTTAAGTGCAGATCTTTTTGCCTTCTGAAATATTATATTGTAAGCTGCTACCTTATAGTAGTGGCTGCTAAATTTTCTGTGATAATGACTGCAACTCCTCAGTTCTTGAATTACTTTTTTTCTGACTGCCTACAGTGTTTTTACTTTGAATTGGAAGCTTTGGATTTTGGTTATAATGTTCCTGAGAGATTGAATGTTTCTTTTAGGAGGTGACTAGTGGAATCTTTCTATTTCCATCTTGCCCTCTGGCTCTAAGAGGTCTGGGCAGTTTTCTTTTCCTTTTTTTTAAAAATTAATTTATTTAATTTTAGTTTTCAACATTCACTTCCATAAGCATTTGAGTTTTAAATTTTCTCCCCCCTCCCTCCCCAAGATGGCATGCAATCTAATAAAAGCTCTACACATACATTCTTATTAAACATACTTTTCACATTAGTCATGTTGTAAAGAAGAATTGGAATGAATGGGAGAAACCACAAGAAAGAAAAAAGAGAGAGAGAGAGAGAGCAAACAGTATGCTTTGATCTGCAATCAGACTCCATAGCTCTTTCTCTGGATGTGGGTAGCATTTTCCATCATGAATCTTTTGGAGTTGTCTTAGATCCTTGCATTGCTGAGAAGAGCTAAGTCTATCAGTTAGTCATCACACAATGTGGCTGTTACTGTGTACAGTATTCTCTTGTTTCTAATTATTTCACTCAGCATCTGTTTATATAAGTCTTTCCAGGTTTTTCTGAAGTCTGCCTCCTCATCATTTCTAATAGCACAACAGTATTCCATTACATTCATATTCCACAACTTGTTCAGCCATTCCCTAGTTGGGCATTCCTTGGCCACTACAAAAAGAGCTGCTATAAATATTTTTGTACATGTGGGTCCTTTTCACATTTTTATGATCTCTTTGGGGTACAGCCCTAGAAGTGGTATTGCTAGGTCAAAGGATATGGGCAGTTTTCTTTAGTAATTTCTTGAAATATGATATCTGGGTTCTCTTTTTTTTTTTTTTTTTGGTCATGACTCTCAGGTATGACTTTCAATGATTCTTAAATGATTCCTCAATCTGTTTTCTAGGTCAATTGTTTTTGCTATGAGATACCTTACATTTTCTTTTTTCTTTCTTTTTTAAATCTTTTGACTTTGTTTTTAGCATTTCTTACTGTTTTGTGGCATCATCAGCCTTTACTTGATCAATTCTAATTTTCAGGGAGTTATTTTCTTTGGCAAGGTTTTGTACTTTTTGTTCCAAACTGTTAATTCTCTTTCCATATCTTTCTTCTATAAGTCTCATTTTTTGTCTACCATTTTAATTTGGTTTTTAAGATCATTTTTCAACTTAAAAAAAAAACTCTTGCTTTATTTCTTCTAGGGTTTTTGATTTGACTCAGGCCTACACTGTTTTCCTTTGAGATTTTGGGGATATTTTGGAGTCATGCTCTTCTAGATTTGTGTCTTGAACTTCCCTGTCACCTTAATAGTTCTTTATGGTAGGAGTCTTTCCTTTTGTTTGCTTATTCTTCTAGCCTACTTTTTGACTTTGGCTTTTATGTTAGGATTTGGTTTTGCATATTTCTGAGGGTGACAGGAGGGGGGGGGTGGTCCTGGGCTGAACTTTTGTCCTTTGGGTTCCTTCTGCTGCTTTCATAGTATAGAGTGCTGTGTTATTCCAGGGTATCGAAGACAGTTCAGGCTAGGGACATTCAAACTTTCAGTGCTTCCAAAGTGATATGATCCAGGATAAAATATGATCATTGTCCTCTTGGTCTGAGCTCTGCAAATTCCTAACCAAGGTTTAGGCATGAGTAAGATGCTTGGGTCTGTTTGAAAGTTTCAACAGATTGCTGCTGGACTCAACTAATATCAGCTAGAGGGGAAGTGACAGAACTGCAGGCTCCCATTTATTCTGGGATTCCTGCCTCCTGATTTTTTCACTGCAGGTTTCAACCTGGCCTAAAAACTAGAACTGTGTCTGTCCTCTGCTCCTGCAGTTAGCACAAAACACGACTACCGTTTGCTTCTTAACTTGTCCCTTGCTCAGTACACATCTAAGGCCCCTCACTTTGACTATGACTTCTTCGCCACAACTTAGTCCACCCTGGATCTGTGACTTGGAACTAGGTAGTAAGCAACAGAGAAGTTAGAGGTTACTTGTTCCCAACTCCCTACCTCATTATATGCATCTTAGACTCCTGTAACCAGAATGGCCTTTGTTTTCTTTGAGTGACTCAATTTATCTCAATAATTGAGTGAGCTTTACTAGGTGCTAAGCCCCAGGCCCAAACCCCATTAGGTGTTAAGGTAATCCATGTGGATGTGAACCTCCCAGGGTCCTAAAGGGAGGGGCCAACTCAATAACCAATCACCAGAGCCTGAGCTCTGGTGATTCAGATGATGTTTGATGATGTCTGAAGCCCTGTAAGAAGGGAGGACAGACCCATTTGTGCGGGGCTGTGGAGATGGTGTTGATGAGGAGACTCTGGGCAGCTGTAGCTAAGGAGCCCTCCAGCTTATAAACCCAGATGTTGAAACTTTGTTGAACTCTGGTAACTATGTGTTGGGATTTGAATCAGACAAAGTCTGTTGATGTTTGTAACTGTAAGCTTGTCAACCCCTTCACCTTGCTTTCCTTAATTAAGCAGATCAGAAGAACCTGTGCTGTTGGCAGCTTTCTGGGTGCTGGCTGTGGGTGAATCTTATACCCCCACAGAAGCTGCTAGCCAGATTGTTGAAACAACTCCTCATTATATGTATCCTAGACTTTAGACATATGTATACTCCCTACATCTATCTTGTCAAACAAGACAGATCGGGCATTTCTCAGTCAGCCCTACCTGCTAGTTGACCTAGTGACGTTGCAGGCCTAATACCACACCTCCATATAGCACCCCCTTGGGCTATTTCCCAGTGAACGCTGGGTAAAATACCTGTTGAAGTATGTTCCTTTAAGAATTGACCACTCTTTAACCACTCCCTAATCCTGCCTTGAATCACTTAGTTAGCAAATTTGGCACATGTTTTACTATAGTTTATATAAACTCTAAGATAGCAGATTCCCTAAGAACTTTTGCCTGCTGTAAAGGGTAACAGTACATCTTTGCTACCTTGACTTAAAGAATGCTTGAATCCATGAATTCATTGCAGACGACCCTGTCTGGGAACTCTGGTCTTTGTGGTTCTTTACCAACCCTCATCAGTGGTGGTGACGGTGGTGGTATCAATAAAAGTACTTTGTAATTTACCAAAAACAATTCTGCCTGCCTTCTTCATCCGCTTCAACTCTGGGCCTAAATTCATTTTCCATCGTCTGTCTTAGATATAGTGTTAGTGTGTCCATTCTGATGCATGTTAGTGATCACATGTCTTTTCCAGAAAGTTCTACAATGCCATCAACACACATCCGGAGGAGCCACATGGTAAGCATGTGAATGATTTCTTTCAGTCTTCCATAACACCTCTACCCTCCACTCAAGTGGCCACTACTCCAGGACCTTGTTACTTCTCACCTAGACTACTGTAATAACCCCTGCCTCTAATCAATAGATTATGATCAGAGAAGGGAATTTCAGAGTTCATTACCATTGAGATCAAACATTTATAAGTGATGGAGTGTGCTAGGGAATCACCAAGACCTCAGCAATAGTGACATTTACTATCTGTGTGACTTTGGGCAAGTCATTCAATAGCCTTGGGCTTCAATTTTCTCATCTGTAAATGAAGGAGTTGGTCTGAATGGCCTCTGAGGATCATCCAGCTCTAAATCTATGATCCTACGAAATGGTTTGTTCTCATTTTCCAGTGGTTTTGCTCATACGTTTCTTGTGCCTGAATACCTGAAAAGGCCCCCTTCTCTCTGCCTTTGTATCTGCCTGTTCAAATTCTATCTGTTCTTCAAGGCCTAGCTTTCATTTAACAAACATTCATTAAGTGACTGTTGGGGCAGCTAGGTGGTCAAAGTGGATAGAATGCCAGGCCTAGAGACAGGAAGACCTATCTCCCTGAGCTCAAATCTAGCCTCAGACACTTACTAGCTATGTGACCCGGGGCAAATCACTTAACTTTGCTACCTGAGTTTCCTCATCTGTAAAATGAGCTGGAGAAGGAAATGGCAAACCACTCCAGTACCTATGCCCAAAAAAAAACCCAAATGAGGTCATGAAGAGTCAGACATGACTGAGAAACAACTAACAACAAAATTAAGCGACTGCGCCAGGCAAACAAAAACAGAAGCAATCTTCATTTAATGCTCTCTTCTGTGTAAAACCTTGCTAGGTTTTCTTTCCCACTCCTGTATTCAACAGCAGTCTGCTGATTTAACAGATTTACCTCATGTAATCAACATTCTACACAACTCTTTATATAGGAGGTTTTGCAAAGCCATGGTAGAGGTGAGTTAATGTGCTTGCATAAGTAAGTAGGGTACAGCCTATTCCTCTGAACTCTAATACTTTTTCTTAAACCTTTTAAATATTCATTTATACTCTTTAATATCATAATTATTGTGTGGGTCTAATTTTCTAGATTTTAAATTCATCAAGGACAAGGACTTTGGTGTTTCCTTCAATACTTGGAATCTAACAAATGATTGTTAAATACTTACCTATTGTGTATAAGGCAGTGTGTCAGATGTACAAAATTTTTAAAAAACAGCTCTTGTTCTCAAGGAGTTTGAACTCCTCTAGGGGAATGTACAGGTACATAGATAAGTATAACATCTTGCCCCTTCCTTCCATTTTGCCGTCTGTCTCCTGACTGTTGAGAGTGTGAAGGAGAGAAGCAGGTACCTAACCATCAACACACAAAGCTTCTCTTGCCTGATCTCCCACAGTAGTGAAGAGTCCTCCTTCCTTCCTTTCTCCAGATAAAATCAGGTAGCATGAACAAGCATCCTATATTCTACCTTGTACCATCCCATTCTGTTTGTCTTTTGCCAAAGCTGTGTGTATAAGCTGTCCTATTTTTTCTAAATTTTTGAAATTATGAATCTCTTCACGTTGTGCACAGCCACAGATATGTGGATTCCGTGAGGACCAACCCTGACATACTGCGCCTTTCTCAGCAACCTAAGGGGCAAGGACAACTCCAGGGGACTCACGATGGAGAATGCTATCTTCATCCAGACAAAGAACTGCGAAGTTTGAATACAGACTGAGGCACACTACATGCTCGCCTTCTCTGCTTCTCTTTTGTTTTTGTTTTTGGGGTTTTTTTTTTTTTGGTTCTGTTTCTTCTTTCTCATGATTCATTCCATTGGTCAAAATTCTTCTCCACGACTTGACTAGTGCATAAATTAATTCAATGCAAAGTCATTCATGACAGTTATATGAGACTCCATGCTGTCTTGGGGAGGGAGGGGAGAAAATCTGGAACTCAAAACTATGTAGAACCGTGTGTGGTAAACCAAAAATAAATAAAGAAATTTATAAAAAAAAAATTATGAATCTCTTCAGAACAGGATTTTAACACACAATTTCCACCCTCCCCCCAATAAGCAACCAAACATTTGCATAACACTTACTATGTATTCAGCACTGCTGGGAATAAAGAGAAATCATTAGGCATGACTCAGATCCAAGCCCACGGACAAAATGAACCGGATCTAATATCCTACTCTTCCTATTTACATTAGCCAAATCTCAACATCAGGAAACTGTTCTATTCCAACTTCTGAAAAGAGGCAAAACAGGTTACTTTTAGAATGGAGAAGGTAGGAGCATTGTTCTTTGTGCAGGGACAGAGAGATCTGGGCAGGATTAAATAATATATTATCAACCCTGGTTTTTTTAACATCCCAGAATATCTCCAGTTATCTAAATGAATGTCACCAAAGTATAGAAAAATTATTAAAATAAAAGATTTTAAGTGAAGCCAGCCTGCAAGTTCAGAACTTGAACTGGGTTCACATACTGCTATCTCACACTCACTGAGTGACAAAGGGAAAATCTCTTAACGTCCTGAAAAGTCAACCCAGGCAACTCCAAGACCATAAATCATAGATACTCGTAGATCTATAAGAGTTAGGTAAGGAAGTTCTCAGACATAAATTCACTAATCCAACACACACACGCCTCCTCAAGTCAATTTAATTATTAATAAAAAACACTCAATGGAACACAGTATTCAACAATGGAGTCCAGAAAACCAAACACTGTGACGCCTTTACAGGCCTCGGAAGAGTTCCACTGGCCTTCAGTAAAGTGCAAAGGTTCATAGATTTTGCATTTGCTCTACCCCCACTTAAACAGGGGTTATTCAGGTCGCAGTTATTTGTGGAACTTGGGAGGTAGGTAGGAGAGCATCACAAAATTCTACAACTTGCCTGACCTTTTCAAGTGAAACTGTTATTGCCCTCTTATAGGTGATACAGGTCTTAGCACATTTGTGAAATTTCAGAAAACCAGGATCCTCTCATCTCATCTAGTCTTTTCCAGGTATATTTTGACCCATAGGAAACAGTCAGTTGAGAAGAGATTGCTGCCCTTACCCTCTGTTCCCACTCGAACATGAGCCTTTATCACTTCCTCAGCGTTCAATCGGTGGGACCATCTGCTGGGGGAATATTGCTTCTCCAGGTCCTATAGCACACAGCGGCTCAGGATTTCTGAGTTGGAAGGCATCTCAAAAACCAAATAACCCAACCCATACCTAAAGGCACTCCTTCCCCATCCATTTCCCCCCCAACAAATGAGACAAATGATGAACCAGCCTTTGCTAGATGACCTTAAACTAGGAGGAAAGCACTACTTCCAGGGCAACCTATTTCCCTTTGAACAGCTCTAATCATTAGGAAGTTTTCTTTACCTAAATTTATCTCTTTATGAATTCCCTCCAACCATTAATCCTAGTCAAAAATAGTAATAATGTAATAATTAAATAGTTATAGTGGACATTTACATAGCACATTGAGCATTTTACATACATTCTTTCATTTAGATTCTCACATAATGGCAGTGATTGAGATGTGGGAATTTCCTAACTCCTGAAGCAACATATTCCAAAATAATTCAAATTGTTAGGATTTTTTTCTTCTTGTCAAACAGAAATTTACACTACTATTCACTTCTACTAGCTCTTCCTTCGGGGCCAAGTTTACCTTTTTCTTCCACATGACAGCCCTCCAAATACTTGAAGACAGTGGTGATGTCTGTACTAAATCTCTTCTTCAGGCTAAATATTACTCGTTACTTCAAACTGATTTTCACATAGCAGGATCATATTAGCCAGTATTTCATACCGGCCCTTCAACAATCTGGTAGCGCTACTCTGGAAACTCATCCTCGCTCCCAAAATGTGGTATCCAGAATTCAATAGTTCAGATGCGGTCTGACCAGGGCAGAGTACAGGACAGTTGTCTCCCTCATTCTGGACACTAGAGTTCCCACAAGGACGCCTGAGTTTGTTTTAGTTTTTTGGGAGTGGGGATAGGGGAAAGGGAGGGGGAGGGGGAGAAGAACTTCCCTCGCACAACTTAGTTGGATTAAGCGTGCAGTGCTTTAAAAAAAAAAGGTTCCTCTAACATTCCCCTTCTATCAAGCCACTCTTCCTCCATTCAATATTGTTAAGTTAATCTTTTGAAGACAAGGGTGGAACTTTACAGGCATCCCTAATTAAGTTAAATTCTATTAGATTTGACCCAACCTTTTAGCCTATCCAGGTCTTTTTTGCATCCTGAATCTGTGTAAGAGAACTTTCTCTCCCAGCTGGGGGCCATCTGCAAATGTTGTTAAATACCATTTATGTTTTCATGAGAATCCAGGCTGAGACAACAAATGATCTTAGGATGGTGGCTGGCAGAGAGAGAGTGGAAGGCAAGGGGAAATCACCAGTTCACCACCTTTCTGTAGCTTCGCCAAGTCCCTCCAGCCCCAGGCTCCCCGGCCCCCTCCAGTCATCCCTGCTCAGTAAAGTGTCCCCTACCTCCTTGGACAGCGCCTTCCAGGGCGAGTCTCGGGGGCTCGGCTGCAGGACAGCCATGGCTTTGCAGACCGTCAGGCTGGGATCTGCCGGAAGCTGCCGGCAGCCGCAGGGTTTTAACATATCTGGAAGGAAGGCGGGGACTCGGGTCTCCGGCGGCGGCGCCCAGCCCGAGGGAGTAGCAAGCTTCCAGATTGACAGCCCCAGCGGCGGGACCGGAGAGGGAGGTGAAAGAGACCAGAGGAGGGAAGAAAGGCGGGGCCCGAGACCCGGTCAAAATCTCCCGCCGGCCCCTAACTCGGCCGGGATTAGTCCGGCGCCGGGCGCGAGAGCTCCCTATTGGCTGCTGAGTTCGGGTTAAAGGCCGTCTGCGCGGGAAGCGTACCGCGGGAGGACAGCTGAGCTGGCCAGGTAACTCCGCTTCTGTCTGCTCCGGACTCGAGATGAGCTGCGTTAACCTGCCCACCGTGCTGCCCGGCTCCCCCAGCAAGATCCGGGGGCAGATCCAGGTGAAGGGGGCCAGGGTGGGGTTCAGCGGGGCCATTGTTGTTCCCAGGCTGGAATGCCAAGGGCGTTGGGCTGAAAGGTGCGATCACCAGGACTCCCCCATGGCGGGAGGACTAATGACATCTCTTATGTCCTCTGCAGGTGATCTTGGGGCCCATGTTCTCCGGGAAAAGGTAATCTCACACGGGAAGGGGCAGAATGGGACGGGGAATTGAGGCGGCAAAGGGAGGGCTTCAGAAGGCCGTGGGGAAGTTGGCCAGTGATTCAGTACTCATTATTGAGCTTTAAAGACAAAAATGAAACAGGTCCTGCACCCCACCCCCACCCCCGCCAAGAGGGAGGCAATATGTATACACACTTACATGGGCAAAATGCGTCTTAGATAAATTGAGGGGAGAGGCACTAGCAGCTGCGGAGATGGGAAAGGCCTATTGGAGGGGGCATTTGAGCTGAGTTTTGAAAGAATCTGGGGGATTCTCAAATGTGAAGGAGTGCATTACAGGCATGGGGAATAGTCTGTGCACAGGAAAGGCCTGGAACGTCTAGTGTGAGGGAAGGAGAATAACAGATGCTAAGCCTGGAAAGGGTAAGTTGGAGCCACATTTTTTCATTCATTAACGAACAAAAAAAAACATTTATCATGTTCCAAACACTGAGCTAAGCTTTAAGGATCCAAAAGAGAATAGCTGTAGTCCCTGCTCTCAGGGAGTTCACATAACTGGGGGAGAAAACGTATAAAGAGTTTTAAATGCTGAACACAGGAGTTTAAGTTTTTGTATTTGATGTAGAGGTAATAGGGAGCCAGCCACTGGAGTTTACTGAGCAGAGAGACCCTGGGAGATGCAGAAACTCCTCCTTTCACCCCCTTCTGACCCCCCACATGGAGGGGCCTTGTGCTTTATTGCTCCCTTGCCTCATGAAACAGACATCTGAACACCCACCTGACAAGCAGACAGCTCACTTTGCCAATTAGAGTCTCCTTTTCCTCACTGTCAGTTGTTTTTTTTCCTTCCTATGTGAAATAGAGAACATCTTTTTTTCTTTAAAACTAAAGAAATAGCCAAAAACACCAGGATGAATATTTTCTGTGCTAGTTCTGTTATGTATGACCTGCATGACCTTGACCAAGTCATTTCACCTGAGAGAGATTCTCAGTTTCCTCATCTTTTAAATAATGGTGTTGGACTAGATGGTCTTTGAGGTCTTTTCCGACTCTAAATTTACAACTCTCTGGGCCTCGATGCAGAAAGGGGAGCTGACACATCATCCTCATTCTCTCCTCCAGTCTAAGGAAGAGGTCATTGTTCAGACTTGTCTGACTCTTCATGACCCTATTTGGGATTCAAGGCACTGGAGTGGTTTGCCATTTCCTCCTCCACCTCATTTTGCAGATGAGGAAACCGAGGCAAACAGGTAAAAGGACTTGCCCAGGGTCACACAGCTAGTGTCTGAAGCTGGATTTGAACTCCAGTCTTCCTGACTCTGGGCCCAGCTCACTACGCACTGTGCCACCTAGCTGCCTGAGGAAGAAACGGCCTTCTCCTTTGCCAAATCCAGTCCCTCTACTTAAGCCTTCCATCCTATTCTTGCCCTTCCCTAAGAGCTTGTTCTTTTAGTTGTTCTCTCTTGGATCTCTTTATTCTCTCCTTATCTGCTGATTCCTTCCCTGCTTCCAATGAACATGCCTCTTTAAAAAAAAGTCTCCACTTTTCTTTAAAAAAAAAAAGTGAAAGTTCTCAACTGACTCTCATTCCATCAAGCTGTCATCCAATAACTCTCCACCCCTTTACTGCTTCTGCTTCCTTACTGCACACTCACTTAACCCCTTAAACTCTTGGCCTCCAACCCTACCAGTGCACTAAAGCTGCTTTCCCTTTGGATCTCTTACAGTTAAATCTAATAGCTGTTTCTCAGTCCAAATCCCATTTCTCAAACTTACCCACTTGATCTCTGCTGATCAAGTGACTACCCTCACCCGTTTCCTGGGCATGCTTTTCTCTCAAGACACTGCTCTCTTGGTTTTCCTTCTACCAACGTTCCTTTCAAGTTTCCTTTCCTGGATCCCCACCTATCTTTTCCCCTCCTAAGAACGAGTTTATTCTAGGCCCTTTCCTGCACCCTCTTCACTTTTTTCCCCTCATCCTTGACTCAACTTGCCTTTACAGCCCTCCCTCATCCAGTCAATTATCAAGTCTTGTCAGTTTTACCTCCCTGACATCTCCTGCATCCCTCCTCTTCTCATCACTCCTCTTGTAATCATCACCTAGACTCTTGTAATAGCCTATTAATTGGTGTCCCTGTTTCTTGTCTCTTCTCTATTCTGTTTTTCACATAGCTTCCAAAATAACCTTCCTAAGGGATGGGTCCAGTCATGTCATTATCCAACTCAAAAAATCATCACTTATTCACTATTGCCAATATGGCAAGATACAAAGTGTTTAACCTGGCATTTGAAGCCCCACATGATCTGGCTCCAACTTACCTTTCCAGACTCTTCATATTATTTCCTTTGATGTACATTCCAGCTAAACTGGATTTACTAGCCGTTCCCCAGACTCAACAATCCATCTACCATCTTTGCACGCCATACCTGGATTGTGCATGGTCCTCACATTTACATCTTGGAATCATTTTTTCTTTCAAAGCTTAGCTCAAATGCCATTTTCCTGATAAGTCACTTTGCTGATGTTCTCACTACCTTGTGAGCACTTATCTGCATATTACAGAATGTACACTCCTAGGATAAGAATTCATTCTATGTGAGTAGATTAACACTGACAAAGAGAACCACTCTTCAGGGGTATTTCTCTTATCTATGATGTAAATACCCTTCTCTCCATGCCTTAGTTTAATGTTTTATTTCAGTGGGTTTTTGTCTTGCACTATGTGCCCAGATAAGATTTTATGATTCCCTGGGTGGAGGGGGTGCGAATTAGGTGTTTTGGGTCATTTGGTGCTGACTGTTGTGCCTTCCTCCCTGTTCTGGGGAACCACTTTGGTTTTGTAGCACAGAGCTCATGCGCAGAGTCCGGCGATTCCAGATTGCTCAGTACAAGTGCCTCGTGATCAAGTATGCCAAAGATACTCGATATGGCAAAAGTTTCTCCACACATGACCGGTCAGTTCCCTTCTCCAATTTCATGCTGGTTCCCTGGCTAGAGTGAAGTCTACATCTGAGAAATAATACTATATGTTGCTAAGTGACTCAGTGGTAATTTCCATATTCTTTAGTGGTGTTTTTATAATTGGCTTTTGAGCGCCTTGCTTTGATGTTAAGGTCAAATCCCAAGGCCCAAGGAATTATAGGAATTCCCAGGTTATGCTAGAATATTTTATGCATCAAATATGTTTGGAATAAGTGTACCAGGGCTTGAAAATCTCTTAGTTACATGGTTGAAATAGGATTTAGCTTATGTGGATCCCAGAGTCCTCTGACATTGGTTTTGTTCTTACTTGTTCCCTTTGGCATCAGGGAGCCAAATGTTCTTAAGCCTGGGGGGGAGGGGAGAAGGAGGACTAAATTTCATTAACCAGTAATATCAATTACCTTAGGGGATATAACCCTGGAGTGAAGTCTACACTGACTATACCTCCCATACCTGAGTATGATATAGGTTGCAACTCTTTAATTTACTGTCTTGCCTTGGGGTCACACAGCTAGAATTAGAGGTGGAATCTGATCTCAGGTCTTGGACTCCCAGCTCCAGCTCTCTATTCATTAAGTCCTCATGTGCCTTCTACATAACCCTAAATTCAACGCTGGGTGGCTAATTAGCATACGACTCTACTTGATTCCCCAGTTCTGAGCCTGTGGATGTCTCTGTCTTACTTTTTATTTGGGGGTGGGGGGTGGGGAAGGAAGGGTAGTTCAAGGACACTGGGCTATATAGCATTACCTCCATGTTTTGCTTGTCCCTTGAGAACAGTCAAATGAATGCCTCCAGGATTAAAGACTTTTTATGCTATCAGAGAACAATGTTTTGGGATTCTTTTCACCTATGGCTTGTGGTTTTTGTTTGTTGAGTATATAGAGAGAGGGAGTATTAAAATTAATGTAATATTTTTGTTTACTTTTGGAGGTTCAGGCACTTTAAACTTTTAAGAACAAAAATATGTACCGCATAACACTCATTTTGTTATAAAATGACCATGTTTGATATACATCCATCCCTCATTACACTGACAAAATCTGCTTTGTGAGAACTGGTATGAGGTGACAGTCTACATGACAAAACTCTATTTCCATTCATTTTATTTTACTTTTTCATTTCAAATGAGGCTTATTAAGCACCACCTTTGTGAAGAACACTGGGAAAAGATCCAGTTTAAGACAGACCTTTTTAACAGGTGTCCTTCCCACCACCCCTTATCACATAATTAATACCATCAGTTCTTTCAATTAGCAGGCTATCCCTTTAATGATACACTTCCAGGTATTTCAGTCACTATTGAGTAGTCCTCTACAGAGGGATTACTTGACCCAAGTACCTATGGGAAGTAGCCACTTCATTAAGATAATACTTTGAAATAGGGCAAACCCCAAAAGGTTATAGATTTACTAAAATTTTTCAAATGCCATATGACTAAGTCTTATATGTTAGGTCTACATGCTAAGCTGTCCCTTTCCTGATTACTTTGTATCCCTATCTCCCACTTCCAGTTTGCTGAGTACATTTTCAGGCAGTATCTGATTTTTAAAATGGTACTGGAAGCCAAGGCCCCCCCCAAATCCTCAGTTGGGCTTTCTGAGTGATAAAAGAGTTTGAGCTAAGGTTAATTAGACACCTGTGTGAACCACAGTCAAATCTGATTCAGTATCTAATTAGCCATAGCATCAACCATTAATTAGCTTTTCCTATGTTAGGAAAGCTTCTCATAGTGTAGCTTGGTTAACTCAAGTATTTTCCCTCCCCAAACAGAAAATATGAGACCAAGGAAAATAAATATTATAGTGTCAACATTTTAGTTATTTTTCTTCTGAAAACAAAGATGAATCTTAGAATGGGTATTTGGCCCTTTTCTTGTATCCTCTCATTTCAAAGTGTTTACACCTCTTAATGGCTTGTATCTTCTCAGACCTACAATTGGGCTCAATATACTCAAGTATTAGTACAATCTTCTGTAATAATTGTGATTTTTTAAATCTATTGTTTGATGTTGTAGTTATAAGTGGTAGGACTCCAATACTGGAGTCATTTAGACTAAGTGGTTCTAATGACCATAAATATGTAAGCTGTACAGATAGCCTCTACTTTTCCACTGTTTTGACTCATTTTGATCCTATGTCAAACATGTAAATGATAGAGACTCCTGATTGAATGAGGCTTCAGGCCAACTACGTTGGTTGTACCTTGACACCCATTCCTGGGATCCCCAATTATGGATGGATTTGGACCCTCACCCAATTTCTTGTTCAGATTAAGAAACCCCATACCCAAAACTGGTGTCAATGAGCAACCTCAGAGAATTTCCCTGTCACATCTAGATCTGATTAGAAATGCCTCCTCCCAGGGTAGCTAGGTGGTGCAGTGAGTAGAGCACCAGCCCTGGAGTCAGGAGGACCTGACTTCAAATTTGACCCCAGACACCTGACATATTAGCTGTGTGACCTTGGGCAAGTCACTTAACTCCAATTGGCCTGCCTTCCCCCTGCAAAAAAAAAAAAAAAGCCTTCTCCCATATCTGTCGTTGTTTACCAGTCCTCAACCAAGTCTATCTTTTTTTTTTCCTTATTTTTGCCCAGGGAGGGAGGGAGGGGGGGCGGCAGGGAGGGCAGGGCAATTGGGGTTAAGTGACTTGCCTAAGGTCACACAGCTAGTAAGTGTGTCAAGTGTCTGGGGCCGGATTTGAACTCAGGTCCTCCTGACTCCAGGGCCAGTGCTCTACTCACTGCACCACCTAGCTGCCCCCAATTCTATCTTTAAGGTATAAAACTTTCCTGTTCAGACCCCACTGAGTATGTACTCCCATAGTGTTCTTGCCACTGTAAATTTCTCTCTTACATGAGTGACAGGCCCTTCATGGCCCTGCTTTGCCAAATGGCGTGGAGGCACTTTGTCTGCTTGCTATAACCTCATTGTAATAAAGCTTATGCTTGTAATAGTTTCCTAAGCATCACTTTTCTGTCAATCCTTAAATGGGGCTCTTTGTTCTCACCTGAACCATAGGCCAAATGTAACACTTATTCCTTTGTGGACCAGGCCATTTGCAGAAAATAGGCTTTGACCACCATAGCCACCCTGTTTTCAGGTAGCACCTTTTACCCCGAGCACATTGAGAGTCACTGTCCTTTTTGTGTGGCATTACTTTGTGAGGAGGGTGCTTGCCTCACTTCCTGTTGTTACATTTTATGGGTTTGGGAGATGTGTTTGGGATGTCTTCAGCATGAAGACAGAAAAACAGCCATGAAATAGAAGTATATAGTGGCTTCTTGAGTCCTGGACCTCGTAGGAGATGACCAGTGTGCCCTCCATCCTGACTCAGCCTCTTTAGACTGAAGTATCATCTTCCATTTTAGCTTTTTAAATTTAATTTAATTTTTTACCATGAAAATCTATCTACTTTTCCATCTATTCAAGTGGAATATTTCTGGATCCCTCTCAAAATTTACCCCTTTTTCACCCAGATTAAAAACAAATTTTTTTCCCTTTCAGATAGGAAATAATCTTTTCCAGAAAAGGAGCAGAGAAGAAAAATCTCCAAATTCATTCATAGTACAACTCTTGTCCTGTGGATTTTTTTTCTAATCAATCAAACAACAAGCATTTGTTAAGCATCTACTGTGTCCCATGTTACACTATACTGGAAATAATAGGGGGAAAAAACTCAAGAGTCCCTGCCCTTTAGGAATCTACATTCTATTGGAAGAGATAGTTTGTACACATAGAAATATATTCAAGGTATTTTTGAGGGAGCTCCAGGCTGCTAGAGGAGAAAGCCTCCAGGTGGAGGTTGTACTGAAGTTAAGCTTCGAAGGAAGAAGGGATTCTAATATGTGGGAGTAAAGTAGAAATACATTCCAGGCATGGAGAGAGTCTGGGCAAAGGCCTGGAAGCAGAGGAGGGGGATGTGTGAGAATGCCATGTGTAAGGAAGAGCAGGAAGGCCAGCTTGGCTAAAATTAGAATGTATGAGAGTCATGTGTAACATGCCTGGAAAGGTAAGCTGCAGGAAGATTGTATCATACAGGCAAGAGGGAGCCACTAGTTTCTTGAGGGATGGGATGGGATGGGGCATAGGGAGTAAAGTGGTCACACCTGTACTTTAGTATTACCCATTCAGCAGTTGTGTGGAGGATGAATTGGAGAAGGGAAAGCCTAGAAACAAGAGAGACCTGTTGGGAGACTATAGCAATAATCCAGGCTCGAGGGAATGGACTTGAATTAAAATGGTGGCTGGTTGAGTGAAGAGAGGGAGGTATTTGAGGGCCTCAACTAGTGACAGCAGGAAAGGTCTTTGATTTAATCTAGTAGAATAGATATGTGGGTGCTGCCACTACTCTACTTTCCTCTTAGTTCTTTGAGGACTAATCTGAAAAAAAACCCAAACTGCTAGATCAAAGTCAACAAGAAGTTCATGAGCAAACAAGACTGTGAGTTTGTGTATTTTGGAGGGCAAACTAAATCCAAACAGACCTTTTGCCCTTAGATATAAGGGTTGCACCCTACTGCTTGTGATAGAACTGCAGAAAAACTGAGAGGTCATCTAGTCCAGCGGTTCTTAACCTGAGACCCATGATTTGTTTTTTTACCATTTTGATGACTGGAGTTTAATAGCATTGGTTTCCTTTGTAATGCTATATATTTTATTTAATCCACTTAAAAACATTATTCTGAGAGAAGAGGTCCATCCAGAGGCTTTACCAGACTGCCAAAGGGGTCCATGACACAGAAAAATGTAGAACCCCGATGTAGTCTAACTCCCTTGTTTTATGCATGAGAGAACTAAGGGCCATGACTGAACAACAAGGTTCTGAAGGACATGTGAGTCTTCTTTCCCTATTAGAATGTTAGCCCTAGATCATACAGCCACTCTCAAGTGTCCAAATAAATAAAAAAAAAAGCAAAAAACTTCCCCAGCTGGGTCTCCTCACTCAGGCATTCCATGCTCCCTCAGTATAGGAATTATCATCTCTCACTAAATAGTTTTATATTACGTTGTTTTTTTAAAAATTAATCTTGGGGGTGTAAATACTGAATGACAACAAATAGATGCCTTAAAAATACCTATTTTAGCCATCATAAGATTTCCCTTTTTGTTGTGTGTGTGTGAGTTCTTTTCCCTTCATGTCTCTATCCAGGCCTCAGGGTGAGTTATTGGCACAGTATAGATCTGACTTATGGGACGTTCTGACTCCAGGCAAGTTCTTTATTTAAGAACTAGGGGTTCTTAACTAGGAGTCTGTGAACTTGTTTTTTTAAATATCTTGATAATTTCATTTCAAAATAATTGGCTTCCTTTGTAATTCTACATATCTTATGCATCTAAAAGTACTCTGAGAAGAGTTCTATAGGTTTCACCAAACCGCCAAAAGGGTCCATGACACAGAGAAGGTTAAGAACTAGGCTCAATGCTGAGCATTCACTTCTACACAATATTAAATAGATGTCCAAAAAGCAGGAGCTTCAGTTGGGAGAAAAATGTTTTCAGTGTCTAACCTGATACTCCTAATGGTGTCTTTTTTTTTTTTTTTTTTGCAGGGGGGGGAGGCAGGGCAGTTGAGGGTAAGTGACTTGCCCAAAGTCACACAGCTAGTATATGTGGCAAGTGTCTGAGGCCAGATTTGAAGTCAGGTCCTCCTGACTCCAGGGCCAGTGCTCTATCACTGCACCACCTAGCTGTCCCTATCCCTTCTTTTACTACTAAAAATATTTTGAAATAAATTTTCTCTTAAGGACTACTTTGGTTCCATCCAATTTTGTTATGTTGTCCCATTTGTTCTGGTGTCATTAACTTTAATTAAATTGTCTATTGGTTCTATGATTTGTTCTGTGACTCACCTCTTTCCTATTAAATTATTTAGTCTCCAGTTCATTTTTAATGGTTTCTTCAGGGGCCCTTTATTGAGTTATTAATTTTGGTGTATTGTGATTGATAAAGGATGTGTTTAATTGTTCTGCTTTTCTGAAATTTGTAAGGTTTTTATGTCCTAATAGAGGACCAATTTCCGTAAAGATGCTATGCACAGCTAAGAAATATATATATTCCTTTTTGTTTCCATTCAATAATTGTCAGAAATCTATCATATCTAACTTTTCTAAAATTCTATTTAGGTCATTAACTTATTTTTTTGGTTAGATTTATCTGAGTCGGAAAGGGTTACATTAAAGTTCCTCACTATTATAGTTTTACTATTTTCCTCTATAATTCACCTGACTTTTAAGTATTAGGTGCTATGCCATTCAGTGTATGTTTTTATTGATTTTAATTCAGTTAGTATTGATATTAATTCATTGTTTATGGTACCTTTCAGCAAAATATAGTTTTCCCTGATTATCTCTTCTAACTGAGTCTACTTTTGCTATTGCTTCATCTGAGATCATGATTGCTACCCCCTGCAGGAACACTATGGAAGCACTTCCAGCCTGCTTGCTTCGGGATGTAGCCCAGGATGCTCTGGCTGTGACTGTCATTGGCATCGATGAGGGACAGTTTGTAAGTTTATTCCAGGTTTTTCCTTCCTACTGTGCCACAAAGTTTTCCCTCATAATTGGAAAGTCAGATTAGCCAATAGTTGGGATTAGTTGTTGGGGGCGGGGGAGAGGACATGACAGGAGGGAAGAGAGAACCTGGTGAAGTTTTATAGAAAGAAGAACTCTAAGCGTTTCTTAATATTTTAAGAGACTTGAAAACCTTTCCTTAGAATTGTTTACTAAAATCTCAGCTACTCAGCAGTACTAGCTTCCTGATTTAGTTAAAAAGGCCATTCTTGACTTCCATGAACAGGAATTCTTTACATTTTTCCTTGGTCGGTGCTTTAGTAGCTTTGCACATTGCAAAAAATCACCTGGTCTTGAAAAGATATTGTCCTTCTTCTGTCCTACCCCAGTGAGTAGGAGGGATGAAAGTAATTCACTAACCAGTATCTCCTCATTACTCTACAAGTATTGAGTGATTAATTAAGCAGCAGCCATGTACCAGGCACTGTACTAGGTCTGAAACAGTTCTGCCCCTATTGCTGCCTAGAACCTGATTCTTGTTAAATACTGTTTGGCTTGATTATGGAGAATAGCTTGAAGTTTCCTTTACAGTCCCTCCTCAGTGCCCACAACTGATGCCCTGGTGTCTAATGCCAATGGATGGGCAAGGAAGGAAGGAACACTTTGTATAGGAACTACCACTTTCTCCAGATGAAAGCTCTGCACTTGAACCTGGATTTCTTTTTTCTTTGGTAGCTGGCCAAGCAAATGACCTTGGGCCTCAAAGAAATCAAGTAGTGGGCAAATCAGAAGTTTTTATTTGGTGTTGGCTAAATTCAGCCTTAGGCATAATTGTGAAAAAAGTAAAGATTTTAGTGTAACTTACCTAGAGCCAGATAAACTAAGCCCATACCCTGGGAATGGTGAGGGGAGGGATCTAACAAGGAGAAGGAAATACAAAGTCCTCAAAGTAGAACGATAAAACCCAAGAAAGGGATTCTGCATCAGAAGGTCAAAATCGAACAGGAAGCAGCTAGCCATAGAAAGGGCCAGGGGTGAAGTCTCTATCACAGGCACTTGGTACTAGAGGCCCAAAGTAGCTATTATAACCTTGCCCCTTCTGGGCTTTATGGCCAGACTTTATGAATCTATCTTTACTTTTCTGACTTGGGGAATGAGTCATGATTTGTAGTGACAAACGTGCCTTGTTGGAATGGATGTTTAACACCTCCATTCACTCTGGTGGTAACTGTTTCCCTGGGTATGAAGCTACATGGATTGCAATTAGGGAGAATAACCAACCAGCTCTGGCTACAATTTAGTCAAGTACCAGTTGCTAGAGAGGCAGCTTGACTTAGTGGATAAACAGCTGTAGTTACAGTCAGGAAGCCCTGGGTTCAAGTCCAATCTCTGGCTGTATGAGCTTGGAGTCATTTAACCACTGTCCTGGGCAACTCTAGTTGAAGATGATACACTGCAGAACAGTTGTGGATCTGCTTAGTAGTTTGTCTGTATTAGAAGAGGACATTTTCTCACAGATATTCCCGACACTAACAAAATCAAATGTCTGAATAAAATAATTAATTCCTGATACTTTATATTTTACCAAGCACTTTACATAAATTATGATGGAGGGCCCACGGGGTGCCTTGAATTGTTCTCCTCAACTTCTTATATGTTTTAATTGGAACTGAGCAATTCTAGTTCTAGAATTTAGAGTCAGAAGAAACCTTAACATAGAAATGACCTAGTAGCTCAAGGTCACACGAGTAGTTAAGTAGTGGTAGAACAAGATAAGTTCTTCTGACTGTACTATAATCAAGGACTCGTCTATACCAGCCTCTCCAGATTATATCCCCTACTTCTTTTTCCCTATCCTCAATATCCTTCTTTCCTCCCCCCAAGCCCCTTCCCTCTCTAACCACCCTGGGTCTCCTTTTCTCCCCTCATCACCTCCTATCCCTCATGGTATTTTTCTTCTTTCCATAGTTTTTCCATTTCCTCTTCCATGATTCAAATGGTCTGAAACCTTTCTTCCAAGTATAGGTGGGCTTGCTTTAAATAAAACCAACAAAGTCTACATTTACAAAACTACCAAAGTGATTATTGACTTTAGATTTTATTTACCCAAACTCAATTTGTAAGAGATGAATTCTTGCTGCATAGGCAGTGAGGCGCAAACACATCAACAAAGTAAAATACGCATTTATGAATAGTTTATCTTCTTGCTAGATAAACTGTCACAGTGAGACCACATATTGCTCTATGTAGGAGAAACATTCAGAAGTCTGCAGTCAGCAAAATGGGCTGAATCAAGTAGACACTCAAATAGGCTTGATGAGCCAAGTTGTACTTTCTTTGGTGCTTGGGGTATAAGAACAAAAACTAGCTTCTGCTACATCTATGGAGAGTCAGCATGTAAAGACTTACAGTACTTGTGTGTAACTTTACAAGTACACATGTGGTTGGGAGGGAAAAAGAGGTAGAAGTCCAAGTTGTATATTCTCCAACACCCGGGGCTACTCTGAAGAGCATGAACTGAAGTATTACGTGGCTTTCACTTCAAAGGCGTCAGTAACAGCCTAGGGAAGCTTGCCTCCTTGGGGCAGGAGCTCACCACTCCTCCACTTCTTTCCTGGGGTGTTTTTAGTTTCCGGATATTGTGGAATTCAGTGAGACCATGGCAAATGCTGGGAAGACTGTGATCGTAGCTGCACTGGATGGAACCTTTCAGAGGAAGGTAAGATTCCTAGCTCTTTTAAATTAAAATTTTGTTACTTTTTTCACATCAATCACTTTTGGACAGCTTTCCCCTTTTTCACTCCCCAACTCAACCAGTTACCTTTCCCTTGTTACAAGGCAGTTTAGCCAAACCAACTGAAAAAAGCCTGGTGGTGTATGCAGTGTTCTGCATCCAGTCTCCTACCTCTCCCCTCTCCCATGCCAAAACTGGTCATTATGACTACAGGGTATTCATTTGACTTTTTTAACTGAATCATCATATAGCCTCAACTATGTCAACAATCTTCTGTCTAAACTAAAACAAGCCAAGCTAGAGGCCATCACTGTAACAAACTTTATTTTTCCTTCCTGGTTCCTTCTTGTTTGCATGGTATTTGTTTGTATTAGACCAAATTGTGCCTGCTACAAAGCAGAAAATGTTAACTTTAACCTGTTGTTTCAAGGAGCAGATAGAGGGAGAAAAGGGATGCCTCTAGGAAATGAAGTATGATCAGCGCAAATTTTCATGGTTCCAGGTACCTGGACCAAAGAATGTTATCGGGTTTTAGGGTTGTTTTTTATTGTTTGTTTTTCCTTGGTTTGTTTTTTAAGACATCTACCTACTGTCATTTATTGTGTGTGTTTCTGGGGATTATAGGCATTTGGGAATATCCTCAACTTGGTGCCACTGGCAGAAAGTGTAGTGAAACTGACAGCGGTGTGCATGGAGTGCTTCCGGGAAGCTGCTTATACCAAGAGACTGGGGGCAGAGAAAGAGGTGATTTCTCCTTTCATTCCCTTCCCCAGTCTTTCTGCTGGAGTGGGTCCAGCCTAATGGGTTAATTAACTCCCTGGAATGGCCTGTATTTGGGAGAGCCTGCTTAATAGAAATCACATTGCTGTCTCCCCTGTTGCTAGGTTGAAGTGATTGGTGGTGCTGACAAATATCACTCTGTGTGTCGACTCTGCTATTTCAAGAAGTTCTCAGGACAATCTACTGGGCTGGAGAACAAAGAGAACTGCCCCCTGAGTGGGAAGTCGGGGGACACCTCCAGCTGTCGGAAACTCTTTGCTACTCAACAGATTCTACAGTGCAATTCAAACAACTGAGGCAGTAGGGGTGTCCCTGAAACTGGCCTTGGCCTGGAAAGATGAATTCAGGCACTCTGGCCATGTGTATATATATATGGAAAAAGTCACCTGGACCTGCTTCTTGCTTTCTGGCCACCCTACAACCATAGCTGTTGCTTATATCCACACTGTGTTTCTATCTTCCCCATGTCCCTCGGAAGAGGGAGGACCACAACAGACCTTAGGAAGGGGGGAATAGGAAAGAAGCAGTGCTTCATAACTTGGAAGAAACTTTTTGAGCCCAAGACTATACAACTTCCCTTCCCCTACTTGCCATCCTACCAATCCTGCCCCCACAACTTCTGCTTGGTCTATAAACGTTGCCAGTAAAATCCCTCACCTTCCTTCTGCCTCAGTCTTTCCAAAGTAAAGCCCCAGAGTTGCCTCCTCATGGTGAGAGCTATGCTTACGCAGGCAGCTAAGTCAGGCATTGTGGGTTTCCCTGATTCCTCTGGCTTGAGTTATGACAATTCTGTGACAAAGGACATTACTTCCTCATCTGTGTTATCTGTCCTGACTTTTGTGTTCTCGTTAGAAAACCCACATACCATAAGATTTTGCCATTTCTTAATTCTACCAACATAACTTTTTCCTTGCCTTTTTTTTGCCCTGTAAAAGCACCAGCAGATTCCAGCAGCTCCTTCAGGCCTGGGAGCTTTAGTTTCCTAAGAATATGAGTCAGACTGGCCTTTGCCTGGGCTCTAGTTAGCCTGGTATGTCTCAACTTATAATGAATGACTTTTTTGGGCTGAGGTGGGGGAGGGGAACAACTGAGGTTGCAGAAAGGTTCTGCTATAAAAGATGAGAATTGAAACTAGCCTTTAAACACTTCTGTTTAGCCTTCTGGGTTTTTCCCTTGGTATGAGGGAGTCCTGGCTTTCCCCTCACATAATGGGATAATGTGGGCTTCTAGAATGAGGTGGGGAATTTCTCCTCCAACCATTCTCAGTTCTCATTAATACCAATCTCAGTTCTGTGGAACCTTCTGACTTACTTTGTTTAGAGAAGTGCCCCAGCTCTAGTAATTAAAAGCCTATGGGGCAAGTTCAGGCCAATATTGGAATCAGAGGACTATCCTTCAAAACCTATGGAGCCAAGTTCTGTTCATGGATCAGGGAGACTGCACAGACCATTTACCCTAAGAAAACAGTGTTGGGCCTAAGGATCTATAAAGCAGAGCAGAGAATGGTCTTCACTTGGGTGAGAAGCAAATTATCAGGCTGTATGACTGAATCTATCACATCCATTCATTCAACAAACATTACAACTTGGTCATCATCTTCAATGAATTTATACTCCTATTGAAATAAAACATGGATACAAATAGATGAAGAGGCAGAATGTGACAAGTGGATAAAGCATAAAGGAGAGGAAGAGAATTCCCATTTTTGAATGGGTACACAGAGTTAAAAAGTTTGGACTTCCTTTAGTTTTGCAGTGGGGAACAGGTTTGTTTGCCATGTTAGTGACAAAATCAAAGCTGTGCATGAGAAAGATTAACATGGCAGTAATATATGTGAGAGATGTGCCAGAGAAAGGCTAAAGAAACTGGACAGTTAAAAAGTATTAAGTTAGTACAGGGGAAGTAATGAGGGGCTGAAATGGGATGTTAGAAGTAGGAAAAGTTGGAGCAGCTAGGTGGCACAATGAGTAGAGCGGAGTCAGGAGGACCTGAGTTCAAATCAGGCCTCAGACACTTGACACGTGTGCCAGCTATGTGACCTTGGGCAAGTCACTTAACCCCAATTGCCCTGCCAAAAAAAAAAAAGTAGGATAAGTTGAGTCAAAGAAGAATCAGCAAAATTTAGTAACTAGTGTGGAAGAAGAATCGAAGAATGATTGGTAGTGAACTGGAATGATGGGAAAGAGTGGTATTGAGAGAAGGCAGGAGTATGGGCAAGAACATCCCAAGAGATATACATGGGGCAAATTTAAGTCTGGAGCCTGGGCTTTTAAGTTAATAAGAGATTCTGGAATTGTGAGAATTGATTTGAAGTTGATAAAATTGCCAAAGTGAATGTAAAGAAAAGAACAAGGACCTGAGAAAACACTAAATTTAAAGGGCAGCAGGGAAGAGACAAGTTCACATAAAGCAGAACTTTAGAGCCAAGCACAAAAATTTACAAACCCTGAAGAGATAGCCCTATGCCACAAAGGTAATGGAAAGCAAATGATCATAAGTTTCAGAAAAGGCGAGGGGTGCTAGGTCCTTGGAACATCTAAGAAGTAGAGGTGAGCCAGGAGCTGTCACTGGGACTCTTTCAATCTTTCAAAGGAATGAACAGCTATGTACTTCTATCAGATTCCTCATTCCCCCCCTCAGTACTCTGATCTCCTTGCTATTCTTTGCATGCAACACTCCTCCTGAATCTGGGTGTTTTCACTGGCCATTTATTCCCTGTGCCTAGAATGCTCTCCTTCTCACCTCTGCCTCCTAGTTCCCCTGGCTTCCTTCAAGTCCCACCTGAAAAAAGCCTTTTTCAGTCCTTCTTAATCTTAGTGCCTTCCCTCTAGAGATCACCTTCGATTTCTCCCATATACAATTTTGTTTATACAGTTATTTGCATTTTGTGTTTTAAGCACAGGGACTGAGTTGTTTTGTTTTGCCTTGTATCTCCATCACTTACTGCAGTGTCTCGCAAATAAGACTAAGGCTAGCTGACTGACGCTGGCCCCCTTTCCCATCTACTGGGGCTCAACTCCAGTGAAGAAGAGTAACCTGGGTAAACAGCACAGGAAAACTGCCACAAGTTGGACAATGTTGCTATATTTAAGATGGCTGAGAACAAAGGGGAGGATGAGTGAGACCTCAGAGAATCATACAAACTGAGTGAAGGTAGACTATGCCACTTTTGCTTCTGGGACTAAAAAAGCTATTGGTTTCCATCCCAATTTAACTCAACAAGTATTAGGAATCTATCACCCAAAACACCATAGAATACCTCCTTTTCCCTTTGTACCAGTAATCTAAGACCATAACAGCAATGCCAATAGGAAGGTGCAAAAGGAGAAAAAAATACACACACACATATAGATATATTTCTTTATTCCATCTCCAAACCAACTTAACAAAATGCCGTCTTCTGGATGTCCTTTTCTGATGGCTTTTTAATACATTCAGAACCATCCAGGGGCTGCAAGGTAGGCATGCCTTCTGGCTCTGCCTCACATTTCATATTTTAACAATGGCAGAATATTTACACAAAGCAGGGCCTTGCAGGTTAAGCAAAGCCACTCCCAGCTTCCTTCTGTAGCAAGGACGAGGCAGTGTTGCCCCTGCTGTCACCAACTCCCAGGGAGACTCTGGCACTGGGTGTACATTAGCAATCTCAGAATACAGGAGAACCAGCAGAAAGAATACAGCAATAACCATAAGGGGCTCAGGGCTAGATGCCTGGGTGATCCTCACTTTCTCCTTCGAGTAGAAAATGCGCAAGGATCAAAAGAATAACCCCAGATAAAAGGGTTACAGACCTGAGAGCAAAGGAGTGTGTATGTGTTGGAGAAATCAAGGTGGGGAGCTCACTACACCTCAGAGCCCACCACCAGCAACAGAAGACAAGCACGAAGGCACACAAACACACCCTGCACACCCACACGCACAAGCACCACAGAGTATCTCAGCAGGACCTGAAAGATCCTTGGCAGAGAACTCTAAGCAGCCACTGCCAGAACCACAGAAATCACCACAAGTTTTGCTCCCCTTGGATGAAGGGGAAGACATAAGGCACTGTAAGTAGCATTGTAGGGATTATCCCACTTCTATAGCTGTCTCAGGCAAAGGGAAAAGCAGTGAGAAAACACTTCTATCCAAAACTGTCTTTTGAAAATGCTCTGTCCAAAGGCAGATTCTTCAGTCCCTCCTGAAGGGAAGGAAGCAGTACTTCAAGTTATGTGGCAGGTTTGAAAAAGCATGGAGTACAAACAGGAGGAAGGGAATGGCATCCTGAAGGTGTCCAAAGGCTCCATTCCCTTTCCCTTCCCAAGGTGAAGACTAAGTTGACCCCACTCCTCCCTTTGCTCCCCACTGTGCTTTTGCATGCTGCCTTAACTCAACTTTTAGTAAACAGGAGGTGGTTGATAACCCTCAGTGGTCTCTGCATTCTGGGTGAAGGGTGGTTGTTGGTAATTGTCTCCAGCAACGCCTGGGTAGGAGGCATAGGGGGCAGCAGGATCAGGGGTAGGGTCAATGTAGTTCTGGATGAAGTCATCTACCCCAGCTTTGTATCTCTGGTAGGCAAGGGCAGCCAGCAAGCCCTAGGGAAAGAACAGCTTGTCAGGGTTTGGGAGGATGGAAAAGCTTGAGGAAGGGAAGGTAATGCAGGAGAGATAAGACACCTAGCGCCCCTGTTGTTTTTTTCCCCAATCTTCTTACATTAGGAATGAGGAAGGTTTAGGCTGGAAATCTAAGTAAAGAACCCTGTACCCAACCCTAACTTTGCCAAAACCCATACCTCTGGCATCACCCACCATAGGACCATGGTCCCAGACCCTCACATACCCAGGAGAAGATGGAGAAGAAGCTGAAGGAGATTGCTGCCCGAGCTGAGTCAGCCCCCACCAGCACGTCTGTGGGCTTGGTGGCTGCCCACTGGTTGGTGAGAAAACAAAATCCAACAAACCAAAGGAAGGTCCAGAAAGCTGGGGAGAAAATAGGATGTGGAAGAGCCAGCTCCCCATAACAGTCACCCACCCCCTCAAGTCAGAAAGTACCACTGGGAATTACCAAGGAACATAAATGGATCCTTCCCCATCCCTACCCCAGGAGCCACTGGGCTAAAGAGATGTGGATCCCTTCCCCAAAAGCCCACAGGAAAGTTACCTGAGAAGATCATGTCACCAATGACCAAGTACTTGCGGTCAGTGGCATTGCTAATCTGGGGAAAATAGACATCAACCACGAAGAAGAAGACAGAAGCCAGGAAGGCAAGCACCCCGATGGCTGTGCCATATCGGCAGGCATCTTCATTGCGGTTAAAGACACAGTGGAGTTCAGTTGAAAGGGATGAATTTACGTAGCCTTCACCAATGATGCAGGAGAACACGATCACGGCAAATAACTAATGAAGAGAAGGAATGTCTGATGAGGCTGGGGAAGCCACACTGACACCCTAGGATGATGATCCCCATAATCTATAAACCCAGAATTTGAAACGAGTTGGGACCTGGGAAAGGTTAATGTGAGCCCAGATGATACTCCTGGCACTGAATATCTTATTTTGTGTTGTTTTATTTCATTTCATGACTTCCATGCGTGATCTCAGAATGTGATTACTTTCTGGCTTTAATGGGGGAGAGGGGAGAAGTCAACTGTTTCTTATGGCATAACAGTCAGCCTGCCTCACACATCTACATTCCAGCTACACTGGACAACTGGCTGTTCTCTGAACTTCAAATTTGTGCAGGCCACCCCCTAACCTGAAATGTTTTCCAATTCCACATCTCTGCCTTTCAGAATATTTCTCTACCTTCAAGTCACCACCTCTGCCACCTTGCCAATCTTCCCTAATTGAAATATCCCTAGAGCATTCTGGGCCCCTTCTTTGTCCCACCACTCTTTACCTTATATTAAATTTATGTATATACATATCACCCCCCCACCCCCCCCACCCCCGTCTCCATCCTGCCTTATTCCACCGTGAGGACAGAATGTCTTTAAAGCTTTGAGGCCAGAGACTATGTAATACTTCATCTCTGCATCCCCACTGCTTAATAAATGTCCATTAATGAACACCATACTCATGTAAAGATAAAATTCTTCCATAGATCAATGGGCCTAAGAATAATTCTTCCAGGGAGAAGACCTGAGTGGCTTAGGTCTCTGAATATTCTAGTCAATGGTCTTGCCCCCAAGATGGAGATTATCCTGCCTAGCTTTCAAGGGTTGTTCTACTTGTGTTTACCCTCTCTATAAGCACTGATACAAATGTTGCCACCAAATAAAGGGGCATTAACAGCCACACCATTCAGTGTTGCCAATGTTCCAGTGGAGATTAACTGCTACACTAACACTATTCATGCCAGCTGGGGGGGGGGGGTAGTGTATGGTGAGAGTGAGGAAGACTGTTGAGATGTCAGCCTGAAGCTCATAAGCCCTGGGCCAAATATTCTCCAAATATATCTATGGGCCCTAGATCTGTCTATCCAGTTAATGATTTCACAAAAGGAGTACATTTCTGACCTAAGAGTGAATCTAAAAATCAGGGTCCCAAAGGAAAGACTACTTCAGAGGAAATCTATTACAGGCTAGGGAATCCCCTACCACTAGCACACCTTGCCCTAGATCAAGGGGCTGATCTAAAACAATGCTGCCTCAGGGACCAATCTGAAAGAGTGTCCAGACTTCCAATCACAAGGGTACTCTCATTTTCAATAGAACCCAGCAGCTTGAAGTCAAATCGTGTTCTACTCTTCAAGCTAAAACAAAGACCTATAAATCTGTGGGAGGCAGGGAAGAAGTAGAGAGAAACTGTGCCCAGTCCCTCACCCCCTGGCACTACCATCACCTTCCCCTAAAGCAGAGCACGGGGCAATCTGCTCCTAGAGGAGAGGAGCTTCCTAAGCAGTGCTGGGGTGCCAGTCAGTATCAGTAGGCATTGTCCAAGCTTCGAAGATGCCCCGATCCCAAGGAATTCATTTCCAGCATTGGTCACACACTGTCTTCCCCAGTCAACCCAGGGCTCTCTAAACATGCCGGGGCAGATTTTTCCATAGCCGGTTCTACATGGTGTACGTAGCAATAGATTCAGATTCGGGCTGGGCCCAATTCGCATTTTTCCTATCAGCAGGAGAGGGAAAGAAGCACCAGTGGTCCGAGCCCCCGCAAACCTTGCCCAACCCGTTTTACAGAAGCCAGCCTCCCTGGGGCAGGGGGACCAAAGCCCCCAGGTGCGGGCAAGGAGCGGGCCACATTTTCCTTCTCATTCCTACTTTTTTAAAAGTTCCCTACTCGTAAATCCCCAACCCGGGAGCGTGATAGGGCAGCCAGCCTGCCACCTGCCCAGTTTCGCCCGGGCTCCTCCCACTGCCAGCAGGGCGGCCGGGGCCTGCCTCGGCGCCACAGAACACCTGCCCCGCTGCCGGGACGGTCCCGGAAGAAATGGCCCGGACCAGACGAAGGAGTCGGGGGGAGGGGGTTGGGTGGCCGCGGCCCGGGGCAGAGGCCAGGAGCGCCGGATGAGCAGGGCGGGCAGGGTCGGGGGCCTGGCGCCCACAGGAAGCGAGGGCACCCCCGCCTGCCACCTGCTGTCCGCCGGAAGGTCCTGCCCGGCCCTGCCCGGCGGGCTTGGGTCCCTCGGGACTCGGGGTGCTCACCATGGACACGGCCCGAACGATGACCTGCGGCTGCTGCAGGAATCGCCGCAGGTCGAAGCTGCCGCCGGCCTTGGCCGCGCCGTAGGCCCCGCTGTCCATTTTGACGTTGACGTCGTCGCCTTCGCCACCGCCAGTGGAACGCGAACTAGAGACTCCCGGCACGGAGGGTGACACCGGGAGCTCCATGCCCCGCCCCCCACGCGCCGGGGGCGGGGCCAGCTCCGTGCCCCGGGAGCTCCCGGCCAATGGGCACCAGGCCCGAGGCCCGCGAACCACCTGCCTGAGAGAAGAGGTGGAGCCGCGGGCGGGGACAAGTCGTTTCCCTCCCCTCTCCTCCCTCCCCCCCCTACCCCCACCACGGCTTCCCTAGGTCTGCCCCTAGCCGGCCTAACCCCGACTTACGGGCCTTACTGATTAACCCCCACCCCCAACGAAGGCCCCTTTCCCAGCCAGCCCCTTCCTCCCCGCCCCGGATCAGAGCCTCTTAGAGGAAGGAACCTGGGGCCGTCTAGTCCAATAACCCCCTCCAAAACATGCCCACATAATTAGTCCTGCACTTGAAGGTCTAGGGAGGGGAAGTCCACTAACTCCAGAAGCAGCCCATTTCTCCTTTCGATAGCTCTGGTCGTTAGAAAATCCTCTGTATCCAACCAAAATCTGCCACTTTGTAATTGCCACCTGGGGTTTAGAGTGCTTCCTCCTGGGACCAAGAAATGACCGACTCGAATCCCTCTTTGACGAGACAGCCTTTCAAACACTCGAAGGCAGCTGACTTCCCCCCACAGAGCTCTTCTCCAGGCTAACCACCACCCCCTCCCCCGCCCCTGGTTCCTCCAACTGACCCTCACGTGACTTGACCCCAAAGTACTTCAGTCTGGTCAGTCGCCTCTGCGCAATCTCCACCCCACCGATGTCCTTCCTAAAATACGACGCCCAGAACTGGACACAGCCCTCCAATGTGGTCTGACCCAGATGTAGCGAGAGGATTAATAGTACCCTAGTCCTGAGATTTTAGGTTAAACCATTGGTTCCTCTTGATCTTGGAGTCTACTAAAAAAAATGTCAGATCTTTCCCAGATGAGCTAAATCTAACAAAGTCTTCCTCCCCCCTCCCCACTTTAGTGTACGAGAAACCGATTAAGTTGAAGCTCCAAAGCTCTTTTTGGTATCTGCATAAGAAAGGTCAGGAATTTGGCTAAGTCGGTACTAGAAACCGTGGCCTAGACCCTGGACTTTCTTTTTGCTTAGGTGCCTTTCTACTTCTCCCCCTCCCTTATTTATTAGGAAGAAAGAAAGAGGTTTGGAGTTGAAAAACTCTCCAGGAATTCTGAGCCCCAAAACTGTCTGGTTTACAGTCTAGGCTTCAGAGATTAAAATCTGGGGGAAAAGAGGATACTCACCATAACCAAACAGAAAATTTAATCCAACAAAAAAAGTTCAGTGGCCTATTCCAGAGAACTGAACCGTGTTTTTAGGGTCAGAGGCATAAATTGTGCTCCCCCCATTCTTCTGCCCTGGTCATCTGTACACCCCTCCTTGCATGTACATGTTCCCTAAGTGTGTGCCTCCCCATCCGTGTTGGGACGTTTGTTCACTGTTTTCACTGATACTATATAAAACTGTGGAAAAGTGTACCTACCCTAGGTTTTAATGGAAGATTTTTTTTTCCATTTTTATTATGCATTTCTTTAATTGTTTTGAATTAATTATGCCCTCTGATGATTAAAAGTAAATATATTGGTGGAAGCTTGTGAGTTATGTGCACCCAGACCCAGAGCATGCTGAGACTGGGGGTAGCTGCCTCTAGCTCTGAGGGTTTCTCCCTCTTGGGGGATGACCGCCCCCCATACACATGTAACACCTTACATTTATTTCTATTAAATTTTATCTTTTTGGGGATTCTTCAAGCTTCCAGTTGCTTGGGGCTCTGGAGCTACCATAGGTACTTCTGACTTCCAGTTTCCTGAGGTAAGATGGAGGAGGCCAACTCCACTTTAGGTTGCCTAGGGACACAAGGGGAGCCTCCATGTTGGGGGGGGGCGGTGAAAGTTGGGAGTGGGTGAAAGAAGCTATGCGAAGGAATCAGGGACCAGTCCAGTCTTTGGATCACTTTGAATCCATGTCATTTGTCACTGGTTGGTGTCCTTCCAAGAGGAACAAAATGACATCACGATGCCAGAGTCAAATTACAATTTGTCAGACTGCAACTGATCAGACCAATACAACCTCAGAATGCTCTACCACAGTCGGACACAAATAGTCCATGTGAACATTTTGAGTGGGCTCTCTAAATTTTCCTATCTCAAGTTTCATTTGAGCTATTTCAATTCTGCTTTGCTCATAGAGCACAGCCCCTTCTCTGATGAGCCAGTGTCTCCTATGTCACAATATCAATTCCAAAGTCCTTAAGAGAGACCTTGAGAGTGTCCTTGTATCCCTTCTTCTGACCACCATGTGAACGCCTGCCCGGTACGAGTCCTCCATAAAACAGTCTTTTAGGCAAGCATTTGTTTGGCATTCAAACACAGTGGCCAGTAGTTTCACTGTCCATAGTAGAGTTTGAATACTTGGCAGTTTAGTTCAAGTAAGGACCTCAGTGTCTGGTACCTTATCCTGCCAGGTGATCTTCTGGGTCTTCCTAACATAATTCAAATGGAAGGGATTCAATTTCCACTGGTATACTGTCTGGGTTTCATAGGCATGCAACAATGAGGTCATATGTCACTGGAGAGTGAGAAAAGGGATGGACTGAATCCATGATGGGAACAAACACTTTAAGGCATTAGTCTAGTATCCTTGTCAAGAAAAGAAATTAAGTGATGGAAAATGTTATCCACATGCAGAGAAAGAACTATGGAGTCTGAATGCAGATAGAAGCATACTATTTTCTTTTTTTGTTGTTTTTTTCCTTATCATGGTTTTCCCTTTTGTTCTGATTCTTCTTTCACAACATGACTAATGTGGAAACATGTTTAATATGATTATACAATGTATAGACCATATCAGATTGCGTGCCGTCTTGGGAAGGGGGGAAGGGAGAGAGGAGGGAATTTAGAACTCAAAATCTTATAAAAGTGAATGTTAAAGACTAAAAATTAATTATTTATTTATTTTTTAAAAAAGAAATTAAGTTAATCTGGCATGAGTTGTTCATGATGAAGCCATGGCGGCTCTTTGTGATCACCAAGTATAATGTTAATGGAATAGGAAGATCTTCTCTGTCCATTAATCAGCCTATGTGACCACATGTGTTCAATCACAGATATCTTGCTGCTTTGAGCTCTGGCCCAGCTCACAGATGTGATACATCCTGAGTCATATAGAGCCCACTGGGGGAGGAACTTGCCTAAAGGGAAGCTTGCTTAAGGGAGGCTTGCTTATAGCAAGGCTTCCACACCTTTTGGTACTAAGCTAATTAGGCACTGAGTCATACTGGTTGTGATGCCTTCTGACTCTGGTCCTATTAATAGCCAAAAGTGTATATATATTCTGAGGTTGATATTTTGCTTTGAGGGGTCACTTATGAGAAGGACCTTTTCATTCCCTGGATGGGACTCTGAGTAGCCATTTGTTCAGAGCCCTCCAGACTACTCAGATGTATCTGTGCTCCACGGATCAGGTGGTGTATGAAGGTGGTTTATATTACCTGGTTCAGACAGTGGCAGCCCAGTCTGTTGGTCTTTGTGCTAATTTCTCTCCTTGTATTTTCTCTACATTCAGGGTACTAACCTTTCCCCTGAACTAGTGAATCTAATTAAAAGAAGATTACTGACCCCTTAAAAGTTGCCTTTCCTTTTAGAAAGTCAGATCAAAGAACCTATGCTACCAGGCCATCCTGGGTGTGCCAGGGTGCTTGCTGCTACACCATTTTTTTTTTTGTTTAGAAGTTCACTAATCAACTTATTAATAACACAGTTCTTATTAGTAAAACATTTTAGAATTTTGCCAAGGAATAGAAGTCAAGCCCACTGTCTTACACTTGGTAGCATCCATTTTCTTTCCTTTTTTCAAAATCAAGGCGAGATTGATTTCTCTCCAATCTTTGCATAACTCTCTCTTTAAAATTGATATCTCCCTTTAAAATTGATATCTCCTTTAAATTTTTTTATTATGAACTTAACACACAACAAAAAAAATGAGCATTTTTATATGCAATACAGGCCCATAAAAGAAGGATCATACACGAAACTGCAAATCTATCTACAACTTGTTTTTCCTTTTAAACGCATGATTAATTACTTAACATGTAACTGTTCAAGCTGCCATGCCTGTTTCCTTCTGGCCTTCTATCTGTTTTGTAATGACTGTTCTTTATTTCCTCTTTCTTTTTCTTTGGTAATCTCCCTTTTTCTATTCACCAAATTGAAAAGAAACCTTTTTAATAAATATACATAATTAAGCAAAATGTATTCCTATATTGTCCGTGTCTGAAAATGTATGATTCATTCTGCGTCTTGAGCCCATCACCTCTCTGTCAGGAGGTAAGCAACATGCATCGTCATCAGTCCTCTGAAATCAATCAGAGTCTCAAGTCCTTCAAAGTTGTTTTTCTTTACACTGTTGTGACTGTATAAATTGTCCTCCTATTTCTGTTCATTTCACTCTGCCTCAGTCCATACAAGTGTTCCCAGATCTCTTTGAAACTCTCATCATTTCTCATGGTACAATAATATTCCATTTTATTATTATACCATATTTTTTCAGCTGTTCCCCAATTAATGGGAACCCCCTAAGTTTCTTGTTCTTCGCCATTACGAAAAAAGAGCTGTTATAAATTTTTTTTGTACTTATTGGTAGGTTCCCTCTTTTTAAAAAAATCTCTTTGGGGCATAGGCTTAGTAGTAGTATCACTGGGTCTAAAGAAAGCCACAGTTTAGTCGCTTTGGGGGCATAGTTCCATACTGTCTTCTAGAACAGCTAGATCTACCTACGGCTTCACCAAAAGTACATTGGTGTGACTCCTTCCTACAATTGTCATTTTAGTTTTTTTGTCAACTTTACCAATCTGATGGGTCTAAGATGAAACTTTAGAGATGTTTTAATTTTTATTTCTCTAATTATTACTAATATGAAGCCTTTTTAATATGGTTATTGATAACTTTCATTTCTTCTTTAGAAAACTTGCTGTAGGTGACTTCTCTGCTGGGCTCCTAAGAGTCTCTCCTCTCACCCTGCCCTCCTCCCTCCTCTCACCATCATGGTTCCTTCTTAACCCATATCTCACTCACCAACCCCACATTTTTCAGATAATAAAACTGAAAACCAAAGAAGTTAAATTACTCGGTCCAAGCTACATAGAGTGTGGGTAGGCCTGATGGACACAGCTACAGGACAACTACTACAGGATTTTCAGGTTAGCAAGGCAGGCAGCATCAAGGCAGTTGGAAGACACCATCAAAGAAAAACTAATACAATCCAGTATTATATAATGCTTTAAAGTTTGCAAAACACTTTAAAAATATTATCTCGTTTTCTTCCAACAACCCTTGGAGGCAGACCCTCCCCATTTTACACTGGAGGAAATTGAGGCAGACGTGATAAGTGGCTTGTCCAAGGTTACCTAGTAAGTGCCTAAGGTAGGATTTGAACTCAGGTCTTTCAGACTCCAGAGCCAAATGCTCCATCTACTATGCTACCTCACTGCTCAGTACATTACAAATGAAGCCAGAATGTTGTTTCAGAAAAAAAACAAAAACCTCACAGATTCACTGATTAAATAGTGTATAGATAAATACATTGGACTTCAAACTGAGGAAAAGGAAATTCAAGAAACTTTTCAGACATCTGTATCAGAAGTCCTGTGATGAAGTTTCATAATCCAGGAAATGGTTTCTCAGGTTCTCTCAGAGAAAGAAAGGGCAATATTCTGCCTTTAAAAAATGCAAGACTTTTGTCCCTTAACTGACACTGGCTTACATATCCTTGAATTCACAGACTCCTGTGTCAGTGCTAAAGAGGAAGTTGATAACCCCCAGTAATCATGTTCCTAATTATCCTGTTGTTAAGTAACATCTTGGAAGATCTGGCCACAGCAGGAGTTCGGTTGGAGGCAGGGGTACGTAGGTAAATGTTTTACATCCAACTCTCTGAAGAAAAATGCTTAACATACTTTAAAGTTTGATCTGTATTATTAGCATTTCCTCCATCATGTTCTTAAATCTGGACAATTCACAAAACAATAAATCAAGGCCTGATTTGTAGCTTTTGCCCAATTTCCAAGGTGTAAATGTTCACACTGATCATTTGTTAGTTAGCTCTCTTGAGCCAGGTACAAGCTGGCTCCAGCACACTCTGGCTGGAGGGCAGATGACCCTTGTAAAACTTCTTGTCTAAATACTATAGCCAAGCACACATAAGAGGCTACAAAGAAAAGTGATTGGCCAACACCTATTAACAACTTCATCTGGAAGTTCTTGAGATTACTGTGGAAAATCTATGTCAACCTCAGACTTTTAAAACTCTTTGGGGTTTACTTTGTTCTGTGTTGAAGTTACAAATCTATTTAAAATAAGTTATGGTTTAAAATATTTAAAATAGTTGATGGTTTAGTGTTTTACTGATGTCTCCTTTCACCCCTCCTAACTTCTAGATAAGCTTCCCATTAATATTCAAGTAGGCCATTTTCTCTTTCTTTTTTCTCTTTTCTCTTTCAAGACACTGGCAGAATTCATGTCATAATACTTTCTCTAGTCATATTACCCACTTACCTTCTATAAGAAGATATCATGGTTTCTCAAGGAAACTTTTGGGAGAAGGAAAGTATCTCAAATTCATGTGAACTGCATATACAATGTAGACTAATTTTAAACCCCACAATTTATAATTCTGTCCTCAATGTCAATTGCAAATTTCATACTACATTCATAAAAATCAGTCATTTCTATTTGACAACAAAACTGGAATTCCATAGGCAGAAGAATACATTTTATAAATTTAAAACTGGGCTAATACAGAGGAGGAAAAAAATCTGGATCATAAGGGAAAGGTATCCTGTCTATGATAAATGAAGGAAAAATCCCCCTGGAAGTCACTATATATCCAAGTTGTATTTCATGTTAAAAAACAATAGAAATTTTGAATCAATACTATTTGTTTTTAAAGATAACTGCTATCTGTATGTTTTGATCAGTTGTCTCGGGAGAATGGCTCATTGTCCTAAGTTTGAATGAGTTCCTTATATATCTTGGAAATGAGATCTTTGTCAGAGAAACTTGCTGCAAAGATTTTTTTCCCCAAAATTACTTGTTTCCCTTTTAACTTCATTGATCTTGTTTGTGAAATTTTTTTTCAATTTTTTGTAAACAAAATAGTTCATTTTATCTCCTTTAGGAATGAACTAGAGCTTGTGGGGTATAGGCTCTGGGAACCCCCTTGAACTCTCCTTGAATCTTCCTACTAGATCTGACATTCACCTAAGGCCATAAGCCTGGCCCAAATCTCTCTTACCCTTGACCTAGCCTATCTCTCCATAGTCTGTTATCTTCAGGTAGCTTTTAGCTACTTCTCACCCTTAATCCCATTCTCTTGGTTCCTGGAGTCATCCCAGTCCAATCAAGATCCTCCTTAGACTTCTCAAGACTTTCCTGGACCCCTCCCCCAGTCACTCAGTCACCCAGACCACTTGAACACCACTAGATGCTTCCCACAGTCTTTCTGTTTATAAGATCCACCTTGCCTCCATGAAGGTACTCAGATTCAATCTAGCTCAGATTCAATTTGGCCCACTTGTCAGTTCAAGGGTTACAAATGCTCAGATTCCTTAAGAGTCTAGCCAATGGTGAGATTTCTTAAGAGTCTACCCAATATGGCAAATCTTTAATAAACTTTGTTTTTTTCTTTGACTGAAAGAAGGCTTGGGTCGAATTCATTTGGGCAGGACCCAGTATGTTGCTATTTTGGGGTCCCAGAATCCCTCAATCTCAACAGAGCCAGCTCAAACCACTAATGGTTAAATTTTCAGTATGAGCATTTATAGCTTTCCCCCGTTTCCCCCCCAAATTGGCAAACACTATAAGTCAGGACTTGTTTTATCATTTTGTTAATTGTCTAGACTTAACAAAAAGGGGGAGAAAACTGTTCAGATTAAATTTAAAAGTATGTCCTGCTTTTCAGAGAGATCCACTGTTTAGCGTTTGACAACCTACTACAGCCTTTATCTCATGTGGGCTGGGTTAGTTCTTTTCCTTAAAAAGGTATTGGAACCATCCTTAAGAATTAATTTGCTTAGCAGATTTCAGAAAAACCTGCAAAGACTTAGATGAAATGATGCTGACAGAACACTGTATACAGGAACAGCAATGTTATAATGATCATCAGCTATGAATAACTTAGCTCTTCTCAGCAACACAATGATCTAAGACAATTCCAAAGAACTCATGATTGAAAATGCTATCTACCTCCAGAGAAAGAACTATGGAGTCTGGATGCAGACTGAAGCATATTATTTTCGCTTTCTTTTTCTTTTTCATGGTTTTTTTTCCCTTTTGGTCTGCTTCTCCTCTTTCAACATGACTAATATGGAAATATGATTTACATGATTGCACGCATATACCCTATTTTAAATTCTTACTTTTTTAGAGAGGGGGAAGAGGTTGACAATTTGGGACTAAAAATTTTTTAAAGTGAATGTTAAAAATTATCTTTACATACAACTGGGAAAATATACTACTAAAAAAAGAATTAATTTCCCCGGGTTACTAAAGGTTCCGACTACCGACATCTGAGCACAAAAAGCCATAAGAACTCCAGCCTGTCTCTGATGGCCCACCACAGCAGACAACTCAGAAAATCCAGCTGAAACAATATCCTTTTTCTACTGTGGGTATGTAAATTTCCTTTTGTTAAATGTTGAATGACTTACAGATATTTCATTTTGTTCCACTATCTAAACCACCAGGGGACTAGCCAGATTCAGGCCCAACTGACAACAATTCTCTAGGTAGGCCATCATATTATCTGTAAAAAGTGCTCAATTTGTTTCTTTTTTTGCCAGTGTTTCTCTGTTCAATTTATTTTTTCTAGCGGAATTGCTATAGCTAGTATTTTTAGAACAATATGCAATAGTAGCAGTAATAATACATTTATATCTTTGCTTTACCTCTGATTTCAATGGAAAGACCTCGCACCACTTTCCATTATGGATAATGTTTCACCAGCTAAAGCTGCCTACTTGCTCTCTCTCAAACTCAGCCTTCTGTCATCTTCCACATCGGTGGCCTTGCAGTCTTTCTGCCTTCTCAGAAATCCTTAGTTTCCTTCAATGCTCTGCTCATTTGCCACCTCTTTGGAGAAGCTGTTCCTGGTCTCTCAGCTACCCAGTTGGTGTTCTCTTCCTCTTCAAATTATCTTATAAAAATATCTGTTGATGTGTCACATATTCCAGTAGAGTACAAGCTTTTTGAAGTCAGGGACTGTGAAAGACAGGGCACTGTGCCTTCACTCTATGTCTTATTCCTTCTATTTATCTGTCTTTTCTTTCTGAAAGGAGACACATTTATAACTTCAAACATGGGAAAAACTCTCAAGCCAAGAAAGCAATGGACCAGCCATTTCTGGGTGTATTTATTCAAAGTTGCTAATGTTCTTGGGCACTGGAACTTTTTATTTTGCTTTTTAAATTTTATTTATATATTTATTTCAGAGGCAATTGGGGTTAGATCACTTGCCCGGCGGTCACACAGCTGGTGAGTGTCTAAAGCTGCATTTGAACTCAGGTCCTCCTGATTTCAGAGCCAACACTCTGAATCCACTGAACCACCTAACCGCCCCTGGTACTGGAGTTTTGGAACATCTCGTTTGACATCAAGATCTGTTGGTAATAATGATGGTGATGCTTCATGATAGTCCACGTTGAAACTCCATGCCCAACATTGCCATGACAAGCTGCTTTATTGTCATATGTTCATCTGTACTTGGGGAAGGGAAGAGAGTAAGTTCTTTGTCCAATTTCACAAAAGAGAAAACCAAATCACAAAGCGAGTAGGTAGCTGACACTTGAAGACATGATGAATCAGAGCAAGAACCTGACACAGAAGCTGGAAATCCTAACTCTCTGCCTGACCCACGAGTATTCTTCACCTTCTGTTTTCTGACAGGACCCTGGGGAGACTTTGAAATGTTGACAGGAGCTGCATTTCCTCCCCTTTGCTACCTGTATCTTTATCCTTTTGCTGTCTCTTTGGCAGATTCCTTTGTAGCTTCCTCCATTTGACCTACGTCACACAGAGATACCAACCTTTGTCATTCACACACACCTCATCCCATTGATACATTCCACACACATGCATACATGGCCAGTGAAACTACCCATCATTCCCCCTCCACACACACACATCTGAAGCAGGTCACAGACATTCCTTTTGGCAGAAGAGAGTGTTTAACAGGACGTACAGGGGAGAGCGTTGTTCCATGATTTGTGATGGTCCAGATTGCCTATCCACTGTCCTTCTCTAATTTTTCCCTCACTCCCAACGCTCAACACAGGTCCAGCTGTGAAAGGAGGAACACTTTGGAAAAAATATCAGGGTTTGGATAGGGTTGTGAAAGCTTAGCAAAGCCAGAGGAGAGATGCAGTAGACAGAGTGCTTGATTTCGAATCAGTGAATGTGAATGCAAGTTTTGACTTTGATACTTACTATCTCTTAGTTTCAGTTCCTCACCTGTAAAATGAAAGGGTTGGACAAAGGGCAATCACTGGAAAGGTATATAGGGGGCATGAGCAAGCTGTAGCACATTGTGAAAAAAGGAATTAGAAAAGTAAATCAGTGTAAAGAATATTATTAAGGAAATGTATGAACAAAGTGTATGGGACAGTCAGATGGCAAGAGTTAGGAATGGAGAGTACACATGCTCCATTGGTAACCTTGTGACAACAATAGAAATCAAGGAAGGTCCTCAGCACATCTGGTGGATCCCACTTCATAGACATTGCCAAGAGTCACACAGGATGGGGTAAAATGGATGGGTTGTTGTGGTAGGAGCAATGTCCTGTTTATTTATAACTCTGGTACAACATAAGGTCTTTGGAGTCAGAGTCCCAAGCACAGTGTCCCTCTCTAATGCAAATTAGGTTAATTTTCCCCAAAAGGCCAGAAGACCATCTTTAAGACTTAATTGACTCAAGGAATGAAAGGCTTTATCAATTCCTGATCACTTGAGTTATTGTTGTGTTTGTCCTTTGTTCTCTAAGAGGACCATGACATCAGGTAAATGAGGATATGACTCGCAGTTGACTTTGATTTGAGTGAGGGAGGGCTGTGCAAGGTCACCAGCCTCACTCCTCCAGAGCTATCTGGATCTAGTGGCCTGATATTCATCAGGATGACTGGAGATCACCCAGGATGTATTGGGAGACTCTGGCCCTTTCAGGCTAAGGTCTTTTCAAGTTCTCACTTTGAGGTAACACCCATTCAGTGAATAGGCCTCTTTAAGAAGTTAATCAAGGGATGGCTCCTTTAATCAAAACTAAAAAAAAAAATTCAAACTGGGAGGGGAAGACCCAGCACATGCCAAAAGAGAAACTGTTACTATTTAGTATTTACATTCACTCTGTGCTAGGAGGGCAGGGACCTATTGTCCAATCTATGACATCTAGAGTGAATTGGGTTTAAGGCTTGTTTGAGAAAGAAATCAAAGTCAACTGCAAGTCATATTATCATTTCCCTGATGTCTTGATCCTCTTTGAGAACGAAGGACAAACATAACCTCCCTCTCCCTCTCTCCATGCTCTGCTCAAAGAAAGGTACCTTTTGATGGCTGAACCACGGTCACTTGAGTACAAAACAGGCAAAGAAACTCCCTACTTGAGGGTTCTCTGCCCAAAGGAAGGTAAAATTTGATCGTTGAAACCTTTTTTTTCCCTTAAGGACCTCTCCTTAAAGCCAAATGACTCTGCTCTCATAGATTAGCCAACAATAGGTCCAAGACCAAGCCCCACTAGGTCATTGTTTGGGCCTTGATTGACTCCAAGGTAAATGTAAATAGCAATTGTTTCTATTTGGCCAGAAGCCCTTAGAGTCTTTCCCTCCCAGACTGATTTTTTTTTTCACTAGGTAAAGAGGCCATTCTCCACCTCTTTTCTTACCTAACTTTAATCACTGAATGGGTGTTACCTCAGTCAAATTGAGACCTGGGAAAGACCTCAGCTTAAAGAGGTTTCTCACTGCATCCAGGGCCATCTCCAGTTGTTCTAACATGTCACCACTGGACCCAGATGACTCTGGAGGAGAAAGTGAGGCTGGTGACTTTGCATAGTCCTCCCTCACTTAAATCCGTGACATCACCTCCCTGATGTCATGGTCTCCTTTGAGAACGAAGGACAAATAACCACCACCTTCGGAAACTTTGAGGTCAGGGAGATTAGCTCAGCTGAAGCAACTTGGAGATGTCTCATGAATGCACATCCTTGTTGAATGGCCTTCTCCTGCACTAGCTAAGTGAATCTCCTTTTCTAAACTGTTGAATTACCCATGGGTATCTGTCAGTCAGTCAATAAGCAATTATTAAAATTAAGCACCTACTATGAACCATGCTAAGTGCTTGGGGATTCAGTGAAAAATAAAAGACTATTTCTGCCCCCAAGAAGCTTATAATCTGTCTCATTTTTATTTCAATGTTGGGTATAAATTATTTGGGGGACTGGCCTGAGTCAGACTCAGCCCAGAATAGTGGTGGTGTGCATCAATGGAAAGACTATTCATATCAATACAAGGATAGATTAATTTCTGTATTTGTGAGGACTAGATGAACTCAAGTTTCTTCTAGTTCTCAATCTCTATTCTGAGGATCCTATAACCATCTTCGTAACATTCTATGAATTCTATCCTATGAAGTCCATAGGATTTAGGCTGGAAGGGAACTTCAAGGTGATCTGGTCCATTTTGCATGTGAAGAAACTGAGGCCCGAAGAAATGAAGTGACTTGGCAAAAGTCAGAGGGGGGCAAAGATGTTGAATGGATCCTATAGAAACTCCAGCAGGGCTTGGGCACAGAGGCCTGGGAGCAATCCACAAGGGTATTTCCTCCACTTCAAACAGTACTTCAACATTTCAAAAAGTGTGTGACGTAATCATTGTGTGTTGGCATTGAATCATACAGCTAAACCTTACCACAAAAATCCCCGTTGATAATGTCATTGTAGTGTGGGAATGACCTTGAGTTCTTCGAACCTACCCAAGCAGAATTAAAGCTGTTACAAGTGTCACGCCAAGCAGGGAGGACCTCTAGCCCAGCTGGTGACAAAACAAATCATATGTCTCCTGTCTGAGGACCATCTTAGCTAAATCCAGGAGCAGTTCCTCACAAGAAGGTTGGCCATCGAGTGAAGCATTGGGGGTGGGGATGGGGAAGGGGCAGGTTGGAGCACAGCAACTCATGAAATAATGGAGAGTAATAAGCAAAAAAAGTAGCCTGGCAGACCCTGCAAATGACAACGGTTTCATCTGAGTTTTGAGGCAGGCTAGAGGCTAGAGAGAAAAGGGTGCAGGAGTCACACTTAGAGAGGAGCAACTTCTATCTGAGGACTACTTGTTAAATTTTCAGTGTGAACATTTACATATTGGAAATCTGCAAGTCCTACGACTCAGGGTTTGATTTATTGTTTGTTGATTGTCTAGAGACTATAGCAATCTACTGTTTGATAAACCCAAAGACTCCACCTTCTGGGATAAGAACTCACTGTTTGACAAAAAACTGCTGGGAAAAATGGAAAATAGTATGACAGAAACTAGGCATATACCACTGTGTACCAAGATAAGGTCAAAATGGGTACATGATTCTTACATAAAGGGTGAGACTATAAGCAAATTAGGAGTGCAAGGAATAGTTTACCTGTCAGATCTATGGAGAATGGAAGAATTTATGACCAAACAAGAGATAGAGAACATTATGAAGTACAAAATGGATAATTTTAATTACATTAAATTAAAAAGGTTTTGCACAAACAAAGTAGGGAAATAATTTTTATAGCTACTATCTCTGATAAAGACCTAACTTCTAAAATATATAGAGAGCTGAGTCAAATTTATAAGAATACAAGTCATTCCTCAGTTGATAAATGGTCAAAGGATATGAATAGGCAGTTTTCAGAGGAAGAAATTAAAGATATATATAGTCACATGAAAAAATGCTCTAAATCACTATTGATTAGAGAAATGCAAATCAAAACAACTCTCAGGTACCTCATCTCTCCTATCAGAATGGCTAACATGTCAAAACAGAAAAATGATAAATGCTGGAGAAGACTTGGGGAAAAATGGAACACTATTGCATTGTGGGTGGAGTTTCGAACTGATCCAATCATTCTGGAAAGCAATTTGGAACTATGCCCAAAGGGCTATAAAAATGTGCATACCCTTCGACCCAGCAATACCACTTCTACAGCTGTATCCCAAAGAGATCGTACAAGGGGGGAAAGGATCCGTGTGTACAAAAATATTTATAACAGCCCTTTTTGTGGTGGCAACTAAACAAATTGTGGTATATAAATGTAATGAAATACTATTGTGCTATAAGAAATGAGGAGCATACGGATTTCATAAGAACCTGGAGAGTCTTATATGATCTGATGATTAGTGAAGGGAGCAGAACCAGGAGAACATTGTACAGAACCACAGATATATTGCTTCTGTGATGACTAACTTTGACGGATTTGGCTCTTCTCAACAATGCAAGGTTCTAAGACAGCTCCAAAAGACTCATGATGGAAAAGGCTATGCACATTCAGAGAAAGAATTATGGAGTCTGAACACAGATTGAAGGAAACTATTTGCTCTTTTTTAAGAAAAATTTATTTTATTTTTGGTTTTGTTACATCTTTCTCATGGTTCATTTCACTGGTTATAATTCTTCTTTACAATTTGATTACTGGGAAAAGAAGTTTAATGTGAAGGTCTTACATGCTGTCTTGGGGGAGGAGAGGAAGGGGGAGAAAATTTGGAACTCAAAAACTTGTGGAACTAAGTGTTGTAAACTAAAAAAAATTAATTTTAAAAAAGAAAACAATTCAATTGGAAAAAAAGAAAATGATAAATGTTAAAGAAGATGTGTGAAAATTGGAACACTATTGCATTGTTGGTGAGTTATAAAATGATCCAACCATTCTGGAGAGCAATATGGAACTCTGCCCAAAGGGCTATAAAACTGCGCGTACCCTTTGACTCAGCAATACCAATTCTAGGTCATAAAAATGAGAAAACAACCCACATGCACAAAAATATTTATAGCAGCTCTTTTTGTAGTGGCCAAGAATTGGAAATTGAGGGGACGCCCAACTAGGGAATGGCTGAACAAGTTGTGGTATATGAATGTAATGGAATACTATTGTACTACAAGAAATGATGAGCAGGTGGACTTCAAAAAAACCTGGAAAGACTTAATATGAACTGATGCTGAGTGAAGTGAGCAGAACCAGGAGAACATTGTGCACAGTAACAGCAAATGGTGAGATCACCAACTTTGATAGACTTGGCTCTTCTCAGCAATGCAAGGATCTAAGACAACTCCAAAAGATTCAAGATGGAAGATGCTATCCACATCCAGAGAAAAAATTATGGAGTTTGAACGCAGATTGAAATATACTATTTTCTCTCCCTCTTTTTTTTCTTTTGTGTGGTTTTACCCTTTGATTCTAATTCTTCTTTCCAATGTGATTAATGTGGAAATGAATTTAATATGATTGTACATGTATAACCTATATCAGATTGCATCCCTCTTGGGGAGGGGGAAAGGGAGGTAGGGAAAGAAAATTTAGAACTCAAAATCTTATAGAAGTGAATGTTGAAAAATAAAAAATAAAAAAAAAGAAAGTGATGGAGGAAATGTTAATAATGAAGATTAAATGTGGGACAGTGGATGGAGCATTGGCCCTGGAGTCAAGAGGACTTAAGTTCAAATCCAGCCTTTGACACTTCCTAGCTGTGTGACCCTGAGCAAGTCATTTAACCCCAATTGCTTAAAAAAATGAATATTAAACTTAAAAGTGTGTTGTGTGTACTTTCTTTCACTTGGAAAGATAGTTGTTAAATATTTGCCAACACATACCTTCAAGAAAAATTATATCTGAGCTAGATCCTCTAAAGATTTTCCTCACTGACCCTTACAGCCCTCAGGTCTCAACCCTTAAATCCCTCCTACACCAGGAAGAAGAAATGACTAGTGGAATCACAAAGTTATTTTTGATTTTTCCCTCTTCCTTCAGCACTCCAATTGAATCAATTTCAAAGTCTAGTGATTCTGCTTCCATGGCATCTCTCTCATATATCCTCTCCACTCACAGGACAATTACCTATTATACCTTCATCACCCCTTAACTGGCCAATTGCAGTAGCCTCCTAATTGATCTCTCTGCCTCCAGGCTTCCCCCCACTGCAAGCCAAACTCTTCTAGCTGCCAAATTCATATTTCTAAACTACAGATCTGAATGAATCAATTCCCTGCTCAAAAAGCGTCAGCGATTCCCTCCGGCCTCTCTGCCAGACCGTCTTTCCAGATATATTACGGGGTACGTTACTCTCTTTAGGAACACTACGTTCTAGCCAAACTTGCCTAACCCCCTGATCCTCACACATGGCTCTTCTCTCTTCCCTTTGTGTCTTTCCATACATTGTCTCTCATTGCCAGAAAAGACTCGCTCTTTGCTTCTGCCTGATAGAATGCCTAGCTTTCTTCAATGCTCAACTCAACTGCCACTTTCTTCCTCCACGAGGCCTTTCTTAATCCTCTCAGTTCCTAGTGCTTTCCCCCCTGGAAAATGTTTTGTATTTATAACAGTGTAAGTGTTGTTTCTCCTAATCAGAAGTAAACTTCTTCAAAGCAGGAAATGTTTCATTTTTATCTTTGTATGTACCTAGTGCCGAGCACAGAGTAGGTGTTTCATAAATGCTTGTGGACCATAATAAATTCAAAATAGATATATGACCCTAATATTAAGATTAGACTATTTTAAAAAACTGGAAGAGAAGCAGATCGTATCTTCACACTTAAGGGTAGGAAATGTATTCTTAGCCAAACAAGGGATGGAGGCGAAGATAAAATAAATGGCTTTGATTACATAAAACTGAATTGCTTCTGCACAAACAAAATTAGTATATTTAAGGAAAGAAGGAAAATGGTTGAATGGGGGGAAAATCTTTGTATCAAATTTCTCAGATAAGGTAAGAGTGAGACAACATATGTTAGACATATATGTATGTATATATGTACAAATGCACGTTTGGCCAGAGGCCATTCTTCAATACCTAAATGGTCAAAGGATTTGAACAAGCAGTAAACAAAAGACAGATTACAAACTATTAACAATTGTATGAAAGAAGAATTCAAATAACTAATAATAAAATAAATATAAATTAAAACAACCCTGAGGTTTTTATCTCACACCCCACAAATTGGCGAAGATGACAAAACACAAGAATAATCAATGTTGGTAGGACTATGGGAAGACAGTGACACTAGTGCATTGCTGGTGGAGCTGTGATTCAGTACAACTATTTTGGAATAGAACTTGGAATTATGCCAAGAATATGACTAAAATATCCATACCCTTTGACCCAGAGATTCCATTACTAGGCTTATACCCCAGCAGTCCGTTGATAAGAAGAAAGTCCCCATATATTTATAGCAGCACTCATTATGATAACAAAGAATTAGAAACAAAGTAGATGCCAATCGGCTGGGGAATGGCTAAACAAATTGTGGTAAATAAGTGTAATGAAATATTGCTGTGGGGTAAGAAATGATGAATATAATGAATACAGGGAAGTACTGAAAAATTAATATGATATGGTGCAGAGCAGAAGTAAATAGAGCCATATATAAATATTGTTATTCAGTCTTTTTAGTTGTGTCTGACTCTCCATGACCCCATTTCGGGTTTTCGCGGCAAAAATACTGGAGTGGTTTGCCATTTCCTTCTCCAGCTCATTTGACAGATAAGGAAACTGAGGCAAACAGTATCAAGTGACTTGCCCAGGGTCACTCAGCTATTATGTTCTGAGGCCAGATTTGAACTTAAGATGAGTCTTCCTGACTCTAGGCCTGCCATTCTATCCACTTTGCCACCTAGCTCAGACACACACACACACACACACACACACACACACACACACACAGAGTGACTACAATAAATAATAATAATAAAAACAACGTTTGTAAAATGCTCACCAGATGCCAGGCACTGTGCGAAAAGCTTTAACATTCTTATCTCATTTGATCCTCATAACAAGAGGATAACTTGACAGTAGGCCCTATTATCATTTCTATTTTATAGATGAGGAAATTGAGGCAAATGATGAGGAAAGAACCGGAAAGCAAATAAAAGTGAAAGTTGCAAAATTACGAAGAACAAACATGGCCCCAAAGAAGAGAAACAAGAAGATAGCCCCACCCCCACTCTTTTGAATGGATGGGAGGTCCATGGGTATGGTCCATTTCATATATTTTTAATCTTTTTCTATGTATTCATTGGGTTTAGTAGTCTTTTTCTCTTCTTTTTCTTTTCTTTTATTCTTTAAATAATATTATTATGTGGGCTGGCTCTCTGGGAATGGGGAGGAAGGGATACGGTGAGAAATTTTCATGATATAAATAAAAAGTTATTTTTAAAAAGAAAATAAATAAATGCTTGTTCAAGAGCCATTTCTGTGTGTGTGTGTGTGTGTGTGTGTGTGTGTGTGTGTGTATGATCAACAGATATGAATAAACTATTCTCAAAATAACTGTAAGGTATTAAGAACCATATGAAATATTGCTCTGAGTCAGTTATAATAAGAGAAATGCACATCTAAGCCACTCTGAGGCTTTGGCTCACACTCAGAAAATTGATGAAATGGCAAAACCATGAATAATCCATGTTACGGTGCTGTAAAAAGACAGGTAGTGTAAATTGAATTCAACTGTTCTGGAAAGTAATTTGGAATCATGCCCAAAAAAGTTACTCTATTATCCATATCCTTCACCTGGAAATCTGTTCTGATGATAGTCATATGCTCCACTGAAGTCCAAGACTAAAGAAAAAAATCCCAGATGTAGCAAAATGTTTTTTGCACCACTTTTTTTGGTGATAGCAAAAAAAAAAATGGAAGTAAAATAAACATACATTGATTGGAGGAATTGATGAACAAATTGCCTTATTTGAATATAATACAATATTGCTATGCCATAAGAAAACAGAAAAGGGAAATTCAGAAAAGCATGGGAAGACTTAAATGAATTGATGAAGAATGAAGAAAGTAGAATGAGGAAAACAGCATATGCAATGACTACAGCAATAAATGGAAAGAACAAAAAAAACAAAATTGAATGTACGATTATGACTAATCTTGACCGTGGAGAAGAATTGAGGAAGACCTGAGCTTAAATCCAGTCTCAGACACTTCCTAGCTGTGTGACCCTGCGCAAGTCACTTCACTGCTGTTTGCCTCACTTTCCCCATTTGTAAAATGAGGATAATACTAACAGCTCCCAGGGTTGTGACGAGGATCATTGTAAAGTGCTTAGCGCAGTGCCTGGCACATAGTAAAGTCAGCTGTCATCATCATCATCATCATTGTGGGGGAAGGGCTGTGAAATACTGCATATACACACTGCCACATCTCAGCAATGTACTGATAGATTTTACTTAATATAGTATGAAAGCAAAAGGCATTCATTTTAAAACAAATATTTACAGAACTTTAGAGTTGGAAGAGACTTCGTCATCTATCTAATTCAACCCCTAACTAACAAGAATCCCCACTATAAGGTACTCTACAAGTTTTTTACAGAAAGAGACAGGAAGGAAGGAAGAAATGGAGGGAGGGAGGAAGGGAGGAAGGAAGGAAAGAAGGAAGGAAGGAAGGAAGGAAGGAAGGAAGGAAGGAAGGAAGGAAGGAAGGAAGGAAGGAAGGAAGGAGGAAGGAAGGGCGGAGAGGGATGGAGGAAGGAAGGAAGGAAGTGGGGAGGAAAAGAAGGAAGGAATGATGGAGGGAAGGAAGGGAAGAAGGAAGGTCTCTAGGAGCCTCCATGGAATTAATAACACTTCGGCAATGACCACAGCCCAAACTCTTACACGGACAAACATGTAACCATACACACTTAACCCTCTGACAACCTAGCTGGTGCCATCATGGCTGGTAACACCTCTGCCTTTTTTCTCCACCCTTTGCTCTGGGATTGACACTGCCTTTCCTAACTCCTACTTTCTTTACCCTGACCTTCCCTGGCTTATAGTCCTTACCTTTGTCACGTTCTGGTACAGGATTATAAATGTGACAGCCACCATGGAAGTCAGACTTACAGCCAGTACAAAAGTTGGTGCCAGGGGCAGCTCCAAGCAACGATGTTAAAAACTTTCTTTCAGGTTTAGTGTCCTTTTCCCCACCCCAGCCTTAAGCAATCATAGAATCTCAAGAGTTGGTAAGGACTTTGGAGGGAATGTTGAGAAGTAGGGAAGAGGAATCTGTCTTTTGGCTGTTGGGTGTGAGTGTGCAGACCCTGGCTGGGGGCCTACTCCATTGTCATCAATTCTTTCCCAGGCCAAAGAGCAGATGTTGAGCAGATTTTCCTAGTTTAGCTATCAGGTCATCCTCTAAGTCCTCTTCCAATGGCATGTAGGTGACTGGGTTCTTAAAGGCTATTTCTGAAGAATAAAACCTCTGGTTTTCTAATGTAGAAAGGTTTTGGATATTGGCCCAGTTACATCATCTGTTGACATAAATTTGAAGCTAAGTTCATAAAAGATTCATGACCAAAAATTTGGCTTCCAGATATTTAGTTTGGTCATGGCAGTCTAGAAAGACTAGCTAAGATATATAAAGGCCACAAACAGAGGTGCTCATACTGGATTCAAAAAGCTGATTGTTAAATTTTCAATGTGAGCATTTATGCTGGAAATTAGCAAATGGTATAAATCAAGGCTTGATTTATTGTTCTGTTTATTGTCTAGGCTTAAGAGAATGATAGAGAAAATAAGGCAGATTCAACTTAAAAGTGTGTCATGATTACTTTGTTGTTTTTTGGAGAGCTGATTGTTAAATATTTACTAGCACAGCCCCGGCAAGTTTAATAACAGATCCCTAAGGCCAGTGAAATCATCAGTAGCAGCCTCATCAGGGGTTTTCATACTTCCTGGACTTCCCTTACTTCCCTCTTCATTTGTCCAAATAAAGGCTCTCTTACCTGGGGGCACCGGTGTGAGGGCACTGTACTCTGCACTGCCAATATTCTTGGCCTGGCATGTATACCAGGCTGATAGTTTGTTCACTGGGAAGGAAAAGATGGCTGGTCTTCCAGGGCGGGGTGTCTCCTCCATTAAGATGTGCCCATCCTTCCTGAATAGCATATAAGTGATGGGTGGGCGCCCTCAGATGCCAGGCATGACACCACCACCATTCCGCCTGATCCTGTATCCACTAGGGTGAAGTTGGCCTGAAGCTGAGACACTGGTTCTACGGAAGGAAGGTAGGAAAGGAGGAGAAAATGCTAAGTGGGTATAGCATGCTTGGGGCCTAGAATTGAAGAGGAGGGAACCATGTCTATTTTTGTCCAGCCCCACCGACACCTTCTCTTCCCCTTTTGTTCACTCATCAGGCCATCGATGCATTCATTTCTCAGCACCGTTTCCCAGAGGTCCCGAACTGATCACAGCCTTGCAATTGGGGCTCCTCTCAAGCCTGGTCAGAGGACACCGGCTAGTGTACTGGAGGGATATGTGGTCAGGAATGGGGAGAACACAACTCATTATTGCCAGAGGCAAGGGAAGGGGGGCTCTTGCCTGCTAAGGCCCTCTAACAATTCAACTCTCACTCTCATTGCTTTCATGAATTAGCCCATATCTCACTGATCTCTGGACGAGTCACTTAACTTCTGGTTGCCTCATTTTCTTCAACTGTGAAATGAGCAAAATTAGAGTACTTGCCTCCTTAGCAGAGTGCTTGGCACATAGTAGGCACTTAAGTATGTATTTCCTTCCTTCCTCTCCTCTGTATACAATGCTTATATTCTTGACCACACAATAAACCATTGTTATATCATTATATTCTGTCTTGTGTTGTTCAATATTAGTTCACGTGGAAAAACTTTGTCTCCCCAGCTAGCTCTTAGTGGTCAGGAAACATCATACTGTTTCTTATTCATCTTTGTATTCCTCAGCACAGAGCATGGCACAGTTTTCATTTTATTTTATTTTTTGCACAAGTCCTATGATTTTTTCCAGTCTGGAAACTTCCTCCACAAGGGAGGTTGCCGATCTGCAACCCTTGTGTTATTTATCGTCTTAGAGAGCTGCTTTGGGACACTGAGGCAGAACATAAACCCAGATCCTTCTGACTCTCATCCAAAACACCATGCTGCCTCTCATACATTGCACATGATAGGAGTTTGATGAGGGTTGAATATTATTCTTTTGTGTCCCCCGTCATCGGGGGATCTCATTTTTCCTGAGCACAATGTGAGGTACAAAGCCTACCTAGCGCAGTACTAGGTACATTACATGGTACTTAAAACTTACTTGCTTATTGACTTTTTGTTTCTGGGACTAGCAGTCCTTTCCTATGAAGCACTGTCCTTGTTCACCTTATTCTCTACGGCCCCCTGTTCCTCAATTACTCAATAATCATTTAATTTGTTGATCAATTGACTTATTTATTGATTTCTTTCTATTCTTCTCTCCCCACCCCTTTCCAGTTTACACAATATTTCTCAAATTGGTTTTCATGCAGCCTACACCAAGAAAGACACTGAGGTCTTATAGTATGATAGAAAGAGCACTTCTAGGAGCTTGGACACCTGGCAAGTCACCCATTGAGTTAATGTCAGAGTCAAGATGTTCCTCGGGTCTCAGTTTCCTCATCCATGAAATGAAAAGGCTGGATTTTGAGACCGTCTGACTTCTGAGGTCCTTTCCCTTCCACCTACATGTGGCCCATGATTCTTAAGATGTTATCAACTCTGCCTTTAGATGCCTGATATTCCTATACTCTGTCCACTCCAAACACAACTCCATGGACCTTTACCATCACCCAGCGTGATGAGACATCCCTAACAGACCTTTCCTATATGTTGGCCTGGAAACAATCTGTACTTTTAGAGAGAGAAGTTGACAAATGCAAGCTGGACCTTTTAAGGCTCTCTTGTGGCCTGGCTTAGCAGGTGCTGTTCTCGCATCCCTGTCCCACCTTAATCCATGCCCACCAACAACCCCACCTACCCCACAACTCCCAGAAGAGCTTCAGCATGTCACGGTAGGCTGTTTGCCCCAAAGCTGTGCTTGCATGGCAGTAGTAATTGAGTAAATCTGGCCGGGTCCTGAATGTGACAAGAATACGAAATCTGGCTGAGTGCTCATCATCCACAATCTTCTTTGATATCATGATACCAGATGTCTCCATGAGGATGTAGTTTATAATTGGAGGGCCCTGAATTGAGTGGCATAAAATATGAACTAGTTGGCTTTTTGGAAAGATCTTTATTTTTTTTTTTACATTTTTTTGAGGGGGGAAGACAGGGCAATTGGGGTTAAGTGCCCAAGGTCACACAGCTAGTAAAAGTGTGTTTAGTGTCTGAGGTCACGTTTGAACTCAGGTCCTCCTGACTCCAGGGCTGGTGCTCTACTCACTACGCCACCTAGCTGCCCCTATGGAAATATCTTTGTGATTTTGTAGGAGATGATGGGTTTAGACAGGACTCCTGTGGAGAACAGAAGGATTGCCAATCTCTTTACTTGCGTGATCTCAAGGAGGAGAAAAGAGGGGAGGAAAGGGAAATAGAGAAGAAAAGAAGGGAAGCAATAGAAAGAAATAGATTGGATGGAAAGAGGAGAGAAAAATGAAAGGGACAGAGAAAAATAGAAAAAAGAGTGAAGAAGAAATTAATTTTTTTTCCCCAAAGAGTGAAGGAGGTGACAAAGGTATATTTCTACTCTGACCCTTTCTTTTTCTCTCTCTACTCAATTCCAGCTAGCTCCCTCTCTCTCCAGTAAATAGAGCTTTAGCAGGCTGACTGGAGGACACAGGACAACAAACCAAGACTTCTGGGTCATAGACTCATAAAAAGAGCATTAGAGCTGTACAGGACCCTGGAGATCACCCAGCTCACACTACTAGAGAGGCAGTGTGGTCTAGTGGGAAAAGCCTTAGTCTTGGGGCCTGAGTATGTGGCTTTGAGCCTTGGCTTGGCTGCTTGTTATTGGTGAGACGTTGGGTAAATCACTTACTTCTTGAAGTCTCAGTTTCCTAGCCTCTAAAATAGGGGGGGATTGCCAGCTCTAACTCTATGATCTAACTGCCTTATTTTAAAGATGAGCCCCAAAGAGCGACTGGCTCAAGATTATATAACTAGGAGGTGGCAGAGTGGGTACTAGAACCTCTTGCTCTAGACTTCTAGTCCTTATACAAATCCCACCACTGGGAAATCTATCTTCTCTCATAAACTCAGCTTCTCCCTTCTCCTGTTGAAGATATTTATCCCCTTGTTTCCTAAGGAGATTTATCCTCCATGACTGTGGGGGAAGGGAGAGGGGTTGAGTCTTGCCTAATGGTCTTTTACCCTGGGCCTCTTATGCCTGGTTTTGCCCAACCTGGAACACTTCTTGACATCTTGTTCCCCAGTCTGGGGCCTTATCTTTCTTGAAGGACTGTGGGACTCCCTGAAGAGGGGCCCCCTGCCCTATACCTTTTGATAAGGATCTTAGAAATAGAAGTGGCTGGGCTAACCCTGCCTTGGTGACCCAACGGTTTCTTTTCTCAGAAGATCTCTTTCCCCAAGGCAGACCAGGCCACAGGCAACTTCTTTGGCTTCAAATTACTGTTGTTCCTTTCCCTTAAAAAAAAATCTGACATGTTTCACAAACCCTGTGGAAATTCACTTCTCCCAGAAGAGTCTCATATCTTTCTGGGCACAGCTGGATTTATTTTCTCTCGGAGGCCAGTATGATCTTGTCCACTTACCCAGGAAGTGGGAATGGGGCATGGGGGAAGTGTAGGTTACAAGGAGGCAAGTCCTTACTACCCAAACTTATCCCGCTCTCTTCCAGAGCTGGCCCCATCTTCCGGGAGGCGTGGTATTGTTGGATACCTGTCTAGCCTATATCTGGCCCTGTACCTGGAGAAGACTCTTTCAAGCACCCTCAAGGCCCTGACGACATGTTTGCCCATTTCCCCAGGCTGTCTATTCTCTAGTGCTTTCTGTCTGTAATTCCAGCTCTGGCCAAAGGAATTTCTAATCCCAGCCATCTCAGAGTATCCCAGCTTGTCCCCAGGTTCTGGGGCTGGACTCCAAGTTATAGGATAGGATCATAGAATCCTAATTTCAGAACTGGAAGGGGCCTTTGAGGTCATCCATCCAGTCACCCCTTCACTTTAAAGATGAAGAAACTGGAACTCAAAGGGGAAGTAATTTTCCCAAGGCCACACAAATAGTGGCAGAAATAGGGTCCAGTTGTGTCCTGCTCCTGTCTCCTTGCCACCTCCAGACTTGGATGCTCCTTGACCCCTGACTGTTCTTGTACTCACCTTCTCTTTGCACTCTGGAGGAGCTGCTGATGGCTGTAAAAGAGATGAGTTTGGTGAGAGGAGGTCTCAACATAAAATTGAGGGGCAAGAGGGCCTGGGAGGTTAAAGAGGGGGCAACTGGAGAAAAGCATCCGATCCCTAGGAAGCTATGGGAGCAAAGCACAGGATATGGGGCATTGGGGGTAGTCTCATGCCTCATTCTTCTTTATGCCTCCAGTTCTTTCCCCAGTGGACCTCCAGACCCTCATTTGCACACCTAATCCCTTCCTCTGGGGATCACTAGGACTCTTCCTCTCACCCCTCTGTCCCCACTGATCCAAGGCTAACTCACCAAGCATGGCTGTGCAGAACAGAAGAAGCTCCATAGTTTAAGCTTCAGGTCCCTTTGCCTTTTGGCCACTCCAGGCTTCTAATGCTTCTCTTCACTTCTCTATTTACCCACTTGACCGTGGCCACCAGGGTTCATACCACACCCCAGCAGGGCCCTGCCCTCCTCTTCCCAGTCCATCGGGGATTGCCTGCAGCATGCAGATAACTAGAAAAGCCAGGTAATGCCAAGAGGGCCTCTGTCTACTGGGATCTGTAGAAATGAAGTCAGACAGCGGTTATAAATTACTCTCCACCTGTCGTGGTCACTCAAATATCCCCTGCTCTACATCCTCCTGGAGAGCTGCCAAGACTGAGGACCTAATTCCCCTTCATGGACAAATAGTTCTCATCTCTGGTGCCTAAATATGTCCCCATGCTTTCCCGCTTTTGTGCCTTTGTACATGTCATTTCTTCTACCTTCTACCCTATCTCTTCTTGTCTGTAGTTCCGGTCCATACTTCAGTGTGATCTCAAATGTTGCCTTATCCATGAAGTTTTTTATCTGAGACCCACCTTCACTCTGTCTACCTTCTCCCCCAAGAGAAAGTGATTTCTCCCTCCTGTTTCCAGCAGGACTTGCTGTGTATGTCTTTTACTGTGCATTCAGACCTTTTAATACAGCCCTTGTGTTTTATCCCCACTACTGTACTGTGAGCTTCTATGAGGGCAGGGCTTTTATGAGCAGCCTTTCTGATCCAGAACCCCTCCCCTCCCCCAACATCTAGCATAGTGCCTTATAAAGTAAGTGTTCGATAGATATTTAAGGAGTGAATGAGACGGGAAGCATAGCACAGTCTTCCTGTCCCACTGTCTCCCGTAGAGCTGGGCATACGGTAATGATAGTAATGATGTAGAATCTGGTGACGCCCTTTCAGGGCTCCCCTAATGGCCATAATGTGGCCATGCCCACTCCAGTCAGAACCATAGCTCACAAAACCCCCACTGATGTATTTTTCCCCTCTAGTCAGCCAGAGGATATATTAGTTAAAATCAAAGGCATTTAATGAAATAGCACAGTAAAGAGAATATTTCCCCCCACAAACCTGCGGCACAGTCTTGCACAAATATTTACAACATCTTTGGGGAGAGTAGAAACACACAGGGATTAAGGGCATGCACATGGGAAATGTGGCCCAAGCGCAGAGCGGGTAGCTCCTGCCTTTGACCTATCAGGATCATTGCTATCTCCTGGTGATGTCGCCTCACCCTCCTCGCTGGGTTTGCTCCCCATTGGGTGTGATGTCTCCACTGGTCTATGGGTTGCTGCTAAGTGTGTGGTTTCAGCTGGGCATTGCTCTGTCATGTAATGGCACCTGCTAGGTGTGGTAATCTCTTCTGGGCATCATCCCATGCCACCAGCTTCTGGGCTATCTACCAAACATGTCAGCTGCAGTCTGCCAGGTGTAGCGGCTAAAACCTCTCTAGGATAAAGGAGAGCTGGCGGCTCTTTAGATGGAGCATCGCACCTAGCTAACCGAGGCCCTGCAGCTAGAGTGTGGGAGGCTCAGACTGAGTCTTTTCAATCCTTAGGGTTGATGAGCATCATCCATGTCATTTGATCTAAGGAAGTAAGGAAATGAGCCTTTATTTATTAAATGCTTACCATATACCAGGTACTCTACTAAGTGCTTTATAAATATCATCTCATTTGATTTTCACAGCAACCCTGAGGAGTAGATACAATTATGCCCACTTTACAGCAGAGGAAGCTGAGATAGACAGAGTGACTTACTCAGGGTCACACAGCTAGTAAGTGTCTGAGGCAGAATCTGAACTCAAGTCTTCCTGACTATAGGTAGGGCCTGGAATTTGTCTGGGCTCAAATTCATTTGCATGCTCTCGGGAATATCTTAGAACATGGAGTTTCAATCTCTGTTCATTGTTGTTTGGTCAAGTCTGACTCTCTGTGACCCCATTTGGGGTTTTCTTGGCAAAGAGTGGTTTGCCATTTCCTTCTCCAGCTCATTTTGCAGATGAGAAAACTGAGGCAAACAGGGTTAAGTGACTTGCCCAGGGTCACACAGCTAATAAATATCTGAGGTCATATTTGAACTCAGGTCTTCCTGACTTCAGGCCTGGCACTCTATCCACTGTGCCACCCAGTTTCCTCTATGATGAATATAATATATAGCATATAATCAATAACATACATGACAGTGAGGTATAAATGAAACTAAGGACACAAATTTCAATGCAATTCACAACGCATGAAAGACAGTGTGGTATAGTGGATAAAAACCTGGAGTCAGAGCTAGAAAGACCTGGGTTCAAGGACCGCTTCTGATACATACTGGCTATGTGACCCTGAACAAGTCACCGTTCTAGGCAACTCCCTAAGATTATAAATTGCAGAAAAGATACCAATCCAAATTGGTAGAGGGAGTTTTCTTACCTAGGAATTCCCTATACCCATGAACTCTTAAATCCAATCTCTGTCCCTATCCCTATGGCTGAGCAGAGATTGGAGCAGCTAGGTGTCACAGTTGATAGAGTGCCAGGCCTGAAGCCTGACCTCAGATACTTCCTAGCTATGTGACCTTGGGCAAGTCACTTAACCCCATTTGCCTCAGTTTCCTCATCTATAAAATGAGCTGGAGAAGGATATGGCAAACCACTCCAGTATCTTTACCAAGAAAATGCAAAATAGGGTCATGGAGAGTCAGACATGACAGAACAAGGAGCAAAGATTGAAACTCTCTGTTCTAAGATATTCCCAAGAGCCTGTCTGATTTAGCATGCAAGTGAATTTAAACCCAGATAAAAGGTAAACCAAAAGTACACCAAGAGGTCACCATTCTCTAAGTCCTACCCAACTTCGCATTTCTTCCTCTACTTCTCCATCAGCCACAAATACTCTGGTGTTATAATTCTGGCCAGTGAAAAACCTTTTTGTCTCTCTACATCTCCTCCCCCCACTAAAGAATTTGCAGTCCTAAAAATGTTATGGGGTACACTTGAGCATTTGTGAATGTATAACATGGGCGACACAAATTGACAAATAATATCCAACTACATGATAGAGTATACATGCAGATACCTAATATATGACATTTATATTAGAACTGCGTGCAGCTAGCATGAGCACATAGAAAGATCATGTGCAGAAATGTGTAACAAAGCAATAGTACATTTACAACATTGCATACCAGCATATACAGCAATGATGTTAAATACAGTAATAAAAGCATATTGCATAACAAACACAGAAGTCATAAGCTAGTCATAATAGCATTCTCCAATTATACACAAAACATCCTGCACCACAGTAATTGGCATCATTGGTTCCATGGATAGCCACTTCCCCCATTTCTCCTAAAGCATGATATTTGATCTGGGTCACTGACCTAATAGGCCTGGACCTTCTGTTATGACCTCCTGAGGTTGTGGATGACCCAGGCTTCCTGTCATCATCTTCAGATCTACTGGGCTGCAGTCACGAACTTTAGCATGGCTTGGCTATCACTGTCTCCAAGTGTGGGTAACCCCTATTTCCTAGATCTTTCCACAATTTGAGTAATAGACAATTAAGAAACTACTTCTGAGTCCAACCCTTCTCCCCAGGTTGAAAAGTATTTCTTCTAGAGTCAGGAGAGAGTCATTGGACTTCTCTGACTCTATAGCAAGTACCAACACCCAGGTATGTGGGCTTAGGGTATTTTTTAAACACATGCAGAGCTTTCTCTTGAGTTCTTGATTGTTCAATTGCAAAACGAGAAAAAGAAGGAAAAGAAAAAGAAAGAAAAAGAAAATAAAAACGAAAACTATTCTACAATGTTAGGCAGAAACTAAGGGATAGGACTGGTTGAACACAGTTCTGCTCTGGGCTCAAGAATATACATGTATAATGGTAATAACTCGTGTCATTGTAAACAGTCTAAGGAGCTCAAATGATGCTTTCCTTAAACCTAAAAAAAGGCAACACCTCACCATATTAATTATCTAGTACAGGGCTGTCCAACCTTAAGTTTTTATTGAAACAATAGACAATATATTTTGATTTGCCATTTTAGTGAGAGCTCTGCGCCTTCTTTACTAAAGTATCTATGTAAATTTCTATGCTTATAGGCTGGGGCCACATAAATTGCACTGCTGGTCGCATGTCTGCAGGCTGCATTTTGGATAGCCCTGATCTAGTGAATCACTCGGGTTGTATTTCATTAGATTGTAAGCTCCTTCAGGGCAGGGTCTGCTTTTTGTCTCTTTTTTGAATCCCCAGCACTTAGCACAGTGCCTGGCACATTGTAGGTGCTTAATAAGTGTTTATTGATTGATTTACTCAAGCCAGTAACCCAGTGCCTAGGCTTCCGTGTTGCATGCCTAAAAGACTAGCAGTACCCCTAGTGGCCACCAGAGGGTACTCAGCCTGCAAAGGTATATGCTGTTCCTATACTGCAGAGCCTATGTGGCTTCAAGCTGCTATATGCTGGGTAGGTATGGAATTGAACTAAGGAATGAAACACTCCTCAAAATATCTGAATATAAAATCTAGTTTCTAGAGTCCATGTCTGGACTCTTTAAAGCCTCCCTCCTCACCCCATGTCTGGATGGCTTTTGAGCTGTTAGTCAACTCGGCTCTCTCTGGACACCACTCCCCCAACGTTCACAGAACTCAGATACTTAACATACCATGATCACATAGTTTATTGAATATAGAAAAAAAAAAAAAGACAAAGGAAATGGTTACATGAAGCCATCTCATTAACCTCTCCCCGCTTGCCCTCCTAGTTCTTTGGAGGTGGCAGACAAAATTCCATAATTGTTCACAGCCATAGATCATAGAAAGGAATATGGGAAGGCAAGGCAAGGTGTGTGTGTGTGTGTGTGTGTGTGTGTGTGTGTGTGTGTGTGTGTGATGCTCATATGCATAAATGTGTCTGCGATCCTATCTGTGGATTATGTATAGTAGAAAGCTGGAATAACAGTGAAAGGAAGTCAACCTCCCTCTCCTGCTCACCAGCCCAATGGAAATCAGCCAGTCTGGGGACTCATGATCTTCTCTTTTTGCGTTCCAATCTCTGTTTCTGCTCCAGGTTCTCTATTGCTTCCACAACACAAGTCTCCAGCTGTCTCAGTCACCAGCTGTTCAAGTCCCATGCTCTGCTGCTTGCATTGTTTATCAGCGAGTCTTCTTCTCAAGGGTAGTGGAAGAAAAAACAGCTAATTCTGCATAGCATCCACCATCCCATCAAGTGGCTTCTTCTCCAAATGGCATGAGCATGCTGTAAGCTTCCTTATGAGGCGAGAAAGATAATCACCAGACCCCACTTTGTCAGTCTCTTTCTCCCCAAATCTTTATTTTCCAGGGTCCTAGAGAAAGATAATTCAGACAACAGGATGAAGTGCAGGCCACAGATAGTCATCTCGCTGAGCTTTAAGGTTTACAAAGTAATTTCCTAGAAAGGTCTCTGTTAGGTAAATATTTTACTTATAATACCACCCCTCGCCCATTTTATACACATCAGAGAGTTGGGATTTTGCCTATGAAGCAGGAATGTAGGACAAAGATCATCCTTTCCCCTCCATCAATCCTAAAGGCTTCAAAGCAATTCACCTGGCCAGGTACTAGCTCTCAGGAGCATGACGAGAACTGAGAGGAATTCAGCTGCCCTGGAATAAAGGCAGGGCAGGAAAAGGTGGGGGGAGGGGAGTGAGTGTGCAGCAAGGTGTTGACAGTCACCAGGGTGACCATATGTGTATCAGCTAGGTGCAGTTAACTTCACTAAGGAGAGAACATTAGTCACCTAAGTATGTTAGCCCAGGGCTGTCTCACAGAATATCCAGGAAGTCTGGGACGAGGCTGTGTCAAGGAACTCTAGTCACCTTCTGTGTCTTTCTCAGTCGGGAAGATATACAGGAGGAAGATAATGCAAAAGTGAGCCCTGGGACAGTGTACTTGTGACTGACTTAAGTGGTGATGGGGATAGGGCCTGAAAGATCTCTGGGCACAGCTTTTCTAGAGAAAGTAAGTGCAGTACACCATCTAAAGAGGGGCTCAGGTCTACTGAAGACCAGTTATCTAGCTCACTTGAGGCCTCTCCAGTTCTACCTAAACTTCCTAGACTTCTCTGGCTCATGGATAACAAGAACAACATTGGCATTTATGAAGGCCTTTATGATTACAAAGCACTGTGTGTGTAGAAAATCTCATTTAATCCCCAAAATTATCCTGCTGAGATGGAAGGAAAGTATTACTGCCCCCATTTTAGAGATCAGGAAACACTCCTGACAGTTAAATGACTTGTTTAAAATCAGTGGCAAAGGTGGGAATCCCAACTTAGGTCTTCTCTGGCCCACTTAGTCCAGATCTCTATGACCCTCTACCCCAGGACCACCATGGTCTCTGATAGGTGAGCTCTTGCCCAGACCCAGGCCTCCATCTTATTTCTTAGCCATTTCCAAGACATGTGTAGTCTTCCCTCTCCTTTCTAGCTCCTCTTTATGTGTTATCTCTCCCTTCCCTTAGAATGTAAGGTTTTTGAGGGCAGGGACTGTATTCCCAGAGCTTACCACAGTATCTAGTATTATAGTAAGAGCTTACTTAATACATGCTTTATCATTGATTCATACATGCATATGGAAATGTAGGTACATACAGTATATGCATCCAGGTGTCTGTCTCTGGTCCAGAGAGAAAGACTCCATTAGGGGAGATCAGTTGGGTGACCAGAGAACACATGAGACAAAAGGTAGGTGATTTCAAAAAACAGTGCAATTAAAAAAAGTGCTATGATTAGGAGGAGGGGAGACTAGGAACATTGATCACCCAGAAGTTCCTCTTGGGCTAGACCTACTTTGGGGGTGAAGAGGTCACAGCTGAGGCCTCTTCCCCTTAGTCTCCCTGGGAACTAGAGCTCTGGAATGATAAGAAAGGGAAATGTGGATGTGGGGAGACTGGGGGACTGGAACTCAGGGGCAGGTAGATCAAAGAAAGGAGAAGGAACTAGTGACCTGAGAATGAGTGGAACCTGCCACGAATGATCTGGGCCTGGGAGATCCAGGGCAGGGGAATCCGGGGCAGAAAGATCTGGGACGGGAAGATCGGGAACTGGGGGATTCAGGCCCCCAAGAATCAGACCCTCCTGACTCTTGCAGAAGTCGTGACAGGTCCTCCACCAGGTGCCATTTTTCCCGTACTTGCTAAAAGGAGAGGCAAGGAATGGGCACTTAGATGAAATGGTAATTAAAAAGTGAAGTCCTACTTAGCTCCCAGCTCAGCCCATGACTCCAGATTAAGATCCATCCCAACCCTAGCTCATCGCCTGCCTCAGAGCCCCTCTCACACCTGTCCCCTCACTGCACTCACCCATAGCAGCTGTCTCCTAAGACTTTTGATGGCCCTTTTGTTGGCCCCGGATTGGGAGAGGCACACAGTCAGTGTAAGGCTTTGAGGAAACGGAAACAAAGTAACAAATCTCAGGCTTCATTCAGCTCTAGGTGCATCTTCCCTGTCCTTGCTGCTTCCCTCTCAGCCCGCTGCCCTCCCTACTGCAGCACACCCTTCCCTTATCTGAGGTCACTCCAAATGTCCAGGTGCTGATTTATATCATATCATATCAACATGCTTTATAGTCAAGATAATGGACCACTCTTTCCTTTCTCTCAGGGGTCCCCGATTTCTCTCTTCAGCAGGGTCAAAATCAGCCCAAAGCAGCGTTTGGGAGCAAGAGGGTACATCTCTTCCCAATTACTTACGAAGTATTCAGAGGCACTAAGCCACAATCCTAGGATTTGGACTTGTTTCTAGAGCAATGAAGATTTTTGCATGACAGTGTCTTTTTTTATTATTATCATAGGATCATAGATTTAGAGGTAGAAGTTACTTTAGAGACCATTCCTCATGTTACAGATGGCCAAACTGAGGACCAGAGAAGAAAAGGGAAGGAAGAGGAAATTTCTAGTATTCTCTCATCTCTGGTCTCCAGGTGGTAACATGCAAATCAACGTCAGGACAGCCAGCATGGTAAGAATAAATAATGAGCCTCAGACACTTGACACATTTACTAGCTGTGTGACCTTGGGCAAGTCACTTAACCCCAATTGCCTTGCCTTCCTCCCTCCAAAAAACAAAACAAAACAAAAAAAACCCCAAGAATAAATAATGAAAACTGTCGCTAGTTAGCTTGATTGGCAGCTCAGAGAGCCAGTGATCTTCATGAAAAGAGGGAGGAAAAATGGCTCTTTCCTTAGCTCTAATTATTTCAGGGGCCCCATTAGTACAGAATTCCTACATGAAATTTTGATCCTCAGCCTCTTTTCCAGTCTCTCCTGTTTCTTGTCTTCACATATATCCGGCTGATTTCACTCATTCATTCACTTAACGCACATGTGCCAAGCACCTACATGTACAGAGCACAGTGCTGGGCACTAGGGAAAATATAATATTTAGGTAAACCAGTCTAGGTTTCATGGATGTACAAGCTCCCAGGGGCATCTGCCTTCTGTCCTTTGGCTTCTGCACTCCCTCCCTGCCTTTGACCCAGAAGTGGTACCTAAGTAAGATGAGGATGGGGTACCAGAAGGCATTAGAACCGAAGTAGTGAAACACTTTCTGGGCTGGGGGTGAGAGTTGCAAGGCCGCCACCTCGGGAACCACCCGCCAGGGTGCTGAGTAGTTGGAGAAGAGGCCGCAGTTCACAGAGGAGGGGATGCTGCAGGGAAGAGGGTAGAGACGGAAGATCAAGGAGTCTGGAGGAGGCCAGATGCCCTCACCAGGAACACTCCTACCCTTGGGCCTTCTTACCTGCTGATGACATAGAGCAGAGGCACAGAAGCCACTAGGAGGCCCAGCAGGAGGACCAGCTGGAAGAAGAAGGTGGCACTGGAGGCTTGGAAGAGGCGAGGGGAGGGCCTGCAATTCCTGAGGAGAGTGTACTGTGGGGAGGTAAGAGAAGAGAGATTACGCAGGATATCTCTCCCAGATGTGAAAGGCAGAAAGGTCATAACCCAATGTTTCTACGACTTCCCTGCCCAATGATAAAGCACCACAGCCTGTAAAGCTGGCTTCTCTCTCCTGCTAAGTGGAAGGTTCTTGGTAAACCATCTCTTCCAGAGCCATAACTAGGGTTGAGCAACTGGGGCTTTGCTCCAGGGGGCAACACGGAGAGGTTGCACTTCTTTTCCACTTGTTGTCTTGGAAGGGCCCTCATCCTCCACCTTTTCCTGTCCTGTCACCCCCCAGGATCTGGGTAACCATTGGCTTGGGCAGTACTCTCTGGGAGAGAACACAATTGCATCCAGTTCTTTCTGTCACATGGACATTTATTTCTCAATTGAATTTAGTCAAGGAAAAAAAATTCTAGTTTAAGTTCTTATTTTCCCCTAGCCTTAAGGATAGTTATCTAATCACTTATCTCCTCAGAGCTCCTGCCTCAATTTTACCTGATCTTTCTATGTTTCCCTACTTCCCTTTTCTTTCCCCAGCTAGGTGGCACAGCGGATGGAACTCTGGGCCTGGAGTCGGGAAGACCTGAATTCTAATCATGTCTCAGACACTAGCTGTGTTACCCTGGGCAAGTCACTTAATCTGTTTGCCTCCGTTTCTTCAGCCGTAAAATGGAGATAACAACCCACCTTGCAGGAGAATCAAAAGAGATATTATTTGTGAAATGCTTGTGCCCTTTACTCTGGGACCTCATTGGCACTATGTAAATGCTTATGCCCTTTACTCTGGGACCTCATTGGCGCTATATAAATGCTTATGCCCTTTACTCTGGGACCTAGTTGGCACCATATAAATGCTTATGCCCTTTTCACTTACAGCTTCTTACCTTCTTGACATAAAAGGTGAAGAAGATGAAGATGCTGCTGAGCAGGGGCAGTAGGGGGCAGTAGAAAAGCCCCATCCAGGTCACCGTCTGTCCAGCTACAATGTCCAGCACGTTCTTGGGCACCAGAAATTCTTCTCTGCCCAGCCAGACCCAGAACTGGCTGGAAAGATGATCCACCAGCAGCCTGAAGTGAGGTTGGGAACAAGGGCACCACTGAGTGCCATCTCAGCCTCATATGTGTAAGAGACACTTATCTCTTACTTCGGATCATGGAACTGCGTAGAATGTCAAAGCTGAAGGAAGAGGACTAAGGCCCAACGAGAGGAAGTACTTGTCCAGGGTCAAAAAGGCATCTATGTACAGCGTAGAGTTTCCTGTGGGCAGCCTCTGGGCTTTTGCACATACATTCTCTCTCTGTCTCTTCTCTGTCTCCTTCCTTCTCTCTCTCCTTCCCTCCCTCCCTCCCTCCCTCTTTCCCTTCCTCTGCCTCCTTCTTTCTCTTCTACTCTTCCTCTGTTCTCCCTCCTCCCTTCTTTTCTTCCTCTCTCTCTCTTCCTTCTTCCCTCCCTCCCTCTTTCCCTCCTTTCCTTTCTCACTCCTCTCTCTTTTTCCCTCCCTTCATCTCTCTATTTCTCTTCCCACATATACTAATCACAGGCATATAACATATGACACATTTTGACACAGATTTGTGATGTTCATATATGCTCATATAAGTGTGGGTTTATACCTGTCCATATTTATACAGGTAAATACAGAGTGATGCACATATATACACTCCATTCCCATCACTTTCTCTGGCCCCTGACATTTTCCTGAGCCTCCTTTTCCTCATCTCCCAAAGCAATGAGGACAGGTGGGATAAGGAGGTGAGGTCTCTTACCTCCTTGGCAGGGTGATCAGGAAGGCAGAGGCCAGCATCAGGAAGAAGTCAAATATACTCAACTTGTATAACTCCTGACCCACTGAGTTCTCCCAGCACTGGAAGTGGAAAACAGAGAGGACCCCAGTGACTCACCCCTGTTCCCTACTGTTATCTTGCCCATCCCCCTTTCACCCTCTAGAGAATGGGCACCCAGGGAGCACTACCCTCACTTATGGACTGATATTACATTCCCAACCCTGAAGTCAAGGTATCTGATTGGCCTGGTCAGTGACGGAGAAGGGAAGGGAGAGATCAGAGCCCAGTGCCTCAGATGTCATGCCAAAATACAAAGTCTTAAAGGAGGCAGGGGAATCAAAAAAAAAGATCTAAGGACTGAGGGAAGCACAAAGGCTGGATCTGAGTCCTGTCACTGACCAGGTGTGATGCCTAACTTTCCTGGCTTCTGAGAGAAAAGGAGCAGAACCCCAAGTTCCCCTCCACCTCAGCCGGAGGTGCTTGTCACCTGGTCGCATTGATTGTATTCATAGGGCTCACAGCTGGAATGGTCACTTCTGCCAGTACATAGCACTGCTTGTTGTCTCAGTGAAAAAAGGAACATGCCCAAGCTAGACAGCTTCAGAACCACGCACCTGTGGAAGGGCAAGTCATCGTGTGAAGAGGAGGGAACCCAGCCTGGGGCGGGGGTACCCACTGCATGTTCAGGTCATTAAGACTGAGACAGCACAGACTTGGGAGCATCTACTCTATATGGAAGTGGAAGGTGAAGTCAGGGTGGTGCTTCAGGGGCCGACCATGTCTGAGACTGAGACCACCCTTCTCAACTTCTAGTGATCCTCTGACTTTGGAAAGAGCTGGTCCCTAGATCCACCACTGAGATACTATTTTCCTGGAGGATCTCGAGGAAAGAATGTCCCAGGGTCTGGGCCTTATAGGACGGATTAAGATCAACAGATCACATGGATATGAATATATAAAATTGTAAGAAATGCTACCTTAGGTCATACTCTTGGTTTACCCATGGTCTCTGACAATGGCATCCAAGGGTGTTTGGTAGGAGAATAAAGTAGCTGTTATTTATGAAGCCAGTCTCTCAAGGATTATTTCCAAGAAATAAGTTGTGATGAATAGCTCTCTCCCCAGTCATGCTAGTATTACGGCAGAGATAAAGCCATTTTACATATGTTAGATACTAATGCACAGGCTCTTAATTGTTAACATGTGATAAAGGACCAAACAAGATACTACGGGGAAGATGTACGAATGAGGAGATAAAGCATAAATCAGTCTGAAAGACCGAGGAGAGCTGGGACGTTTTACGCAATATGGCTAAAAATATGAGTTTGTTAGGACTTGTACAACTGCCTAGAAAACCAAAAAAAGAAAGCATCCAGCAGAGATGAGGGAGGACAGCTCTTGCTTGCATTGAATGCAAAAATTTGAGTATGAAACAAACTTATCAGAGAGGCAGATGGAGAAAGACAGGTTGGACAGGGCCAAGCTTGGAAAACTGGACAGAAACAATTCAGAACAAGGAAATCCTGAGTACAATTTCTACTTGAAGCTAGATAAGTTTGGTTTCTAATCCACGTACTTAAATGTACCCTCGGATTCCTATGATCGAGTAGTTTCCTGTTGCCGTAAGTAGCTAGTTGAGCATAATACGGCAACGGCTTACCACTGAAGAATGCAACCAAAAGGAATGGAAGCATAAGGTGCTAAGGTTACAGTCTAAAAAAAGAGATCCCTTCTTTAGATCCTTGGGTGGTAGCGGGCACAAATTCGGGGAGCCTCTTTTTGGAGATAGACTCGCTGGGCACCAACCTTTCGAACTCGAGCTCAGGGTCTTATCCTCCCTTACCAAGGTGGTACTGACCAGAAAAGGGTGAGATTGATTTCAGTGTTGGGGGGATAATTCTCCAGTTGGACCAGGAATCCAAACACCAGGGGCCCCAGACCGTTGACAAGGGAAATGACTCCAGGGGACAGGTACTGAAGCAGCAAAGAGAGGGACTCCTAGGGGAAGAAAGGGGTGAGGGGTTTAAGATGGGCTAACTTGGGAGGCAGGTTGAACTACAGAATGAGAGGGCCCACAGAAGGCAGACAAGGAAGGGGATGCCTCATACTTCACATAAAAATTCATTGCGTGGCTACATCTTCTGCCAGTTCAAATTGTAATCGCTTCCATGCCTCAGCAGAAGGTCTTCAAGGAATTGCTGTGGTCCAAAAAAAATCATCCCTCTGGTGATGGTTCTATTCAAATGTAGCTAGTCTTTTGACAACTGATACAGACTCTGTCAGGCCCATTCTGAGAGTTTTCCAGTTTGGAAGGACCTTACAGCTTGGGCTTTTATGGCATAGCTTTCAAGAATCCTGATTTGAATCCATGCCACCATAAAGTATCACAGGGCAAGAATCCCCCATCATTATGTTATCATATAATATTCTGATTGTCCTCAATGGAGGCTGGTTCCCAGAAGAGGAGTGGGCTTAACAATGGGCCCTTATGAAGAAGGAGAAGACCATTACTCACATCTTTGTAGTTCTGAGAGAACTTGGTGGCCCAGTAGATGGCACTGATACCCCCAACCACCAAGAGTCCAATGAACATGTTGAGCCCCACATAAGAAAAAAGTTGTCGGGCCCTTTGCTTTCCCGTCTGCTGCTGTATCTGCAAGGACAGCTGCTCCTCTTGGAGCTCGATCTGTAATGGGGACACGAGATGATAAGGATGGGAGGGGGTGCGTTTAGGGATGGGTAAGGATGGGGACAGCGACAGAGCTGTGGCCCTCCAAATGATTATGTTGTACATAATTAGGCACATGGTCAGAAATAGTTGAGGGGATGAACAGGAACAGAAAAGAATCATGTTTGCAGCTGGCATAGAGACATGTTAGAGATAACTATAAGTGAGGAACGGGAGTGGGATTCTGGTGGGGGACATGGGCAGGTGCAGCCTAGGACACATCTTCTTGCTGTATAGCTACATCCCCTAATACTAACCTATCCACTTCCCCACCCCCACCCCCACCACACAACACACACAAGGCCTCTCGTTGTTCCAGGTTCTTCACTACCGCTACTCTCCCTAAACGAATTGAAGGCATGTTTCCTGCCACATATCCTGAGAATATTTTATATCTTTTGCACAGATGCAAAAGCCATTAATCATATTCTAAGAAATCAAAACTTCTTCCTCCCTCTTCCCTGTGGCTTCTAGCTCTGGGATGCTCAGCCTTCATGGAGAACCTTCATCTCTCATATACCCAGGCCAAAGTATTTGGGGGGATTAGGCCTCTCCCTCTCCTCCCTTGTAAGCACTGCCCTCCCTACCCCATCAATGTTATGGGCCCGAGATGTGGTACCTTGAAGTCATTGCTGATGCTGTGTTGTTTGATGACTACAGCTTCCCGGCTTCGGATGCAGAAATCCCAGGAGACAAACACCTTGCTGCTGAGCCGGGGCCTGTAATCCTTGCTCAGCAGTTGCTTATGGAGCAGCCCCTTCACCATGCTAGATAGAAGAGGTATATATGTATGTATGCATATGTGTGTGTGTGTGTGTGTGTCTTGGAAGCTGGGGGAAGGAAGGAGGCAAAACAGTGCTCCAGACCCTCTCAAGCCCCTACTGGCTTTGCCTTCTCTGCTGTAGACCTCCAGGCAGTCATTTGGTCAACCCCAGAGATTAAGAGAGTCCTGGTCCCAGCCTTTCCCTGGATATTGAACAGAGAGAGACGGAGAGGCATACAGAGGAGGAGACAGGACCCCTGCCTTCAGGGGGTTTGCCGCTAGAGATACGGAACACCTCTGTGGTCAATGAGCAGCCCCCAAAAGATGCCAACAGGTACAAATGAATTTGATCTATAAGATTAATGGCTAAATGGGGCTAAAGGGACCTAGATCTGGAGTGGGAGGATAGAGAAGCGGGTAGGGAACATGAGTTCTAATCTCACCGTCGTACAGTCCCACAGAAGCAGAGGAGCAGGCAGATTAGCGGACTGAGGAGGTAGGCCAGGCGAACACTGTACTGGGAATCACTCTCTGGCCCCATTCGATACGAGCCATAAAAAAGGTAGGTGTTGGTGAAAGCCTGGGGAAGGGCAGAGCTGATCTCAGAGACCAAGAGATTTCTCCCCCCCGACCCCCCTTATCCCTCAGCCTGATAATGACCTCCCTCTCCCAGCCAGGCTTTGAGCAGGGTGAGATTTTCTTAGAAGATAAGGATACGTGTACCAGGGCCCATAGAGTAGCCAGACCTTTTGTTGAGTGCTAAGAGAGGTGAGAACATTCCAGCCTGAGCCTCTGGACAAATTGGCCTTGCCTGGAAATACGTCTGCTTTTTTGGCCACCCTGACCCAAAATATCCCCAAAAGATTTGGGGGCTTAATTTGTTATCCCAAGGTACCCTAAAGCTGCTGCCACCTAGATTTCCCTTCTCCCACCTTCCCTCTGCTCCTCTGTTCAGACAAAGTCACACTCACCCTGCCAGTGAAGACATCCCACAAGTGCAAGTAGATCTGGTGCAGATTAGGCTGGGGCTCACCGCCGCTAGAGCAATGATGTGCTGGGAGAAAGAGGAGCAGGTTAGGTAGAAAGTAGCGCCATAACTAGAGCAGGGCAATCAGGGCGTTGCTCCAGGATGCCACAATTTAGAGGGCAATGACCATACACAGTCCTTTAGCAATGTAGAAACAACTGAGGTTAGCATCTAGCTAGTTAAAACAGGAAGTTACCAGAGGGTGGCTCTTCCTTCCCCAAATCTGGCTGCCCCTCAGATGAGCTTCTCCTTATCCTGGCTCTACCTTATTCCCTTCTCCTCAGTGGCCTCTCCAGCATAAGCCTCATGAGGTCTGTGCCACGAAGTGTCCGAACTATTGCTATCACCCCAAACCCCTCCCCATACAACTGAATTTGTCTTAGTAAGTTGATTTGAGGATATGTTTTGTGTTGTTGCCTTGGACAAAAAAACCCTGCTAGTTTGGGCTCTGCATAGAATGGTAAAAACTTTTAAAAACTCACCCAAGGTCACACAGCTTCCTCACTTCCCTACTTTTTTTTTTCTTTGGAGGTGGGAAGGCAGGGCAATTGGGGTTAAGTGACTTGCTCAAGGTCACACAGCTAATACGTGGTCAAGTGTCTGAGGCTGGATTTGAACTCAGGTCCTCCTAACTCCAGGGCTGGTGCTCTATTCACTGCACCACCTAGCTGCCCCACTTTTCCACTTTTCTAATATCACCTCACAATTCAGATCTCTCAGTGCAAAGGAGGTAGAGAAAGGCTGACTAAGAAAAGCTGATTAACTAAAAAGAAAAAAAAAAGAAAAGCTGATTACCATACATAAACTATTAAAAAATGCTTGTTCTAGACGGGACTTTAGAGCAACCCCCTCATTTTATAGTTGAAGAAATTGAGGAATTGAGGCTTAGAGAGGGAAAATGATTTGTCTAAAGGTTATGAGGCTAGTTAACACCAGAGCTGGAGCTTGAATGTGAGCCTCCTAACTCAAATTCTCCATTAGATCATGTTGCCCTGTTAGCCAAAGAGGTGTTATTACCTGGTCAGTCTCATGCCTAGTTGCTCAGGTATATGGGGGCACATGGCAAAAGGCAAAGTAAAATACTAAAGGGGTCTCCTCCAAGGACTGTTCTGATCTGCTACTTCTGGAATTGCTGGGGCCTCTGAAACTAGTGGGAGCTGCCAGCGACATGGAGCGCTGGCCCTGGAGTTCAAATCTTGCCTCAGATGCTACCTGCTTGCCTCAGTTTCCACATTTGTAAAATGGGGATTAATAATAGAACCTACACACTAATAGTAGCACCTGCCCTTGCAAGGTGGTTGTGAGGATGAAAAAAGAAAATAATTATAAAGTGCTTAGCTCAGTGCCTGGCGCAATATAAATGTTAATTGTTAATTATTATTATTGCTTGGGCAGGATAGAACCAGCACCCCACAGAAGGCTGGACCAATCCCCATAACATCTGTAGGGTGGTGGGCAGTTGATGATGTTTTCCTTGATGCTGGCCCACTATAGGTCAAGTACAAGGTGGTCCTTCTCCCCTCCCCTCCTCTGAATGCTTTTTAACCCCTTGGTACCTGAACAAATGCCCGGGCATTCTTCATCTGGCTTCCTTTAACTTGTTTTTTTAAACTTTTGATAGTTACATTTCAATGTATTGTTTTCCTTGGTGATCCTACACATTTTATTTATTTCTTTGAAGGTTAATTTCTCCATGAGGGTAATTTGACCTTAACTCCGATAATGTGGGGAGGGGAAGCCGATATCCTCTTACCACCCCGCCCCCCAAAGGAGGACACTGCAGAACAGACCGGGCCAGGGAAGATGGAACCCAGGGTCAGGGGTTGGGAACTGGACCGGGAACCTGAAGCAGCTACTCACAGATGTTGGGGGCAGGTGAGTGGAGCCAGGCCAGAGGCAGCAGCACTAAACTGGCGGTGAGCAGAAGAGTGAGCAGATTGAGAATCAACAGGAACCGAAGGAAGGTGAAATAGGACTGGATCCCCGTGCCAAAGAACCCTGTGGAGCAAAGGCGTGGGGACGGTGGCGTGAGATGGATGGGATAGGGTGAGGGGGCCAGGGACCTGCAGGAGCAGCTCTGCTTCTGGAGAGCCGATTGTTAAATTTCCGGTGTGAACATTGACACCTCTGAAATCATGCTATACAAATCAGGGATTGGTTTACTGTTTTGTCAATTGTCTAGATTTAAGAAGGTGATCGAGAAAACATTAATAATTCACATTAAACTGAGAAGTATGTCATGTGCATACTATACCCTCCACACCCAAACTGGTTGTTAAATATTTACCAGCTATCTCTGGGTAGAAGCTACTGCAACGGGTAGGGCTTTTCGTATTGAGCTGTTCAGATAGCTGCTCCCTACAAAGCGTATGTGTATGGGAGAGGGAATATCAGAAGAGGTGGGATTTGAAACCCTGGGCCTCCTTTAGATTAAGGCCCTTTCAGAAACCCTGGGTCCCTGAAATGGGCTTCTGCCCATACGTTTTACTCCTTAGATTGAGGATGGTGGGTGGTGGGGGTGGGGGGCAGAAGATACAACAAGGGCATAGAATTGGCCAAGGACTGAGCTCCACTTGCAACACTGTCGCCTGAGAAAGGCATGAGTGAGGGGTCCAAAGTCATTCCTATGATACTATAAGCTTCATGATGACAGGGACCATCCATAGCTAAACTTTGTATCTCTCCCACCCCTAGTACCCAGTACTGGGCTCCACACACAGAAGGCACTTAATTAATGTTTGTTGTTGATGGGGTAAGGGTGTGTAAATCCTGGACAGCATCACAGTATGGCCACCCTCATTTTTACACTGGGTGACACAAGATTGAGGTAAGTAGGAAAGGCCATTCAAAAGGCCCAAAGGGGGAGGGATCCTAAGCATAAGTTCAAGTTGGGGAAGGGAGAGGAAGAGGAAAAGATGGGGGAACCAGAGAGGGTAGTAGCAATTCACCTGCTCCCCTTAGTAGACCATATGTGACCCTCAAGTGAGTCCTGAAGGTTACCTCCCCAAGTCCCAGCAGCAGGCCTGGGCCATAGCTCCTGTGGGCAACTTCTCTCTGGTTTGATGATGGGGATTTGAAATGAGATTGGGTTGGGAGCATAACTTCCCTCACTGGATCCAGAATAGCCACCCAGAGTTTCTCTTACCCAAGAGGGTTAGCTGTCTTGGGAACTGACTGGAGGGGGTGGATAGGCAGGAGGAGTCCAGACTGTGCCTCTGTAGATCTGGGATTTGTGTGGTGATGTTCCCCACCATGTTCAGAATTGGACATGAGACTACCTTTCCCCTGTCTGACTGATGGGCAGGCTGGGGTGGGGAAGACAATTAGAAGTATTATGGAGGGCTTTTTTTTTGCGGGGGGAAGGGGATCCTACCTCCAATCTCATAGAGGTCAGTCTTCCAGAGCCCAAAGGTCCCCATAAACCTGTGGCTCACATCCAGGAACTGCTGACGGATTTGTTGCCATTTCTTCTTCCACTGTTCCCAGAAAGAGGTCTTTGCCCCATCTGGCTCCCGGAGGTGCCTGAGAGAAGGAGATGATAGTAAAGGGGGCATCGCTAAGTCCCAACTTCTTGCTTCTCACCTCCCTATGCTCTCTACCCACTTCCAGGGCAAAGGAGGGTTCTGAAATTGTTTGGCATTGGAGGGAGGTGAGAGAGGGATGATTACACTCTCATTCCACATGATTCCTCTATATAAACTCTATCTTCTGGCAAAAAATCAGCTACTTGTTCCCTAAACATGACATTCTATTTCCTGCCTCCATACATCATTGGAATAGGCCGTCTGTAGAACGCAGCACCCCCTCATATGTGCCTCTCAGAATCCTCCTCCTTCAAGGCTAATTACTGAGGGGTTAGCTCCTTCATGAAACCTTTCCTGATTCCCATTTACTTATAATCTCTCACCTTGATTCCCCTGGCCCAGGTAAGATGATAAAGCTAATCTGTGACCTTGGGCAAGTCACTTAACCCCAATTGCCCTGCCTTCCCCCCTCCAAAAAAACAAAACAAAACAAAACAAAACAAAAAAGAGAGATGATAGAGCTAAAACTGGAATCCCTTCACTTAATAGTTTGAGGAAAATAGGATGCAGGAAAATTAAGTGGCTTGCCCAAAGACACAAAGGTAATAAGTGTCAGAACTTGAATCCAGCTCTTCTGACTTTAGAACTAATAATTTTTCCATTGTGACACATCCCTTTCTGTTGTATTCCCTCAGCATTTCCTTGAGGGAAATGACAGTTTTGTTTTAGTCTCTGGGTCCCCAGGGCCCTGCCCACAGAAGGTACTTAATACAGTTAGGTCCTGATTAGTTTGAACGATGAAACCCTTTAAATGGTTGCCTTGTTTGAGTTTGCCCTGTATATTTCCACTGGGCTAAATGGTGCAAATTCAAATCTATGAAGGGGATTTAATATTCACACTAACTAGGACGTAAACATGAAAGTTTATTGAGTTGAGCTAGCTGGTCCTCTCAGGATCAGTGACACAAGTTTGTTCCTCTATTCCCTGTTTGTTTGTTTTTTTACCTATCCCCCATCCCTCCACACCCTTTTTTTCTTCTCATGTTCCTTCCTCTAAGCTCTCTGAACAGCCCCTCCAATTCCCACCATGCTGGAGGTGCAGGCCAATGAACAGCAAAGCCTGGGCACTGTCCCTGCTTCTGCTAGGAGGTTCCCTAGAAAACCCACCTGATGAGCCGTTTGTCCCTCATGGCATAGGGCAGTGCCTGTAGTGCTGTCTTGGTGTTGCATAGTCTCTCCATCTCCTCCCAGAGTATCTCATCCAGTGATTCAGATGGTTTTAGGTCTGATTGGGTAGACCTCTGCCTTTGGGGGAAAGAGGCCATCTCTGCAGAAGCCTTGATCGCGAAGGATGAATAGGCTCTGGGTACTCACCTGAGAAGTGTACAGAGAAAAGAATTAATTTCAAGGTTTTGGTACTGTCATGATGAGAGCAGGTTGGGAGAAATAAAGGTCTAGAGCGTGGGGAACCATTCAAGAAACATGGGCAGAAGAAGTTCCTCACAGGGAGTTCCTTACACCAATGAAATTATAGGTCTGGTTAAAAAAAAAAGTCACTTGGATGCAAATATGTAACAAGCTCTATTCCCCCAAGGTAAATAGTCAAAAAATATGAAGTTTTCAAAAGACTCACAAACTATAAATAACCACATGAAAATATTCTCCAAATCATTAATGGTAAGGAGAAATGAAAATTAAAACAACTCTGAGGTTTTACCTGACCCCATGAAAACTGGCAAAGATGAAAAAAAGATGAGAATAGCTAATGTCAGAAAACTGACACTATTGTGTTGCTGGTGGACTTGTAAAGTGGTTTTATAATTCTGGAAATCAGTACGGAATTATGCAAGAAAAGTGATCAAACTTTCCCTACCCTTTGACTGAACAATTCCTTGCCAAGCCCAACAACCAGCTGCTAACCACCACCAATGGGTAGTTAAGCCTAAGAGCCCCCAAAGTGCAGCACTTCTCAGCCCATGCTTCTGCCTGGCCCCAGCAGTCAGTATCCTAAAAAAGTCATTATCCCTTTGGAAATTTGAACTGGCAACTGCTTCTGTGGGTGCTGTGACCCATCCCTCCTCAGCAGCCACAGCTATGGAAACCTAGAAAACAAAGTTCTTTCATGAGAGTCTTTGGCACTGTTAACTAGCTCAGCATCAGAATAGGATATTATTGGATCAGCAGAACTGAGATGAAAGAAGCTGCATTACCTCTCCTTTCCTGGTACATCCTGAGGACCATTTCTATCTGTCTTGCACCTGAAACCTGTGTGTTGCCTTCCTCGTTAGAATGTTAGCTACTTTCCATTCACACACAAATATTTTTAGCAGCTCTTTTTGTAGCGACAAAGAACCGGAAACTAAGAGGATGTGCATCATTTGGGAACGGCTGAGCAAATTATGATCTATAATTTTAATGGCAAACAATTGTGCTGTAAGAAATGATGAAGGGGATTGTCTCAAAGAAATCTGGAAATAATTGTGTGAATTGATACAGAAGGAAGTGAACAGAAGGAGAGCAATTTAAATAAACAACTGTGAAAGACTGAAAATCTTTGACCAAATGCTAGTCTGGCAAAAATGTGGTGAAACATGCTAGAATAATAAAACTCAGTGCATATGTTTTTGGACATGGTGAATCAGGGAATCTGATTTGCTTGACTATGCATTCTTGCTACAAGGATTTTGTTTTTCTTTCTTTCATGGAGGGAGGAGGGAGGGAAGAAGAGAAAATCAATTTTTGCTCATTGGAAAAAAAATTCAATTTGCAAAAAAAAAAAAAAAGTATTTGAGCTCCTTGAGAGCGGAGACCACCTGGATGTTTCTATTTATATTCCCAATGCTCACTAAATGCTTAATGATGCTTTGTCTTTCATTCATTCCTTCAATCAATCCCCCTATTGGGCATATGTCCCAAGTAACTCAAGGGCCGTGACAGAAGTCCCTTAACATGATATTCCCAGCAGCCCTTTTCATGGTAGTAAAGAACTGGGGGGAAAATTGGGAAATGGCTGAAAAAACCTATGACATGTTAATATAATGAAACGTAATTGTACGGTAAGAAGTGACACATGAGGAATTCAAAGAAATGTAGGAAGATGTGTTTGAACTGATGTAGGACAAACTCAACAGAATCAAGGGAGCGCTATCAACTCTGACAACAACATTGAAAACGGAAGGACACTAAAAGGAAAGAACTCTTGAGTTGTACCTGGTGCATGGTGGGTGCTTAGATGCTTATTGCCCAACTGACAATAGAAACAGCAATGAAGGTCATGGAGAAGAGATAACAAAACAGACCTCCTCCTCCCAAGGGATGGACGTTAGAACTCTAACCATCACAGTGATTCCGCAATGTCTGTTCTTTCTCTGTGTGTCTCTACCGCTGCTTTCATTATATTGGTAGTTTAGAATTGTAGTAACTGTGCCAACTTTCTTTTGTGAATCATGTATATGCATTTGCAGTCATATCGGTAAATGGAAACCTTTTTCTACTTAATATTAAGATCTGTATTAAATTCTGGCCCTCTACCCGGACCCCTATCTAAGTCAATATTCCTAAGTGGAATCCAAGGGGAAAGCTTTAGCTTCTTATTGTTCTCCCTAGAGGACCAAGTCTCCAGGTCTTTGCCCTTGGCATCAGGCAAACTAGTTAGAGACTAACTGACTAATTAGAAACTAGTTAAGATATTTTAATTGTTTATTTTACCTATTACTGGTGCAATTTCATTAGGTTTTCTTTTTTTTGCCTTAACTTCTAAACTGTTGGGAAGATATAACCCTGTTTCCAAAATTGAAATTTTCTTTGTCACAAAGAGAGGGTTGGAAGGAGACAGGAAGTGACTGTAATGCACATACAAAAGGTATCAGTAAAACTTTCTTTTTTCTTCTATTTTTTGAAACTTTTTTTTTTTAAAGAAAGTCACTTGACTTCATTACCTTCAGTTTCTCCAACTTTAAGTTGAGGAGAAAGGGCTTTGGAAGTCTAATGCAGACAATGCTAGGTAGGACTAATCAAATTCAGGAGGCAATAGACAAACTGGAAGCCCAGGATTCCCACGGGCAGCAGGATTTGGGGGCTGTCTTTTGGCTGAGGGCAAGATTCTTCCTATTTTCATGACTCAATTTTCCTCTTTAGAGTTGAAACTTAGGTACCCTGAGAAAAAGACCACAGATACAAGGGACCTGGGTAACATTGTAGATGATGTAGAGTCCTGGGTCCCCAGAATATCAGGGACCCTTTTTGTTGAGGGGGCACCCTTCCCAGGTCCCGCCTCTGCTTCTCTTTCCACCCCTCCAACCTCCCCCACATTAGTCTCTTTCCAAAGGTAAGAAAAATGAAGTGAACTGAAAGATGCCTCCCCGCACTCCTGACCACCCCCCTCCAGATCCTTCACCTTTGTCAGCTGAAAGGACATTTTCTCCTTGCACAGTTATGCCATCTTGAGCTGAGATAAGGGAATTTGAGACTTAGGTGGGAGTTGCTTTGTGCCCAGATCAGAGGTAGACTTGCTCTCATCTGACCTTGCTGGGGGTCGCAAACTTCCCTTCTGCCTATCCCACAGTTCCTTTGTGAACAACCTGAGCAGCCCCCGTTCTAATAACTCCCTTCAGATCCCCCTCTTGTCCCCATACTCACAGCATTTGTTGCGTTCCTTGGGTCCAGCCTGATGCAATGCCTCTCTCTCTGTGATGCATGTTTGCCTTACTCTACTGAATTGATAGTAAGCTGGGGGTGGAGGAAGGTGAGGGTGGAGAGGGGGACAGGAGAGCATCACATGACAGGAACAACTTGCCCCTGGGCCCCAGCCTTTCTCTTCCCACAGTCCCCCTGTCCTCCCCCTCCAGTTTCCTCTGTAGCTAAACCCAGACATAGAGATTGAACAGAAACTAGCGAGGAGGGGAGAGCTCTAATTCATTTCCTCTGACAAAGTAAGTGAATAAAGAGCATCTCGCCCTAAAGGGTACAGTGGAGGAACGGGGAAGGTGAGTAGCAGGGAAAAGGAGCAAAACTGTTGGGGGCAAGAGAGGTTGCATGGCAGGGCTACGCAGCCTAGGGCTGGGTTGTCTAAAGGAGAAAGAAAGGCTACTTTTCATAGGCTCAAAGCTGGAAGGAGCGTTAAGGATCACAGATTCCAGGGGTGCTTAACCTTCTATGTGTCACACAGACCCCATTGGCAGACTGGTGAAGCCTATGAAGCCCTTCTCAGAACAATGTTTTGAAATGCATAAAATAGAATGACAAAGGAAGCCAAAAGTTAGTGAAAATAGAGATGTATATTTTCCCCCAAGTTTATGGAGACATGAACTGCGTATATGAAGGTTATGCAGATAGTGAGTGATAGAACTGCGGTTCGAACCCCAACCTTATGATTCAAAATCCACTTTTATTTCCACTGCTTGCTACCTCTCTCCTTTCGGAGGTTGTTGTCGGAGGGATAGTGAGGGGAAAGACAGGTGGGTTTTAAAGAAACACATTCCCTCAACCCTGTATCTTTATTCTAGTACTTAAAGGGTCTCAGCTCCTTTTTTTTTTCTGCCTATAAGGCTTGAATTTCCCCGAATTGGGTCTAAGATTGGGGTCTTCAGCTCCCACACCGAAGTTTGCAGCCTCGGCAGGCATGGGGACAAATCTGCCAACCTTTAAGAAGCCTGTGACAGCCACTAACTATTCTAATTGCTTTCTCGTTTGTGTATGGTCTTATGATAACGAGATTTAATGTTAAAAGGGATTTTAACGATCATCTAATCCTGCCTCCTCATTTTACAGATGAAGAAATTGAGGCCCATACTGAACATACCACAACTGCCCTAGGCTCTAGTCTGCCCCCCCACCTTGCCCTGGCTATCCACAGTGGAAAGGGAGCTTTGATCTCTGAGAATGCTCTAGAATAGATGGGTGTTCTTAATCTTTTTTCTTGTTAGACTGGTGAATCCTCAGAATAATGCTCTTAAATACATAAGATAAAATATGTAGAATTATGAAGGAAACCAATTATATTGAAATATAGTTATCTGTATATGTATGTGAATATATGCTCGTACACATGTGTATATACATATACACATACATAATTTACATACATGCAAGTTCATGGACTCCAGCTTGAGAACCTTTGCTCTAGAGAACAACTGGAAATAATTTTTTTCCAATGGTTTCCAACAGCCAGGGATGGGTAAGAACTACAGTCCTCCTTATCAGCAACCACTAACCACTGAGGCACCTGCAAAGTGTTGATAACAATGCCTAGGACTTTTCACTTCTTAAAAATATTCTGGCAAGGCTTTTCAATCATCTTCCATTTCTGTCCTTGGCGCCATCAATCTTCCAGTCCCCAGGTCAGAAGCAAGGGCATCTTGGACACTTTCTCTCCTTCATACCTTAGTTCAGTTCCTTTGAAGCTCTTTCTTCCCAAGAAGTGTCTCTCACAGACATGTCCCTTCCTTCCCATTCTTGCCGCTACAACCCTCGTTCAGGTGGTTATCTCCCCGTACCTTGGTCCACTGTTGTTGCTGATTACAGTTAACCTCTTAACGAGTCTCCCTGTCTCCATTCCAATATCTCTTACACACAGTAGGATGGACTCCACATGGACAACTGTCTAAGCCTTGTTGTTGTCGTTCAGTTGTGTTTCAGTCGTGTCCCAACACTCCGTGACCCCATCTGGAGTTTTCTTGGCAAACATACTGGAGCGGTTCACCATTTCCTTCTCCAGCTCATTTGACGATTAGCAAACTGAGGCAAACAGTGTTAAGTGACTTGCCCAGGGCCACACTGCTATTAAGTGTCTGAGGCCGGATTTGAACTCAGGGAGATGAGTCTTCCTGACTCCAGGCCCATCACTGGATCCATTGTTCCACCTAGCTGCTGTATAAGTCTAAGACCCCTCTATGATCTGGCTCTATCCTACCTAGCCAACTTTATTTCCCACTCCTCTATTTAATTCAATTCAAGCTTTTACTAAGTGTCTGTTTTGTGAAAGACACAGTGCTAGTGCTGGGATCCCATGACAAAAATGAAAAAGCCCCTTCCCTCGAGGAGCTTATATTCTATGGACTGTCATAACCATTCTGTGGTTATGATCATCTAGTCTGGAACTTCTTGTAAAGATTCAAAGAAACCTAAAGTTTTAAAGGGAAGGCTGCTCTAGGCCCATGACCTGGTTTCTGGCTGTGTGCTGTGAAGTGTGACCGTTTTACTATCAGGCTGGTGCAAAGTAGTGGCCCCAAAATGGAGAGAGATGGGTTCCAAATCAAGATTAGACACTTGCTGTCACCTTGGATAAGCTGCTTCCTCACTACAGTACTCAGCTATCTCAGCTGTAAAATGGGATGAAGAGTGTTGGGTTCCTAAGTATCCTACTATATGCCCAGCTTATTTCTAATTTATTTGCTTGTGTGCTATCCTTCTTGCCAGGCACTGTCTTCCCGTTACTTTCCATTCATCGAAATTATACCCGCCTCTGAGGGTCTAGCTCATGTTGCCTTTCCTTCATGAAGACTGCAGAATGTACTGATCTCTCCCTCATCTGGACTCATGATGTGCTTATTACCATGGTTCAGCTCCTAGTAGAATGAGTGTAAATTGCGATTGTTTTCTGTTCTAGCCAGAAACTTTGAGGCTCTTCCCCTCCCAGGTTGATATTTTTGTGATGGTAAATTAGGACCTTTTTTTTTGTCTCAGTTCTTACCTAGTCCTTAATCACTGAATGGGTGTTGCCTCAGACAAACTGAGACCTGGAGAAGAACTTAATTTATTTATTTATTTTGGTAAATATTATTTTATTTTTTCCAATTACATGTAAAGATAATTTTCAACATTCATTCTTTATAAGACTTTGAGTTTCAAATTTTTTCTCCCTCTTTTCCTCATGTCTCCCCTCCCCAAGATGGCAAATACTCTGATATAGGTTATATATGTGCAATCACATAAACATATTTCCACATTAGTCATGTTGTGAAAGAAGAAACAGAACAAAAGGGAAAAGCCACATAAAAAGTAAAAATAGTCTGCTTCGATCTGTATTCAGACTTCATAGTTCTTTCTCTGGATGTGGATAGCATTTCCCATTATGAGTCCTTTGGCATTGGGAAAGGACTTAATTTAGAAAGGCCAAGGTCACACACTGCATCCCAGACCACTGATAATCATCTTGACTTCTATCTTGCCACTGGACTTTGATGACTCAGGAAGAGAGACTGAGGCTGACCACTTTGTGCAGTTCTGCCTCACTTAATCCAATTCACTCACAAATCAAGAAATCACCCTCATGATGTCATTGGCCCTCTTTAGAAGGAAGAAAGAACAACAGGCATGTTTTCTCATTGATTTGTGTATGGTCTTATGATAATGAGATTTAGTGTTAAAAGGGGTTTTTGTTCAGTTGTGTCTGACTCTTCATGATTCCATTTACAATTTTCTTGGAAAGGATACATGAGTGGTTTGTCATTTCCTTCTCCAGCTCATTTTACAGATGAGAAACTGAGGCAAATGTGGTTAAGTGACTTGCCCAGGGTCACACAGCTAGTAAGTGCCTGAGGTTGAATTTGAACTCAAGTCCTCCTGACTCCAGGCCTGTCACTCTATCCACTGTGCCACCTTGCTACAAAGGGGATTTTAATGATCATGCAGTTCTACCTCCTCATTTTACCAATGAAACTCTTACCCATCTGCATTCATGCAGGCTATCCCCAGTTCCTGAAAGGCCCTCCCTCTTCATCATCTCCTTCTCTTCTTTCAAGGCTCAGTTAAGGTGCCACTTTTATGCAGCCTTCCCTGATTCCTCTTCTACTCCCACCCCATGAAAGCATTCTCTTCCTCAGATTTTCTCAGAGCACTTTGCCAGGCATTTTCTTTGGCTTTCACCCATGCCTGGATGCTCTTCCTCCTCTGCTCTAACTACTGACCTCCCTGGCTTCTCTTCAGGCCCAACTAAAATATTGCCTTCTACAGGAAGTCTTCCCTAACCCCTCTTAATTCTAGTGCTTTCCCTCTGTTAATTATTTTCTAATTATCTTGTATATAGCTTATTTTGTGTATATTTGTTTGCATAATGTCTCCCCAGTTAGACTATAAGCTCCTTGAGGACAGGGACCGTTTTTTGTATCTTTTTGTATTCCTAGCACTCAGCACAGTGCCTGGTACATGGTAGGTGTTTAATAATTGTTTATTGATTTCTTGATCTCTCTTTTACTTCCATCATAGCCTATCTTGTATCATGCTTATTGTGTACTTGTTATCCTGGATCCAACCCCCTTTATGCCCAGTAGAAGGTAAATGCCTGGAGTGTAGCTCATTTAAAAATTTTTTGTCCTCAGCTCCTAGGACGGGGCCCCAGCACATAGGAGGCATTCAATATCTATTGATTGAATTGAGTTGGAAGAGCTTAGATGATTTGCCCAAGATCACATAGGTAGTAAGTAGCAAAACAAGTAGTTGAATCTAGGTCTTCTGAGTCCAAATCCATCTTCACTAGATCACAACACCATGTTGGATGACAGGCCAAATTTAATTTGCCTCTTAAGCAAGTATAAGCTCCTTGAGGACATAGAGATCTTGTCATACTTTTCTTTTTCTTTCTTTCTTTCTTTCTTTCTTTCTTTCTTTCTTCCTTTCTCCCTTTCTTTCTTTCTTTCTCTTTCTTCCTTTCCTTCTTTCTTTCCTTCTTTCTTTCTTTCTTTCTTTCTTTCTTTCTTCCTTTTTCTCTCTCTTCCTTCCTTTCTCCCTCCCTCCCACCCCATCTCTCTGTCTCTCTCTCTCTCCCTTCTTTCTTTCTTTCTTTCTTTCTTCCTTCCTTTCTTTCTTTCTTTCTTCCTTTTTCTCTCTCTTCCTTCCTTCCTTTCTCCCTCCCTCCCACCCCATCTCTCTGTCTCTCTCTCTCTCCCTTCTTTCTTTCTTTCTTTCTTTCTTTCTTTCTTTCTTTCTTTCTTTCTTTCTTTCTTTCTTTCTTTCTTCCTTCCTTACTTTCTTTCTTTCTTTCTTTCTTTCTTTCTTTCTTTCTTTCTTTCTTTCTTTCTTCCTTTTTCTCTCTCTTCCTTCCTTCCTTTCTCCCTCCCTCCCACCCCGTCTCTCTGTCTCTCTCTCTCCCCTCTTTCTTTCTCTTTCTTTCTTTCTTTCTTTCTTTCTTTCTTTCTTTCTTTCTTCCTTTTTCTCTCTCTTCCTTCCTTTCTTCCTTTCTCCCTCCCTCCCACTCCATCTCTCTGTCTCTCTCTCTCTCCCTTCTTTCTTTCTTTCTTTCTTTCTTTCTTTCTTTCTTTCTTTCTTTCTTTCTTTCTTTCTTTCTTTCATCTCTACTATACTCACTATAGTGCTGGGCATGCTCAACAGATACTTTACAAAATTGCAGACTCATAGTTGAAGGGGACCTCAGAGGTCATCTACACCAAGTCAGAGTGAACAGGAGGTCATCTGTGCTTTTGTTTGAAGACCTATGGTGATGGGGAGCTCACTACCTTCTGAGAGGTACCCCATTCCAGTTTTGGATAACTAATCATTAGGAAGAGTACTCTGTGTAACTTCTACCTGGGGCAGCTAGGTGGAGTACTAGGCCTGGAGTCAGGAGGACTCATCTCCCTGAGTTCAAACCTAGCCTCAGATATTTAGCAGCTCTGTGACCCTGTGCAAGTCACTTAACAAGAAAACCCCAAATGAGGTCAAGAAGAGTTGGACACGACTGAAACAATGAACAACCACAACAACAGCAAACTTCTACCCATTCACTGCTCCTAGTTCTGCTTTCTGGGGCCAAGAACAACAGCTGGAACCCCTTTCATAATGCTGATGTTTGGGAGGAATAGATAGATAGATAATAAGCATTTATTAAGTCTTTTGTATGTGTTAGCTAGGCACTGTGATAAGTGCTTTTCAAATAGCCTCATTGTTTTTTTTTTTTTGAAGTGGGGAAGGCAGGGCAATTGGGGTTAAGTGACTTGCCCAAGGTCATACAGCTAGTAAGTGTGCCAAGTGTCTGAGGCTGGATTTGAACTCAGGTCCTCCTGATTCCAGTGCCAGAGCTTTTTTGTTTGTTTGTTTATTTTGGAGGGGGAGGGGAATAGCCTCATTATTATCCTCATTTTATGGATAAGAAAACTGAAGCAGCCTTGTTCATGTTTGCTTAGCTAGTAAGTGTCTGAGGCAGAATTTGAACTCAGGGCTCCCTGACTCCAGGTCCAGTACTCCATCTATCTGTAGATGAGAGGAAAACACCTTTATTGTAGGCCTTCCAGTTAGAAAGATATGTTTTCTACTCATGCAAATGAGGAACCTGGTTTGATATGCTATGATACACAGCCAAATCCATAGTGTGGCCACATGCTTTCTAATAGTGTTTGACAGAGAGGGTTGTCATAACCACGGGAGGCTGGAAAGGGGTTGGACTTACTATCTCCATTAAAAAAGTGAGGAAACCAGTCCCTTGTCAAGAATCACCTAGTGAGTTAATTTAGTGGCAGATTTGGGATTCGACCTGTAGACACGGGCAGGCTGACAGTCGCATATCTGTTCAGGGGAGCATTAGGAGTCTTCAGCTGTGGGCTGGATGACCTTTTTGTTAAGGATGACACAGACTAGCTCCTGCTCAGGTGATGTGCAGTCATTTTAGTTTCTTTGTGATCCCATTTGGGGTTTTCTTGGCAAAGATACTAGAGAGTGGTTTGTCATTTCCTCCTCCAGCTCATTTTATAGATGAGGAACTGAGGCAAACAGGATAAAATGACTTGCCTAGGGTCACACAGCTAGGAAGTGTCTGAGGCTGGATTTGAACTCAGGTCTTACTGACCCTAGGCCCAGGGCTTTATATACTTCACCACTTAGATGCCCTGTCCAGGTATCAGTTAGACTAGATGACCTCTGGGGTCACTTTCTACTCTCAGAGTCCATGAATTTATTCTTTTCTATGACATCTAATTTTCCTCATCCTAAAGTCATGGGACTTTAGACAGGCTGAAAAAAGAGGGGAAAAAAAGAGGATTCAGGGAAGTTGACCTTGGGCAAGTCACTGGAATCTCTCCGGGTCTCAGTTTCCTTATTTAGAAAATATATGACCTCTTCTGGCTCTAACTCCTAACATCCTGTAAACTACCAAGGAAGAATTTAGCAGCATGGTATATTGAAAGTAGAAGGGAGGGTACGGCAAGGCATTTCAGAGGGTCTTCAGCATGGACTTGGCCATGGACTGGGACCACCAGAGAGCTCAGGATTATAGACTGGGATTGTGATCACCAGAGCCTTGGATGGACTGGGCTAGATTGGTTCCCAGAGGCTGATACAGGCTCAAGAATCCTCAGGTGTGGACCTGACATGGCCAAGATCAGTACCGGGCCCAGCCAGGACTGGTGAGGAACAGTCAGCCCATTGGCTGTTCCAGAATTCATCAGGAGAGGGCTCTGCAGCACTGGCAGTTTCACCAAATAGTGGCACTCTGATAAAGCTGGGAAAGTTGGCACCTCATCTTTGTAAAACATTTGCTGACTGAGGCCTTTCTTGATCCCCTTAGCTGCTAATGCCCCTTTCCTTTAATTTCCTATTTATTTCATATATGTTTCATATATACTTATGTAACCAGACCAACGACAAGTTTGCCTTTTAATAGGCAAGGTGTGTGGGGGAAGACAACATGAGTCCTCTCATTTTACTGATGAGAGAAGTGAGGCTTGGGAAGGAGATAGGTTAAGGGAACCAACCTCCTTCCAGTCACCCAGGTTTGGATCTTCTACATCCTTTAATTACAACTGTCACCACCATAGACCAGGTTCTAATTACCCTTCAACTATATTAACCCATGGTCTGCATGCTGCCAAAACAGTTCATCCCAAACCTGACCATGCTACTCCCTCTTTCAAAAACCTTGAGGAATTCTCTAGGACCTCTCATGAGAATCAATCAACATTTATCAAACTTCTACTCTGCCCCGAAGCACTAGAAATATAGACAAGAATAAAACAGTCTGACATCAAGGAGTTTATAGTCTACTGGGGGGAGGGGCAGATTTTATATATATATGTGTGTGTGTGTGTGTGTGTGTGTGTGTATACACACATATATATGCAAAACACGTATAAAAAGACACAAGGTAATGTTGGGGAAGGAGATGCTAGCAGCTAAGGGGGTCAGGAGAGGCCTCATGTAAGAGTTTTCTGGCTAGGACTTGGAAGGAAGCTCTACTTCTTGGGACAGATAGGTGGTGCAGTGGTTATAGAGTGCTGGACTTGGAGTCCAGAAGTCAAGTTCAAATTCAGCCTCAGATACTTCCTGGCTCTATGACCCTGGGCAAGCTTAACCTCAGTTTCCTCATCTGTTAAGGGCGGGATAATAATCGCATCTACCTCCCAGGGTTGTTGTAAGGATCACATGGGATATCATAGCATAGTGCCTGGCACATAATAAGTGCTATATGAGTATTATTATTATTATTATTATAGATTCTAAGGATCAGAGGTGAGGAGGGAGTGCATTCTAACCATGGAGACAGCCAGAGCAAAGGCAGAGAGATCAAAGAGGGAGTGAACTAACTACTCAGTTATCCAAGCATGGGTCTGACTATGTCACCGCACCTCCCCCCCTCACAAAACTCCTGTGGCTCCCTATTACCCCCAGGATCAGATATAAAACCCCCTCTGGCTTTTAAAGCCCTTTGTAATCTATCTCCTTCCTACCTTTTTATTCTTTCATCTTGCCACTCTTCCTGTCTCTCTCTCCTCCCTTAATCCTCACGCAGACCCTCCATCTCTAATTCCTAGGCATCTTCTGTCTGCCCCCATGTCTGCAGCTCCTGGCTTCCTTCAAGTCTCAGCTAAAAATCCCCCCATCTACAAGAATTCTTTCCAAATCCCCCTTAATGCCTTCCCTCTCGATCGTCTCGTCTATCCTGTGTATATCTTATTTATACATAGCGGTCTGCATGTTGGTGCCCCAATTAGATTGTGAGCTACTTGAGAGCAGAGACTAGGTTTTCCCCCCTCCCCCTTCTTTATATCACCAGTAATTAGCCCAGCACCTGGCACATACTAGGCATTAAATGTTTCTTGACCTGTATGTGAGGAATAGGAAAGGCATTCAAAGCTTTGCATTTAAGGCTATTTGCCATCTGTGTCCTGCCTTTTAGGTTTATTGCAAGGTCCTGTGTTCCTTGACAGCAGAGACTTCTTTTTTTTTTATTTTAAATTTATTTATTTATTTTATTTAATATTTTTAGTTTTCAACATTGATTCCCACAAGATTTTGAGTTACAAATTTTCTCCCCGTTTCTCCCCTCCCCCCTAAGATGGCATGTATTAGGTGGATTAAATTCTAGGCTCCAGTGAACTAGGTGACTAATGAAGACTACAATTCCCAGCAACCTCTGGGAGGAGAGTTATGTGTGAACAGGTGAGGAACTCCCAGCAAGTTCCCAGATGAACTTAGACCGAGAGAAGTTTTACCTCTTTTCCCTTTCATATGCAGGTGAGTGATTTCCAAGAGTTAAGATCCTGGTCTTAGGAGGGAATAGAAGAGCTGGGACCTGGAAGGGAGAGTGGCTGACCCCAGAGTTAGGCTGGGGCCCCTTTTTGTTTCAGTCTTCAAGCTGAGCTGCCTATCAGACTGACTTAGCTTTCCCTAGCCCAGCCTCCAAAGGGTAATTCATTTGCCTGGGGCTCAGGGAGTCTTCCTAGGCTACTCCCACCCCTTCCAGCATTCCCTCCCAGCTGGAGCTCAGTGAAATTCCAGAGGACTTTGGGGTAGGGACTATGGGGTTTTCTCTCCTCTGTAGATACTTCTGTGTGCACACTCTCCATAACCCAGGCATATGTGGGAGCCCTTTAGGAGCCGACCTCTGAGAGGTGTAGGCAGAGGACACTCCCTCAAATGCCTGCTGCTCCTTGACCCAAGCTCCAAAGCTGGGGAGGGGAAAAAAGAGAAACAAAAGAATTAAAGGGAAGACCTAGTGGAATTTGAGTCTGGCCAGGGGCAGGGAGAGAAGAAAGGAGAGATCTTGTGGAAGGAAGCTGAGAGGGGTAGGGGAGAGACCACTGGACTTGAGGTCAGAATCCTTGGCTCTGCCAGCTTACTTGCTGGGTCCTCTTGTTACTACTCCGAGTCTCAGTTTCCTCATCTGTAAAGTGAAGGAATTGCAATAGCTGATTTCAACACAAAGTAAGCTACTGTATTTCTGTGAAGGGGGAAGAGATCTGGAGGAGGGCACAGAAGAAGAAACAGTAACTTGGGTTGCAGAATCGGGTTAGAGGCAGCTGTGGGCAGCTGAAGGAGCGGGGAGGTTTGTATGTTAATGGTTGGGGGTGGGGAGTGTTGTCCAGTTGCTGGGGTGATGCTAGGCTGGTGGGGAGGGGGTATGCAGAAGTGGCTAGAGGCTGGTTTAGAGACCGGAGGGCATTCCTGTAAACATCCCTTCCTTTCTCCCAGCCCCTCTCCTAGTCAACTTGGCTGGGGCCCCAGAAATGATAGATTCAGTAAGTAGGTCTCCACTAGCCCCCTTAAGAGGATTAGCTAGGAGGCAGAGTGCAGTGGGAGTGCCATGAGGGAACAGCTGGGGATGAGGTGTCTATCTGCTCATGGTGTTTCCTAGCTCAGTTCTAGGGCCTGGCTTCCCCTGGTGGCTTAGTGCCAGGTCTGAGGCAAGGTTAAGGGTAGTGCTTCTGTCTCCCTGCCCCTTCCCTGTCCTGGAAAAGAAGATGCAGATCTGAGTGAGGGGTAGGGCCTCTTGGGCTGCTCAGAAGTGGAAGAGCTGGGTCAATCCACAGGGGAGTCGAAGCTTGTAGCTGGGTGGGGCTAGAATGGCCGGGAGTTGAGGAAAGGATCCTCACCCCTTCCAGTCTTCAGTGGGGCTGGGCTAAAGGACTCCTCAAGTGTTGTCTTGTCTGGGTCCCTGTTCTCCAAAGAGCTGAACGCTCGTCTCACTTATTGTCTCGCTTCCCCCGCCCCTCCATGAGATCAAGCTTTATAAAAAGGGCAGGAAGCGTTCTGGGGAGTGCGTTCCTACTCACTTCATGACTCAACTATACCTGCACCCAGGAAGAGGCTCTGAGATAAATGCCCTCCGGGTAGGAACCGGAGGTGTGGTTGAAGGCCTTTTGTCTTGCTTCCCCCTGCCCCCTTTCCTCTCCTCCTCCCCTTGGTCTGGACATAAAAACAAAGCCGTTCTCATTCGAATTCTGCCCACTTCGAGGGGGGGAGCTAACCGGACAAAGGCAGATTGTTCCTGGCTAAGTCCCCATCCCTGCTGCTCTCATGGGGTGGGGACAGGAGAAAGCTGATCTATGATCGACTGGACCGACCTGAGTGAGAACACAATGACGTTTGCTGTAGAAGTGAGGTGAAGCTGATTAATCTGGGAAAGGGCCTTTTAACTTTGGTCACTAAGGCTGGAACCCTTCCTACCCCCAGGCTCAACTTCTCAGAGGCATCCTGGGGAGGGGGCTGGGAAGCCAATGGGGACTTGATTACCTCCGTACCCTCCTTTACCTAGGGGCTTCCATACCCTGGTCACCATATCCCCACTGCTTGTTCCCATGGGTTTGAAGTGGGGAGGTTATTAGGCCCTAGACAGATTTCCTGTGTAGGAGGAAGTGGGTACCGAGTTATGGGGAGACTACCTATCCCAGCGTCCGTGGTGGTGTGTGCAGCTGTGGGTGTATGTGCCTGCTTTTAGCAGGCTGTTCGGAACAATCTCTATGCAGTCCTTGGCCTTTCTTGCCTCCATAAAACCTTTCTCCCAGACCTCTGGATTGTTTGAAACAAGGGCAGGGACTGTAGATAAGGAGGTAACTTGAGGTTACTAAACACCCCACCCTCGACTTCCTGAGGCCAACAACATCCAGGAAACAGATGGGGACCCTGCCTAGAGAAGACTGAGCCTCCCTCCCTACCCCCTTCCTCCCCTCTCCCTCAGTCAGTAGAAAGTCAGTCCTCCTTCCCTGTCAGTAGAAAAAAAGAATAGCATTATTCTTTTTTTCCTTTTTCTTAAAAAATTTATTATTTATTTTTAGCATTTAAATATATATTTTTTTGAGTTTGAAATTCTCTCCCTCCCTCTCGCCCTTCTGCCACCCACTGAGTGAGAAGGCAAGCAATATGACTAGAATAGCGTTATTCCCAAGTTAGTTCTGTGCTGGACTTTGGGGGAAATTCACTCATCATGTGAGCTGGCACAGCCCTGGCATGGTTGGGGGGAAAGGAGGGGCAATGTCGCCTCGAGCGTTGGTTGGCACAGGCTGGGGCCTGGGAAGGGGGAGTGCCTTGCTTGGTACTGCATAGTGTCCCCAGAGAGCAGGGCAGCTTAGATCTAAATCTCATATGACCAAACTTTCCATTTCTCTTTAGGTGGGAGACGGTTGTGATAAGAGCCTGAGCAGCACTGGGAAGCACCTGAAATGTCCCGGGCCCCTTCTTTCACCCTTTCCATTCCTGAAGGCAGGGAGAGCCCTAGGTAAGCTGCCAGCTGGGTGAGGGACAGAACTCTCACACTGCCAATGTGGCCCTGTGGACGTGGCACTGGTCTTGAAGTCAGGAGACCTGGGTTCCAGTCCTGGCTCTGATACGTACCATTGTGTGAATTTGTAGGCAGGTCTTTGTACTCATCTGTGAAGTAGATATAGTGGCCATCCCATCGGGTTAATGTCCTCCATCCCTGCCTCAAAGGTTTTGAGGGAAGAAAGATGCTTAAAACCTATGGAGGCTGATGGGGGATGTCCACGTGTGTAGGGAGGAGAATCTTCCCACGGGACCTCTGACAGATTTTGATAAGACCTATCTGAGATATTGGCTCTGCTCTTTTCTTGAGGAGCAGGCAAAGGGAACCCTAGCCTTTCTATTCCCCCACAGCCCGGACCCCAGCCCGTATGACGAGAGCATCGTACATGACTCCTTCCATCAGCTCATCCAGGAACAGAGTCAGCGAGCTGAAGCTGAAGCTCTGGAACTCCAGGAGTGGCCTCCCAGGGACAAGGGTAAGTAGTTTATCCAGGGAGGAGGCGCCGGCTTCCTTTCACTAGGAGGTGCATCTGAGATGGGTTTAGGCAGCGAGGCGGGGAAGTGGATAGAAGCGCTGGGCCTGGAGTCAGGAAGCCCTGAGTTTATTAAGTCTGGCCTCAGACACTTATTGGATGTATGACTGTGGACAAGTCACTCAACCTCTGGTTGTCTTCGTTTCATCAACTGTGAAATGGGGATAGTAACAGCATCAAGGGTGCATAACAGCATTCACAGGGCGGTATAAATCAAACGAGATATTTGTTTAGTACTTAGCATGGTGCCTGGCATATGGCAGAGACTATATAAATACTCATTCCCGGGAATAGAGCACCGGCCCTGGAGTCAGGAGGACCTGAGTTCAAACCCACCTCAGACACTTGACACACTTACTAGTTGTGTGACCTTGGGCAAGTCACTTAACCCCAATTGCCGCCCCCCCCCCCCCGAAAAAAGAAATGCTTGTTCCCTACCCTTACCCCATCTAGTGCAACCCTTTCATTTTGTAGATGAGAAAACAGCACCAGAGACATGAAGCCATTTGCCCAAGGTTGCACAATCGGTGTCAGGGGCTGAATCTGGACCCAGGTCTTCCCTGACTCTGCATCTAGCACTCAGTCCACTTTCCCCATTACCTACCACCAGGCTTTTAGGTTACTTAGAGTAAAAAGAACAGCAGCTTATCCCTAGGGGTGTTTAGCAATTTTCCCCAGACTAAAAGGTTGTTGAAGGTCCCTTCTATTTCTCAAATCCTGGGATTCTTTTATAGGTGGAGGTTCCCAGACCCTCACGGCCCCTCAGGAGTACTCGGGAGCCACTCTTAAGATCCTGGCCAATATGCCCAGCCGGACCATTGGTGAGTGAGGGAAATCTCTTCCCCAAACCCATTCCCTTTTTGCCTGCCCAGTCCCTGTTCCCTTCCAGGTACTTCACCTGGCTCTGAGACATGCTCTTCTCACCCAGTGCTATGGGAGGTGGGGTTTGTGTGTGTGTTCAGGGCTTGCATCTTTGTATCCCTGCCCTGCTGGGTATCTTGATAAAATGCTATCTTGGTTTCTAAAAAAGACTCAGTAACAAGAGTAAAAATAGAAGGCTTTTTGGATGCTGACGGTGCCTTGAGTTCTCTTGGATCTCATTCAGGGACTTGGGCCTCCCAGTTGCTCTGTCTATTCTTGGGACCCTGGGAAGAGGCCCCAACCAAACCTTTAAGGGATAGAGACACAACCATGGCATTGTGAACATCCCACCCCCGTCTTCTTAACATCAGGACAACTCCCAGAGCATCAGTTCTAGAGAAAGGAAGAGGCGATATAGGGAATTGGGTACGGGGAAGAAGAGAGGAAGAAACTGAGGATGCATGTTGACTTATCTTAACCCTGAATTTTACCTTGTCTCTTCACAATTTCAAACGCCCCCCTCCCAACCACACAGGCCGAAGCAGGGGGGCCATTATCTCTCAGTACTACAACCAAACAATCAAATTGAGGAGGAAAAATAGCCGACCCTTGCTGAGGGACTTGTCACGTTCTGCCCGACCCAGTATTCGGCAATACGACTTGGAGTTGGACATGACCCCCAGGGCAGAAGAAGGTGAGTTTGGCCAGAGGGACGCCCACCTTATTTGCTACTGCAGTAGCCACCTACTAAGACGATTTCATCACATCTTCATGGTCCCTGCCCCCAGAAATCCTGTTTCTCCTTCGCCCACCTTTCTCCAGCCTTTGCCCTTAGGCCCTTCTGGCAAACATTCCCCCAGTCCCAACTTTCTGGATTCTGTTGTTTTATTTGAACAGTCCTCTAAGTGGTTTTGATTTAGATGAGAGTGAGGCTGTGCCTTTCTTCAGTCTCTTCCCCTTCACTATGTTATCCTCCTTGAAGTTAATCAATCTGTATTAAGTGCCTTCCATATGCAAGCTCTTCCATATGCAAGTGTCTTCCAGGACACACTCGCTATGTAAATTCCTTGAGGGCAAAGGATTTTTTTCTCTTTTTAAAATCAGTCAAGTACTTAGTAAGTAGGAGAGCCGGACTAAACTAAGATGTAAAGTAAAAGCGAAAAAAAAAAATCCCTGCCCTGAAGAAACTTTCCTCCTAATGTGGAGACCCCATAATATCCATTGACTGTTGTTTGTTGTTTTTCTGGTCACTTCAGTCCTGGCCTGGAGTTTTCTTGGCAGATGTCGGAGTGGTTTGCCATTTCTTTCTCCAGCTCATTTTACAGATGAGGAAACTGAGGCAAACAGGGTTAGCTGACTTGTCCAGGGTCATGCACCTAGTAAGTGTCTGAGGCTGGATTTGAACTCAGAAAGATGAGTCTTCCTGACTCTAGCCCAGCACTCTATCCACTGTGCTACCTAGCTGCCCCATATAAATCGGTATGTAGAGTTTACAGTTTGTCCTGGGCGCTGTGCTAAGCCCATATAATAATTATAAAAATTATTATCTTTGATCTTTACAACAGTCCCAGGAAGTAGGTGCTGTTGTCCCCATTTTACAGGTGAGGAAACTGAGGTAAACATAAGTTAAATGACTTGCCCAGGGTCACACAGCTAGTAAGTATCCGAGGCTGGATTTGAACCCAGATCTTCCTGATTCCAGGCCCAGGGCTCTACACACTGTACCACACAGCTGCCTACATATAGGATATATAAAGAGTGGCTGGAAGGTAACCTTAAAGGGGATAGCTGAGGCAATTTTGAAAGGCCTGCTAAAAGGAAGTATCACTTGAACCGAATGCTGAAGGGAGCCAGGCACGTGAGGAGGTGGATGTGAGGAAGGAGCATGGGGTGAGCCAGGGCAAAGCCACAGATTCCAGATGTCTTGGGTGAGGAGCAGCAATTAGCCCAGTGCAATTGGATTATCAGGGCATAGAGTGTTGGGCCTGAAGTCAGGGAGACTCAAATTCCTGAGTTCAAATCTGACCTCAGATACTTACTAGCTGTGTGACCTTGGGCAAGTCATTTAACCCTGTTTGCCTCAGTTTCCTCATCTGTCAAATGAGCTGGAGAAGGAAATGGCAAACCACTCCAGTTTCTTTGCTACGAAAATCCCAAATGGGGTCACAAAGAGTCAGATGTGACTGAAACAACTGAACAATGACAAAGCTGAATTATAGAAAGAATGGAGAACGGTGGAATATAAAAAAGCTAGGAAGATCTGAAGGAGCTAAGATGCAAAGAGCTTCAGTGAAAAACAAAGGACTTTATAATTGATCCTGGAGGATATAGTAACCACTGTAGCTTATTGAGTTGTGGAGGGGAGGCCGGTTGACACTGTCAGACCCATAGTTTACAAATATCACTTTGGTGGCTATAGAGGATACTTGAGTCAGGGAGAAAAATTAGAAAGTTATTGCAACAGTCCATTGATTTCAATTGTTTCCACTAAATCAGTACTTTACTCAGCCCTGTTGGAGGGCCTTTCCCCCTTTAAAGTTTGAATGTAATCCCCTGCACTTCATATCCTTTTCTGGGCTTTTCAACATACCTTGTTGCAAGACCTGGGAAGTCCATGGTTTACAATTAAATGGCTTGAAAGACTGTTATCCTGTTGCGTTTTAATCTACAAGCTTTCGTCTTGCCATCTCTAGTTTCTCTTTAGAAAGAGGATTCTTAGGGTGTATGAGGTATGGGTTAGCTTCAGCCTAGAAGTTTCTCTCTTTTTTGCTCCAGATCAGAGGTTTCCAAACTTATTTGGCCTACTGCCCCCTTTTAAAGAAAATTACTCAGCCCCACCCCCTTCCCAATCTACTTTCTTTAACCCTTTATTGGTTTTTTGAAATTTGTGTCATTTCCAAAAAAAAGATAATTTTTTTAAAAATGACATCTTAAATTTAACAATTTATTGTAAATTTGTGTTTTTTTGCTGCATTGAAATTTTGATGATGCAATATTGTGTCATGTAACCATATAGTATTGTATTATAAGCAAGTCATTACATGCACATAGTCTTTCTGATGCATTCTGGACTTCCCAACAGTGATCCACACAATTGCCTGCCCACACTTCCTTGTTAAGACCTGTGGGCAGACTTGACCACTGATCAGTTATAACTTGCATTTTGTGTGCTTATTTGGACAATACTGTAATCACTATGACTTTAAGTCTTACACAATAGATGAAACATATACAGATGGTTTTTCAAAATTTTCTTATCTTCTCTTCTTTCATTTTGCTTCCACTGCCCCCTTATTTTTATTCAATGCCCCCCAACTGTACCCAAGGTTACTACTGCCCCCCCATCATTCCAGTGCCCCCAGGGGTATCCCCCACTTTGGGAATGTCTACTCCAGATCAATGAGATATGCTTAGAAAATAAGAGTCCATATGCTCCTCCATCGGGAAAAGGGTGGGAAATGTGACTGATGGCTCAAGTTCCCTGAGCTTCAATCCATTCTCAGTGCTTACTCCTTAACAGAGAAGCGGAGCTTGTTGGTGAAGGAACTGCAGGGCCTGACAATGACCCAGAGGAATCACATGCTGCGGGACATGCCCGTGAGCCTGGCTGAGAAACGCTGCCTCCGGTTAGTATGCTCCCCTGGCCTCAACCCTGACCCAAGTTCTTCATTTAACCTCCTTCTTCCCCAGTCACCCAGGAATAGAGAACTCCTAGGTATGTGAGAGTGATTCACTGAGCAGGGCTGGAGCCTACCCAACTGGAAGGAATTGCTACCATCTCCACCCCCTGACCACCCTTGAAGTACTGATGGCCTTCTTCTGCTTTTAAGACAGGACACCTGTATCCAGAGGGGAAGACAGAGGCACCAGCAGGGCAGCCAGACCCAGTTGTACTGCTGTAGTCGCCTCAAGTATCATTGTATCATAGTAAGTACTGTTTTGTGTGTTGTCTTCTTCCCCTCACTCCTTTTTTCTTCTCTTGTGCCTGCTCCATGTTAAAGTCACCTTGTTCCCCAGACCTTTGAGGGAGAGCAAAAGGGAGAGGAAGAACTAGTGGAAAACCCAATCAGAATGGCTAATATGACAAAAAAGGGAAAATGATAAATGTTGGAGGGGATGTGGGAAAAGTCGGACACTATTGTACTGTTTGTGGAGTTGCAGACTGATCCAACCATTCTGGAGAGCAATTTGGAAGTACACCCAAAGGACTATAAAACTGTATATCCTTTGATCCAGCAATATCACTGCTAGGTGTATGTCCCAAAGATATATAAAAAAAAAAAGGGAAAAGGACCTATTTGTATAAAAATATTTATAGCAGCTCTTTTTGTGGTGGTTAAGACTTGGAAATCAAAGGGATGATCATCAGTTGGGGAATGGCTAAACAAGCTGCGATGTATGGTTGTGGTGGAATATTAATGTGCTATAAGAAATGATGAGCATGCAAATTTTAGAAAAACCTGGAAAGATTTACATGAACTGATGCAAAGTGAAGTGAGCAAAACCAGTAGAATATTGTACACAGTAATGGCAATACTGTACCATAGTAAACTGAATGACTTAGATGTTCTCAGCAATACAATGATGCAAGAAAATCCCAAAGTACTAATGACAAAGCATGCTGTCCACCTCCAGGGAAAGAACCAATATTGTCTGAATACAAACTGAGGCGTGCTATTTTAAAAAAAGAAAGAAAGAAAGAAAGACAAAGAAAAACCAATTAGAAGACCCAGGTTTGACTATTTGGTATATATAATCTTGGACAATTCACTTAAGATCTCTGAACCTCAGTTTTCCCATCTGTGAAATAGAAATACAATACTTGTCTTATCAGTTTCATTTGCTTGTTGTGGGGAAGGCTGCATTATAAACCCTAAGGGACCGTATATTTGTGGGCTATTACTATTACTCAACTCAACACCAATTGATAATAAATGTTCGTTGCATGGAATTGAAATGATTCTTGGGATCTAAGTGCTAACAATTCTTTTTAATTTATTTTTATTTTTTTAGACACACCTCTCCATCAGCAAGCATTTATTTATTTGTTTATTTATTTGCTGCAGCTGTTATGCTAAGTGCTAGGGATACAAAGAAAGGCAAAAACATAGCCCCTGACCTCCAAGATGTCACATTCTAATGTAAGAAACAACATGCAAATAATTAGGTCCATATAAGATATATGTGGAGTAGATGAAGGTAATCTGAAAGAAAAAGTCATTAATAACTTGGGGGAACAGGAAAGGTCTTCTGCAGATGGTAGGATTTAAATGGAGTCTTTCAGGAAGTCAGGGAAACGATATGGAAGTGAGGAGGGAGTACATTCTAGGCAGGGGGTAACAAACAGTCAGTTCAAAAGCACAGAGATAGATTGGAGATGGGAGTGTAGTGTGGGAGGAAGCACAAGCAGGTCAGTAGGCCAGGGTAGCTGAATTGTAGAGTACTCAGAAGGCAGTCATGTAAGAAGTCTGGAAAAGGCCAGGATGTGAAGAATTTTTTTTCTGACATTAGTTTTTAAAAAATATTTTGGGTTCTAAATTCTCTCCCTCTCTCCCTCCCCACTCCCCCTCCTTGAGAAAGCAAGCAATTTGATATAGATTATACATGTGCAGTCGTGTAAAACATTTCCATATTAGCCATATTGCAAATGAAAATGCAGACCAAAAAAACAAGAATAGTAAAGAAAGTTAAAAAAAAAGTATGTTTCAATTTGTATAAAGATTCCAGCAATTCCTTCTCTGGAAGTGGATAGCATTTTAAAAAATTATTTAATATTTTATTTTTCCCCCAATTACATGTAAAAATAATTTTTAGCATTTGTTTTTAAAAATTTTGAATTCCAAATTCTCTCTCTCCCTCCCTCCCTGCCTTCTTCCCTCATTGAGAAGGCAAGCAATTTAATATAGGTTATAAGTGTAGAGTCATGCAAAACATTTCCATATTAGTCATGTTATGGAAAAAAAACACAGACTGCCCCCCCTAAAAACAAACCCAAGAAAAATAAAGTAAAAAAAAAAGTATGCTTTTATCTGCATTCAGACTCCATTAGTTCTTTCTCTGAGGGTAGATAGCATTTTTCATGATAAATCTTTCAGGAATTGTCTCGGATCATTGTATTTCTGAGAATAACTGTTATTTACAGTTGACCATTGTATAATATTGCTGTTATTGTGTACAGTGTTCTCCTGGTTCTGCTCAAGTTACTTTTTATCAGTTCATGTAAGTTTTCCCAGGTTTTTCTTAAAGCATTCTGCTCATCATTTCTTATAGCAAAATGGTATTCCATCACAATCATATACTACAACTTGTTCAGTCATTCCCTAAATGATGGACATTCCCTCAATTTCCAATTCTGTGCCACGAGAAAAGAGCTAGTATAAATTGTTTTGTACATATAAGTCCTTTTTTTTTTTTTAATTCTTTGGGATACAGACCTAGTAGGGGTCAAAGAGTATGCATAGTTTTATAGCCTTTTAGGCATAGTTCTAAATTGCTCTCCAGAATGGTTGGATCAGTTCAGAGCTCCACCAACAGTGCATTGGTGTCACAGTTTTTCAACAACCCCTCCAACATTTGTCATTTTCCATTTCTATCATATTAGCTAATCTGATAGGTGGTTCCTCAGAGTTGCTTTAATTCTCATTTTTCTGATCAATAGTGATTTAGAGCATTTTTTTGTATGACTATAGATTTGATTTCTTCTTCTAAAAACTGCCTGTTCATGTCCTTTGACTATCAATTGAGGAATTATTCATATTTTTACAAATTTGACTCTGTTCTCTACACATTTGATATATGAGGCCTTTATCAGAGAAACATGATGTAAAATTCCCCCCCCCCCCCCAGTTTCCTGCTTTCCTTCTAATCTTGGCTGCATTGGTTTTGTTTGTGCAAAAACTTTTTAATTAAATGTAATCAAAATTACCTATTTTACATCCTGTAATGCTCTCGATCTCATAAATTCTTCCATTATCCATAAATCTAACAGGTAAAATATTCTATGTTCTCCTAATTTGCTTATGATATCACCTTTTATGTCTAACTCATGTATCCATTTTGATCTTTTCTTGATATACAGTGTGAGATGTTGGTATCTACCTAGTTTCTGCTAAACTGCTTTCAGTTTTCTCAGCAATTTTTGTCAGATAGTGAGTTCTTGTCCCAAAAGTTTGAGTCCATGTGTTTATCAAACACTAGATTATTATGATTGTTTACTACTGTGTATTATGTCCCCAATTTGTTCCACTGATCCACCACTTTATTTCTTAGCCAGTACCAGATCATTTTCATGATTAAAGCTTTGTAATACAGCTTGAAATCTGGTACTGCTAGACCACCTTTCTTTACATTTTTTTTCATTAATTCCCTTGATATTCTTGATCTTTTGTTCTTCCAGATGAATTTTGTTATTATTTTTTCTAGCTCTATAAAACGATTTTTTGGTAGTTTGATTTGTATAGCATTGAATAAGTAAATTGATTTAGGTAGAATTGTCATTTTTTTTTATGTTGCTTGGCCTACCCTTAAGCAATTTATATTTTTCCAGTTGTTTAGATATGACTTATTTGTGTGAAAAGGGTTTTGTAATTGTGTTCATATAGTTCCTGGATTTTCTTGGTAGGTAGTCTCCCAAATATTTTATATTATCTACAGTCAAGTGGAATTTCTCTTTCCATCTCTTCCTGCTGGACTTTGTTGGTTATATATAGAAATGCTGATGATTTGTGTAGGTTTATTTTATATCCTGCGACTTTGCTAAAGTTGTTATTTCAACTAGTTTTTTAGTTGTTTTTCTAAGATTCTCTAAGTATATCATCATATCATCTGAAAAGAGTGATGATTTTGTTTCTTTATTACCTATTTTAATTCTTTAATTTCTTTTCCTACTCTTATTGTTATCGCTAGCATTTCTAGTACAATATTGAATAATAGTGGTGAAAATGGGCATCCTTGCTTCACCTCTATCTCATTGGGAAGGCTTCTAGTTTATCTCCGTTACAGATAATGCTTATGGATGGTTTTAGATATATACTACTTGTCATTTTTTTTTAAAAAGCTCCATTTATTCCTATGCTTTCTAGTGTTTTTCATAGGAATGAGTATTGTATTTTTGTCAAAAGTTTTTTCTGCATCTATTGAAATAATAAACTGATTTCTCTTGGTTTTGTTATTGATACGTTCAATATCTGATAGTTCGCCTAATATTAAACAAGCCCTGCATTCCTGGTCATAGTTTGCGATCTTTGTGATATATTGCTGTAATCTCCCTGCTAGAATTTTATTTAAATTTTTTTCATCAATATTCATTAAGGAATTTGTCTGTAGTTTTCTTTCTCTGTTTTTGCTCTTCCAGGCTTAGGTATCAGCACCATAGTTGTGTTGTAGGAGGAATTTAGGACTCTTTCTTTACCTGTTTTTCCAAATAATTTATATAGTATCATAATTTTTTTTAAATATTTGGTAGAATTCACTTGTGAATCCATTTGGTCCTGGGGTTGTTTTCTTAGGGAGCTCATTGATGGCTTGTTCAATTCCTTTTTCTAAGATAGGGTTATTTAAGTATTCTACTTCCTCTTCTGTTAACCTGAGCAATTTATATTTTTGTAAGTATCCATTTCACTAAGATTTTTAGATCGATTGGCATACAATTGGGCAAAATAGCTCCAAATAATTGCTTTAATTTCATCTTTATTGGTGGTGAATTCACCCTTTTCATTTTTGATACTGGTAATTTGGTTTTTCTTTTTAAAAATCAAATTAACCAATGATTTATCTATATATTTTTTCTTCGTAAAACCATCTCCTAGTTTTATTTATTAGTTCAATGGCTTTCTTACTTTCAGTTTTACTACTCTCTCCTTTGTTTTTCAGGTTTTTCAATTTGATATTTAATTGGAGATTTTAAATTTGTTTTTCTTTCTAGTTTTTTCTTTTAGTTGCATGTCTGATTCATTGATCCTCTATTTTATTGATGTAAGCATCTAGAGATATACATTTTCACCTAAGTACTGCTTTGGCTGTATCCAATACATTTTAGTATGTTGTCTCATTGTCATCCCCTTACTGAAACTGTTCATTGTTTCTGTGATTTGTTCTTTGATCCACTCACTCTTTAGGATTAGATTATTTAGTTTCCAGTTAATTTTTAACCTATATTTCCACAGCCCTTTATTGAATGTAAGGAAGGGTATGATCACTGCTCTTCTGGCCTATGCTCTGGTCTGTGAGCAGCCACAAGTATTCTTTTCTGCCCTGGAACTGTGACCAGGGTCCCCACTCCTGCTAGTGCTCCTCAGCCTGGGACTGTCACCCAGAACCAAGTGTGGCCAATATAACAGAGTCCTGCACCCAGTGTCAGCAGAGTGACCCCTGTAATCTTTTTCTGGCCCCCTGGGCTGAGAGCTCAGGAAGCCCACTCTGCTGATGCGCTTGCCCCCAAGGTGTGCTGCTGGCTTGGGGCCTGTACTAGCTGTGGTCCACCCTCACTCTGCTGACTGTCTAATTTGTCCTAGACTGGAAAGTTGTTTCTCCCTGGCCTTTTGCTGGTTCTTCCACTTGTTTCAAGGCATCATTTTAAAGTTGTTTGGAGGGGAGTCTGGGAGAGCTTGGGTGAATCCCTGCCTTTTGCCATCTTGGCTCTGCCTCCCACGCTAGTAGTTCTGAATAGAAAAAATGCAGCTTCTCACTGAGGTTATACCAGACCCTTGACTCCACCCAGGCTAATCTCTTCTAGGTGGCTTTCTATGACGAAGATAGTCCCATGACCTCTTTTACCTTGTACCACCTCCTCTCTTTCTTTGAGAGAGTCTAGGACAGTTGGTACCTTTTTAAAGCCATTTAGAAAGGGGAAACAGTGATGAATCTGTTTTAAATGAGACAGCTGAAGCCCAGAGTAGTTAAGAGATTGACAGCAAGTCAGTTGTGGGGCTGGGCCTGGATCTCTGGTCTTCTGATTCTCAAGGTCTGAGCTTTTCCCTAAGATAGTTCTGCCTACAAGTCCTTTAATGGACTTTCCCTAGCCTGTCTCCATAGAGTGGATCTAGAGGTATGACTCTAGTGCCCTACCTAGTGGCATGCTGAAGTCAGGTTCAAATCTATCCTCAGATGCTTACTTGTTGAGTGTCCTTAGCCAAGTCACTTAACCTCTGTCTGCCTCAGTTTCCTATTATGTAAAATGAGGATAATAATAAAATAAAAATAAAATAGAATAAATACATAAAAAATAAAATGAGGATAATAACCCCTATCTCCCAGGGTTGTTGTGAGGATTAAGTAAGATCATATTTCTAAAGCACTTTGCAAACCTTTAAGTCCTAATGACAATCATTATTTATTATCATTATTATTATTGACACTATTCTTGTTCCCACAGGCTTTCCGCAGCTTGTGGTATGGACTTCTCTCTGGTCTGCATGCCCTGAAACCCTGGCGTGGCCACCTGAAGCAAATTAGTGGCCAGTTTGGCTCCAGTGTCCTCTCCTACTTCCTCTTCCTCAAGACCTTGGTCTCCTTCAATGTCCTGCTCCTCCTCCTGCTGCTGCCCTTCATTGTGGCCGTACAGGTGGCCTTTCCCCCAACTTCAGAGTCCCCTGTTTCCCAGTCGTTCACAGGCCTGGAACTCTTCACTGGTGGGGTGAGTATAGGGAACCAAGTTGGTTAGTACTAAGCCTTTTGTTGAACATAAGACCTTTTCCTCCGCCCCCAGGAGTGGGATTGTCTTTCTGACTCTCTTCCCTCTCTCTCTTCTTTGTCCGTGGGTACTTCTTCATTTTCTTTGCCCAGCCCTTTCCTAACCAGGGCTTTGTGGGATCTGCTTTGACAGTGACTTGGGAATACAGTCGGTATAAGAAGCTTAGCCTTACTTTGCCGACTGATGCTAAAAATGGCCACAAACACACACACACGTATGAGGAAAAAAGCCTCTCCTTTCCCCATGTACCCATTGGGCTATATGTACGGGGTCATCTTTTCCCCTTCTGTGGGGGAAAGTATTTTTTATTCTATTTCACTCCCTTACAAATGTTGAGATTAGGGGACTGGACTTGGACTCTGTGTGTTTAGAAAGTGGTACATATGTAAAAAGATAAATGGATTTTGATAGCTTTTTGATAGCTCAGCATGAATATACTTAATCTTAGCCATTAGTCAACCATGTGATGCGATAGCTATAGAGTATGATGTGATGAAATTGATGCAGCGCGTCCAGAACAAAGAGGCAGTGAGTAGTCCAATGGTCAGACTCTATCTGGAGGGCTTCTTCTGTTCTGCGCGCCACATTACAGGCAGGATATTGACAAACTAGGTGGCATCCATGGGAGGGCCAACCAGGGGGGCAAGAGGACTTAGAACCATGCTGTAAGAGGATTTTTTGGAAAGAACTGCTTGGCTTGGAGGAGAGGGGACTTAAGGAGAGATTAAGGATTCTTCTCCTTGAAATATCTGAATTGGATCAAGGATCCAATTCTTTCTGCGTAGTCCCAAAAGGCAGGGCTAGGAGAAGTAGGTAGGAGTGACATGTAGATAAATCCCTGCTCATAACGAGGAACTTCCTAACAATCTAACTGTCTAAAAGAAGGATGGACTCCACAGGGAGGTTGTCCAGGATGTTAATGAAGGATTTCTTTTTTGGATAGGGCTGAACTATATGACCCCTGAGCTACCTTCCCACTGTGAAACATAGGATTTTGTTTTCTCATTTGTATTCTTCTAGTGGACCTAACTTTGTCTAAGTCTATGGGTCTTTCCTTTTTTATTTTTTAATTTGCCCCTCAGGTCTGTGTTTCTGCTCACTACTATCTTTTCCTTCTTCTGCTTCCCCACTCAGTTTGGTTACAGATGGGATGGGTGGAATAGGGCAGCGAAGGGTGCACTGACTTTCCTTCTGAGCTATCTTACCCCTGTTTTTGCAGGGCCGATTCACCCACACAGTGATGTACTATGGTTACTACAGTAACTTCACCTTGAACCAGCCATGCTCCTCCCATCAGAACAGTGACCACTGCCCTCCAGGGGCAGTCCATCTGCCGTATAACATGCCCCTGGCTTACCTCTTTACCGTTGGTATTTCCTTCTTTATCACCTGCATCACCCTCGTATACAGGTAAGGAAAGACTCTTCCTGCTCCCTCAGGGGAGCCTCTCCCCCAACATCAGTATCTTGTCTTGTCAACCCTCCTTCACTTTTATACAATTTACTCCAAAATTGTCTTCTCTTCTGCTTCACCTCCCTGACCTCTCTTCCTCCTTTTGACAGAATTACAGAATGTAAGAAGAGTAAGGATCCTCAGAGGTTATCTAGTCCAAGCTTTATCTGAAAGAACCTCCTCTACAAACACACCAGAATAGTGTTCTTTAGACTTGGCAGTGAGGTGTCACAGTGGACAGAGTGCCAGGCCTGGAGTCAGGAAGACCTGAGTTCAAATCCAGCCTCAGACACTTAGTAGCTGTGTGACCCTGGGCAAACCACTTAACCACTGTTTGTCTTAGTTTCCTTATCTATAAAATGAGCTGGAGAAGGAAATGGCAAACTACTCCAGAGTCTCTGCCAAAGAAAATACCAAATGGGGTCATGAAGAGTTGGATACAACTGAAAATGAGTGAACAATAAACAAATTTTACTTGATGACCTCTGAGATGGGAGAACCCACAACTCCCAAGGCAGCCTGTTTAACTTTTGGATAGTTTTTTTTAAGCAATCAGGGTTAGGTGACTCGCCCAGGGTCACACAGCTAGTTAAGTGTCTGAGGCCAGATTTGAACTCGGGTCCTCCTGGCTCCAGGGCCCGTGCTCTATCCATTGCACCACCTTGCTCCCCAGTTTTAATTGTTAGGAAATCTTTCTTTATGTCAATTGCAAGCCTACTTCAGTTTATCTACCTGCTCCTCATAGTTCTGCCTTGTGGAGCCAAGGAGAAGTGTCTAATCCTGTTTCTACAAGACAGCCAGCTCTTTATACAATCAAAGACAAATCCAGACTTCCCCCCTCGGTCTCTTGTTCCGCCTCCCCCCCCATCTTCCTCTCTCTGGCTCCTCTCACTCTGCCTCACCTCCACATCTCCTCCTTTCCCCAGCATGTCTCACTCCTTTGGGAAAAGCTACCAGGTGGGCAGTACCCTTGGAGTCCATGCCCTCACTGTCTTCTGCTCCTGGGACTACCGGGTAACCCAAAAATGGGCTTCCCGTTTACAGCATGACAACATTAGGACACAGTTGAAGGTGAGTGGGGCCCAGGGATTACTGGGATCAGTCATTTCTCTTATTACAAAATACCCCCCATCTCTCCCACATGCACATTGTCCTACCCCACGACTCACTAATCCAAGCAACTTTCAAACTCTGCCTGAGATCTGATGCTGAAAACCAGACCAGAAGTAATAGTCTGGAACTGCCCAAAAGAAGGCTTTACTTTAGATAACAGGCTTAAGTTGGATATCTGGACAGATCTTTCAATGCATGGAGCCTAGATGCATTTGTGCTGGTTTTCCCTGTGTGTAGGCTGCCTCAGGCATTAAGTAGGAGAGTCTACACCTATCCTGATGGTTCCTGCTGGCAGGAATTCTATGTGTTGTGGAATATTACGTCCAGTTCTGTCATTTAGTCGCTTTCAACAATCGGAGTTCCCTTTGTGCACTGAACACTGTGAGAAGGATACAAAATGGGGAAAACACAATCTTGGCCTTCTGGGACTTTCCAGGCTGATTAGGGAGGTGGTACACCCACAGAGTAGGCCGAAGAGCCCAAAGATAAACACACACCGAAGGAGTATGGATTAGAGCTCTTGGAATGGCTTCCTAAAGATAGAGTGGGAGTGAAACTGAAGAGATGCTCCTCCCTCCCTTCTTCAAATAAGTGGGGGACCATGAATTTGGAAAGTTTCACTTGACATCAGTCTAGACTGACATGCTAGTTAGTTTTGTCGAATTGCTTATTTTCCTTTTTTTCTTTTTTTTTCAAGTTATGATTTGCTGGTCTTGAGGAAAATAATATACTCAAAAATAAAGGTACCAAAAACAGAAGAGTTTACAGAAGAGTAAACAAATCACTTTTCTTTTAATTCAAAAGCAAACAGATCTGTTGTAAATATTTTTGTTTAGATGAGACATCAGATCGTCCCCTCTGCCTTTGACCTATTTGCGGTATATCCCTAAGGATCACTGTGTCAAAGGGGATGCACATTTTAGTGACGTTTTGGGTACGATTCCAAATTATTTTCCAGAATGATTGGACCTTTGATGAGGTTTGAGGGGGGTTTCAGGGACCCCTCAAGGACTGAAGTATGGGAGAAGGTTGTCTGGAATGAATTCATGGACTCAATAATTCTTCAGGTCAATGTGGCAAAGATCTATCGTTATGCTATTACAGTGGGCAGAACTCCTTAAGGAACTCCTAGGCTCCTTAAGGAACTCACATCTTAACAAGAATGATGCTAAAGCTTATATAGGAAAAGTAGTGCATTATCTGGAAGATATGCTAATTAGGTGATAGCCTATAACTTTGGTCACTGGTGTCATTCACTACTGGAAACCAGGGGAGGGAGTTTCTCAGGGTGTACTTTTGGTCTACTACGTCTGTAGTGAGATAGCTTTGAGAGTTGACGTCTATAGCTTGACTTCTGGATTGAATATGATAACTGGAAATCAATACATGATAATTCTGTGGTTACAAAATAGTCTTGTTTTTGCAAGAGAATTTCTTCAGAGGTCAGCTTGTTATTGTGATGGGGGAAGATAGTTTATTTTACTGGGGAGCCTCTCATGAGTAATTGCAGGGAAAGGTAGTTTGTGTTACTTTGGGCCATTCATGAGTTATTGCTAGGCATAATGTCCTTGGGCTGGGAAGAAAACTGTCAGGGATAGTGTTTTGAGGCTAAGGGAGAAATGTGATTTTTAAAATTGGGGTCCAAGCAAAAGTACTCTAGCACCCCATCAAATTCACGACTTCATCTACAATCCATTTGTGTCTCCTTTTTCTCATGGCCCCTCCATCATGTACTGTTTTCTGTCTTTCATCATCTTTACCAACCTGATTGGTATGAGATGAAATCTCAAGAGTTGTTTTAATGTCAACATTTCTCTTATTATTACTAATTGGCAACATTCAAATGGTTGTCAATAGCTTACATTCATTTTTTTTTAATTGCCTATTCATACTGTTGGGAAAGATGTGGGGACTTTTTAATGCTAATTGAGGAAGGATATAAGGAAGGAAGGCATTCCAAGAGGTGGGCATGTAATTAAATAAGCAGCCCTTGTATGGGCAAGGTGAGAAGATTCAGCTAGTTGGAGAAGAGAAGCCTCGTTGAGGAATCATAGGATCACAGAGCTAGAGCTGGAAGGGACCCCAGAATTCCACCTCATCCAACCCCTCATTTTATAGATGAGGGGACCATGGACCAGGTGATGACATGACTTACCTAAGGTCACTCAGATAGTAAGCATCAGGCAGTCAGGATCTGACCCGAGGGTCTCTGACTCCATTTTGATGCTTCTCCTCCCCACCCCCTCACCCCCCCACCCCCACCTCCACCATTAGCTTCCTGAGAGAGGTAAGGTGTGGAGAATTGAGGGTTGGAGATGAAGTGGTGGTGGAGGGACTTTAAAAAGTGACCAAGCTGTTTTTTTAAAATGACAGAATGCTGGGAGTCATTGCAGGTTCTTGAGTACAACAGTGACATAAGGAAAAGATCCGGGTTTAAGTGGAAGGGTTTAAGCAGAAGTTCTGATGCTGAATTGCTATGTGACCTTGGACAAGTTACTTAACTTCTTTGAGATTTGTTTTCCTCTTCCATAAAATGGGGATATTAATTGTAATATCTGTCTCACAAGGTGATTGCCAGGAAAATGCTTTCTGAGAGTTGTTGAGGAAGATTAGTTGGAGCCTTAGAGTCAAGGAGACAAGCTAGGAGGTTCTTCTAGGAGCCTTCCAGGAATGAGGGGTGTGGAGCCAGGGCTCAATAGGTAGGGCTAAAGCAGTGGCTGTGGGAATGTCAGTCCTTAAGGGACTCTACCAACCAGCTGTGACCCTAGAATGGTTGTAGCTTCTTACGTTCCTGTCGCTTCCCACCTGTCCCTTCTCTCCTTGTTCTTCCATGCAGACACTGCCTTTCTGGGTCCTTGCTGTGGTGTGGGAGGGCCCTGGGCACTGACTGACCTGTGGTCCTCCTGGCAGGAGCTGTTGGCTGAGTGGCAGCTGAAGCAACGCCCAAAAAGCGTGTGTGGAAGACTGAGGCAGATGGTGGTGCTGTTCCTGGTGTGGCTGCTGTCCCTGGGTTCTGCCCTGGGCTGTGCCATTGCTGTCTACTCATTCTCAGAGTATATGCATGAAGTGAGACCTCCAACTTGGGGTTACTTTGATCCTGGGAGTGGGAGGGGGCTGGGAGTCAGGGCTGGAGCTACCTGGTAAAGACTGCTCCAGAGGGCCTCCATCTCAAGGGTTTCCTCCTCCTCTTTGTGGTCCCTTCTGTTTCATATCTTAGACTGTCCTTTCCTCTGCCCTGAGAGCCTGAACCTTGGACTATGGGCCCAGCATCAGCACATGACTGTTACTCATGGCGTCGTTAGCACCCTTCCACTCCTCCCTCTGTGGACCTCATCCCTTTCTTTTCCCTTTCTTTCTCTTCGGTCTTCTCTGAGATAATTTGTCAAGGGCTTTGCAAACCTTAACGCATTAGATAACTGTTAGTTATTATTTCCTGTCTTTCTCCTTCTCCCTGGTTTTTCTCTCCTACCTAGGCCTTTAGTGTCAACGGGATTTTGGGTAATTAGTTCATAGCTTGCAGATGTTTGGGAATTTTTTTGGAGGGGGGAAGGCAAGGCAATTTGAGTAAAGTGATTTGCCCAAGGTCACACAGCTAATAAGTGTCAAGTGTCTGAGGCCAAATTTGAACTCAGGTCCTCCTGACTCCAGGTCCAGTGCTCCATTCACTGCGCCACCTAGCTGCTCCTGCTTATAGATGTTTTTTGAAGGGAGGACAGGATCTTGAGTGCCCATCTCTTTGATCCACCCCCAACCCTGTAGACTTTTTACCTCAATGTACCTCCCTCTCCAAGGCTCAGCCTAGTGATTTACTCTGCCAGAAAAATGCCTCACATGCCCCAGGGTTAACCTGACCTTACCTCCTCTAGGTGAGTGAGCTTGTTCCCTTATCATTCCACCCATAGAACCATGAGATTAGGACCAGTACGATCAGTGAGAAACTCCAGGAAGCCCATCTGCTGGCTCTGCCCCTCGTGGTCTGTATCATCAACTTGGTGGTTCCCTATCTCTACAATGTCCTAGCCCTCTGCGAGCAAAACGATTCTCCCGTTCTGGAGGTGTATGTGGCCATTTGCAGGTAGGGCAGGGCTATCTTCTCCCATTGCCACCCTTTGAGGGTCTGACTGATTTGCCTGCCAAATACTCCCCCACCCACAGCATCCCTCATTCATTCTACCCCTTTTCTCAGGAACCTGATTCTTAAAATGGTTATTCTGGGACTTCTCTGTTATCACTGGATGGGCCGCAAGGTTAGATCACTGGAAGACCAGGTAAGGGGGCCAAGAAAGACATTTCTTTTTCTTTTCTTTTAAGAATATTTTTCATTATTAAATTTTACTTTTAATTTATGCAATAAAACAAGCATTTCCATAACAGTATGATAAAAAACAGTGATTTACACATGAAACTACAAATCTCCTATGCACAACTTGCAATTCCTTGCAAATATACAATAAAATTATCATGTGAATTTCTTTTTCTTTCTCTTCCCCTCTCTTACCCCCTAGAGATGGCTACCATTAGACACACACACACACACACACACACACACACTATTCTATATATACTCATATATACTTCTATTTATCGGTTCTTCCTCTGGATGCAGATAGCATCTTTCTTCATATATCCTTTATAGTTAATTGGTAATTTATAGTAATCAAAATAACTTATTCATTTAAAGTCATTCTTAAAACAATATTGCTCTTAGCGTATACAATGTTCTCTTCGGTTTGCTCATTCACTCTTCATTATGTTGCTCAGGTCTTTCTAGGTTTTTCTAAAATTATTGAGCTCGTCACTTCTTACATTTTTTTTAAGAAAAATATTTCTGGGAGCCAAGAGGGCACACAGTCTGCATGCTGTGCCTCGTACATAGGCACATCACGTTTGCTGAGTTGAATTGAATATGGTGGGCATCATAAGGGATATTGATTGAGACCTGTTTGTTTTTAGAACATTTCTCACCACTTCCCCTTCTCCCCACCCCCCCCAAAAAGAATTAGGAAGATATTAGCTGTACTCAGACATGGGGGTGAGCAAAGTATCCCTGTCCCTGAGGTGACTTTTATTTCATCATGGAGGCAGTTGGAAAGTCTAGGAGTCAGAAGGATTGGGTTTGAGTTATGGTCCCAGTCATGACTTTGGACAAGTAATTTCCCTGCTCTGAGACTGTTTCTTTATCAACAAAGAGTGGAGTAAGAGAATGTTAGTCTCGTAGGGCTGGAAGAGAGCTCAGAGACCCATCGGCTGACTAATACTCTTTGCAGAAGTATCACTATCTCTTACAGTAGTGGTGAGAATTAAATAAAATAAATAATAAGTGAAATAAAATAACCTGTAAGGAAGTGCTTTGTAAACACAAAGCCTACAAGTGAAAGTACCGTTAAAGAATTCTTTTGATCATTATCAGTGCTGGGAGACGTTTGTGGGGCAGGAGCTCTATCGCTTCATGGTGATGGACTTCATCTTCACGCTGGTGGACACCCTCTTTGGGGAGCTGGTCTGGAGGTAAGAGAGACAGCAGAAGCATAGAGTTAAATCTGGGATGGACTTGGAGGGACCATTTGGTGCCTCCCTCTCCCCTCCCATTTCTTGCCCTTAGGTTTCTCTCCCCATTTCTGCCTTCTCCAACATAGTGATTTTGGAAAGCTCTTACTTAGCACAAACCAGCATGACATAGAAGATAAGAGTGCTGGATTGGAGTCCAGAAGACCCAGACTCTAAGTCTTGGCTCTGATACTCAATTATGTGGCCCTTGGTCTGTCACTTAACCTTTCCCAGACTCAGTTTCTTCAATTATAAGATGGAGATAAGAGTAGCACCTACCTCATAAGGTTGTTGAAAAGATCAAAGAAGATAAAAAGGAGAGTTCTGCAAACCTTAAAGTGCTATGAAAGGGTTATTAGTATTAATATAGGTGAAGGGAAAAACAAAAAATTTTAAAAAGACTTTAAGCTCTATAGTACTCTCTTTGAGGAGTCTGTTGACTTACTCTGTAACCTCTGGCAAGACACTTAGCCTCTCTTTGTCCCCTTTCCTCCCATGTGCAAATGACTCATTCCCACATTAATTCAGTATAACAAATGCTGGCATTCTTCGTCTCAAAGTGACACGTGGTGAAAGATCATGGGTTTGTACAATTCCCAGTTCAGTGATCTTGCACAAACCCCATGCTCCCTGAAGATTATAGAATCATATTGCCACAGGAGCCTTTTAGAAATTAAGTCAAACTCCCTCATTTTACATGGGAGGCTACTGAGGTCCAAATAGGGAAGCTGACCTCCCCCATGGTCACACAGCTAATTAATTAGGATTAAACCCTAGTCAATATAATAACATCTGATGTTCTTATCTCTTCGAATGATGATAATAATAGCTAGCATTATGACACTGGGCAAGTCATTTAACCTCTGTCTCCCTCTACTTTCCATCTGTAAAAAGGGGTTGTTGTGAGAATAAAATGAGATTGTTATCCACAATGCAGTTTACAAACTTTAAAGTGCTTTGTAAGTGCTAGCTATTATAATTATTATATGGTGCTTACACAGCTATATGAATGCTAGCTTTGGTAACTATTCTTATCTTTAAGATTTGCAAAGCACATTTCAGACACAGTCTCATTTGGTCCTCACAACAACCCTGAGAGCTATGTGCTGTGATCATTCCCATGTTATAGATGAGGAAACTGAGGCAGAAGGCTGATTCCAGGTCCAGCAGTCTGACCACTGTGCCACCTAGCTGACAGAAACTCCTGGGACGTCTTTTACACATGTTGGTTAAATTAAGTTGTGCAGACCTCTCAGTCTTTCAGATTTTTGGACCTACCTAGTGAGAGAAGTGAGGGACATCTACATTTTTTTCTGCTCTCAAGGCCTGGATTATAGCCCCTCTGAGTGAATGGCTATTGGTTAGGCCATTGATCATTAGACAGCCACGTGCCTGTTTGAGCCTCACAATTACTGCTTCTGCCCTTTAGGCTCATTACAGAGAGACTGAAGCGAGATCGGAAACCAGAGTTTGATGTTGCTCGAAATGTGCTGGAGCTGATTTACGGGCAGACCCTGACCTGGTGAGTTCTCCCATCCAGACTTCCCCCACTGTGGTCCACCAAGCAGCTGCCTCACGGAGCTCCTTGGTTCTGAGGTGGAAGAGATGCTTTCTCTCCAAAGGTGTGCTGGGGCGTCCCACAGGTAGGGCGGCCTCCTCTTGGGCTCTTCAGTCCAAGGATGGGGACCATACACGTTCCCGTGCTCCCCTATGCGCTAAGGGGGAGACTCTGCAGTTTTCCATCTAGCCCTTGCCCAGTGTCCTTAGAGGCCAAGAGAAGAAGAGAGAGGCTTTTATTTGTTGTCCATTGTTGCCCCTATGAGGTGGGGTCAGATCCACCGCTAGGTGCAGTGAGGAGGCCTTGGGGTTATTTTTAAGGGTCTGGCCCAGGCCTGGATTCCATGCTTTCCCCTATGATGACCTGGATGTCAGGGAGGAGGGGATCTGTGGACATTCCCATTAATGAACAGAAGATCTGCTCTACAGCAAAGTCCGCCATAGGCCCTCGAGTGTGCTAAATGACTGCTCATATGAAAGGCCTCCCCTGACCCACAGGACTCCTGCTCCATGACCTCTTTAGACATGGGGCCTTCAGCTTTCTGACTCACAGGACAGGAGCTGGGGCCGGGGTGGGGGTGGGGCGGGGGCTGCAAGCAGACGTTTGTAGTTCTAGAATTGGAGGGGTCTTTCTCTTCTGCTTTTCTCCCTGCAGGTTGGGTGTTCTCTTCTCCCCTCTTCTCCCTGCTGTCCAGCTTCTCAAGCTCCTGTTCCTGTTCTATGTCAAGAAGGTAATGAGGCCCTGCTGCATAGACACTCAATAAACATTTATTAAGCACCTACTGTATGCCAGGCACTGTGCCAAATGCGGGAGATAGAGGCAAAAGACAGTCCTTTCCCTCAAGGAGCTTACAATCCAACATTAACCCTGGAGGAAGGAATTGTAGTTTCAGGAATTATCTTCTGGCTGGGATTGTGGGCTGATCTGTATCTACACAGCAAGCAAGGCTCACTTATAAAACGGATTCAACACCTACTTTTCAGGGTTACTTTGAGGAAAAGAGGTTAGATACAGAACAACTTTGTTCTGTAAAATTTGGATTCAGTCAAAAGGCCACACTTAAGGATTTAGAAGGCCACGTGTGGCCTTAAGACTGCAGGTTCCCCCCCTCCCTCCTCCTTAAACCTCAAAGAAATGTAGAAGTGTGTATGTTGTTATTGTGGGGTGTGTACTTGACTCTGACCCTTTTCAAGACACTTCAGTTTCTGCTCGTGTCCTAGCTCTAAATTGTTTCTGGGGAGCCATCCTCTTTCTATTTGGAAACTTGCTGGAGCATAGGATCACCTGCCCCCACCTTCTGCTTCCCTTATGTATCTGCTTTTCCTTAAACAATCTTCCTTCTTTATCCCCTATTTTCCCCAGCCCTCCTGTCTCTCCAAAGCCCTTTGGACTCTATTGGTCTGCCTGTACACTTTCCTCCCTCCTTCCCCAGATTTCTAGACCTGAACGATGGAGAGAGAGAGAGAGAGAGAAAGAGAGAGAGAGAGAGAGAGAGAGAGAGAGAGAGAGGGGAACTATGGAAAGCAATCTATTTTTTCTTTTCTAGATCAGTCTGATGGCAAATTGCCAGGCACCTAGGAAACCCTGGAGAGCTTCGCATATGACCACTATTTTCATCACTCTCCTCTGCTTCCCCTCCTTCTTGGGGGCAGCCATATTCCTCTCCTATGCTATCTGGCAGTAAGTTGACATTTCTGGGAGGGTTGGCTTTGGGATTTGTTAATTTGCTTTGTCTTGCTGCCAGTTTCTCTTAGGATATAGGGATAGGACTGGATGGTGAGACCAGAGTGAGAGTGAGGAAGACATTTCAATTGAGTGTCTGTGAAGGGCCATACAGGGGTGGGGAACCTGCAGCCTCAAGGCCATGCGTGGCTCTCTAGGTCCTCAAGTGTGGCCCTTTGATGGAATCACTGGGTTGCACTTGAGGACCTTGAGGACCACATGTGGCCTTGAGACAGCAGGTTCCCCACCCCTGGGCCAACTCTTCCAAGTTGGAAGTGATGAAGAATAGAGCTAGGAGCTGGGAGGGAGGCATCTGGCCTTTGCATTATTTTAGGGTCTGAGGATAACTCTGTAAGGTTCACATTGCTTATGTAATCTCTCCTCCCCAGAGTGAGGCCTTCCAGGACTTGTGGCCCCTTCCGGACCTTGGACACCATGTATGAGGCTGGCAAAGTCTGGATTCGTCACCTGGAGGAGTCCAGTCCCAGTGTTGTTTGGTTTACCTGGATCCACCAGTATCTGGTGGAAAATACCTTTTTTATTTTCCTGTTATCAGCTGTGCTTCTGTGAGTAGAAAGGGCTGTAGGTGGGGAGGGAGTTGGGAAATGATCCTCTGACCTCCTCTATTTTCTCTGAAACAATTCCACACCCTCAGATTATGGTTCATAGGTTCCCCCCACTGCCATCTTCTTGATCCCAGATTATCCTGTCCATCCATCTTGTATATTGTGAGCGAAGGGTCAGTCATATAAATACGCATGACTCAGGACCTGTTACTAGATCATAGAATTAAAAAGTCTCTCAGAGGCCATCTAGTCTGTACTTCGATAGAGATCCCCTCCAACATCCTGACAAATGGTCGTCTGGCCTCTGTCTGAAGATAGGTAATTGTGCCACTTCTCTTCCCCATCTGGTTCTTGGTTTCTTGTTTGTAAAACGAGTACGTGAGACTAAATGGTTGTAAGAGCCTGTCTAGTATCCCATCTCCTCTCCCTATTAAAAGAGATGGAAGGCAAGGCATTCCATCTGTATTCCTGGAAACGATACAAATGATCTGTCCCCCTGTGCCCCCTACATAGCACCTGTTACAGGGCCCTGCTCACTAAGAGTCATTGCCCCTATTTATGGGAATGGTGCATCATTGACTCATTAGGCTAACCTTTATGTTAGGTCCTATTTATCATGATATTATGGTTTACACATGTGTGCACATACCACATACACATGTGTGCACACCCCATACACACACGTACATATGCCACATGCACATACACACCACATGCACATGTGTACATACATACCTCAAACACTGCACATACACCACATACGCATATGTGTGCACACCCCATACACACACACATATGCCACATGCACATACACACCACATACACATGTGTACATACATACCTCAAACACTGCACATACCACATATACATGTGTGCACACCCCATACATATACATACATATACCACATGCACATGTGTACATACATACCACAAGAAAACACTGCACATACACCACATACACATATGTGTGCACACCCCATACACACACGTACATATGCCACATGCACATACACACCACATGCACATGTGTACATACATACCTCAAACACTGCACATACACCACATACACACATGTGCACACTCCATACACATATGTACATATACCACATGCACACATATACCGCATGCACGTGTGTATGTACATACCACAAGCAAATGCTGCATATACACCACATACACATATGGTTTACAAAGTGCTTCACTAATACTTCATTTGATCCTTGTAACAACCCTGGAAGGTAGGTCCTATTATAATCCTCATTTTACATACGAAGAATCTGAGACAGATGGATGTTTTGCTTAGGGTCATGCAGCCAGTAAGTGCCTGAGGCCAGATTTGAACTCTGCTCTTCTTACCTCTTGGTCCGATGCTCCGTCTTCTGTGCTGCCTAAGCTGCCTGTTTCCTTCATTTTCCTGGCTTATGTCCTTTAGGATCAGCTAGGATACGGGGTATAGACTGCGCAGGGTGTGGGAGGGCAGCTCACTAGCCTGCAGGAGAGAACCTGCTATCGCCACTTCTGCACATCACACTCTAAGCGAATGAGCCCCAGGTTCAGTGAACATCAGTTTCCCAGGGCGTCCAGGGGCCACTACAGCTACCTTCAATGCAAAGAATAGTTTTTGAATTTTTGTGGTTTTTTATTTTTAGGGCTGTGATCTACTTCAATATCCAGGTGGTGAAGGGACAGCGGAAAGTTATCTGCCTCCTCAAGGAGCAGATTAGTAATGTAAGACTCTGTGTGTGTGTATGCATGTATATGTGGGGGGTGTGCATGCATGTACATGTGGCATGTGTAGGCACTATGTGTATGTGATGTATGTACATATACAATCGACATTTGTGACATGTATGTACACGTGTGTATTTTGTGTGTGCATGTGGTATATGTATGTGCGTGGGTGTGCACGTGATATATGCACAGACGTATGTGTGTGCATATGTGTATATGGCGTGTGTTTGCGTGTGGTTTGTGTGCATGTATACATGTGGTGTTGCACACCTATGTATATGGGGTGTGCCTGCAATATATGTGTTGGTGTGTGCAATGCATGTATGTGATATTGCACTTATGTGTATGCAGTGCACACACACAGGTTCATGTGGTTTGTGTGTGCCCACATGTGTATGTGTTATGTGCATCTATGTGTGTGTGTGCATCTATGTATATGTATGGTGGTGGGGAGGGGGGAAGCTACAATCTTGTCCCCTCTGCTCACTTGGGCCACATCCCTCTCTCTTACCCTTCTTGTCTCCTCTGTGTCTCTGCTCTTCCAGGAGGGAGAGGACAAAATCTTCCTTATCAACAAGCTTCACTCCCTTTATGAGAAGAGGGCAACCCCCAGCTGAGGGGCTGAAGCTAAGAGACTGCAGGTGAGGTGAGAGGCCAGAATGGAGGGGAGGGGAGCCCGGGATGGTGGCAGGGGTAGCGGACATAAGAAGGGAGGGGAGACGCAGGCCTGGACTAGCTGGGTCTAGCCCGGGCAAAGGACTGGCATTTTCTTGAGGACTAGAATATTTTGCCAGGAGCCCAGTGCTGGCAACGTCTTCTGATAATTCTCTATTGCACAGGGCACTTTTGCACACAGCCTCTCACGAGGGGGCAGGTATTAGATCCTTATTTCACAGATGAAGCCTCTTGAGCCTCAGAGAGGGTAAGTGATTTGCCTAGGGTCACACAGTCGGGGGTCAGACCTATCCCTTCTGACTGTGGGTCTGGTCCTCTTTCTTCCTCCCCACACCCCTGACTCCCTTGCTAGTTACCTCCCTGGCTACAATTCCAGAGGAGATCTCTATTCTATGTACAGCCCTACCCTGGGTTAAGGATGATGTGGTGATATAAGATACTGTAGCGGAAAGAGTGCTTGATTCGGAGTCAAGAAGACTTGAGTTCAAATCCTGACTCAGATGCTTACTCACTCTGCTACCCTGGGCAAAATTATTCAATCTTTCTCATCTGTAAAATTGGGATAATAATACCACCCACCTCACAGTAGTAGTAGCAGGAGGAGGAGGAGGAGGAGTTCTTGTTGTTATCATCTCATTGGTCAAGGAGCCTCTGTTTCTACTCCTTATTTCTCTTAACTAGGGAAGGTTATAGCCCTGAACAAGTTATTTCCCATCTCTGGGTCTCAGTTTCCTTATCTGTAAAATGAGAACGTTGGACTTGAGGACCTCTAAAGTCTCTTCCAGCTAGCTCTGACATTCTATAGTTTTACAACTGCCTCTGGTCATAGACTCACTAAATATGAGCGGCCTGTGTGTGTGTGTGTATGTGTGTGTGTATTGGGACTGAAGGGGGTGTAGGGGAAGGTTTTATATACACATATACATCTTTTTCTAGCTATCATGCTATTTATAGTATTTTGTTGTTCAGTCATTTCAGACTTTTCTCATGACCCCATTTTGGGTTTTCTTGGCAAAGATACTGGAATGGTTTGCCATTTCCTTTTCCAGCTCATTTCACAGATGAGGAAACTGAGGCGAACAGGATTAAGTGGCTTGCCCCAAGGTCACATAGCTAGTAGGTATCTAAGGCTGGATTTGAATTCAAGTCTTCCTGACTCCAGACCAGGCACTTTATCTCATTATGACCCCTAGCTGCCCATAAAATTAGGAAAAAGAATGAATTGAAATTCTGTTGGCCCTTCTATCAGAAAGTCTGGTCATTTCTTAGTTTAGCCAAACCCCTCTGTGTTGATTAAAGGTCTGTATAAAAATTGACTAAGCCTGGATCTTTGCTATAGAAAGCAAGAGGTAAAATTCAAAATTATTTTTATTTATATAAGTCTGCGCACACATCATTTTACTTAAAATATATTGAAAAAAAAGTAGAAATGAAATTAGACCCTAATTTTTGAATTGCCTGATTTTCTTCTTAGCTGCCCATTAGTGACATACAGTTTTTGCGTGTGCATTTTTCTCACTTTTTCCCTTTCTTCTACAAGCACTAGGCTAGGTGACATGACGGTCTCACTTCAACTTTAATAACTTTGATATTTAGATTCCCACTAAGCCTCAGGGTTTACCTCGTCTGCACTGGAGGCTGCAGGTGATGTAGTAGAAAGATGGCTGAACTTTAAGTCAGGAGAGACTCAGGTTTGAATCTAGGGGTATGCTGGTAAATGTTTAATTACAGGTTCTCTGAAAATGCATGACATACAAATTTAATTTGCATTTTTAACATTTTTCCCCCATGATTTTCTTAAGTCTAGAAATCAACAAAACAATAAATCAAGCCTTGATTTGTAGTGTTTGCTGATTTCTGAGGTAGAAATGCCCAAACTGAAAATTTCGCAATGTGTTGGGGTTCAGGGTTGCTCCAGCACATGCCTGGTCGAACCCTTCCTCTGACACTTTCTAGCTACGTAACCAGGGGCAAGTCTTGGCTCCTTAAACTTCAGTTTCCTCACCTGTAGAATGGGATAATAGCATTAGTAGTGCCTATCTCAAGGAGTTGTGAGAATCCAATGAAACAATATATATTTTACAAAAATTGTAAACCTTTGTGAACCTTAAAAGTGTCACATAAGTGTCAGTGTGTGTTTTTTGCTTTGTTTTGCTGAGGGATGGGTGGAGGGAGGACTTGGATCTGTGATCCATCATCACAGTCTGACAAACCCACTTATATCTCTTCTAAGGATGTAGATCAGCAATCTTGTAACTTAAAGTCTTAAAGAATAAATACTATTATTTGTGAAAGGCGGGACTTGAACCCAGGTCTCCATGAATACAAGGCTGGCCCTCTATTCACTATGTCATGCTACCATCATCTGCTATCATCATCATCTTTTCTAAGTCTTTGGTTTCTTCTCATCTTTCAGGTGTCATTGGTCCCTCGGTGTCCAATCTAATTGTGTTGTCTCCATCTTTCTCTCTAAACTTGATCCAATCCAGCTCCTTTCTCCCTCGTGGTTAATTTTTACCTCCTCCGGGAGCACCTCATGGATTTAATAGTAGGGTCCGAGTGTTTGTGGAACCAAACCTTCCCCACTTTTCTTCTTTTTACAATCTTCTTTTCATTTTTGTCTTTGAATGGTCGGATAGCTTGCCGAGCTTTCTTTAAATTGGTTTTAACGAAAAAGAAAGTGACTTGGAAAACATCAATGACCACCATCCTATACCTACTCTTCTATCTGTACAAAATCTCATGTAGGGTCATCTATATGTGAGTCGGGCATCCTTTTTTTGTTTGTTTGTTTTTTGGGAGGGGGGTAGGCAGGGCAATTAGGGTCAAGTGACTTGCCCAAGGTCACACAGCTAGTAAGTGTGTCAAGCGTCTGAGGCCGGGTTTGAACTCGGGTCCTCCTGACTCCAGGGCCGGTGCTCTACTCATTATGCCACCAAACTGCCCCCAGAGTCGAGGCATCCTTGATGAGAGTATTGGTAGGGAACAAGTAGGCTTTCACAAGTGATATTCAACAATAGAGCACAGCCTTACCCTCTCAAAATTGACTGAAAGATACAGAGAGCATAAGATCTCATTGTGCTTAATGGTTGGATTACGAAAAAGCATTTGATTTGGTGGGAAAATGTGCCACTTTACATATACCTAAAAAGAGGTCTCCCATCCATATATTCAATTCATTTAAGATTCCTTGGAAGACGTAACAGAAATAACCTTATTCAGTAACTCTCTGATAATAGACATCAGGCCAGGCATAAAAATAAGGAGGGGTGCATGAATATGATGTCAAGAAGGGCCACTGATCACTTAAATCTTCAGTACACCAGGTGAGTCTCTTAAAACACTACCTAAGTCAGGGGTCGCTATGTGGTGCAGTGGATAGAGGACCAGCTCTGAATTTAGGAGAACCTGAGATCAAATCCAGCCTCAGATGCTTATTAGGTATGTGACCCGGGGCAAATCACTTAACCCCAGTTGCCTCAAAAAAAGAAAAGACAAGACACTGCCTACGTTTATCATCATCTTCATCTTTTGGATTTGTGATTTTATCAGTATGAGAAAACCGCTCCTTACTTTCCTCACTGAAAATTCCCTACACTAACTAAATTACGGGTCCAAACTAAGGACTATCCTATAATGATAACTAATATTTACATAGTGGTTTTGAAGTTTTATAAAGCACTTGACAAACATTAGCTTGGTTGGATCTCAACAACCCTGTGCATTGTAGCTATGGCTATTTTTATCTCCACTTTGCAGACAAGGAAACAAGGCCCATCAAAGTTAAGTGACTTGTCTGTGGTCACACAGCTTGTGCCAGAAATGCCATTTGAATCCAGGTCTGTGCTGGCTCCGGGTCTGGGCTGCCTCTCTGACAAGGGTGGAGGAGAGAGAAAGGACAGTCGATGTTCATCTACAAGCATTGAGGCAGCTGGCGGCACAGTGAAAAGAGCCCTGGGCCCAGAGTCAGGAAGACCTGAGTTCAAATATGGCCTCAGACATTTACTAGCTAGTTGTATGACCTTGGGCAAGTCACTTAACCTCCACTTACCTTAGTTTCTTCACTTGTTAATTGGGGGTAGTAATAGCACCTACCTCTCAGGACTGTGACAATCAAATGAGATAATACGTGTAAAAAGCGCTTAGCACAGTGCCTAGCACATAGTAGGTACTCAATAAATGCTTATTCTCTTCTTTCCCTCTGAGCTGGGTATTGGTGAGAGCTGCAGCTATGACAGAGGAAGATAGAAGTGATAGATACCCAGTAATCAAAGGCAGACAAAATTCCAGAAATGAGTTTTGGTGATAAGATTCATAGCCTTAGATGTCTAACCCCAAATGAACAAAGTAACACAGTGAAGTAGAGAGCCTAATACTGGGAGGCACATTTGACCTCATGGGCATTGCTCAGAATTGGTGGGATGGAACTCATGACCAGACTATGACAATAGAAAAACATACCTTGTTAAGATTACCTTGTTTTTTGTTTGTTAAAAGGGGTTGAGAGTGGTTGATTGAGTAGCAATGTACATTCTCCTTGGGGTTGGGGAGGAGGAAGAGGATTAATTTAATGCATAGATAAGTAAATACAAGGGAACCTGGAGAGAGAAATTCACTAGATCTCACTGTCCTCTCAAGCTATCATCCTATCTCGTTCCCTTTCTCAGCCAAATTCTTAGAAAAAAGGTGTTCAAGCTCATGGCCTCCACTTCTCCTGTCACTCCTCAACCAATTTGCAGCCAGGCTTCACTCAATTCAAGTCTCTTCCTCCAAAGCTACCAACAATCTTGTGGTTGCCAAATCTGAATCTCCCTCCTTCTTGGTACCTCTGACAGTGGTGACCACTCTCTCCTCTCTGGGTTTTCATGATGCCATTCTCTTCTACTCCTCTGACCACTTCTAAGTTTCCTTTTGCTGTCTCATCATCCATATCATGTCCCCTTCCTGTGGTTGTGCCCTACATCACTGTCCTCAGTCCTTTTCTCTCTCTACAATCTCTTTGCTGGTGAACCTTATCCACTCCTGTGGGTTTAATGGTCCACTCCTTGTAAATGGCTACCAGATCTATACATCCATCCCTGGTCTCTCTCTTTAATTCTCCTTCTTTATAGCCAACTGCCTGTATCCCAAACAATTCACTTTTTCCTCTAAATGCATACCTCTGTTGAACTTCATATTTCTTTCAAGGGCATGATCATCCTTCCAATTTCCCAGGTTTGTAATCTCAGCAGTTTCTTATATTCCTCACCCTCCCTCATCTCACATATCCAGTCAGTCACCAGTCCTTACAATTTTACCTCTACAACTTCTTTCTAATCCATCCCCTTCTCATCACTCACACAGCCACCTGCCACTTTAGTTCAAACCCTCATCCCTCCTCACCTGGAATATTTCAAGGACTTTCTTTTTATCAGTGACCTCAGGGAATATGCCTAGTAGTAGAATCTCTGGGCTAGTTAATTTGCATTATAGGCAGCTAGGTAGTTCAGTGGATAGAGCCTGTGCAAGTCTCTAACATCTCTTGCCCCAGTTTCTCATCATCTTTTCATCACTGAAATAGGATGTCTAGGTTCTTTTTTTGGTCATGGTGTTCAGATAGTCCAGTGATTCTTAATTTTTTTTCTCCTCCATCTGTTTTACTTTAGATTTTTTCCCCTATATTTTTAGTCTTTCGACTTTGGTTTTAGTATTTCTTGTTTCCTCATGGAGTCATTGACTTCTGTTTGGTCAATTCTCATTTTCAGTTTTTTGGTTTTACTTTTTTTTTTGGAAGGGGTAAGGCAGGGCAATTGGGGTTACGTGACTTGCCCAAGGTCACACAGCTACTCAGTGTGTCAAGTATCTGAGGTCGGATTTGAACTCAAGTCCTCCTGACTCCAGGGCCAGTGCTCTCTTCACTGTGCTACCTAGCTGCCCCTTTTTTTGTTTTTTTTTGTTTTTGTTTTTTTTGGAAGTCCATTCTCATTTTTAAGGAGTTTGCTTGGGCAAAGTTTTGTACCTTTTGTCTAAACTATTAATTCCCTTTCCAATTCTTTCTTCCATAGCTCTCATTTCTTTTCCAAATTTTTCTATAAGTGTTTTCATTTCACTTATAAAACAATTTAAAACTCTTTTTAAAAAGCCCTTGCTTGTGTGTAGATGTTTTGGAGCTATTCTCTTCTTCTGAGAAGAAAACTTTGTTCTTGAGCTTCTGCCACCATAATAGCTCTTTATGGGGGACTTCTTTTTTTGTTTGTTTGTTTGCTCGTTCTTCCAGCCTACTTCTTGACTTTGGACTTGATATCAGGGTGATACTCTGCCATACTTCTGGAGGCAAGGTCTAGGCTGGTGTTGTTGCTGCTTTTTGGGGGTAGTGAGTGTTGTAATATTTCAGGGTCTTAGGCACAGGCTGGGGGCCTGAAAAACTTTCAGTGTCCTCAAAGTAATCTGATCTAGGGCAAACTCTGATTGTTCCTACAAGTTCATGACATGGGTTTGCTTTTGAGCAAGGGCAGACCACTGCTAGACTCCATCTCTATCAGCCAGCTGGAAAGCTCCACTGGTTCAGAGTGGCAGAATTATAGGCTCCTCTTTGGTCTTAGATTCCTGTCCTGATCATTCCTCTGGAGGATAGGCTAGGTGCTGGAAATGATACCTTGCTCTGCTCCTGGGGTCCAAACCAGCCCACTGTTGCTTGCTTCTTGAGCTTCCTCCTTTCTGTATACTGCCCAGGGCCTTGGGTAGGCTGGGTCTGTGATCCAGAACTAGGTAATGGGTGACAAAATTGCCAATTCGCACCTGTCCCTGCAGCAGTGCCCTGGGATGAATCTGAAATAGGTCTGAACCTTATTCTGACAAGTAAGGAAGAACTGGTAGCTGAGCTACAAATGGTGGGAACCTTGATGATAACTGACCACAGCCCCTTAAGAGTTTGTGATAAAGGAGAGGAAAGCCAGGCAAAAGTGGATAGGCCCTTAGCTTTAGACCCCAAAGGACTGGTTTGTGAAATTTCAGCTGGACTGTTGCAGCGATGTGCTGATTGATCTCCCTTACCTCAAGTCTCTTTCCATGACAATCCATCCCTCACATCTACAAAAGCAATTTTCCCTATGCACAGATCTAACCATGTTGCTTCCCTTTTTAATAAACTCTAATTGACTACAATTACCTTTAGGGTAAAAATATGATTTTTCTTCTTTGGTTTTTAAAGGTCTTCACAACATGGCCCCAGATTACCTTTCTAGCCTCACCATACATTATTCCCCTTCCCTCATTATAGATTCCAGCCTCACTGGCTTCCTCCTCTGTTGCTTACACGTAGCATTCCATCTCCTGTCTCTGGACTTTTGCCTTGACTCTCCACCCATCCCCTTCCTCATCATCTTTGCCTTTAGAATCCCCAGTTTTTTCTTTAAAACTCAGTTCAAACATCACCTTCCACATGAAGCCTTTTCTATTCTCCCCCACAACACCCCAACCCTTTGCCCATGCTCTTTCTCCCAAACCATATTAAATTTATTTTGCATTTCTATAAACCCCTTGGGAGTAAGGACCACTTTATTTTTCTGTCTTCTGTATCACCAGTGCCTTACACAGATCCTGGAACATAGTAAGCACTTCGTAAATTCTTATCGATTGAATGAATGCATCAATATACTCTCAAGAAGAAATCAGCAGCCATAGTGGGGAAGGATGATGGATGAACATCCAGGTGAAGCTCAACAAATATTGCAGGAGAAGGATAATGTTATGGGAACATACCATAGACCACCTAGATATAAGAGGAAGTGGACAAGGAGTTTGAAAACATTACAGGATTGGCAAGGTAGCATGTCCTTGTACTAATGGGTACTTCAATTATAAGGGTATCTGCAGGAACATTGTTAAAAAATGGATTCCTTTAATAGTCTCATTCTTCAGAAGCTAGAGGAAGTGATGAGAGGAGGTGCTATTCTGAACCTTATTCTGACAAATAAGGAAGAACTGGCAGCCGAGGTACAAATGATGGCAACCTTGGAGATAATTGACCACACCCCTTAAGAGTTTGTGATAGAGGAAAGCCTGGCAAAGACTGATATGCTCTTAGATTTTAGAACATCAGATTCCAAAGGCTTCTGAGAATGGATAGATGGGATTTCTGGCCTAAAATTCTGTAGGGGATGGGAATAGCTCTGGACTAAAATTCTGAACCTGCATGAAATAATTCCAGTGAGGAATTAAAGCAAGATCTGTCTAAGGCCAGTTAAGAAACAGAGAATTCATTAACCAATTTAGATTTTGAGAAGACACATATGGAAGATGCAAGGGCAGCTAACAGGACTACATGATCCTGGATGAATAGTATCTCAGGATATAAATGAGCTGAACTTGGCGACAAATGCTAAGAACATAAAAGTAAAAAAGAGGAGAATCAATGAAAGGGTAAACTTGATATTTAGGGTGGATGGGATAATGAAAAAAAGTGGAAATCCTGAAATCAGATCTTGTATTATTTTTCTCTGCTGAGAGGAGAGTCTTTGTACTGGAAAGGATAGAATGAAAAATGGCTAACAACTGAAACTCAGATGAAAGCTGAGTAGCAAAAAAAAAAAAAAATTAAAAAAAAAGAAAGCTTAGTAGAGAGCCAGCCAATAAACAAGCACATGGTAGTCCTCAATGAATTTAGATCACCACACTCAAACTACCAGAATACTAAAAATCCTAACAAATATGATTGCTGGACTGTTCCCACTGACTTCTGAAAGACCAATGGAAAATGATTGACGTGTTACAGGACTAGACAAGGGCAAATATCTTGGGAGTCTGCAAACCATAGATCAATGAACATGACAGATTTCTGGCAAAATTCCAGAACATATTACTAAAAGGATGATTTATGAACATTTAGAAAGGGAAGCAATGATTATTAGGGATCAGCATGACTTTTTCAAGAATTGGTCATACCAGACTAACCTCATTTGCTTTTTTTTTCTTGATCACAGGGTAATATTTGTAGGTCAGGGGGATATTAAAGACATAGTTTATCTAGATTTCAGCAAAGCATTTGACAAAATTTTTTGTATTATACTCATGGACAAGAAGTTCAGATGAAAGCTCGACAGTAGCAAAGTTAGGTGAACTAATTGAATGGCTGGACATTATAGTTTGATGTGGACTTCGAACCTCTTCAGGAGTGCAATGAAAGTATCTTTAGTCTCCCCAGAACAATAGGAAAACAATACTTGCCTATTCATTGGACTGGGTAAGCTTGTGTGTCTGGAGAGAGATTTCAGTTACAGGGTCAATATGGTTCACTTTGACCAGGAGGCAGTTGTAGGTTTTTTCATTCACAGCCTTTTCAATGTGCTTGGGATTGGTTACTGTGAGATCATACCCTACCACTTGGATGCCTGCAGTAGCAGCAAAGGACTTCCAAACTTCTCAGTCATCCTGGCCAAAGGGATCTTCAATAGACATCATTAGATAGTCCTTGAGGAAAGTCTTATTCAGGTCCCCAAGCGCATCAGGGATGACATATCTGCTGGGGTCATCAGGAGACTTGAAGTCCAAGTTATATTTCCCAGATTGGAAGAATTCCAAGGCAGCAACATCCATACCAATAACAACCTTATAAGTATAGCCAGCCTTACCAGTAGCATCTTTAGAAGCTCTGGAGATTCTTTATTCTCTAGGATATGAGGAACCAAGCCAACCTCATCTACATTGGTAGCATCTTGCCCATATTTCTGCCTAATAACATTCTTCCAGTTGTGGTAGACCTCAGCTCCAATGTGCATGGCCTTCTTGAAGGGCGCTCCAACAAGGAGGATCATGAACTCCTACACTGGCAGCTTGTTACCAACATGGAAGCCAGCAATTCATAGCTCAATCAGCATTACATTATTGTGCCTATTCTCCCAGAGCCCCTTTAACAATTGTCTTTTTCTTTTTTGGTCATCTTTGCCAAACTCAATCCTATTTCTCATGCATTGTGTTGTTGTTCACTCATTTCTGACTCTTCCTGACTCCATTTGGGGTTTTCCTGGCAAGGATACCAGAGTGGTTTGCCATTTCCTTCCCCATTTGATTTGACAGATGAGGAAACTAAGGCAAACAGGGTTAAATGATTTTCTCAAGGTCACACAGCTAGTAAGTGTCTGAGGCTGGATTTGAACCCGAGAAGATGAGTCTTCCTGACTCCAGGCCTGGCTCTCTATCCACTGCACCACCTAGCTTACCTTATTTCTCACAAGAGGGACTTATATCCCACAGCAACATATCTATCCTTCTCTGCTTTTTGCTCTGCTGTGCAAGCTCCCACTCTCCCCCTTTTTGAGTCCAGAGTCACCCTTTCAGGACAGTTAAAACCTTACTGCTACCTGGACACTCACAGCAGCAGCTGTGCCAGTGTTGTTGAGAAGTTTCCTTTCCCTACCTCTTCCCAGCTTTGGCAAGTCCCCTCAGAAGCAGGCACTCTGGGGCAGCAATGTGAGCCAGACTCACCTTTTTTTTTTCTTTTGGGCAGGATGGAGTCAGTAGTATAGCAGTACAGGAGTTGGTAGGCATGGATGCTTTGTGATCTCCATCATGGCTTACTACGGTAGTAATGAGCAGGCGTCCCAAAAGTCTTAGTACAGTTTTAAGCTATCAAAGCATGTATGATTTATAAATGTGATATGTATATGATTTATAAATAAATATATGTTTTGAGGGTGTATGTTAAAAGTTTTACTGCTGTTGGGTACTTGATCAAAAAAGTTTGGAGATCACACTTTAGGCTAACTTCATTTTGCAAGTGGAGAGTGGGCTTGGCACCAATTCTCAACTCTTTCTTTGAAGTAGGACTGGTTCACTCATCCTTACCTGTATCCACACTGGCAGGTTGGGGTGGTTCTCTGAAGGTCCGGCCATGTGGCCATAACTCACTCTCAGGGTCAGGGTCTTAGGGCTAACCCTAATGTGGCAAAATTAATACGTTTACTATGTGCAACTTTAGCTCCTGAGTCCCCGCCTAGTGTGCTTAATGTTTAAGAGAATGAACATATCTTTTTTTTTTCTTACATCAACTCTTTATTGTTTAAAATAAAATTTCATTAATATTTTTTGCCTTTGTATTGTTAAAAAATTTCCCCTGTATGCCTCTACCTCTTCTTCCCTTAGAACCATTCTTTATAAGAAAGTATTTTTTTAAAGAAAGAGAAGAGAAAAAAATTAGCAAAACTGATGAATATATTGAAAAAAAATCTGAAAATATATGCAGTATTCCACACTCATGTATCTCCCATGTGTGCAAAAGAGTTGGGGAGGTATATTCTTATTTCTTCTTTGGGACCAAACTTGTTCTTTGTAATTTTGCAACATTTATTTGTTACTGTTTCACGGTTTTGCTCTTTGTTGTAGTCACTGTGTACATTGTATTCTTGGCTCTGTTTCACTTTACATCATTCCATGGAAGTCTTTCCATGCTTCATCACATTCACCATTTCTTACGACACAGTAATAAATCTATGACATCAGTGATTTCTTTATGTTTTGTTTAGTCATTCCACCGCTGATGGACGTTGACAAACAGTTTACAATTCCTTGCTACCACAAAAAGTGCTGGTATAAATATCTTGGTTTGTCTGGGGACTTTACTTTTTATCAGTGACCTCCTTGGGGTATATACCTCATAATGGAATCGCTGAGTCACAGGGGATGGGCATCTTAGCTCACCACTAACTCTTAATCATGAAGCATATTTATTAAACAAATTAAAGCAAAAATAATAAAGTGACGTAATGGTTCAACCCATAAAACTGTGCCACCTTCTGCCACCCATGCACAAGTCTTTTGGAGAGAGCGAGCACAAACTTATAGAAACTTAGCAGAGAGGCGCCTGAGTAGGGAAATCCATGTGCCAGGAACCACTCACAACTCTGGACTTCTTGTCTTTATGTTCCTAATATCTTTGGGTCTAGACTATTACTACTTTATCTGTTGGATCAAGCTGTGCTTCTTCTAGGCTTCTCTGTTCTACTTCTTGGTGAAACCACTTTTCTACAGGCTACTACTCTTGGGCTATTAAAATAGTGTTAATCTCTTTCACTGAAAGCAGAGATACCCCAATCCTGGGATCTTCAGAAATATTTAGACTGAGTCCCTTGACTGGTCTCTGAGTCAGTATTAGCTCTCTCAGTAAAGCAGTTCTCCTAACCCTAGAATTCACCAAGCTATCAGGTCAGTGCACTGGTCTCTGAGGGTCCTCTCAAGCCAGAGGTAAAGAAGCAAGGCAGACAAATCTCTGAAGAATTGCCATCATTCAAATTTTAGGTGGCAGTAAACTGCATCTTCTTTCCCCAGCCAGCTCTCCAAGCAGCAGAGCTCTCCTCCAATCAGATTAGCTCCCAGCAGCAGCTGCAAAGCTTGTTTTCATCCATTTAGCTGTTCTCAGCATGAAGCAGTTGCTCTATATGTCTCCTTTCTTCACTGGACTTTAAACCACTCCATTTCTACTGCTTCTCCACTTAAATAGCCACCATCTTGGTGCAGGTGCTTATCACCTCGTGCCTGGACTATTGCACAAGCCTTTTAATTAGTCCCCCTGCCTCTATTCTCTCTCCAATCCATCCTCCACTCAGGTGCCAATGTGATTTTCCTACAGCTTAGATCCAGTCATCCCACCTCCTCTCCCCTGCTCCCTGCTCCCATTCAATAAACAATGGCTCCCTAGTACCTTTAGGATCAAATATAAAGTTGTTTGGTTTTTAAAACCCTTCACAATCTAGCCCCTTCTCTCTTCTAGTCTTTACTCTTCTCTTTACACTCCATGATCCAGTAACACTGGCCTTATTATGGTTCCTCAGATTTAGTGCTCCATATCCTGACTCCATCTTTGCCGTGGTTGTCACCCATGCCTGGAATGCTCTCCCTGCTTTTGCCATCTCTCTTCCCTAGCTTCCTTCAAGTTTCCACTAAAAATTCATCTTGTACAGGAAGATTTTCCCCATCCCCCTTAATGCTGGCACCTTCCTTCTGTGATTACCTCCAGTTTATTCTGTATGTATCTTGTTTGTACATAGTTGCTTGTATGTTATCTCCTCATTAGAAGATGAGCTCTTTGAAAGCAGGATCTGATTTTGCAGTATTTCTTTAGTATTCTCAGTACTTAGCATAATGCCTGTTATATTGTAAATACTTAATAAATATCTCTGGACTTGACCCATCTTTGCTTTTGCTTTGACCTCCAGGTCCCTGAGGCCCTAAAGTGCTCTTCAATTTTACTTGAAATATCCTTGTGGCTGAAGAACATTGATCAGGCCAGAGACTGACCACTGAAGCTGGGAATTATTTCAGCAACGACTTCCACCTCATCCCCCCCATTCTCTTTCTTCCAGTTTGCTGGGGACAGGCCTGACATAGTATTTATTTGAAATAAATAGTGTTTTTATTTTGTTTTTTGAACTGACTTGTTTCTCACATTCTATAGATTAGGCACAAACACTCCCCATATTCTCTCCCTTGGTACACACACCACTTTTTCTCTTCATATCAACACCATATATAATACTGATAGTATTATCAGAACCCCAGATCATTAACATGTGGTCTGGGAAAGGACATTCTATCTGAAAAGCCTTGTTTAATCGCAGAAATAATCAATTTACCCACTGTGGGCCAAGTACTGTACTAACATTTTGTTGTTTATTTGTTTCAGTCATGTCTGACTCTTTGTGACTCCATTTGGGGTTTCCTTGGCAAAGATACTAGAACAGTTTGATACTGGAGTAGTTTGTCATTTCCTTCTCCAGTTCATTTGACAGATGAGGAAACTGAGGAAAACAGAGTTAAATGACTTACCCAGGGTTACATAACCAGTGTCTGAGGTTCAGATTTGAACTCAGGAAGATGAGTCTTCCAGACTTGAGGCCTGGCACTCTATCCCCTGGTCTTTGATCTGCTTTACTAAGGAAAGTAACTTTAAGGGGTTAACAATCTCACTTTAATCCAACATACAAATATCATTCACTTAGTTCAGGACAAAAAGCTAGCAACCTGAACTTCAGAGCAAATACAAACAAATTACAAACATACATTATAAACAGACCAAATACAAACCAATATCTGGGTTAGCAAAGCCGGGGGTCAGTTACAACGGCTTGCCCAGAGTCACATACCACTCTTCCAGTGAGTGAGAGCCCCCCAAACAAAACCTTCGAAGCCAGGGGGACTCCTTAATGGCTACCCAGAGTCTCCACACTAACACTCTTCCAATGAGTGAGAGCCCCAAGGAAGAATGCCAACCTCTGGGTTTATATATCTTGTTCAGGGTCAAAGGGTGTCACAACATGTGACTTAAACCCATGTGGCCTAAAAGCTTCTGACCTCACAAATATGTGACTCAAACCCAAGTAAACCAGGCTTTCCCTTGAGGCAAGGAGGTCATCAAAGACTCCTAATTTAATCAAAGAAACAAAGACAGTACTCTTCAAGGGCACTTGATTAAATAAGTGCTAAAAGCCCACCTTAATTACTGATACAGCTGGTAATTGGGCAGTGCTTCCAACACCAAGCAAAATGGGCAACTAATGCAAAGGTATTGAGACAGGAGATGGAACAGCAGCAAGCAAACCAGTTTAGCTGGGACTTGAGTGTGGAATGGGGAATAATGTGAAATTATTCAAGAAAAGTAGGTTGTACCAGATTTTAAAGGGCTTTAGATACCAAATCAAAGAGTTTATATTTTATCTTTGAGGAAATAGGAAGCCACTAGTGCCTTTTTAAAATTTTTTTGGCAACTGGGATTGCCCAGAGTCACGCAGCTTGTGTCTGAGGTCATCTTTGAACTCAGATCCTCTTGACTCATGGGCCAGTGCTCTATCCACTGCACCAACTAATGGCCCCCACTAATGCTTCTTGAGCTAGAGAAGGACAACATTGGGCCTATCCTTTAAGAACATCAATTTGGGGGGAAGCTAAGTGGTACAGTGGATAGAGCACCAGCCCTGGAGTCACGAGGACCTGAGCTCAAATCCAATATCATGAAGATATCACAATAACAAAAGTCACAAAAATTTCCCCCCAACACCTGGGCACATACTGTCCCCTATACCATGTTGGTCCATGGGTTCCTAATGCAGTTCCAACATAGCATTAGTCCAACCAAATTCACCTTCAAATTTAATGTGGCTGATGGATGAATGAGTCAGCATCTCTGTTAGAGATGAATTGGTCCAAGTAGGTTGCTCAGAACTTTGCTTTTCTCTATTTAACTTCTGGCAAATCCCAGCATAGATTCCAACTCTCAGCACAGACTTCTGGTGGCTCACTTTGACCTTTTGAAGCCCACAAAGTTATAGCCATCCCTAATCTTCTTTGCTTAAAAAGAACAGAGACTAAAAACAACCATAGGGCCATGTGCTCCCTGGCCACGTGGCCCTGGCGGAGTAAGAAAGGCCTTCTTAACTGAAGGCCTAGTCCTTGCCTCCTCATTTGAACACAACAAAGCAGAAATGAGAATCAGCTTCAGTTTGAGTAGTTAGTGCCTTTGGAAAGCAGTCCAGTTCTGGCTACCCAGCCAGTCAATGATCTATGTCTTACTCGTATGATTTTTATAGATCAGAGCCAGTTGCAGAATGGCTCCCAATTGAAGAAGGAGCCTGGCATTTCCATTACACGTTATGCCATTTTGGAAGCAGTCTCCCCATTCTCTTCCATACGGGAATTGCATAAGCCAAGCACACTGCACGTACTCATAGAGACTGGACTCATCCAATCCCCTTGTTACACTAGGAAGAAATTGGCTGGAAACTAGATTTTTACACCCTTACTTGAAATATGCCTACGATCTTTCCGCAGGTGGTGCATTCCACTTTGGAGGGTTTAATTAGTCTTGGGTTCTTTCCTCATTGTTGGACATGTCTGACCCAGGATCTTTCTGATACCTCAAACTCAACATGTATAAAATTAAATCCAGCAATTTTTTGTCAACCTGGCCCTCTTTCAAATTTCCTTAATTTGGTTTATGATACCATTCTCCTAGTCATCCAGGTCTCAGACCTCAGAATCATCTATGACTTCCCTCTCCCTCATGTAGCCTCATTCAGTCAGTAGCCAATTAATGTCAATTCTGCCTTCACAAAGGGCAGTGGATAGAGCACTGGGCTTGGACTTACTAGCTGTGTGACCCTGAGCCAGTCACCTCACCCTGTTTGCCTCTGTTTCCTCATCTATAAAATGAGCCGGAGGAGGAAATGGCAAACCACTCCAGTATCTTTGCCAAGAAAACCGCAATGGAGAGTCAGACACAGCTGGAAAATGACCTAACAACGACCTTCACAAAATTTGAAAGAATGAACAAAATCTGGCCTCTCAACTAATAATGTTTTTACTCTCATAAGGTCCTTACTGCCTTTCATCCAGGCTCTTATCTCCCTGACTCCAGGTTCTTACATCTCCAATCCATCCTTACACAACTTCCAAAACAATTTAATTCCTAATGCACAATCTGACCATGTTACTCTTTTGCTTCCAAACCTTTCAGAACTACTTATGGCCTAGGATGAAATACACATTTTTTCAGTCTAATACCCTCAACTTACCTTAGCCTAATTTCACATTGATCTCCTTCACATTAAGTCCAGCCAAATTGGACTATGTGCCATTTCCTGAATGTGGCTACCTATTACCTTCATTTGCATGGATAACCATCCTCCCACTTTTCACACCTAGAATTGTCTTCTTCCTCATCTCTGTCTATTAAAATCCTTATTTTCCTTTGAAGGAAGACCTTGAGGCCTAGCTTAAGTACTCCCTCCTACATAAAATCTTTCTTGATTCTTGCCAGCTAAAAGTGATCTCTCGTTCATTAAATTTTCTTAAAAATTCTTAATTTAACAAATAACAAAAACCAAGCCTTTCATATATATATATATATATATATATGTATATATATGGACATACATATATATGTGTATATATGTAGTAGAGTAATTGTACATGAAACTACGGACATTTATTATGAAAAGCTTGCTTTTCTTTTATAAATATAATACATTTAACAAGTAGCTCTTAAAGCTGTCCCATTTCTCTGTGGTTTATTTCTTTCTGTGCATTTTAGAAAATGACTCAATGATTCTCATTGTTTTCTTTGTCTCTTGGCAATCTTATCCCTAGCCTATGTTTTCCTTCCAACTTCATCCCCGCTCCTCCTGACAGAAGGAAAACAAAATCCTTACAAAAACTATGTATTGTCAAGCAAAAAAAAAAGTTACCTCATTGGCCACATCCCAAAATGTATTTTATTTTGCATCTTGAGTCCACCACCTTTTTGTCAGGAGAGGAGAGCATGCTTCATCATTGATTCTCTTGAGTGACTGGTCACTGCACTAATCAGAGTTCCTAAGTCTTTTTTTCCTCTTACAATGTCTGATCACACCACTCTGCATCAGATCATTCAGATCTCAAATTTCTCCGAAACTATCCCTTAAAGTCATCTCTTATGGCCCACTAACATTACATTACATTACTATGCCATAATTTGTTCATCTGTTCCCCAATTGATGGGCAATTCCATGCCTCAGTTTCCAGTTTTTTGCCACTACAAAAAGAGCTGCTATAAATATTTTTGTAAGTGCTGATCCTTGTTTTCTTTCTTTGATCTCCTTGGTGTGTAGGCCTAGTAGTGGTATTGCTGAGTTTTATGCATAGTTTAGGGTCGACTTTTTGGCATAGTTTGAAATTGCTTTTGAAAATGGCCGAATAGACTTACACCCTATAGCAAAATAAAGTCAAAATGGGTTCACGATTTAGGAATAAAGGCTGATACTATGAGCAATTTGGGAGAGCAAGAAATAGTTTATCTGTCAGATTTATGGGAAAGGGAAGAATTCATGACCTAACAAGAGATACAGAGCATTACAAAATGCAAAATGGATAATTTTGATTATGTTAAATTGAAAAGTTTCTGTATAAACAAAGCCAATGCAACAAAGATTGCGAGGGAAGCAGAAAATTGGGAGAAAATCTTTACAACCACTGTCTCTGATAAAGGCCTCATCTCTAAAATATACAGGGAAGTGAGCCAAATTTATAGGAATACAAATTATTCCCCAATTTAGAAATGGTCAAAGGATATGAACAGGCAGTTTTCAGAGGAAGAAATTAAAGATACCTATAGTCGTATGAAAAAAATTCTCTAAATCACTATTGATTACCGAAATGCAAAACAAAACAACTCTTAAGTACCACATCTCTCCTATCAGATTGGCTAACACGCCAAACAGGAAAATGATAAATGCTGGAGAGGATGTGGAAAAATCGAAACACTGTTACATTGTTGGTGGAGTTGTGAACTGATCCAGCCCTTCTGGAGAGCAATTTGGAACTATGCCCAAAGGGTTGTAAAAATGTGCATATCCTTTGACCTAGCAATACCACTTCTAGGGTGTATCCCAAAGAGATCACACAAGTGGGAAAGGGACCCGTATATATGAAAATATTTATAGCAGCTCTTTTTGTGGTAGCAAAGAATTGGAAATCAAGGAGATGCCCATCAACTGGGGAATGGCTAAACAAGTTGTGGTATATGAATGTAATGGAATACTAATGTGCTATAAGAAATGAGGAGCAGACAGACTTCATAATAACCTGGAAAGACATATATGAACTGATGCTGAGTGAGGGGAGCAAAACCAGGAGAACATTGTACACAACCAAAAGTCACATTCCTTCTGTGATGACTAACTTTGATAAACTTGGCTCTTCTCAGCAATACAAGGTTCAAAGACAGCTCCAAAAGACTCATGATGGAAATAGCTATCTACATAGTCCATAGAGGACTATGGAGTCTGAATGCAGATTGAGGCACACTTTATGCCCTCTCTCTTTTTTTGGTTTTGTTTCTTCTTTCCCATGATTCGTTCCATTGGTCATAATTCTTCTCTACAACTTGAGTATTGTAAATACATTTACTGTGAAGGTATATGTAGAACATATATTGGATCCCATACCATCTTAGGGGGAGGGGGAAAGAGAGGGATGGAGGGGAAGAAAATTTTGAACTCAAAAACTCGTGGAACTGAGTTTTTTAACCTAAAGATAAAAAAATCTAATAAAAAATACTTGGAAAAAAATGGCCGAACCAATTCACAGCTCCACCAACAACACATTAGTGTAACTGTCTTCCTTTAGCCCTTCAAATAATTGTAATTTTCATTTTTGCCATCTTTGCCATTTGTCATTTTTGCCAATCTAATGGGTTTGACATGGAACCTCAGAATCACTTTAATTTGCAATTCCCTATTTTTTTCTTTTAGTGATTTGGAGTATTTCTTCATATGACTGATGATAGTTTAGATTTTTTTTCCTTTGAAAACTGGGGTGTTTCTAAAAATTGAACAGGAAGGCCTAGTCAGGATGAGAAGTTTGTAATTATAACTATGCCATATCAATAAAGCTTGCTAGAGAGATTTTAGGGGGCAGAGCCAAGATGGCAGCTGGAAAGCAGGGACTAGTGTGAGCTCCCCACCGAGCCCCTCCAAAAACCTATAAAGAATGGCTCTGAACCAATTCTAGAACTGCAGAACCCACAAAATAGCAGAGGGAAGCAGGGCTCCAGCCCAGGACAGCCTGGATGGTCTCTGGGTGAGGTCAATCCCACACAGAGCTGGGAGCGGAGCAGAGCAGAGCGGAGCAGAGCCCAGTGTGGCGGCGCAGACCAACCAGACTAGGAGCCGGGTGGAGCGGGCCCTAGCGCCCTGAATCAGTGAGCTGCAGCAGTTACCAGACTTCTCAACCCACAAACACCAAAGACAACAGAGAAGGTTAGTGGGAAAAGTTGCTGGGGACAGAGTTTAAAAAGGAGTTCGTGATTCAGCCACCACCCCAGGGGCAGAGGAGTTGGGGCAGCTACAGAACTACAGCTGCAGTTGCTTCCGCCCCCAGGCCCACCTGGTGGGAGGAATTAAGTGGCAGATTAGAGCAGGAGTGAAGAGCCTGCTGAAGATCTAAGTCCAGTCCGGGTTGGGGGTTCTTGGGGAAGGAAGAGTGCTGGTGTGGCAGAGCTGGTGCATCCCCCCAGGCTTGGAGCATAGTTCTCTTAACTCTACAAGCAGTCATACCCCGCTGAAAAACTCAAGGGTCAAGTTAGTTGGTTGGGAATATGGCCAGGCAGTGAAAATGCACCCAAGATTCAGTCTCAGACTTTGGAATCTTTCTTTGGTGACAAAGAAGACCAAAACATACAGCCAGAAGAAGTCAACAAAGTCAAAGAGCCTACAACAAAAGCCTCCAAGAAAAACATGAACTGGTCTAAGGCCATGGAAGAGCTCAAAAGGGATTTGGAAAAGCAAGTTAGAGAAGTAGAGGAAAAATTGGGAAGAGAAATGAGAAGGTGTATCAGGAGTGCCGAGTTTATAATCTCAAAGAGGATCATAAACATGTCTGAAAGGTTCGGAATCGCCGGATATAAGAAACTCTCAAAGTAGAAGGCAGAAGAATCAAAACATTTATTTAGGCTCAACAGTAACCAACCCATGAACCAGCAACCCCATTTTGATATGTTGATCAAAATCTTCCAGGCCCAATAAGTACGCCTTGAAAGAGTAACCAGGAGGCTACAGAGAAGCATGATTGCGTAAAGCAAAATCATGTTTCCCCCTTTTATGGTAATAAGATTACCCACTGGCCTGAAGTCTTTGTTCAGCTTCCTCCCGTAGATCAGCTCTGCTACTGGCAGCTCCTGCTTCAGCTGTGTCTGTGTCTGTCTGAAGCTGCAACTGAAACTGACGATGTAACTGTCGCTGTAACTGACGTAACTGTCGTAACTGTCGCTGGCTCCAACCGGAAAAGGAAAGAGAATCTTCAAGCTGTCCTCTCCCCTCTTATAGGGTTTTTGACATCATCAAGCTCCGCCCAAATGACCAGGGCCGATTGGTTCCTGAGTTGGCCCCTCCCCCTAGCATAGACATTAACACCTCCCCTCAGCCAGCCCCATGACTCATCACACAGGAAGTTGTCTGCTTCCCGGCATGCTCCCCGGGCCTCCTGCCCCGGAAGAGCAAGCCACAGCGTCCAGAGGCTCAATGAGGTAAGCTGAGTCATTCAAAGAAAATAAAGCCATTCTGGTTACACTCCACCCCTTGTTATAGGATACATAATCTAATCAGCCATGTATCCTAGAACATACATTGTGATCCAATTACAAAGGAAACTAAAACATATCATTCATTATAAAGCAAAACATATCATTCAGTAACATTCCTAAATATTGGTTTACGATTCAAATGTGATCCACCCCTAGGTCCCAGCAAGATAATCTCTTCAATCAATCATCCCCAAAATAATTATTAATAATTCAAATGTCCACCCCTAAATCCTTGTATCCATTACATAGGATCAATAATATCATAACAATAAAACAACACAGCAAGGATAACACAAAATAAGTAAACAGAACACTATCATCATTTCCACCCCCCTTGAACAATTGGGGCTCAAAATCTTGGGGTGAGGGGTGAAGGTCTCATTTTCCATAGCTTCTTCATGCTGAAATTGGATGTAGAGATGGCCCTGCCCCCAAAAAGTCCCATTCCAGAGGTCATTTCTTTAACGAGCTGGCAGGAATTCCAAGAATGCTACATGCTTAGGCAGTCACCGGAAAGTGCAGGGTGCTTAAGCCTGAAGGAAACAAAACTAGCAACAAGGTTAGCCAAAACAAAGGACAAAAAGAATAGACAAGTATGGACTATAATTCTTCAAATAAAATCATCTCAAGTTTGGTTGAGATTTCAGTTATGCAAAGATCCAACATCAGAGCCAAACTCAGGTGGGAAATGTTTCTTTTCAAAAGGAACATAATGAGGAAGCCAAGAGGATCCCACCCTAGATATAGACTAAGATTGTCCTCCCAGCCTTTCCCCAAATGTACAAGTTTTCATCCGTTAATCACACAAGGTCACCTTCAGTCTGAGTGGCTTGTAGGCTTGCAGGAGCAGTTCTTATTTCCCTATTTCTCGTGTTATCAAGTCCTCTATACATTCTGTATAATTCATTGGTTGGAATTCCATCTATCATTTCAAAACCTACCCCTGCTCTCAATAAAGCAGTAAACATTTCTTTCCTTGTTACTCTCCTTTGGCGCCAAGTTTGCTGGTTATTCACCCTTCTCTCTCGAGGAGATCTATCTCCTCCCCAGTCACCTAAGTCATATAACTGTAAAATCTTATTTATCACTGTTGTAAGACGGCTCCCTACTTCTCCAAGTAATAAATTCAAAATTAGTTGTTTATAAGCAGGGGGAGCTGTCCTAATTATTAAATTCCTATGAGGCAGTTCCATTGAATCATTGTAATATTTGTCTGCAGTTCCTGTCATAATGGCAGTCTTCATTACCTCCTCCTTTAGTCTTATGATACAATCTCTAAGTGAATACCAGGGTCTGTGCTCAGTGGGCCACATAGAATCAGTAGCATATCTCTTATTGCATCCCACAGCGGCTAATGCCAACAGAGTAGTCCTGCTATCACCATCTCCTTGCTGATGATGTTCCCTAAAAGCTTGTTGAACTAGAGGATCATGGCTGATACCTATGAATCTCATGCAGTCTGTCCCATCTACTGATATTCCACCGGCCCCTTGATCACTGAGTCTTACCATCCAAGATATCAATGGTTCTCCTATTCTTTGGCTGAATCTACTCAAAATATCTGTGACCTCTTGCGGTGAGAAATCTTCCTGAATTTCCCTTGTAACTGAATCTTCACCTCGGGTTTCTGTCTTCCTCCTTTGTATGGGTCGAGCCCTTGTCTGATCATTTAACCATCTCCTATTCTCTGTGTGAGGCACATCCTGAACCCCAGTAGTGTTTTGTGCCTCAGCCCCTAACATTGTCTCATTCTCTCCCCACTCACTTCCTCTGCCACCATGGCTAGGACGAAGCAGGCAGTCAGGCTCTTTCTGGGCTGGGTTGAAATGCACTCTGGGCTTTTTTGGTCTCCTGTTGCTCTTAGCCACATTAATAGAAAAGTTCTCATTTGAGTCAGTTTGGTCTCCTGCTATCTGAGATTCCCCTTCTTCCTGTGGGGTAGGAATGCCCCCATGTCTTTCACTTAATCTCAATCTTTCGTATACTAGCCGGTAGGCTGATAACACTATCCAGCTTTGCCTAGATAGTGATGCCCCTGACTGAATCCCAACTTCTCGTAAACACTTTTCCAAATCCCTAGGATCTCCTCTCCGTAGCTTTGGTTCCCAGTTTTCACAGGGTCCAGCTTTTTTAGCCAATTCTTTTGCTAGGGAGGAATAAAATGGATCCTCCCATCCTGGGATATTCATCTCTTCCTCTGAAATTGTTCTGCTTCTAAATAGAGATCTTATACCTAGCGATCCTGTTCGTGACGCCAAATGTATCAGGAGGGCAGAGTTTATAATCTCAAAGAGGATCATAAACATGTCTGAAAGGTTCGGAACCGCCGGATATAAGAAACTCTCAAAGTAGAAGGCAGAAGAATCAAAACATTTATTTAGGCTCCACAGTAACCAACCCATGAACCAGAAGCCCCATTTGATATGTTGATCAAAATCTTCCAGGCCCAATAAGTACGCCTTGCAAGAGTAACCAGGAGGCTACAGAGAAGCATGATTGCGTAAAGCAAAATCATGCTTCCCCCTCGATGGTAATAAGATTACCCACTGGCCTGAAGTCTTTGTTCAGCTTTCTCCCGTAGGTCAGCTCTGCTACTGGCAGCTCCTGCTTCAGCTGTGTCTGTGGCTGTAACTGACGTAACTGTCGTAACTGCCTCTGTAACTGCCTCTGGCTCCAACTGTCGCTGTAACTGTCGCTGTAATGGCCTGAAGTCTTTGTTCAGCTTTCTCCCGTAGGTTAGCTCTGCTACTGGCAGCTCCTGCTTCAGCTATGGCTGTGGCTGTAACTGACGTAACTGTCGTAACTGCCTCTGTAACTGCCTCTGGCTCCAACCGGAAAAGGAAAGAGAGCTCTTCAAACTGTCCTCTCCCCTCTTATAGGGTTTTTGACATCATCAAGCTCCACCTGAATGACCAGGGCCGATTGGTTCCTGAGTTGGCCCCTCCCCCTAGCATAGACATTAACACCTCCCCTCAGCCAGCCCCATGACTCATCACACAGGAAGTTGTCTGCTTCCCGGCATGCTCCCCGGGCCTCCTGCCCCGGAAGAGCAAGCCACAGCGTCCAGAGGCTCAATGAGGTAAGCTGAGTCATTCAAAGAAAATAAAGCCATTCTGGTTACAGAAGGATGCGAGAAAACCATGAAAAACAAGTCAATGACTTGCTAAAGGAGACCCAAAAAAATACTGAAAAATACACTGAAGAAAACAACACCTTAAAAAATAGACTAACTCAAATGGCAAAAGAGCTCCAAAAAGCCAATGAGGAGAAGAATGCCTTGAAAGGCAGAATTAGTCAAATGGAAAAGGAGGTCCAAAAGACCACTGAAGAAAATACTACCTTAAAAATTAGATTGGAGCAAGTGGGAGCTAGTGACTTGATGAGAAATCAAGATATTCTAAAACAGAACCAAAGGAATGAAAAAATGGAAGACAATGTGAAATATCTCATTGGAAAAACCACTGACCTGGAAAATAGATCCAGGAGAGATAATTTAAAAATTATTGGACTACCTGAAAGCCATGATCAAAAAAAGAGCCTAGATATCATCTTTCAAGAAATTATCAAGGAGAACTGCCCTGATATTCTAGAGCCACAGGGCAAAATAGAAATTGAAAGAATCCACCGATTGCCTCCTCAAGTAGATCCCAAAAAGAAATCTCCTAGGAATATTGTCACCAAATTCCAGAGCTCCTAGATCAAGGAGAAAATACTGAAAGCAGCCAGAAAGAAACCATTTTAGTACTGCGGAAACACGATCAGAATAACTCGAGATCTAGCAGCTTCTACATTAAGAGATCGAAGGGCTTGGAATACAATATTCTGGAGGTCAATGGAGCTAGGATTAAAACCAAGAATCACCTACCCAGCAAAACTGAGTATCATGCTCCAAGGCAAAATATGGATTTTTAATAAAATGGAGGACTTTCAAGAGCTGAATAGAAAATTTGACTTTCAAACACAAGAATCAAGAGAAGCATGAAAAGGTAATCAAGAAAAAGAACAAGAAAAAGAAATTGTAAGGGACTTACTAAAGTTGAACTGTTTTGTTTTCATTCCTACATGGAAAGATGATGTGTATGATTCATGAGACCTCAGTATTAGGGTAGCTGAAGGGAATATGCATATATATAATATATATATATACATATATATATCTTTATGTATATATGTATATGTGAGTGTATATGTATGTATATATGTATGTGTAGATATATATATGTGTATATATATATATATATATGGAGAGAGAGAGAGAGAGAGAGAGAGAGAGAGAGTGGGCACAGGGTGAGTTGAAGTTGAAGGGAAGATATCTAAAAGAAATATCAAATTAAGGGATGAGAGAGGAATATATTGAGAGAGGGAGATAGGGAGAGATAGAACGGGGTAAATTATCTCGCATAAAAGTGGGAGGAAAAAGCATTTCTATAGGAAGAGAAGAGAAGGCAGGTAAGGGGGAATGAGTGAATCTTGCTCTCATCAGATTTGACCTGAGGAGGGAATACCATACATACTCAATTGGGTATCTTACCCCACAGGAAAAAAGGAGGAAGAAGATAAAAAAGGGGGGGGGGATGATAGAAGGGAGGGCAGATGGGGGTGGAGGTAATCAAAAACAAACACTTTCGAAAGGGGACAGGGTCAAGGGAGAAAATTCAATAAAGGGGGATAGGTTAGGAAGGAGCAAAATATAGTTAGTGTTTCAGAACATGAGTATTGTGGAAGGGTTATACATAATGATATGCATGTGGCCTACGCTGAATTACTTGACTCCTTAGGGAGGGTGTGTGGGAAGGGAAGAGGGGAGAGAATTTGGAACTCAAAGTTTTAAAAACAGATGTTCAAAAACAAAAAAAAAAGTTTTTGCATGCAACTAGAAAATAAGATACACAGGCAATGGGGCGTAGAAATTTATCTTGCCCTACAAGAAAGAAAGGGAAAAGGGGAAGGGAGGGGAGTGGGGTGACAGAAGGGAGGCCTGACTGGGGAACAGGGGAACAGGGCAACCAGAATATACGCCATCTTGGAGTGGGTGGGAGGGTAGAAATGGGGAGAAAATTTGTAATTCAAACTCTTGTGAAAATCAATGCTGAAAACTAAATTAAAAAAATTAAAAAAAATACTTAAAAAAAATAAAGCTTGCTAGAGAGTTTCAGCAGTCAGGTCTAACTAAAACCGAATGCAGTTTAAACCTTGAACATACTAGACTTGTATAACAGCAGACAAGTCTAGGAGAGTTGGACCATGGTTTCCTCTGGCTATTCAATCATATTTCAAGGTTTTCTTCCCATTAGAGCAGTTGTAGCATAGATTTATGTAATATGGAATATGGTTCTTCAGTATTTGAATTCTTTCTTTTAGCCTGACTTGAAAGCTCTGTATTTGTCTATAATATTCCTGGATATTTTCAGTTTAGGGTTTCTTTCAGGAAGTGTTTGATGAATTCTTTCTATTTTCACTTTGCCCTCTGGTTATATTACCTCTAGATGGTTTTCATCATGGTTATTTAAAAATATGGTTTCTTGGGGCAGCTAGGTGGTGGAGTGAGTAGAGCACAAGCCCTGGAGTCAGGAGAACCTCAAATCCTACCTCAGACACTTGACACACTTGCTAGCTGTATGACTTTGGGCAAGTCACTTAACCCCAATTGCCCTGTCTTCCCCCTCCCCCCCCCGCAATACAAAAGAAAAAAAATAGTTTCTAAGTTTTTAATTTGGTAAAAATTAAACTTTTTTTTTGTATTAGCAAGGCAATAAATACAACATTGATGATAATTGTGAATATCCCTATGTAGTTCTGTATCACAAAATATGAGAGACTCTCTGTATAGAAGGTAGAAGAAGTAAAACATTTATTCAGACACCAAAGAACCAAACCTCATAACCAATATGTCCAACCCATCCAAACAGCAACCAACCCCCCAAACCAGTAAGCCTACTTTATCATAACAGCAAGGAACTTAAAACACAATATCACAGCATGGAGCCTTGCCATCCCATAACCTTCAGCCCCTCTGCTGGGGCCTTCCCAAACATACTCACAGTACAGCACACATATGCTCTTTCCCTCAGCTCTAACTGCTGTCTCTCAGCATTTCCTGTGACATAACTTCCTTTTCCTGTCAGGAAGCTCCTCCCACCACATGCGACTTAGGCTTCCTGTGACATAAGCAGGTTACATGGCCTATTAAGGGGTGGGAAAGATCTTCAAATCTAAATTGTCATTACATTTTTTCAATCTTTTGAATTTGTTCTGATATTTCTTATTGTAACTTGGAGTTATTGAATTCTTATTGCTTTTTTTCTACTTTTTCTGGGAAATCATTACTTGGCTAAGTTTTCTTTTATGTTCTAAGAACCTTCTGTAAGATTCTCCATCAGTCTACTCCTCTTTTCTGACTCTAGTGTTTGTCAGTGCAGAGTGTATCTAATATTCTGCAAATCCAAGCCTCGTAATATTATTCTCCTGGACAGCACAGTTGCTGTCCTATGGAGATGCTTAGCTTAGGTCTATAATATCTCTCTGATAAAAGATGTCTGGCAATGGTCAGGGGAAAGTGTCTGAAAAAGAAAAAGTGCCATTCTCAAATTTAGGCATAATTTTTAACTTCTCTATAGGCAAATTTTCTTTTCTCATGAAATTTTCTACTTTTTAAAGTAGCTCTTCTTCATATTAGCTTCCAGGCACTATCTCCTATTGTCTGTATATTTGGAATGTTTGAGTGAGCATTTGGATCTGGTAATTCATAGAGCACTTCCTGAGTGGTCTCCCCTAGCTTGATTTTACTAAGCATTATTTTGCGATCATCTACATCTTATATTTCCTTTCAACATTTTTATAATATCATCAGATTTAGATTTTATATATGCTTCTAACATCAGAAGACCTTTATGCATTTTGACACCAAGAAAAATATAGTACTTTTCAACCAATTTAATACCCATCTTTTAAGGAAATTTCTTCATGTTTAAGAAATTCAACAAAACCAGCAATGTCAATCACAATAGCACAATGAGAAAATCTATATGCAATTAATACATGGCACGTAGCCAATAAGTCACTAAACAAAGTGATACCGATGTAAGGGAAATTAGCTCAAGAGCATGAAATACAGTGTCAGTACCTTTTCTTATATGCCAGTAGTGTGTGGTGAGTTGTTATGGTAATCAGGGTGGGACTGTTTTTTACTGTTTTCTCTTTTGGAATGCTGAGGTAACCAAGTACCTTTGATGAGTTTTGCCCTTCATATGTAATGGCAAGCAAAGTGGACTTTTTGTTGTCTTTGTTGTGGAGTGCTGTTCAGTACTGAGGAATCTTTGATCGAATCTGGAGTCTTTGATGACCTGCTTACATCAAGGGAGGGCCTACTTCGCATGGGTTTGAGTCTCATGGCTGTGACACCCTTTGACCCTGAAGAAGTGCATATAAACTCAGAGGTTAGTGTTTTGCCTTGGGGCACACTCATTGAAAGAGTGTTGGTGATGAGACTGTGGGTAAGCCATTGAAGGAGCACCTCCTTCCACAGCTTCCCCCCCCACCCCCCCCTCCACCCCACCGCCTACATCTTTTGAAAACCCAGATGTTGGTGCTTCTCTCTGGTAACTCTGTATGTATTGTGATTTGGTCAGGAAGATAAAAGCCCATCTGTTGATCTGTTTGTAATTTCTGTTTGTATTTGCTCTGAAGCTCAGGGTGCTGGCTTTTCTCTCAGAACTAGGTGAATGGTATATGTATGTTTAATCAAAGTAAGACTGTTAACCCCTTAAAGTTGCTCTCCTTAGAAAAGCAGATCAAAGAACTTGTGCTAGCAGCCCTCCTGTGTGCTGGTGTTGTTGGTCTTGTTGTTGGTCTTTCACCTCCATAGCAGCTGCTAGCAACATTGTTGTTACACGAGTCAAAGCCACATAAACCTTCATCAACATAGCAAATCAACTGAACATTTTGCATAATAATATTTTTTGTTAATAATTATAGCTAGTATTTATGTAGTGTTTTATATTTTGCTAAGTGCTTCACAAATATTATCTCATTTGATCTTCACCACAACTCTGGGAAGTAGGTATCTCCATTTTACAAATGAGAAAACTGAGGCAGACAGAAGTTAAGTGACATGATCAAGATCGCACACAGCTAGGGAGTGTTTGAGGTGGGATTTAAACTCATGTATTCCCAACTTCTCTGTATGAGGGTTGGAGATAATACCCAACAAAAAAGAAAAATAAAATTGGCAATAGAACAGAATTTTCTTGGAATAAACAACTGTAAAAATTACAGTGGATAACCAGAAAGTACGAAAAAAACTGTGTGTCTAAACACACACACACACACATACACACACTCCATATGGAAGGTTGTTCTCCCATGTACACTCCAGGAAATATCTGAAAAGGGCTCCAGAGAGGGCAGTGATAATGGGAACTAAAGAGAAAAGTAAGTAAGCTCCTACATCGAGTTCATAATCTCACACACACACACACACACACACACACACACACACACACACACACAGACACACACACATACACAGACACACAGACACACACAAACACACACATGCATTATGCACATCAAAGCTAAAAGCCTATAGAGGTGATTAAAGGGCTCATGCCAGTCTATGTGAGTTCAGGTAAAGAGATCTGAAGCTTGAGGTCTCAGAGAGATCACTTGGTATTTGAACCCTGAGATAGAAACCACATCGGGAAAGTCAGAAGGACTTCTGGGAAATGGGTTTGAAGTCATCCAGTGTTTTGAATGAGAACATTGGTGGGAGGAAGCCATGGTAACTAGGAGCCTGAAACCAGACCAGCCCTAAATTGTCATAACAGTAGTGAAGGGCAGAGTCTGTCCTCAAAGGTCACTGTATAGGGAGATAGAACCCATCTTTTAAAAAAAGCTTTTGATTTCATCAGTCGATTACTTTATTTCTTTCTCTTTCTTTCTCTCTCCTTTCTTTCGTCTTTCTTTTTTTCTTTCTCTCCTTTCTCTCTCTGTTCCTTCCTTCCTTTCTTTTCCTTCCTTCCTTCCTTCCTTCCTTCCTTCCTTCCTTCCTTCCTTCCTTCCTTCCTTCCTTCCTTCTTTTCTTCCTCCCTCTCTCTCTCTTTCTTTCTTTCCTTCTTTCTTTCCCTCTCACTTTCTTTTTCTTTCCTTCCTTCCTTCTCTCTCTTTCTTTCTCTTTCCTTCTTTCTTTTTTCTTTTTCTTTCCCTCTTTCTTTCTTTCTTTCTTCTTTCCTTTCTTCCTTTCTCTCTCTTTCTCTCTCTCTCTCTGTCTCTCTCTTTCTTTCTTTCTTCCTTCCTTCCTTTCTCTCTCTCTCTCTCTCTCTCTCTCTCTCTCTCTCTGTCTCTTTCTTTCTTTCTTTCTTTCTCTCTTATTAAAGCAGTCTGAGACAGCCAAGAGACCTAACTTCCTAAGGCTAGAGTCCGAGCTGAATACCATAGCTGTGGTATGTTCAGATCCCTGAATTCTAATTGAAGTACCAGCACTGACTGGAATAAAATCTAGCCTATTCAAAATTCTAGCAGGATACCACAAGCAATAAGTTTTGACTTAATAGTTATACACAGTGACCATCCCTGCAACTTGTGGAAAGGCTTGTTAGGAGAATAAAGACAAGTGGCGACAGTACACTGTTGAAAGAAAAATTCTTCATTTGGGTTTTCACCCTGATTAACCAGACAAAACTCAAGACAGAGAATTAAAAGGATTTTATTATAAGTATCTCAAGGTAGCAACACATTGACAGGCTGATCGCTGAAGATCAGCAATGGCTTCAAGGTGAGGATAGCTTTTATATATATATTCAAGATAATCCAAACAGGCCCACCTCAGCAAAAGAGGTGAGGCCCTTGAATCCCTTGAATCCCAATTCCTCCTCAAGACATTAGGAACCTGACAATTTGCAGGTGATACAAAAACTGCAGACTTGGTGTCTCTTTCCCAACCAGAGTCTCCCTCAACACAGTTTGATAAGCAGAGATGGGAACTGAGTCAACATAACTTTCAACAATATGTTATGAGAGGACTGACTTTAAAAATTTAGTCAATTTGTTCAATTTAGTCAATTTATTAAGCACTTACTATATGTCAAGCATTGTGCTGAGTGCTGGGGATTTGGAGAAAGCAAAAACACTCTTTGTTTTAAGGAGCTGGAGAAAAGATGTAATTAATTATGTACATACAAGATAAATACAGAGTAGGTGGGAGGTAATCTCAGAGGAAAGGCATTAGCAGCTAAAAGGATTGGGGAAGTCTCCTAAAAGAAGGTAGGATTTAAATTGAGTTGGTTTTTTTTTCATTTTTTTCATTAATTTATTTTAAACTTAAATACAAAATAAGAAAATAAAAAGAAATGTATTTTAAACTTAAATAGTAAAACTTAAATACAAAATAAGAAAAGAAAAAAAAAGATTGCCAGTGCACAGCAGAACATGAGAGGATTCAAAATATAAAGCAATAAATTTCAAGAAAATCTATATAATAAATACTACACATTGTGTTCTGAGGTGTCCGTCTTTTCTTTGCTTCCTTGTGGGTTGTCTTTTGTTCTCTGCTCTGCACTTTTTACTTTGTTTTTTTCCCCCCTTCCTCCCCACTTCCCCTAAGGAGCCTATGGTTAAGTGTGTATGTGTGTGTATATACACACATATGCACACAACACATATACATATACATACAAACATATACATATACACACATATGCATTTACATATACTTAGATATCTATAATCATACTCATATATAGATATATACATTCATATGCATCTACATACATCCATACTATACCTGTTTATCCTGTTTCTCTGAGGGTGGATAACCTCTTCTTTCATAAGTCCATGACTTTCCATATTTTTCTAAATCCATCGACTCATCATTTCCTACATCATAGTAATATTGTGCTATTTAATACTATTATAAGAGATGACAAGCAGGATGCTTTCCAAAAAAACCTGGAAAGACTTATAGGAATTGATGCAGAGTGAAGTGAGCAGGGCCAGGAGAACATTGTACACAGTGTTGACCTGAAAGTTCGGTTAAAGGCGGCAAACAGGCTAGGTGATATGTAAATTCATATTGTTTATTCCCTTAAGACTAGTGAAGCTAGAGAAGTTGTACATACAAGGAGCCAGAGCATAAGTTCTGCCTGTCTGAACAAAAGATTGAGAAGGTTTAAATACATTTTAGAACAGTCCCAACTTAGCATGTCTGTGTCACTCAATTTTATGATCTCCATGTATGTTTAACCATGATATAAGAAAAGGACTTTTCTTAATTGAATAGGTTGTAAATACAATAAGATAGGAGAGCTGACAGTGTCAGTTGAAATTACAACCCAGGATCTCTGCATTTAATTTACCATTAACATGCCATAACATAGTATATGTCCATAAAATATTAAGATAAGAAAAAGTCACATTATTTAAGAGAGTGTCTCTCACTGGTTAAGGGTCTCATCCTTAATGGCCACAAACAGAGGAAAGATTTGTTGACACAAGAAAAGGTATTCTCTGAGTTTACTCAGAGAACAAAGAGGCTGTTAGGTCCAGGCTCTTCTTCTGGTTGATTAGTTCAGGCTCTGGCCCTTACTGAAGTTATTGATATTAAATGCTTATCACCAGTAAAGGCAGCATTGTGATGAACAATTGTGAATAACTTAGCAATACAATTCTCAGCAATCCAATGACCCGTGACAATCCCAAAGTAATGAGGGTACAGTCTCTGGGAACCCCCTTGAACTCTCCTTGAATCTTCCCACTTGATCTGGCTAGTTTCCACCCTTGATCTTGTCAAAGTGTCTGCCCAAATCTGTTACCCTTAAACTAGCCTAGCCTTACATTGTCTTGTTACCTCCAGGTAGCCTTCAGCTACTTCCCACCCTTGGAGTCTGACCTCATCCCAGTCCCATCAAGCTCCTCCTTAGACTCCCCCTCAAGACCCTCCCTAAACCTCTCCTCCCATCACCCCAGGACCACCTTAGATCCCTCCTACAATCTTTGTGTATATAAATTTCATCTTGTCTCCATGAAGGTGCTCAGATTCACTCTAGCTCAGTAGGTTGAATCTGGACCACTTGTGAAAACAGGCGTCACAAAGGGTGGGAATTCTTAAGACAACCCATTATGGCAAACCCTTAATAAACTTTGTCTTTTTTCTTGGCTTGAGTCAAATTCTTTCAGTAGGACCCGGCATGTCGGTATTTTGGGATCTCGAGCACCCCTCGACCCCAAACCTCATCAAAAGGACTCATGATGAAAAATGATTGAAGCATACTATTTTTCTCTCTCTTTCTCTCTCTTTCTTTCATGTTCTTCTACAAAATTACTAACATAGAAATGTTTTACATATTTGCATATGTATAACCTATATCAGATTGCTTACCATCTCAGAGAGGAGGAGGGAAGGGAGGGGAGAAGGGATAGAATTTGGAACTAAAAACTTTAAAAAAAATGAATGTTAAAAATTGTTTTTACATGTAATGGGGGAAAATTATTTAAAAGAGAAGAGAAAAAGTCTATTGTATGAGAGAAATGATTATTAATAACCAGTAGATATTGGGGGAGGGGGATCCAGGATTTTTTCCCTTTCTATTTCCTCATTTGGAGACTAGCCTCTAAAGGACAGGGCTGATGATGAGATTGGGTTAACATTCTTCTCAATCTTGGTCGGGGCAGGACCCCACCCAACTGAGAAAACTTAGTTCTGCTTAGAGAAAAAGAGTCTAATCTAGGTAAATTCTGGCCTATTGTTCAATTAAGTGGTCTAGGTGGAGGATAGATCCTTTTGTATTGATTGCTGGAGGTGGAATGATCTGGGTGTGGAGATGAGTCTCTTTGTCCAAGATCAGTCACATCCCCCAGGCCCTCATTAGAATAAGCCTAAGCCTCATTATAATATTCATTCTCTCATTATTTGTCAACCAATCAGAGTAGATTATGCCTGTTGGGCACACCTGCTCTTCCAAGGTTATTTAAACATTCGGTGACCCCCGAGTTTCATTTTTAGTTTATGAGAGAAAGCCACTGATCTCAATCTATTGTTTGCTAGCCATAATTAATAAATTATTAATTATCCAGAATCTATGTCTCTCTAATTTTTCATTTGTCACATATAATAAATAGTCCAGGTGTGAGGTGGGGGTCTGAACTAGAGTGGCAGTAGATTCAGAGGAGAGAAGGGACCATATCTGAGAGATTTTACATAGGTAAATTTGATAGGCCTTGGCAACAGATTGGATGGGGGTAGGGTGAGAGTAAGGAGCTGAAGATAACACGTGTTTTAAAATAGTGGCAGTATTAGAATGCAGGATGCATGTGACAAGATTTGCCAATAGATTGGATATGGGAGTGAGCACCAGTGTGGAGCTGAGTATGGCACTGAGGTTGTGACCTTTCATGACTAAGAATGGTGGTACCACCTCTAAAGCAATAGGAAATTTAGGGGCTGAGTACTGAGTGAAACCAAGAATCCTGGGAGGCAAAGGTGATGAAGGAGAACATTCTAGGTACTAAAGACAACCATGGCAAGGGCACAATGACAGGAGATGGAGAATTAGGTGCGAGGAACAGCAAATGGACCAGTATGGCCAGATGACGGGGCGTGTGTAGAAAAGAGTGAGATGTAAGAAGACTGAGAAGATTGAGAAGAGGTCAGGATGGGAACAGCTTTAAATGCCAAACAGCAGTTTATACTTGATCCTGGAGGCCATAGGCAGTCATTGGAGTTTACTCAGTAGACGTGGTGTGGATGGACATAAATGAGAAATATTATGAAGGTATAGCAAAAGATTGGATAAGGGGTGAGTGTGAATGAGGAGCTAAGGATTGTATCAAGGCTGTGAATGGGAAGATGGTAGTGCTCTCAACTGTATTAGAGAAGCTGGGAAGAAAGGATAGTTTGGGGGGAAAGACAATGAGTTCTATTTTGGTGGTGTGGTGTTTGAGATGACATTCAGTTCAAGATGTCCAAAAGGCAGTTGTTGACTAGAGCTCAGGAGTTAGAACGGGTGTAGAAATGTACATCTAGGAGTTATCTGCATAATCATGATAACTGAAACCATAAGGGCTAAGATCACCAAGGGAGATAATATAGAGCTGGGTTTCTTAACATTTTTGTGTCATGGACCCCTTTGAAAGTCTAGTGAAGCCTAAGGACCTTTTCTCTGAATGTTTTAAAATGAATAAAAGAGATACATTTAAGATTACAAAGGAAACTGACTATACTGAAAGTTTAAAAAAATCATGAAAGTTCATAAGCCCCAGGTTTAAGAACCCCTGGTACTGAGAGAGAAGACCCAGGACAGAGTCTAGGGGAGTATGATCTGGATGAACATGCAGGAAAGAAAAAATCATTTGAAAGTATTGCTGGCCAGTGACATCATTCAGTAGCCTATCTGCATCACCCATAGTACCTAAGAACTTGGTAAAGAAGAACAATGGAAGATGCTCTAAATCACTAATATTTAGAGAAATGCAAATTAAAGCAATTCTGAGGTTCCACCTTATATCCATTAGATTGGCAAAGTTGACAAAAAAGGAAAATATACAAGTTGGAAAGTCTGTGGGAAAACTGGAACATTGGTGTACTGTTGGTGGGGCTGTGTGAATTGGTATAGCCATTCTGGGAATCAGTTTTGAATTATCTCCCCAAAGTTACTAAACTGTGTATACCCTCTGATTTAGCAATACTACTAGCTCCATATTCCATAGAGATCAAAGAAAAAAGATCCACACTTATAGAGATGTTAATAGAAGTTTTTTTCCACCCAGTGGCAAATAACTGGAAAGGAAAGGACTGTTCATCAACTGGGGAAAGGGTGAAAAAAATTTATGAATATGAATATAATGGGAAAGAGGTGGTTTCTGAGAAAACTGGGAAGACTTTCATGAAGAGTGAATGAGCAGAACCAGGAGAATAGCATATACAACACTGTGTAAGGACCAGTGATGGAGAATGCTCCCTATCTCCTGACAGAGAGGTGATAGAATAAATATACAAAAGGAGATTTTGTTTTGATTGACCATACATTTTTCTTGCAAGGGTTTTTTGTTTTTGTTTTCAGTGGGAGTGGGGGGAGGGAGAAAAAAAATAAATACTTGATAACAGAAAGTAAAATAAAGTGAGACTTGAAAAAAAGTTACTCCCACCCCCCAAAAAACTCCCCTCCAGACCCCCCAACAACCCAAAACAGCCCAGACCAAAACACAAAGTTCACAGACCTCAGGTATAGCGAGTAAAGAGAAGAAGGATTCCCAAGGTGTCTCCCTTGAACACCAACGTTTTGCAACAAAATTCTGACTCCTTGTTGGAGGTCTCGGCTGTACTCTTTATACTATCATTTATTTCTGTGTCGTGGCTTTTTTGAGCTCAAGCTGTGGCTAATAGGTGGGCTTCTTTCCACTTCCTTCTCAGATAAGAGTTGTACCCAATTGCCTCTGGATGAAACGAGTTCACCCTTTTGAAAATAGACCCATTGGCTATTGCCCCATTCTCATTATCGATAATAATAATGGCTTACATTTGCACTAGACTTATTATACAGTAGCTTCTTTGATAGTCACAACAGCCTGTGGAAGGAGGTGATACAACTATTAGTGTAAGCAGCTAAACTGTGCAGTAGATAAAGTGCTGGAAAGCGCTGGATATGAAGTCAGGAAAACCCAAGTTCAAATCCAGCTTTAGGCACTTTCTGGTTGTGTGACCCTGAGAAAGTCACCTAACTCCCGTCCACCACCACCTCCTCATCTACAAAACGGGGATGATTAATAACAACACCTGCCTCAGAGGGCTGGCTTGAAGCTAAAATGAAAAAAAGTATTTGTAAAGTGTTTTGCAAACTTTAAAGCTCTTGCGGACCGACAAGGATTGAGTTTTCTTTATTCATTCTCATGTCTATAGCTGATCTTCCCAGTGTCCAAGGAGCAGCATCTGTTGATGTTGTTGCCGCCCCACAAAGAATTTTCACGCAGGTAGAGCCTGAGCTTGCGTCAACTGCCCTCATTACCTTTAGGATACCCATTGTCCCGTGTCTTCTGCTTCTGCCGTTTATCATTGTTGTTGTCAGCGCTCCTCCATGCTATTCTTTGACTGATTTCTTTGGTTAGATATTTCAACCACTAACCATACTGCATTGATATATCCAATTCCATCCCCCCCCACCCCCCACTTTTCCCTCCCTAACCCATGACTACGCTTTTCCTTCTCTCTACAAGGTTTTTCTACTTTCTTCTCAATCCGCTATGCTATTCTGTCTTCTGTTTACTCATTCTTTCTACTTCATTCAACCTCTCTAAAATTTCTTTTAGTTACTTGCTTTTATTCCTCCCCAGTTGCTTGTTCCTTGTAGTTGTATCTTCATTAGTTTTTCTGGGAAATGCTATGTAACCTGGCTTAATTAAGATTTTCTTGTCACTTAGGGCAGGATAATGGTGGAAATAACCAGAGGAGGGCAGCTAAGACAATGAAAAGCCTTGAAATGGTGCCATCCAAGGATTGGATGAAGAAATTTTGGCCTGGTAAAAAACTGTGTGGGGAATATGATACAAGTATCATTTCAGAGGGATCCCATTTGTTCAGTTCTATCCCAGAAGGCAAAACTAGGAGTAATTAGGTAGAAGTTGTGGACAAACAGATTTCACTATTTTCTGAGTTGATGGCCTCTAAGGCCTGATTGTGCTTCTGGATTCCCCTTTTTCTGTTAGGCATCCAGATACTTTTCTTGACCATATAACTAATCAAGTCAAAAGTTAATATGGAAGTTAATTCAACAGAGAAATAATCATAACCCTAACAAAATAAAATAAAATAACTTATCTGGGAACAATGTTTATTCTATGGCAGAGATGTATCATTCTTCCTTACCCTATATTTCCACTCATATCTGAAACATGGATGTGGTTTTGCCCAGATAAGAAACCCATTCCCCTCCCACCCCCAGGGGTTAGCTATTTTCCATTAAGCTTCTGAGTAGCTATTGTATCTAGGGCCCTGTTCTAGATATTAAGGATAAAGAGGCATTGTTCACAGTGACTTTCTCCACTACATTCTCCAATTCATATTTCCCACTGGCAAACCTTACTTATAACCTTATGACAGTTATACCCACATTTTATTCTCCGTTAGATACCCCTCCCCTCTCCTAAATGTTATGTTCCATTTCTTTTGTTCCCCCGACTTCCTTAGTACTCTGAGCTCTAATTCTGGTCAGATATGCATTAATAAAAAAATTCTCCGGGTTTCAACTTTTGTTTTCTCCTCCCCTCCTTCCTTCCTTCCTTGGCTCCAATGGCGGCCAAAAGGCCCTGCCCTTGAGACCACAGGTTTCCACAAGGAAACCAGAAAATGGAAATAATGGAAGTCTGTCCACTGGCAGTAAGTGGGTTGCTGGGGGATATTCTAGTGCCTTCAGGAGGTGAAAAATGTAAGAGTAAATGGTTTTAACATGAAGAGAATGGTGGGAAAGTTGGGCTATCAAGTAGAGGGTAACTGCATTAGTTCCTTAGTGTTTATTGGTAGTTAGTTACAGTGGGGAGAAGAGCCCACTCAAGAGTAACAGTGATTAAGGAATAGCCTAAATAAAATTTATTTATAACACCACTCTCTTGTGCTTTTTTTCTGACTGGACATTAAATAAGTGCCTTGGTTTTCATAGAATCTGGGTTGAAAGGAACCTCAGAAGCCACCAAGAGCACTCAGTACTTAACCAAGAATCCTTTCAGTAACATTCCTGACAAGTAGTAATGTAGTCTTCCCTTGAGAACCTCTAGTGAGGGGGAATAATATAGTCTGGGGCAGCCAATACCACTTTGAGACAGCTCTGATCATTGGAAAGTTTTTCATCAGATCAAGCCTACATCTGTTTTTGTTTTAAGCCTTTCTGGTCATCTTCGGACTATGCCTTTTCCATTAAGGGCATCATCTCCATCTCTTCCCCATCCCCTTTGGACTTGTCCATGGTACCACCTTGGGTGCTGATTGTCCAGCATTTTAACTTACTGGATCCAGCCCTCCATTTCACTTACCTGACATCGCTACAGGATGCCTTCTACATTCTGGTCCTCACCTACCTCATCCTTATCCCCTTTCCCAAACCTTGCAGTTTCTCCCTGGAACTATCTCAGACTCCGAATGGCTAAGTTTTATCATACCTGAATCTAGTCTCCCATTTATTTCCTACCTACTCTGCAGATCCCCTTTATGCATGGCCTTCCCCCACTGGAATATAAGTTCCTTGAAGGCAGAGGCTGCCTCAACTAGTTATCTTCAACTATTCCCTAGTTCTTCCTCAACAAAAAGAAAAAAAATGAAAGAAAGAGGGAGATGTTTGAAGAAGACTGTCAGGAATTAGATGTTTAGGATAGTTTGGGAAATTCTTTCATGAGATATACAACACCAAATTTCCTTGTATTTGAGAGAATGGAAACATTAATAATCTTGTTAAATATATTTTGAAATATATGTAAAGAAAAAGTCTATTAGAGTAACTTGTCAGTTACAGTATTGAGGAGATAAGTGCTTCTGCAACAAAAGACTGTAGAGTTCTGGACCAAATCAATTAAGATGAAATTTAATAGGGACAAATGTAGCTAAGGTTTTACATTTGGCTTAAAAAAAAAAACACAAAAACCCTAACCAAATACAAATGATGAGTTAGCAGGATTCAACTGAAAAAAGAAAGTTTTAAGTGGACTGCAAAAAAAATTCAAAGTGGAATACTCTCAACATGAGCACAAAATGGCAGCCAAGAAAGCTAGTGTGGCATTAGGCTATGGTGAGGAAGAGACGACATTAAAGTATTAAGGAAATAACAGTCATGTTGTACATTTGGAATATAGTGAGTGCTCAAGGCTTAGCACCACATTTTGTGGACGGTAAATTCAAGAACTCTGAGGGCAACACAGATGAGGAAGGGCCTGGAGTTCATGTCATATGAAGGTTGGATGAAGGAATTGGGGGTATTTAGCCTGTAGCAGAGAGAAGTGACACAATAGCTACTTTTAAGTACCCAACAAGCAGTTGTGTGGAAAAGGTTAGGTTTTTTTGATTTGGTCCAAATGTCACAAATTCAGACCTGTGTTTGACAGATACATGATTTTTTGGAATGAGTAATATTTTAAAGGGAAATACATTGCCAAAAGGGTAGTTGGGTTTTCCTTCACTTATTTTAAGCCAAGGTCAGATGACCACTTGTTTGGTATATTTTAGAGGGGGCTCCTTTTCATGTATGAACCAGTGATCAGATGGCCAGAATAACCTTCTAACTCTGAAAATCTGACTGTCGCTTGGTTAGACTATACCTACAATATTATATAGTTCTCAGTATACCATATTGAGAGGATAGTCATGGGACTTGAGTACATTCTACTTAAGAACTAATTCAAAGAACTGAGAATGCTTAGAGAAATCTTCAAACATATGAAGGGCTGTCAAATTGGGCAGGGCTTAGACTTGTTTTGCTTGGACTTAGATGGAAAGAACTAGAACTGAATGGCAGAAGTTGTGGAGAAAGATTTAGGTTCAATTTAAGGAAAAACTTTTAACAATTAGAGTTGTCCCCAACAGAACTGGCTGCTTTGGTCTTAGCGCTGAATTTCTCTTCCTTGGAGGTTTGGGATTATTGGAGAGGGAATTCTTGTTTGGGCATGGGTTGGATTAGATAGCTTTTGAAGTCCATTCTCTGACTTTATGAAGTAGCATGCAACATTGGAATTGACCTCAGTAGCTTGCAATTAAGGATGAAGCAAGTACAGAAATAACTTTAAGACAGAATGCACTAAGTTCAATGTGTTAGGAGAAATCTGAGGGTGGAGAGTATGTTTTAAAATGGCGTAATTCAGGAAGGTGTCATGGAGATGTCACTTGAGTTGGGCCTAGAGGGAATGGGTGGTAAATCTATTCTAGGCATTAGAGACAGCATGAACAAAGTGAGATGGAGAGGGACTGTATGAGATCAGTCCTATTTGGATGGAGTGCAGAGTTCATCAGAAGCAATTGTGTGAGAGTTATGACTAGAAAGGCAGGTTGGAGCCAAACTGTGGAGAGTAGAATGATCAGAGGATGCGTGTGAAAGCGCTTTGTAGCTAGGGCCACAAATATGTACCAACTGTTATTACCAACATGTTCCTAGGGAAGCTGGTATTTCTAGGACCATATGATTTCGCAACCTAAAAATGGTTAAAATGTCCTTCCCTTTTTACTAACTTCACTCTCACAGTTTAGCCCAATTTTTTTTTCCAACTAAAATGTACTATTTCCTGCTCTCCCTCTGAAGCCATCCAACATAAGCGAGTGTTTTCTAACATTCACCATTGACAGCCATTTCTTAGGGATTTCTCAGTCAGGTCCAGGATGCATTTTATGGCCTCTGAAGTCCCTTCCAACCCTGAGATTCTGTAAAAAATCACGGTAGGTATTTTATGTCCAGTCTGAAAAAAACAAAGGGGTAAAAAACGGTGTCATAATCAAATTTTATTCAGGTTGACTCCTAAGTTAATCAGGTTGATCTCCCTGACACCAGTCTTTTGGTCATATGTGAAAATAAGCCAATGGTCTGATTGGTTCTAAGCAGACACCTGACACTGTTCTTAGATACTGTTCATTGACTTGTTGACTACAACAGATTTACATGAGAAAGTATAAATGCCAGATTTTTATGGGTGAAACGTTGTACTATCTGTTACTCCCATTAGTAACTATTGTTAACTTTTTTATTTAAGTGCAAAGTAATATCATCCTATAAATTAGACCACAAACAATGGAAATTACACACTTAGCAGCCATACTTATTCTCATAGAAAGTAAGTGTGGTACCAAAAAGGAAGGAAATTTCTAAAAACTGAACTTTTACTAACTTCAACACATGAAGTGACAAATATTTTTAATACTCTCTGCTTTTAAAAAAAGTCACATTTATTTGAACAGCCAAGAAAAAAATTGCAATTTATTAAGTATCAACGAAGCTTCGTACTTTTGAAAGCAACTTTCGGTGCATGTTCTTCAACAATCACATTCTATGAGGAAAAAACATTAAAAGCCACAAACTTTTTTTTTAAATCTCAGAGTTACAGACATCTTTAATGCAAAATAAAAGACAAAAATTAAACACAGATTTTTTTACTTCCATCCCCAATTTTAAAATATCAGTTGTTTTTCTACAACTCAATGCTAGACTTCAGCATGGAAAATTGTATGTATATAAGCACACACACATATATTTGATATACATATTCAGCTATATAGATCAAATATATATAATGTATGTAATGGCAATGAGATGCAATTACTCTGAGGAAGTTTCATTTAGCTAAATACACTACTAAAACTTGAGGAAAAAAGTATTGAACCCAGTTTGTGCATAGTTCATGATCCTCTATAAAACCAGCTTTTGTTGATTTGCCAACTTTCAGGACCCTCTTTTTTTTTTTTTGATAAAACCATTAAAAAGCTAATTTAAAAAAAAATGTAATGCACAAGTTTCCTGATCCAAGCAGGCAGGGAGCACAATGTTCATATATATTTTTAAAAACATACTTGAAAGTATGCTATTCCATTGTCTTTCTTCCTTTCAAAACAATCAAAACATTGATCATTTTTAAAACATAAAGCAATTTTTTAATATATAAAGCACTCTTCAAACATCTATTTCTTTTGAGTCCATTATTTGGTAAATATGTAACTGCTACACATTAGATTAGGTATTTTTTTGTGTCTCTTTTTGTCGTCGTCGTTTTTTTTTTTAATAATATCTTCAGTGCTAGGAGTTGGGTTTAAAAATACATGAAATGGTGTGGAGTTGCTCCTCGGGAAACCCGGCTTTCCTGAGACCTCTTCCACCATGTGCAAGATAGTGACCACAAAGTTTTCGCCACTTTGACGAAGAGGAAGAAAAAAAATAACAAAAAGTACACAACAATGGCCAAAGAAAGGATAATATAACAACACTGTTCAATCCCAGAGCTCTGAAGTAGCATATCTTCATTCTGAAAATAGGTTTCTTTAGCGATGGAAGTCTTTTTTTTTTTATTCCTTTTAAAATTTTATTTTAAAGTTTGAAGGAGAAAAAAAGGTCTGTAAACAGGTGGGAGCCGAACCACTGGCTCCTCTAAAAGCAGTCTAAACCTATGTCCCAAGTGCTTGTTTCTGTTCCAGCTTGCAGGGAACCATCCATTCTTTACAAGTATCTATGGCCACAGTTCAAAAAGTTTTTTTTTTTAATCTTTATATCCCGAATGGAAAAATGGTGCAATACTCCGGTAATAATTTTCTTGCATTAGTCCACAATAAAAAGCTGCTAAAGGTAGGTATACATATTATTCTCCAGAGATACACAATGTAATTTAAACGCAACAACAGAGTCCTTGAGTAAACATTTACACATGAATTGTCGCTGACCCATCCTATTAATTTTTTCAGACATATAGGATTAGCTACGGGAAGGGTTGCTGACACTCAGTGCAAAGTTAGAAGCTAACAACAATTAAACATTTGACCAATGAGGAAAAAAAAAAAGCATATACTGAGTAAAAGGGAAAAAACCCCACATTGTTAAATCATTCACACACTTTCTCACATACACACATATGTGCACACACGCACGCACTCGGGCGCGTGCGTGTGCGTGCACACACACACACACACACGCACTTCTGTTCCAACACACACAATAGTATATGAAGTTAGAAATTTTTTCCTAGAGCCTGTTTCTGTATATTGATGTCAACCTGGAAGTGTAAAATTAGACTTAGAAAGTGTTCACATTTCATTATTGGCCTGCTGGATTCAAGTATTTGCATGTTTGATATGTTTTTTTTTAAACTTTTTCTATTTTGGGGGTTTAAAAAAATGACATGGAAAAGTAACCAAACAAGGGAAATGTGCATAGGCGGATCCCTGGGAGTAGAGAACAGGAAACTCCCCGCCTCCCCCCCCATTTAACCTGTACTTTACAGTCATGAGTCATCATTCAGATGCATGACTTTACTGTACCAATGATAGAACCATGCTTATGTCCTTCTGATGACTGGGTCCGCCTCTGGTAATGTGCATAATAGTCACAGGCTCATTTTAAATAGGCTTTCACTTCTCCCTCCCACCCCCTCCCCACCTTGATAAAATAACCCTTTCCAGCCCACAATCTGAAAAGTGCCCTTCATGATAGAACTATTCTAAGCAGCTTTTATACTTAAAAAAATAAAAATACAAAACACAAAACATACCATATAAACATAAGACAACATAAAACAAAAAGCCATGGAAAAAACAACCTGTCATTAGCATGTGAAACTGACCAAAGGTAGCCCATACTGTTCTCACAACAGTTCACAAGGACTTTGGCAGAGTTTCATAGTCAATATTGGACAGAGGTACTACAAAAGGGCTGCCAGTCTGATCTATTAAAGCTGGATTCTTTGTGAGCCCTGGACTGGAAAGGGTTATCCTTTTTTTCCTTTAGTGCTGATGATTGTTATTTCCATTTCATTGATCTGTTTTCCTAGATACTCTCCCCACTGAGAAGGTCACCAGGAAGCAGAGTGTTTAAAGGTGTAGGGCTTCCAATAACTCTGCCATCGTCGGTGCTTGGAGGGCCCCAAAGGCTGCTGGAGTACTGAGGAACTCCACCCCAGAGCAGATCACTGCTTCCTTTGCTTCCCAGGCATGGGGTGTTCCAGTGGCCCGCATCATTTCGCACCAATCCATGAGAACTGCTTGTGGAGCCCATACGAGTCTGATTGGTTCCAGTGTTGGACTGCCAACTGGAGGTGGGTGGCAGTGGTTGGCCTTGTGCTAAGAAACGGTTTACTTCCTCTTCACCAGCAAACTCAGCCAGTATGGTAGTGTTTCCTAGGACACACCTAGAACAAATAAGAATCACAAAGTAATGAGACAACCAACCCCTTTCTCAAGGCATATTTTGATTTTCAATTAAGCAGCCATGGAATCATATATTTTTAGAGCTAGAAAAAAAATTCAGTCTAACTCCCTTTTACAGATGAAGAAACTGAGGACCTGAAAGGGAAAGTAGCTTGTCCAAGTTCACATAGCTAATTTATAGCAAAGCTAAGACTAAAACTGGCTTCTTCTTCTCTGCAAGTGGATATTTAATGGCATCTCTACTTACATCAGGCTACCTTCCACTGAACAACTACACATAAAAATATATGTCCTTGGGACCATTTTTCTTTCCTGGGAAAAGCAGCAGACAAAAGATTATGGCAATATTTATACATCTTTCTGTTAATTTATCTCTGCTACTCTCAAAACCAACATACATGGAATTTGTGCATTTTTCCCCATTTTATCTTTTTCCATCAGCTATATCCTCTTAGTAAATTTGCTTCTTTAATAAGCACAGGAGCTTCTTCAGTCCACAAGACCAGGGGACTATTTATTAAAGGTATAATTTATATGCTGTGCTTTGCCATTCAAGACCAAGACATTTTCTAACCTCAACTCAAAACTCCAGATCTAATTAATGACACTGAACAAGGGTCACTTCAATATTTATCTTTAGGAAAGTTCCACATTTCTTAATGATGGAAAGATTGTACTGTTAAAAGTACCATAGGCAAAAGCATTTAGAGTATTTCAGTTACAGATAGTTAGGAAAAGATTTATTTTAATTTTATGAATGGGAATGAAAGATTCTTTCTTTAGGAAACCTTTTCTCAAATGAGCACCAAATCACACCCAAACAAGAAGCACTGAAATTCAAAACTAGAAGAAAAAAATCAATGTTGCACAGACTACACTTGATACTGAAAAAAAAAATCTGATACTGTTTCACAGTTTCACAGAAGAACTAGGGCAGCTAGGTGGTGCAGGGAATAGAGCACCGGCCCTGGAATCAGGAGGATCTGAGTTCAAATCCAGCCTCACACACTTGACATGTACTAGCTGTGTGACCTTGAGCAGGTCGCTTAACCCCAATTGCCTGGCTCTCCCCTCCCTCCAAAAAAACCCTAAACAAAACAAAAGCAGAAAAAAAAAAGGAAATTAGAGAAGAATCATACATATGCAGAGACTTCTGAGCTTTGGCAGCTTCTTCCTTGGAACTATACCGGACCACAGCATTTCCTTGAGTCAGGTTCAGGTGGAATGTAATTAGAGGACCATGTTGCAAACACAAAGTCCTCAGTGTAGAACCATCAATCTAATTGAGGAAAACAGACCAGGTTTTTTTTTATTGTCTGTCATTTTTCTCTGTAAATAATAACTTATTTTATATCACAGTCATTTCTGCAAGAATTCTCCCACCTACTCTTATTTCCTTTAAAATTTTTAAAATTATTATGAACTTGACAAACATCAACAAACATGAACATTTCCATTTACAAATGTGGGACAAAGATGAGGAAAAGAGCCCTCTCTTGAAAAAAAAAACGGTTAAGCAAAAACTTGATAAAATGATATGAAATCAGAATATATCACAACAAACAAATTTAGGATCATAATCCCAATTACCCTCCCTAAAAAGTGCTTTTGAAGTGTCTAATGCAGTTCTGTGGTAGCAGTGTCCTTTTACGCATTCTTTATGGATGAATTTTCAAACTATATTTTACTAACTAAAACTAACCACAGAAAAAGAATAGGATCATGGATCCAGACCTAGATATTATGGATCATCTTAAGTCTAACCCCCTAATTTGTAGACAGGGAAACAGAGGCGTAGGGAAGGGTAAGTGACTTGTCCAAAGTCAGGTATCAAGTGGCAGAGATGGGATTTAAACCTAGATAGAGAAAAAAAATATCAATGTTTATTTTCTCTAATCAAGCTTGTTTATAAAAGGTACAATGCCAAATTTATATTTCAGAGAACCTAATGGCACTATCTTAATGAATATAAGAGAAAAGTAGATGGCTGGACACATGTTTAGGGAATGGTGCCAGAGAGATCTGATTCGTGAATTCAGCTGACATCTTCACTCTAAACAGATTAGTTAACTTGACTAAAGTATTACTACGTGAGGATCCAATATAATTTAGGCAGTATTGATAAGTTGGCCTTTAATTTTTTTTTTTTGGAGACTGTACCTATCTCACCCCAGGCTAGAAGTAAAGCAGGCACTTCATGGGCTCAGCATGATCAACATGGAAGCTCTGACCTGCTCCATATCCAACAAGGGCTGGCTGGTCCCTCCTCAGGCAGCTTGGTGGTCCCCTACTCCTTGCAGTTCACTATACTGGTGCTAGAATTAGTGATGACACCTAATCCACGTTAGCCCACTGCAATTTAGGACTACCAAGCTCAAGCAATTCACCAGCTTCAGCCTCTCCAGTAGCAGAGATTACAGGCTTGTGCTACCACACCCAAAATTAAAAAAAAAATTGTTTTAAGATCTATGATTTCATTGGCATAAGGACCTCCTAGATGAGGAAGCTCCTTCTACCAGAGCAAATCAACACCTTCTCTGCAACTTCTAAGAGAGATTTTGCTACAGCAATGACTTGCCCTGGGTCACATAGCCAGTATGAGTCAGAGGCGGGACTTGAACTCAGATCATTCTGGCTCTAAGACCAGCTCTTGATCCACTACATCATGCAGTATCTCTCTTAAAAATTTTTAAAGACACAGGAAGAAATTCAGAAATATGTACTGACATGTCTCTACCCCTTTCTACTGCCTTTCTGATCTCGATGTGGAGAGTCTACATTGCATTACTGGCCTCTCTGCATTGATTATATCAGATCTACTTGTTCCCATATACTAAAGAAAGGGCTCTCCTTGACTAAGGTGACCAGCAGGCTAGCCCTACTTAGCAACAGAACACTCACTGATGCTCCTGTGCCGCCATCCATCATGCATTCTGCCTACCTGGGGCGTGAGGTTACGGAGGACCAGCCAGCTGCTCGTTCTTCCTGAACTGTCAGTGCTCCAGGCAGAACCTGCACAACGACCCCCACCCCCCACCCCCCCATGGGGAAAACATTGTTAGAAAGGAGGGCAATGGGACACATTCATTCTGGTTTCTAGCTTTACCCATAATTTATGGCAACACAGGCCAGCATTCCATGCTACAAAATATGATGTTCTTTAAAACAGAAGTCTTCTTCCAAGTCCCCAGAAAAATACAAAATTCTTAAAAAACCTCTAAACTTTTTAAGTAAGTGTTCTCTACCTATGCACACAAATGATTTTTGCTCCATTCTATTGCACATAAAGGTTGTCCTGTAAAATTGAGCATGCAGTATTTATTGAGATCTTTGTAGAATATTATAAATATACAACATGATGATACTGAAAATTTGTCTCCTAAGTCTCTTATGACTTTTTGTGACTATTCTTGGCATAAAGCTAATAACGATTATATCCTGATTTAAGAGTGGCTCAGGCTGGATACCTCTAGTTATCTGTCATCATGCCAGTGTCCCTTCTGACCCATGGCTTCTAAATCTCAGGGTGGCTTTGGGGGGCCCTTGAGACTCTGTAGTGCTTTACTAGAACCTGCAATGTTTGAATTGGTTTGGAGTCCAATGGTGAAGATTATAGAATCCTCACAAAAATGCATTGTAGAGACCATGGTGAAAAGGACAGGAATAGGTTACAGTGCCCCTAGAGGATGCCAAAATATCCTATTCTAAGAACCACATTAGTAAATGAACACTGACACACTTCCCACTGTTGCAACCAAAGAATCATGGCATACCAGAGGAGTAAGAGCTGGTCCAGCCAAGTGGACTGGTACCCCAAGTAGAAGAGGGCTTGGTGTTTGTTAAGCCTGGAGGAGGTCTAGTAGGTGCAGTAGTGTTTCTGGGTACCTTCCACAGTTCATGAGACAGAGAGGCTTGTGTGTGAGAAACTGGGCCGGAGGACCATGTAGATTTAATGTCTGACAGTTTACCTATAAAATCAGAGACATAAAACTTGCATACACACATATGAATAATATATAATTTTTAAATTCTAAAAACTTGTTCTGATTAGGTGAAAACCATCAAGACATTTCATTAATATGCCAAAGCTTGGCACTGTGAAGTAAAGAGATATCACAGTAAGTAAATGCAATATTCTGTAAAGTATCCTAAAGTTAAACATTATGAATAGTGTCATTTTAATTTCTGTTTGCAGACAGTCACAAGCAATAAGGCGCCTATCGTACATAAGAGGACTATTCCGGCCTACAATGATCGCTAAGTTTATTAGTTTGCTGAGCTGCCCAGCCAACCATAGTTTACTATCATGAAAATCATCAAACAGTTTGACTTCTGCTAACATGCCTCTAATGAATCAAGTTGAAAAGAAGCAAACACATAAATTCCTTTGCATGGTATTTTTTCATATATCAATCACCTTTAAGGAAATATCCTGTGAGCCATAATCTGCCATTTGTTTAACAGTCACATATTTAAAATCCTTTTAATATCATTTTGACGCATAAAGCTGTCTTTAAAAAACCTAGTATCATTTAGCTTATGAAACAAAAATTAGGAGATGTGAGATAGCTTTTAATTAAGATCACCACAGAGACCATGATAAAACCCCTCCTGTCTGAATGGTTCAACTCTAGAATAGAAGAGAAACACAAAACAATAACAGCTGGTTGCCAATATCATCATACATTCTTTCCTCATACTGCACTGTGTTTATTCACACAAAAGGGCACATATATACCACAGTACATTTATCTAATAATACTGCCTACTTCACTCAAGGAACAAATATAATACAGAAAGGTAAAGCAAATTGAAAAAAAAAGCTTTCCTAACAAGGAAGACATACCTGTGGATTTATTAAATTAAAAGCATTATTTTTAAAAGGTAGATATTTTGTGAATTCTTTAAGCATTTATTACATGTTATGATTGAATAAAAACATCAGATGATATTTGCCATTTTAAAAGCAGTATAGCTAAAATGTATAAAAGTGCTTTAAGGTTTAGTTTACCAAGCACTTTACACATAGCATTTTATTGGTGTCTCAGAATGTCCCTGGGAGGTAGGTGATGGAGAAAATGAGGGTGAGAGAGGTTAAGTGATATGCCCAGAGTCACGCAGTGTCTGAGGCAGAACTTGAATTCAGATCTTTCTGACTGCAGCTATATCACTCTATCCATTACAACACCTAGCTCCTAGTGATTGGTATTAAGAGAAGCATTCCTACGTTCATCGTTTCTTCCCCCTTTCAAAATGGATAAAAAGATTCAGCTAGAAAAAAGAAAATTTTGGACAGGAATAATAGCAATCCCTCTCCAGTGCCCTTAGGGAGTTCTATCTATTTACTAAATTGGACTAGGGATGAAGGGGAAGGGGAATACTCGTTTGCGTGTGTGTGTGTGTGTGTGTGTGTGTGTGCGCGCGTGTATGCCAGGCACTGTGCTAAGCACTTTACAAACATCATCTTATCTGATCTCACAACTACCCCGGGAGGCAGCTGCTGTTATCATCTCTATGTTATAGCTGAGGAAACTGAGGCAGATGGAAGTTAAAGGATTTGCCCAGGGTCACACAGCTAGGAAGTGACTCATGCTAGATTTGAACTCAGGCTTTTCTGACTCCAGACCTAGCACTCCAGTCACTGTGCCACCTAGTCGATTATATAATATGTTCAAATTTTAAGTCCTCCACATCTGCTGATCATTTTCCATTTTCCTGACTTAACATTGACAACATATTTTTCTAAGGTCTCACTATAAGGTATCGTTTATTTAAAAGACTCTAGTTTTTAAAATAATGTGTATTTTTAGCAAATATATGTTGAAATAACATAAAGAGTGTTATTTTTTGGTGCTGAGAGCAAACATAGAGATCTGCTAAACTATTAGCTTAATTTTCCTTGATTTCTTATGTGGAACTTAAGTGGAACAACACTTTCTATGCTTTCTTAGAAGAGGTTATCATTAGCTATATGCTACATGGATACCAATCTTAAAGTCACATCTACTCAGGGAATCAGCAAAAAGATCAGAAGGACCTACCTGAGAGATCTTTGAAGATTTTTATTCAGCAGGTACAAAAATGCTAAATGAAAGTAGAAAGACCATTTTCATACCTGTAACACTAGGTGCGGATGCAATGCTGCTGAAAGAGCTACTGTAGCCAGAGGCACTAAGAGGCCAGGCACTCGATGAAGGCAGCGTGGCATTCTGAGATGATGTTGGGGATGACCCTGCAGAACCAGCAAAGAAGCAACTAAGAAAGCCGGGCCAAATGTTTTGTGTCAGCCACTTTCTTTCAGCAGGTGGGAATATAAGCCAGGAAAATTCCCTGGAATTTGATGGTTTGGATTCAATTGGGGGCAGTCTCAGGGACATTTTTTAAGCTGAGTTCTATTTCTCCCACCCAGATCTCTGTCCTTAGCAGGCAATTACTACAAGGATTTCCAACTTTTCTTGAATCTAAATTTTGATGCAAGGACCATTAGAGTTTTATAACTTCCAAATAAGGCGGATTGAAAAACTACATATCTACCCCCACCCTTTTCGCACCCCAAACACAAAACCCCACAAAATAAAGACAAAAGTTTTTTCATGTTAAGTTTCTATTCTAAAACACCACTTTCATCTCCTGATTTTTCCTTTCAAAATATTTCTATTTCTCCCAGGATCTAAGATGGACCTCATCCTCCCTTCTCTTCAGTAAGATAAGGAAAACTTTAACTGGCAATCTCTCTGTTTCACTCTCTAAATATGTTGTGCAAATTACAAAATCTCTGGGTTTTTGCTTATTGTGGGCCTATGATTCCAGGGACTTAGCTCACTGGTACCTGTACTTTGCTTTGATCTACGTTTCTGTCATTTAGGCTTAGCCTGTAGGATGCAGGCCTTTTCTTTCCTTCCTTATCCTGATCTCTGAAAAAAGGAGACAACCCTATGTGAGTTGTTTCTGTTTTTACTATTAAGTACCACAATGAAGCACACATGGAATAAGATATCAAAGTGAAGTTTGAAAAATTTTATAAAAGCCTATAATGGCTACTTGCCACACATGCAAGCATAGCGATGATCATCTTTGGTTGTTTTTTTAAGTAGCATTAATTTCTCAAGCCAGAAATAAATAATTTATATTTTATACTTCTCTCAAAAGGATAAGGGCACATGTGAAACGCTCAAAGTAGTCCAGTTTAACTGTAAAGTGAAGAACATGAAGGGAAGTGGTATTCATGAAGGAGGTAAGTATAGGCTGGAGTCATATTTTGGGGGGCCTTGATAGCCTGGCTGAAGAATTTATATTTTATTGGATGAGTTGAAACTGAAATTGGATGAGGTGAAACTGAGTTTTTGATCTTGTAACTGACATGATTGGACCTTTACATCAGGAGCATTGCTCTGGCAGTATTGTGAAAAATGGAAAAAAGGTCAATAGAAAGAGAGAAATGAGTTTACCCTTTAGTAGGGAGGTACAAAATAAAATCATAATACTATAATTAATAAGATTTCATTCAATTTCAAATTATCTGTGAAGTTGAGAAGCAATAACTATGTTTTACAACAACTCCATTTCAGGGCTCCCAAAATATGTAAAAGTTAATTGTTTTGTACAATTTTTTCATTTCTCTCAGGGGTTTGCAGTGGGTCGATCAACTATCTTACAGTACAATGAAATAAACTTGGTGAATCAAGAAGGAAGTGAGCGCTCATACTGATAACTGTTTAGTGTTAGCAACTACATTATTATCATACGCCCAGATCTTTTTTTTTCGCAGGGGGGTGGGAGTAGGAAATTAAATTCCTATATGAAAAAGGTTGGGGAGTACTTCCAGCCTCAGACTGACCTAAGGAAATCAATAGTTATTTTAAAAATATAACTGGCTTGTACTTTTCATCCAAGTATGATTATTAATGATAACTTTACATATTTCAAAAAATAGAAGAGAAAGACAAATTAGACTACTCAACAGTATGAAGTAAATTCAAGAATAAATTTATATTTGTACGAATATCCACATTCCTCCTGTTTTAATTTTATCAGGCACAAGTTAGGTTTTTTTTTAAAAAAAAGGGTGGGCAGAGGCCTTAGAAATCATCCAGTCTAAGCCTAGAGAAATTTAGAGACTTGCATGAAATCACAGAATTAGTGGCAGAAATGGGGGTATAACATAGATCTAATGCAATGCTGTTCATTCATAGATGCTTCAGATGCACCAACCAAATACACATCCTGAGAACAGGCTGCTTTTTTAGAAATCAAATCCCTAGACACATACCTCTAAGTTGCAATACAAATAAGATGTTTGCCACTGACTGTTACTTTTCCTCACAACTATCCCAATTTTACGGATGAAGAAACTCAGGTAACAGAGAGGTTAAATGACTTGCCCAAGTCACTGGGGCACTGAAAGTTTCTGAGCAACGGAGTAGTACGGTCAGATCTGTGCCTTGGGAAAATCAAACTGGAAGTTACGTGGAGGATGGACTGCAAAATGGAGAGAACAGTAGTAAGAGAGAGCACTTAGGAGGCTCAGATGTGAGGTGAAAGGGTTCTGAGAGAGGCCCTGTGAGTGGGATTCCATCTCCTCTTTTCTTTTAAATCCATATACTTAGACCCTAGGTACTTAGATTATGCGTGGTATTCCCTTTCCTGTCCATCATGACAAGTTTCTTCCTCAGTGCACTGAATTTCTTGTACTCTACTTTGGCAGTCAGTTCTTCCTTATTAATCAGAATCAGGATGAGAAGGGCATTTCCTTTTGAAGAATACAATTATTATCAAAATAAATCCAATTTCTCAGCTGCTCTGCTTTTCCGAAAATAAGAGAACTCTAGTGGATGCCTCGACAGCTGAAGTCCCCTATCACTGTTATACTTTGCTTCTGCCGGCCTTTGACTGGCTGTTGGATTTGCCATTCAACCCCTCTTGACTGTAGTCTCTCCTAAGTTGTTGCCCATGATGACTTTGTCTTTCCTTTCCCCTGATCCTCACTCAAAAACTCTCTCTTCTAGTGGATTTCCAGAGGAACCTACATTCTTTATTTATTTCTTCATTTTCACATTAGTCATGTTGTAAAGAATCAGAACCAATGGGATGAACCACGAGGATGAACAAAACAAACAAAAAAAAGAAAAGCAAATAGTCTGCTTCGATCTGCATTCTGACTCCCAAGTTCTTTCTTTGGATGTGGAGACCATTTTCCATCATGAGCTTTCTGGAGTTGTCTTAGATCCTTGCACTGCTGAGAAGAACTGAGTCTATCCAAGTCAGTCATTGCACAATGTAGCTGTTATCGTGTCCAATGTTCTCCTGGTTCTGCTTGCCTCACTCAGCATCAGTTCATGTAAGTCTTTCCAGGTTTTTCTGAAGTCCACTTGCTCATCATTTCTTATAGCACAATGGTATCCCATTACATTCATATACCACAACTTGTTCAGCTATTCCCCAATTGATGGGTATCCTCTCAGCTTCCAATTATTGGCCACCACAAAAAGAGCTGCTATAAATATTTTTGTGCATGTGAGTCCTTACCCATTTTTATGATCCCTTTGGGATGTAGCCCTAGAAGTGGTATTGCTGGGTCAAAGGGTATGCACATTTTTATAGCTCTTTGGGCATAGTTGCAAATTGCTCTCCAAAATGGTTGGATCAGTTCACAACTCCACCAACAATGCATTCGCGTTCTAATTTTCCCACATCTTCTCTAGCATTTACAATTTTCCTATTTTGTCATGTTAGTCAACCTGATAGGTGTGATGTGGTACCTTAGAGTTGTTTTGATTCATGTTTCTCTAATCGACAGTGATTAACAGCACTTTTTATATGACTATAAACAGCTTTAATTTCTTCCTCTGAAAACTGTCTGTTCATATCCTCTGACCATTTATCAATTGGGGAAAGGAACCTATATTCTTGATGTAAGAAACTTAACACACTATTCCTTTTTATCTAATCTGGTATTTTTGAATTTGAATTCCCTACTAAAGTTCTATTCTGCTACCTCATTATAGCATGGAAGTGACCTTGAAATTTCAAAACTATATTTTCCTACAGTACTAAGATAGATAGGCTTGTCAATGTACCTGAATGTTGCATCCTACAACCAACCTAAGATAAACCCATCCAATTCAGTAGTTATTTATGAAATCCCTACTACATGCATGGAACTGGGACACAAACACAAAAGGGTTGTCCTTGTCCTTTAAGAGTTTATATTTTACAAGGAGTGAGGGGTAGAACACATCATGTAAGTACATATGTGATAATTCTTGGAGGGCTAGGTCACTAGGAGCTCAGGATAGGATTCCTATAGGAAGTGATACCTGAGCCTTGAAGGAATCTATGGGTTCTAAGAGGCAGGTATGAAGAGGCAGTACATACAAAGGCATGGTGGAAATAGAATGTCAAGTTACAGAATAAAAAGTGTAACAATTTGGATGGAATGGAGAGTATGTGAAGGAGTGATGTGAAATAAGCCTACCTGCAGGGTGGTAAAATTCCTTGGGTATAGCAATTTTCTAAAGCCATCTATTAAGTCTTAGAGGGGCTGCAATATATAGTAGTGGAGGGAGTACTTCACTGGTGAAATACAATCATATCTTACTTCCTCTTCAAAGGGACTTGTTTCATTCCTTATGGGATAAACTTGGAATAAATTATTCAGCTCCATCAGTGCAGTTGTCCTTTTTCTTCTGTTTCACATTCTTTTACCCTCCAACTTTGTAGGGCAAATTTTTCAATTTTTTTTGAAGCACTTCATTTTTAAAAGCACATTTAATTCTCCTTGAAAAGCCAGAGAATGGGAAGGTATTCCTCCAGCCCTTTCATCATTTTTTTAGAAGAATGACCAACTTCATTTCATACCCAGACTATCACGTGCTAGAATTAGTACTAGCCTAAACAAATATAGCATGTTCTCTATAAGTCCCTGGAAAATTCCATTTCCCTCCAAATTTGCTGAAAATGGATCCTTGGATCTCAGTTATTTTTCCACCATGACAAACTGCCCCAGGTCTCCTACATAAGGTTCACTGAGAAGGCTTTTCTAGCTTTTATCCCCTCAAAAATGTTTGCTCAGATGTTTGATGTGCAATTAGTAGCTAACATGTTAATGTCAACAGAGGCTGAATTCCACTATCTGCTGCAAGAAAGTTGAATAAAGAAATTAAACTTCCGGTCACTTCTTTGTTAAGTCGTGTCTCTTCACAGTATCCCCATCTTATCTTTGTCATTTATTAAAGAGCAAAAGGAGACACTGCATAATAAATAGAGCCTAAATGACATCATTTATCAATTATAAAATAATTTTCCAGCACATTTTCTAACACAAAGCTTTGGACCTAGTTATAGAATCAAAATTGAAAGGGCTAAAGGAAACAGTCTCACTCCTGTCGTTTGGGTAGCTAAGCCATCCAAGATAGATAACTTTTTAGTCTTTTTCTTAAACAATTCTATGGTCTGAGACTTTCTTATCTTTCTTGTTTTGTCATATCACTGCTTTCTCATAATGATGGACAACATGTACCTTATGGATAAAGACTGACAGGGACTGTCTCTGTGATTTGTAGCAAACTAATAGTTGAAGAAACTCCCTCTACCAATACAAACCTACTACTGTACCTTCTCTTTGACTTGTAGTGTTCGAGAGTCGCCAAGAGAAATGAGAAGTTAAGTGACTTAACCAGGGTCACTAACCAGTTTGTGTTAGAGGCAGACATGAGCCCAAATTTCCTTGGCTCCAAAGCAGGCTATTTTTCCATTAATCCATTCTTCCTCCTTTTAGTTCCAGTTTATAATTCTTTTTCCTTTCTTTTCTTTTTTTTCTTTTGGAGGGGGGAAGGCAGGGCAATTGGGGTTAAGTGACTGGCCCAAGGTCACACAGCTAGTAAGTGTTTCGAGTGTCTGAGGCCGCATTTGAACTCAGGTCCTCCTGACTCCAGGGCTGGTGCTCTACTCATTGTGCCACCTAGCCAGCTGCCCCTTATAATTCTTTTTCATTCAGTCCTCTATGACATACAGAACTAGTCAGTTTCTTTTCATAAAAAGTCACAACATATTAGATTTCTTCAAATTAAAACCTCAATTCTTCTAAGATGTTTTTAAATGCCCTGTTTCCTTTCTCTTTATTTTTGTTACCTCTTTGGACCCTGATTTTCTATATCCTTCTAAAAGTGTGGTCCATAAAATTAGATTCTACATATACATTAAGAAGACTCTTTTGTGTAGAGGACAGATTTAGAAGGTATACTTATTGGTGTCTGCAGATCAACCTTTTCGTAATCTCTACTATGTGCTGGCTTTTTATGTAGTAGTAGTGTATTTTAAACTCATATTAAGCTTATCAGCTATAAAAAGGAGTATTTTTCTGCTGTGTGTGTACTTAGTTACTAAGTGCGTCATAGCTGTGGTGGCTTGTGGGACTGGACATAATGAGCTTTTTGAAGTCAGTACCTACGTGGGCCCTTTCAGCAGGCACATAGTGTTATTCATTTGTGTCCTACTCTCTGTGACACCATTTTGGGGTTTTCTTGGCAAAGATACTGGAGTGGTTTGCCATTTTCTTCTCTAGCTTATTTTACAGATGAGGAAACTGAGGTGAACAGGGTTAAGTTATTTGCCCAGGGTCATGCAGCTAGTAAGCGAGATTAGATTTGAACTGAGTAAGATAAGTCTTCCTGACTACAGGCCCAGCACTTTATCCACTGTGCCACTTAGTTGTCCCATTACATAGTAGGTGCTTAATAAATGCTATTTAACTACGTAGGGCCAAAATGCAACAATGTTAGGTCTTTGGAAAGAGAAGAATGGTAAAAGATATTTCCTCTCCAATACTCTGGTCCAGAGTACTATACCTAACTGGCTGTGGCCAGTTAGGAAGGTGGATAGCACCTGGCAGCTTCTAGTGAACTACAGAGAACTGAACAAAGTTGCCATGGCTATAACTGAAATTGTTCCTGACTTCAACAATGTGGTGGACCAGGTAGCCCAGGGTGAGTAGTGTGTGGTTATCAATCTCATCAATGATTCTTCTGTATTTTTCTGGCTAAAACTAGTTAGGAGCAGTTTGGGAAAGGGTCCAGTATACTTTCACTGTCCTTCTTCAGAGCTATCTGAACTTGCTCTTTTATTGCCATAGTCTGGTGGGCAGAGGCCTGAAAGAGGCAATCTCTTCCAGAATGCATGGGTACATTACTACACTGATGACATAACGTTGCCCAGATCATATGAAACTGTGATTTAGGATCTGGATTGAATGGTAACCCATGTTAGGGAAAAGGTGTGGGAAATTAAACCCAAGAAAATCCAGGATACAGTCCATTCAGAAAGTTCTTGGGAATATACTGATAAGAACTCAGCAGATTCTCAACACAGTGAGGAATAAATTACTGACACTGGCTTCACAATCTAAAAAAGAATCCAAAAAGCTTATTGTACATTTTGGATTCTAGAGAACTCATGTTACCTATTTGTATATCCTGACCAACTTCATTTACTGAGTCACCTGCAAATCTGCTTCTTTTGAGAAGACCTAAAGCAGACTAACAGTATCTCCCCCTGGGTCCTTTTGACCCAGTGGGGTTCATGTCTGGAAGAAAGGAGATCCCTTATCCCACTTGATGGCAATCTGGAGTCCCTCAGTGAAGGTGAGGACAGTCTTTAACAGAGGCCTCTGTGGAAGGAAAAGGCAGAGCTTCAGCAGAGGCCTCTGAAGAGGCAAAGATTTGTTATCAGTTCCCTGATGTGAGCTTCAAGAAGGGGGAGGTTTTAGCTGGTGGGTCAGAGAATACTGAGTGGGAAGCGTTACAAAGACAGACTTGGTACCAACTTAGATCTCAGGGCAGATGGCATGCAATATGCTTATGACCTCTGAGCCACTTTACTACAGATGCCTTTGATGCGTAATGAAGAATTATTTACTGTGCTCTAAGTGTACTGTGACCCAAATGTCTTGGAGTTATTCTTGCTCACTGTTACCACCTTACACCAGGAAAAAAAAATCTATGACTGTACTGGATGTCACATCATCTGCATTGTGGGTCTGATGTTCCTTGTGTTGCTCTGGTTCACTGTCACCACCTTTCATCAGGAAACCCATTGTGAACTTCAAAGACTTGGTATCATCTATGACATGGACCAGACTTGAGATCTGAGACTTGGTTCTTCTAAGGAGAGGAGGAAAAATCCAGTATCTCTAGCTTTTGTTCTCCTTAATTTCTTTTTTCTTTTTCACTATGGTATCTTCTTTGGGGGTAAGGTGTCTGTAAATTTTAAAATTACTTTTTTTTTCCTCCTTAGTACTGTCCATGCAAGGAGGGCCGTCCAATAAAAGCCCTAAAAGCTTTCTCCTATAATATAGGTTAGGCCCATTTCCTACTACCACCGCCTCCCAGAACCCTGCCTCTCTTGATGCAGCTTCCTGGTCACCTAAAGAAATAAAAAGTCTCATTCACATAAAGTCCAGGCCTCTCAGACTTGGTGGGCGCATGAGACCATGGAAGTGACTACAACCTACCTAGCTGACTGGATGTGTTTCCATAAGAAATTAAGGAAGCCTTGTTTACCAAACATGAACTACTTGGTGTTATCTTTTCTATACGATAGCTAAGTTAATTTTTTGTTGTTGTTGTTAACTGGATTCATAAATGTTTATTTCATTCCAACATCAAACTTGATCTAACAGTGCTGGAGATAGGTCTAACCTTGATAGCACTCCATTTCCAAACTACCCTGTTTCTGTTTCGGACACCATCAGTCTTTCATTTGCCAAGGTTCTTAACTGTAGCATTACCCCGAACCATTTTCTCTCTCCCCTGAATCCAACCAGCCATTTCTACCTCCATAACATCTCTTGCATTTGGCTCCTTCTCTCTATTCATGGGACCCAGCCAGGTGGATAACTCAGTTCATCCTCTCTCTCTCCCTCTCCTCCTCTCCAAAGGAAGGTAAATTTTGATGGCCTGAAGCTACCCAGTTAATTTGGGGTTTAGTGGCTAGATTCCTTCTTTCCTTTCTTTTCTTTTCTCAAAGACCAAACCTTAAACCCATTTTACTCTGGAGCTCATAAATTGGACCACAATAGGTCCCTGACCAACCACCACTTAATGGCTATATTTTGGGCCCTGCTGGCTCATATAGTAACTGTTTCCCTTTTGACCAGCAACCCTGAGGGTCCTCCCCTCCTGGTTGGATTTTTTTTTTTAAATTAAAGGGACCATCCCTTGACTCACTTCTTAAAAAGGCCTATTCACTGAATGGGTGTTACCTCACTCAAAGTGAGAACCTGAAAAGGCCTTAGCCTAAAAGGGCCAAGGTCTCCCATTGCATCTGGGGCCATCTCTAGTCTTCCTGATGAATATCTGGCCACAGGACCCAGATGGCTCTGGAAGAGACAGTGAGGCTGGTGACCTTGCATAGCCCTGCCTCACTCAAATCAAAGTCAACTGCAAGTCATGTCATCATTTCCCTGATGTCATGGTGCTCTTTGAGAACAAAGGACAAACACAAGCTCTATTCATACAACTACCACTTCAGTTCAGGCCATCACCTTAAGCTCAGACTACTGCAATAAACTATTGATTTTCCTGCCTCATGTCTCTTTCCTTTCTCCAAAACGTCCTCCACACTGCTGCCAAACTCCCATGGCTCCCTCCTGCCTCGAGGATCAGAAACATCTCATTTGTTTGGCATTTAAAGCCCTTTAAATCCTAACTCTGACCTATATCTCCAGTTTTATTTTATATTATTCCTCTTCCTACATTCTATGGCATATATTTTTGCTGTTGTGCACTGGACATTGCAATTCCTCTCTGTGTCTTTTCACTACCTGTCTTCCATGCCTGGAATGTCCTTCTTTTTCACCCCTTCCTCTTAGAATTCCTTGTTTGCTAAAAAAAAATATAGCTTAAGTGTTGCTTTCCACATGAAATTGTCCAGCTGCTAGTGTCATACTTCCAAGATTACCTTGTATTTATTTTGTATATAAATAAAAATAATCTCCTCTGAGAGAATGTAAATTCCTGGAGGGCAAGAACTATTTCATTTTTGCCTCTATATCCTCCATACTTAGCAGTGTGCCTGACACGTAGATTCTTAATAAATACTTCTTGATTAATTCACATTACGATGATTCATTTCAAAGACCTAGTCAAAAGAAAAGTTTTTTTAATCTTAAGTACACCACTTTGTACTTGTCTCTACTGAAATTTATCCCCTTTAAAAGAATGCTTTTCTCTATGTATTGAGGTAAATAAAGACCACTTATAAATTCAATAAATAAATTCTTTAGAACTTATCAAAGTCACCAAAAATAGATAATGGACAGCATGGGAATTTGACTGATCCTCACAGAAAATCCCATGTGTCTTCTTGGGGGGTTACTGATAGATATTTTGTTATGTGTTCCTTGAGCCAAAGTTTTACACGATCAAATTCAGTTGGCACAACCAAGGAATGCCAAAAAACATTATAATTTTACATATCAAATTACAGATCACAATTTATAGCCAAACTACTATATAATAAAGATAAATATATCCAAGTACAATGTAAACTATTCTTTTCATACAATTAGTAAACTGATGGTACAATTTATACTGAAGATAGAGCATTCTGTGCCTTAAGGGGAATCAAGTTATGTCCCTTTATAATACCATATTTGTACTCAATGTTTATATTCTACAATTCCAAGGCTCGTTAATTTTTTTTGTACTAGATCCCACAGTGAGATAATTTATAAAAGGAGCCAAACTCTGTGTATGCCAAACTTGGTACTATGAGATTACGATAGATAACTTGCAGTAGATACTTTGGAGGATAGATTAACATTTCCTTTTAAATAAAACGATCTGTGTTAAATACGGGGAAATTAAACCTAGAAAATTTATAAAAATGATATTTATAGTTCAAGGTAACAATTACAAATTCCCAAGTAAAAAACTTTAAATAATAAAATCCTAACAAGAAGTATGTTAACTATACTATAACATGGTTAAAATAATTGTCTTAATTACACAAATAAGATGCAAAACAACACCTCTATGATTCCTACTTTCATCATCAGCACTTTGCACAGATTAATGAGATGTACCAGACATGTTGTACTATGCAAGAAAATAAGAAACCCTATGTAAAAATGTGTATTTATTATTATTTATACAGTTACTTACCCTTAGAACAAACTCAATCATTCTTATCTATAAAAAGAGTTCAAAGATCACGATTTTTCTAGGAACAGGGACAAAAACATACTGTGTTTTCTCCCCTACCTCCACTTTTGAGAAGGTAACGATTAACATCCTGTATTGTCGTATTAATTGTAGGTCCAGTGGGGACGCTTCCCGGAGTGACATCAGGATCATTCTCAGGGTCAATATTCTGAAGTCCTTTCCATGGCACTCCAGGATGAAATTCTGCTTATGACAATCAAAGCAAGAATCTTTGTAATCTGGTAATGTCATTACTTTTCAACATTACTTTGAATATTCTGATCGTGCCAACATACTTAAAACAAAGTTGCCTTGATCTTTTCTTTGTGTACCACAGTTATTCTCTGCATGAACACTCTTGTAAAAAAGAAAAAGAGTAGAGGAAGCCATGAAGCTACTAAGCATGATAGCGTATTCCAGTCTGCATCTGTAGTAACCCACAGCTCCAGAGAGAAGGGAGGCGTGTTCTATCACTTGTTCTTGGGAATTGAGATTGGTATTAGAATTAATTTTTATTTACATTATTGTAATCACCACACATCACTGTTCCGATTCTGCTTACTCTACATCTGTTCATTCAAATCTTTCCATGCTTCTCTGAATTCCTCATATCCAGAACTTCTTATAGCACAATAGTATTCCATCACATTCACAATACCATAACTGGTTCAGCAATTCTCCAATCAATGGGGAAACTTTGCTTTCAGGTTTCTGCTACCAAGACTGCTATGACTGTTTATGTATCTATTCTAGCCAGGGGATCACTGTGTCAAAGAATATATAAAGTACAGTGACTTTTCTTGAAATGGCTGTTTCTTGTTTTCCAGAATGGTTGCACCACAATTTTTTAACCACAGCTGGGTCTGTTTTCACTCTTGCCATTACAATACTATCCCTATATCATTTTTGCAACTTTTATTGTATGAAGAGACACCTTCGCTGTCTTAATTTAATTGCTTTTATCATTAGTGATTTGGAGCAAATTTTTATATAATTGTTGAATGCAATTTTTCTTTAGAAAACTGCATTCATATATTTTGACTACTTATCTACTGGAAAATGGCCCTTGTTCATATGTCTATATATCTGTTCCCTAAATATCTTGGATATCAGATTTATTTAAGAAACTTGATAGGAACATTTCTGCTCCACTCAATAGTTTCTCTTCTTAAGTGAGTTGATTTTGTTTATGCAAATTTTTTTCATTTTATGTAACTAAAATGATCTATTTTAGCTTTTATGGTCACTTTTATCCCTCACTAAATAAAAAAATTTCCCCCCAGTTATGGTTGTTAAAGAGACCTCCTTCCATTCTTTTTCAATTGTCTTCTGATGAGATTTTTTCTATTTAGGTACAGTATCCATATACCATGAAAGATACTGGCTGGCCTAAATTTAATTTCTGTAAAATTGCTTTCTAGTCTTCCCAGATGTTCTTGGTGAATGGGAAGTCCTTCATCTAGTTACGTGTAGCCTTGAGTTTACCAAATTCTGGACTTCTGTGTTTGATTCCTTTTGGTGCCATATTCGTCTAGTATGTTTTAACCAAAGCAATTTTTCATAGCTACTAATATGTTTTCTTCGTGCATTTCAGAGTCTTCCAATTAACTCAAGAATCCTATGGAAATAACTAGAATTTGTCTCATTGATATTAACTCACAGCAGTTTTAAATTAGAATACATATATAGTAGACAGAATATACTTTGAGCTTTGTTGATCTTCACCAATGACATCTCATACATTGGCTCTTACTTAAACTGATTTATTACGGTATTATTAACCAAAGAGGACAAAAGTAATGCCTATACTCAAAATGTAGCAAAGAAAGTCCCATGAAAACTCAGAGATAATAGAATATCAACATTTACAGAATTCACACTAGTAACAGATTTCTCTGTTCTAAAACTCCTCTGGGTATTTTTTTTTTTTTTTGGTTAAGACCTGTAATTTCATTGGTGGAGAGGACTCTTGGTATTGAATCCCCCTTAACTGATACAGACAGGCAATTACTCTATAACTTATAGTCATAGTTAGTGGGGCAGTGCTGTCAAACTCAAACAGAAACAAACTCCTGTCTGCCTATACTGACTTAGAAAACCTCGAATGAACATTATTTATATTGTAATGTATTTTCATTTATTTTGTAAGATATTCCCCAATTATGTTTTAATCCGGTTCAGGCACACTCTGGAGGTTTGTAGTTCACATGAGGCCTGAGGGCTATGAGTTTGACAACTCTGACCTAGGGCACTGAGGGGTTGTGATTTACCTATCAAGTTAGTATGTGACAGATGTAGGACTTGAATATAGGTCTTCTCTAATTTCTACTTTATGTTGCCTCTTAGTAGACCCTACCTGTGTGAATTATAGAAAAACTATTAATTTACCTGGTGGCCAGTTAATGCTGGAACCATTTGAGATTTTATCATTATCAGATTTGGCACGTGACCAGCTGTGAGGAACGGCTACAGGAGGGCTGGCTGGTGATTCACTGTTTTGGATTAAATCATACCGGCCATAAGAGTCATCAATGGAGGACTTACCCGGAGGCCCAATGCTTAAGCCTCCAGGGATAGCACCTGTAGTGAGAAACAAAAACAGAAGAACCAAATAAAGCATGTCATACAAGTGGTAGACCCCAAAGCCTATATTTTGCTCTTTCATAATTACACTGTTTAATTATTGTAAAGCCAAGCCAATAAGCCTTTATTAAGCTTCTATTATCTGCCAAATACTATGCTAAGCACAGGGGATAGTACCAGCTTCTCAAGCTCACAGTTCAATGAGTGAGACAACATGCAAACAGTTATGTAGAAACAAGGATAAGTGGGAGATAATCAACAGCAGGAAGACATTTGCATTAGGGAAAATCAGGAAAGATTTCTTTTTAAAATTTTTTTCCCCCAATTACATGTTAAGATAATTTTCAACATTCATTTTTATAAGATTTTGAGTTCCTAATTTTTCTCCCTCCCTCCTCTTCCCCCCCGACCCTGACAGCAAGCTATCTGATATAGGTTATACATGTACAATCATATTAATCATATTTCCACATTAGTCATGTTGTGAAACAAGAATCAGAACAAAAGAGAAAAACCCCAACAAAGAAAAAACAAAAAAACAAAGCGAAAATAGTGTGCTTTGACCTGCCTTCAGACTCCATAGTTCTTTCTCAGGATGTGGATAGCATTTTCCGTCATGAGTCTTTTGGAACTGTCTTAGATCATTGTATTGCTGAGAAGAGCTAAGTCTATCAAAGTTAGTCATCACACCATGTTACTTTTACTGTGTACAAATCTGCCTACTCATCATTTCTTATAGCACAATAGTATTCCATTACATTCATATATCACAACTTGTTCAGCCATTCCCCAATTGATGGGCATTCCCTCAATTTCTTATTCTTGGCCACCACAAAGAGAGCTGTTATAAATCTTTGTACGTGTAGGTCTTCCCCCCTTTTTATGATTTTTTTGGCATATACCTAGTAGTGGTATTACTGGATCAAAGGGCATATGCACAGTTTTATAGCCCTTGGGGTATAGTTCCAAATTGCTCTCCAGAATGGTGGGATCAGTTCACAACTCTACCAACAATGCATTAGTGTTCCAATTTTCCCACATCTTCTCCAACATTTATTATTTTTCTTTTCTATCATATTAGCCAATCTGATAGGTTTGAGGTGGTACCTCAGAGTTGTTTTAATTTGAATTTTTCTAATTAACAGTGGTTTAGAGCATTTTTTCATATGACTATAGACAGCTTTAATTTCTTCATCTGAAAACTGCCAGTTCATATCCTTTGACCATTTATCAACTGGGGAATGACAAAGATTTCTTAAAGAAGGTGGGATTTAAGCTGGAACTTGAAGGCTGCAAAGGAATCCAGGAGGTGGAGTTGAGGAGAGAGAGAATTTTAGGCATGAGGGATAGCCAATAAAGATGCATGGAGTCAGGAGATGCAATGTCTTATGCAAGGAATAACAAGGAGGCCAGTATCACTGGATTGTAGAATATGTGGCCAGGGTGTAAGATATAAGAAATAGTGTACAGAGGATTTTATATCTGATCCTAGAGATGACAGTGAGCCACTGGTGGCAGCTAGGTGATGCTGTGTACACAGGATCACAAGTCAGGAAGACCTGAACTAATATCTGGCCTTGGATGTTTTCTAGCTGTGTGACCCTGAGCAAGTCACTTAACCTCTGGATACCTTAGTTTTGTCAGCTGTAAGATGGGGTAAATATGAGCGCCTACCTCACATGGTATCAAGTAACTGTAAAGTGCTTATTAGCACAGTGCCTGGCACATAGTAGATGCTTTATAAATGCTTATTCCATTCCATTCCTTAATCCACTTGAGTTTATTGAATGGAATAGAGGGACATAGTCAGACCTGAGAGTGAATGGAGGATATTTTGTAGTATGGAGAGATGAGACAGGGAAGCCAATCAAGAAGCTTTGTAATAGTTCAGGAATGAAGTGATGAAGGCCTGAAATAGGGTAGTAGCAGTGTCAGAGGAGAGAAGAAGGCATGTAGGAGACATGTTATAAAGGTAAAATCAACAGGACTTGGAAACCAATTGGATATGGAGGCCGAGAGAGAGGCATTGAGGATGACACCTCAGTCAGGTGGCTGGAAGGATGCTGGTATATTTGATAGTAATATGGAAGTTCAAAAGAGGGGAGGGTTTTGGGGGAAAGATAATGAGACCAGTTTTGGACATAGGGAGTAAGACATCTATGAGATATTCAATTTGTGATATCCAAGAGACAGCTGGAAATGCAAATCTGGAGATCAGCTGAGAGATTATGGCTGGATAAGCAGATATGGGAATCACTAGCATAGAGATGATAACTTAATCCATACAAATTGATGAGATCACCAAGTGAAATAGTGGAAGAAGAAAAGAATGCCCAGGACAGAGCTTCAGAGAGCACCTACTATTAGTGGGTATGACTTGGATGATACAGCAAAGGAGACTGAGGATTAGATAGGCAGAAGAACCAGGAGAAAGCAGTGTCATGGAAACCTAGAGAACAGATTACCAAGAGAAAAAAAAGGAGTGAGGGTCAAAGGGTGCACTGAGGTCAAACAGGATGAGAACTTGCCAGACTGTAGAGTTAAGAAGACAGTGCTAGGAAAAAATCAAGTGGAGGCATCAACTGTAGATAGCTTTAAGGTTTTTAGCCACAAAAGGGAAATAGAGATGGGATGGATGGATCACGTAAAGATTTTCTGAGGATGGGGAGACATGAGCACGTTTGTGAGCAGCAGGGAAGCAGCAAGTAGACAAGGAGAGAGAGACTGATAAAAGTGAGACAATGGGGATAAAACAAAGGGCAATGTGGTGGAGAAGTTGGGATGGAATGGCATCATTTGTGCATGAAGAGGGGTTGTTTTGGCAAGGAGAAAGGCTTCCTCTTCAGGGGAGGAGAAAGTGGCAAGTTTCTGAATGATGTGAGATGAAGAGAAGGCTAGAAGAGGGACCTCTAGGTGAATGGTCTCACTTGTTTATTTCATAAAATAGGAGTCAAGGTTCTCAGCTGAGATGGTAAAGGAGCAACAACTATAGGAAGTTTGGGAAGTAATGAAAAGGTCTGGAAAGCTGCTGTGATGAGCTGGATAATAAGTCTATTAGGGAGATGTGACAGGATCAACTTGCTCCCATGTGAGTCCACTTGAGGTTATGTAACATGGTGTGTAGAGAATCCAGTTGGCACGGTTTCATCACCTGGCCCTCCCTAAATGACATATTTAATCAAGCATAATTGAGCTGTCAATTAGGTGTTCTGGGAAAGTGATTTAAAAAAATTGAAGTACTTCAAGTTTGTCTAGTTTAGCTGTTTTTGGTTGAAATATTTCTAAAATCTGTTATTCCCATGCCTCAGTAAGTATATATACAATACTCTATATTATAATCAGATCAGAGCACAGTCTTGCCTGTCCATCATGTGTAGCTAGCTCATCCATGTCTTCCCTTAAATGTATCAATTACCTAGTCATTTTTTGGTTGTGTCCAAGTCTTTGTGACCCCATTTGGGGTTTTCTTTGCAATTTCCTTCTCAAGCTCATTTTACAGATGAGGAAATAAGGTAAGGAGGGTCACAGAGCTAATAAGTATTTGAAGCCATCCTTGAACTAAGGTCTTCTTTACTCCAGGGCCAGTACTCTATCCACTGCACCACCAAGCTGCTCTAAATGTGTCACAGAGGGTGCCAAAGAAGGGTCATCCTTGCTTTCTTTTAAAATTACAGAAATATCAGTGGTGCACACTATTAATCTCTCACTAATTATTTTTTACTGGAAAACTTTTTATCATAGGTAGAGTGGGATAGCTGCATGCAGTTTAGATGATTCCAATTTTGTTTGCAACATCTAAAGCATCATAGTCTGGAGCAAGTCAGACATAGGCCATCTTCTCTTCATTAAGCCAGATCAGTGTGTTGACCTTGGCCACGTGGATGTCCTACAGCTTCTTTACCTCCTGCTTCATCTGATGCTTGTTGGCCTTGACATCCACAGTGAAGACTAGGGTGTTGTTGTCCTCAGTCTTCTTCATAGCAGACTCAGTGGTCAAGGGGCACTTAATGATGGCATGGTGATCCAGCTTGTTTCTCCGAGGGGCACTTTTCTGAGGGTACTTGGGCTGCTTCGAAGTCTTAGTGTCTTGGGTCACCGAAAAGTGGGGGATGTTTGGATCTTCTTTTTTTTTTTGTGGCTACGGACACCCTTCAACACCGCCTTCTTGGTCTTCAAGGCCTTGGACTTGGCCTCTGTCTTGGCGGGGGGGGGGGGGGGGGGGGGGGGAGGGGGGGGAGGGGGCAGACAATGGCTTCCTTCCTTGCCTTCGGCGCCATCTTGGGGGAAAGGTAATCTCTCAGTAATTAAACTCTTGTCACATGACCGGTGCATCATCTTTTTTGGATCATACATTTGCTTGATGACATCGTTTAGTCCAGTTCTTTTTCTAAATAATTTGCTGCAGCCTACATACAATACCTATCAGATACTTTTCTTCAAGTGATACTCGTTTTTAATTCTGTGGAAATTGTTGTGTTTTATTATTTAAAATCTTGTAACAGCACCATTAGGTTACTGGGATAAGCCTGTGTCCCTGGGAGAAGTCTGGGATTGGTAAAGGAGCTCTGCAATTTCTTGGAGGCAATCCAACTTGCTATCCTTTTCCTATTTAATTCAGGTCCATTTTTACTGTCATTCACACACACTCTCTCTCTCTCTCACACACACACACACACACACACACTCTATAAATTCATTTAAATCTTGTTCATTTAAAAGTCTGCATGTAAAAATCAAATCTAAGAAATATACATTCTTCATTCACTTGTTTTTCAGTCTGTAACAAACAGTTATGTATCTTTCAGGGGGTTTGCAATGTTCAGGGGCTTGCTGCAACCAGCATGACAGTCATGACAAAAAATGCTATCTGCCTCCACTGAAAGAACTGATGGCAACTGAATACAGGCACGCCATTTTTCAATTTCTTTTTGTTTTAGTTTGAATTTTCTTCCACAAAATGACTAACATGAAAATGTTATACATGACTGCACATATATAACCTATCAGACTGCTTACAGTTTTACGGAGTTGGGGCATGGGGACAGAGGGAGGGATAGAATTTAGAACTCAAACTTAAAAAAAAATATTAAAATTGTTTTTATATGTAATTGGGAAAAATAAAATATTATTAAAAAAGAATTCATTGCTATTGTACTATAAGAAATTATGAGCAGGATGCTCTCAGAAAAACCTAGAAAGATTTACATAGGTTGATGCAAAGTGAAATGTGCTGAGTACAAAGTAACAGCAATACTGTAAGACGATCAGCTGTGAATGACTTGGCTATTCTCAGCAATACAATGATCCAAGACAACTCTGAAGGTCTTAGGATGAAAAATGCTATCCATTTGGAGAGAAAGAACTGATGGTGTCTGAATACAGACTGAAGCAACTTTTTTTTCCTTTATTTTTCTTGAGTTTTTTTTTGTCTATGTTTTCTTTCACAACATAACTATTATGGTTATATGTTACATGACTACACATACATAACCTATATGGAACTGCTTGCCTTTTCAATGAGGGGAGGTGAGGAGGGAGAAAGGGAGAAAATTTGGAACTCAAAGTTTTAAAAACAAATGTTAAAAAATTGTTTTTACTTGTAACTAGGGAAAAATTAAATACTGAATAAATATCAAAAAAAAAAAAAAAGAATTCATTCCCTACTAAAGCACAGATCTGACCAAGTCACTCTCCTACTCATTAAAATCTTGATTCACAACATCTCTCACATATTTCCTCTTCTCTTCACTCACACAGCTACCAGACCCTCAATCACCTCCTGCCTGGGCTATTTTTAACAGCCTCTTAATTGGTTTCTCTGCCTCAAATTTCTCCCCACTCCAATCTAGCCTCCACTCAGTTGCTAAAATCACTTTAGGAAAAATGATTTTCCTAAACCACACATCTGACCGTGTCACCTGTCCTATTCAGTAAGCTGCAGTGGCTTCTTATTACCTCTGGGCCCAAACAGAGTGTCTCCTATTTGGCATTTATGTTCTTCAATAGGCCCCCTCCTAGCTATTCAACGCTGTATGTTCCTCTTCTCCATACACTGTATAAACCAGACAAACTGGCCTATCTGCTACTCCTTCTGTACAACTCTCTACCTCTTGACTCTGTTGTCAACACTGGAATGCCTGGAATACTTTCTCCCCTTATTTCTGCCTTGAAGACTTGGTTCAAATCCCAGCTTCTGTACGGTGCCTTTCTTGATGCCCCTTGTTACTGGTGACTTTCCTCTGGGATTAGTTTCCATTTACTCCTGTATACGTCTAGTGCCTACTTATTTACAGGTCTCTTCCATTAGAATGTAAGCTTCTTGAGGGCAGGGGCAGTTTTTGCCTTTCTTTGCATCCCCGACACTTAGCAGGTACCCAGCACATACTAAGTGCTTAACTTGTACACCATGACTAGAGAACACTTTCTCTGTTCACCTCTGTCCCTTTGAATCCCTCATTTCCTTCAAACTCAGCTCAAGTGCCACCTTCTACACGAAGCCTTTCCTGATTCTCTAGTTCCTAGTATACTACCTCTCATCACCTTGTATTGATTTTGTATGTTCTTACATTTATAATGCTTGTTGATTTTTTATAACTTTCAGTTAATTTGGCAATAAAGATGTGGTCTTTTATGAAATCTCTCTAGGAAAAGCACCCTGCTCTCTTCTAAAATGTCATTAGAGTGTGTATAGATGATAGATGATTAAAATACACAGATTTTTTTATATGGGAAAGTAGGAATGTAGAAGATAGGCTAGTAGTTGCTGATATTCTTTTAGTCAAATTTTTTTTTGTTCTTAGTGAATTTTTTTCCCCATGCTTTTGGTATCTTCTGAAGTATGGTGTATTTGATTTCTTCAGCTAACTTCTGATCTTTCAATGACTTTGGAATTGTGTCATCTCCAGCATGGATGTTATGTTTTCCAGTTGCTTTCACAATCTTGTTTTAATTTTTACCTCAACAACACGTCCAGGACTATGATATTAGCTGCTGTGGTGGTTCTATCATACTTAAAGGTGAAAAAAGTTTGTTATGAAGTATTTTTGCTGATTATTTCCATTTTCTTTCTGTTTGTTGTCCTTAGGATGACTTTGGTTTTCTCAGAAAACTTTATTAAACTGGTTTTACCTTCCATTACTGTTCATTATTTCCTGAGGCAATATTGCTCTACAACCCTTTTCTTTAAGCATTAACAACACAGTTTATGCTATAAATTGATGCTGCTTTTGGCTGCCATCTCTTCCTACTTATCCAGTACATTAAAAATTTGCTAAGGCATTTTTAAACTCTTGATCACCTTGTTACCAATTTGTTTATATCTACATGAAGTTACTGTAATCTGTGTCTGTTCTTTTTTCAGCCCATTGCTCATTTTCCATTATTAGTATCTTGTCTGAATAGATGAGAACTGAGTTTTCAATTAATTTTTTTCCATGATTTTCTAGCTTTGCACTAATTTGGATCATTTCCTCTAGCAAGTTGGTATATTCAATTCAATTAGTAATCAACTGATTGTCTGTAATCAACTCAGGCAGTTGATTCAGAAATGACTTCCACATGAGTTAATGAGTCATTTCTAGTCTGTAAATACACAATCAATTTTTTTGTCTATTATTTGGTGCTCACCCTGTCTACTGCCTACTGGTACTTTTCTTGAAGAAAATGTTTTTAACAGGTAGGCATTAGGTTTCTGTGTACTCGGCAAATCTTTGCCTTTCCCCCTCTTTTTGACAACTCTGCCACCATCACTGTGATCATACAGGACTGAGGACTATTTTGTATTTTTCTTTGTTTCTTGGGTAGTCATAGCCAAAGAATTCATCACCAAGTGGCCAGCCTTCTGGTAATGAGCTTTTTTGTACTTACTCCGTAAGTCTTGTCATTGCAGAGTGGATTTGATTTGTTGCTTAGACAGTCTTGGAAGCTTTTCCACCAGGGTACAACCTGTGAGAGCTTATGCTCTGCTGGCACAGCCTTTGAAAACTCAGGGTCACCTTCATGTCATGATAAGGCACTGAGGTACAACTTTTTGTTGTTATATATATATATATATATACATATATATATATATATATATATATATATATATATATATATATATATATATATATATATATATATATATATATGTATAACAACAGTAATAAAAACCACATACATTTCTGATGAAACATACCATGCTTGCTAGGGTTCTGATCAAGTGGAGAAGCAGCACTGGATAAATTATCCATTGAATTAGGGTGTGTCCACTGAGGAAGGCGAGACTGAGACTGAGAAGTGTCCTTCACTGATAAACCACCAGTAATGTCCATGCTGTTTACATTCATGTTTGGGTTCAGTCCAGCTGTAATAGAAAGAATATTATAAGTATCTTCTATAAAGAGAAAGTCTGAGTTTTAATTTATCTTAGTTTTACTTTAAAATTTTTGGGGGGAGTACTTCATAGGATCAGTTCAAATCTCTAATTTATTAAAAAAAAAAGTAAACAAGGTTTTACCTGTAGCTTCACTTAATGAGATTAAATCGTTAATTTGTCCGTTCTTTTCAACATTTGTAACCTTAACATCTAAGGTTAACCCTAATAAATAAGTATCCTTTGTTAACAGGATGATATATTTTTAGAGAAACAAATAATGAAATGTAAAATTCTTAAGACAGTGCTATGTGGCTAGATTCAGGAAAGCAACTCCTGTAGAGACACCCATCCTGACCAACTGCTACCTACTGGGCAAGCCTAGGTGAAAGAGCAAAATACTGAGTAAGAGCTTCTGACAGGCAAGTCAAATAACCATCATCTCTGCTGAGGTCTGGATGTAGACAACCCAGGACTCTGAAACCAAAAACTTTGGGGAACAGCAGTGTCCCGCAGACCACTGGTCATGCTACTATCACTGAAGAGAGAAATCATTTCAGGATGTGGGTCCAACCACCTCACCACCATCAGTACCAAATGCTGACTCTCTGCCACCAAAGTGCAGGTAATCCCAAAAGTCCTGGAGTGACAGCATAAGACCCACATAGCCTTCATCCTGGGAAGTGAGCCTTGCGGAAATGTGACTTGGTAAGTGCTTTCATGAGTGCTTATAGTCGAAGCTGCATACCTAGAAATGAAGGTTCTTGCCACCAAAGTTATTCACACTGTGAAATGGTCCAACACAGAAATTGATGTGATTTTGTCAGAGGAAAGTACACTAAAGATATTGCATTATCATGTGCTTAGCCCTACTACCCTAGGGATCTTGGGACCTTTAAGGTACAGTAGCTAGTGGCACAGTAGATAGAATGTTGGAGCTGGAATGAGGAAGACCTGAGTTCAAATCTGGTTTCAGATACTTCCTAGCTGTGGGAGTCTGGGTAAGTGACTTAACCTTTGTTTGCCTCGGTTTCCTTAACTGTAAAATGGGGAGAAGAATAGCACCTACCTCACAGTATTGTTGTGAGGATCAAATGAAATATTTGTAAAAGTGCTTAGCATAGTGACAGACAAATATAAATGTTTATTCCCTTCCCTTTCCATCTGACTTGTAGCTTTGAAATCTTCTATATCTGTTGTCTCCACCATTAGAATGTGAACTTCTTAAAAGCAGGAACCATTCTACTTTATTTAGAACAGGGCTTTGCACATAGTAAGCATTAAATACATGCTTTTTCATCCATTTATTCATTCATTCACTCACTCATCTAGCTTCTAAGGAAGTAGGGAGAGATGTCAAGTTGAGAAGGAGAGCTGTAACACTGGAAGAGCAAATGTTCACAGCAGTCTAGTATAAGCACTAAGAAAGAACGTGTCTAGGTAGGATGTGTAACTGTTATACAAATTCCAGGCAGAACACTATTCTTCGAGAGTTAAAGTCACAGGGTAACCTGCTTAAGTAGGCTATAATTTTAAAAGAATAAATTTATAGGAAGACTAGCTGTAAATGAAGGTAAGATTATGTTTTAGTATTAAGTTTGATACAAAACTACTAATTGTTTCTTGAACAAGCCTTACATTTTTCTGTCTCTGGCTTTGTCTGTGCTATGCCTCCAATAAGAATGTCTTTCTTCCTCCAGTACTGTCTGACTGGTTCCTCCCCTTTTGCCAAGGGCCAGCTCCAATGTTGTCATCTTCAGGGAAGTGCCTTCTGATCTCCACTACCAGAAATAACTTTTCCCTTACTACGTTTGGAGCTCTATCATACCAGAGATCACAGGATATAGAGCTAGAAGGGTCCCTAGATATCATCTCGACATGGAATTCTTAACCTGGGGTCCCTGTGTGATTTGTCCTTCATTCTTGAAGAGGACCATGACATTAGGAAGATGATGCCACAACTTGCAAGTGAATTTGATTTAAGTGAGGGAGGGCTGTGCAAAGTCACCAGCCACACTTTTCTCTTCTAGAGCCTTCTGACTTCAGTGGCCAGATATAGATCAGGACAACTGGAGAGGGTCTTGGGATCCCTGAAATTGTTTTTAGAAAAGATTTTAATAACTCTATTACAACATAATTAGTTTAAAAAACAAGCTTGTATTTTGTTCATTTAAAAACATTATTTTAAGAAAGCCATAGGCTTCACTGATGACTGCCAAAGAGGTCCATGATGTACACAAAAAGTTAAAAGCCCCTAATTTACTTCAACTCCCTCATGTAACTGGAGGAAACTGAGGCACAGAGAGGTTATGGGACTTGCCCAATGTTACGAGGGAATAAGGAGCAGAGTCGGGATGTGAACCAGTCCCAGTCTTCTGACTCTAGAGTCTGTTTACCTTCTATTCTCCTACACTGCCTCTTAAAATAAAATTAATAAAATAAAATAAAATAAAAATTCCTTCATTTGTATGAAGAAACAAATTGAGGCCCAAAGAAATCAAATGATCTGCTAGAGATCACACAGGAGGTAGACAGCAAAACTAGAATCTGAACCCAGGTCCTCCGACTCCAAATTTAGTGCTTTGTCATCTGTACTACATACCTGCTTCTCCTAAACACTAAGCTCATCTATTAAGTATGATAAAAAAGATCCAGAGCTTTAGTGGTCCAGTTTACTTAGAAACTGAGGACCAGAGAAACTGACTTGTCCCAGGTCATTCAGCATCTCTGACTCTAAAGTCTATGCCCTTTCATGCTAGACTACCATTACTTTTTTTCAGAATTACATGATGGAAATACTATATATTTAGTATACCTAGATTTTAGGAAAGCATTCATAAAATATCTCATTTTATCCTCATGGAAATCCCCTGGGGGCAACAAATGAGCTAGGATTCCAGCACTACTGCTCATAGTCCCCCAATGTTGTGTTTTCCATAAATAATCACCTGGACTTAATTAGCTTTTTTCTTTTTTTAAAGTGAAGCAATTTATAAGCAAGAAAGGTTGTTTAAAAAATTCTCTCCAAAAGGTTGAGGTACACTCTCCCACACACAGAGGCCTGGGGAGAATGGGCATAAATTTAAAATACAGTAAGGCACATATGTAGAGAATACATATGCTATTAGAAGTGCAAGTCACAATTCCTGGTTATAGAGTCCTCATGAAGTTTCCCAGAGGTGTATCTCTTTTGAGTTTGAGGGTTGATGTTTTGTTGAGCCCATGGCTACCCTTTTTTCTGACACAAAGGATCAGATTCAGTGAAGCTGCCTCTTTATGGGTGCTAGGTATGCACCTTGGCTAGATATGTTTTCTCTTTCTAGTCTAGTCCTTCTAATGATAGTTAATGGTGGGGAGAGGAAGAAGAGGAGGGGAAGGGGAAGAGGGAAGAAGAGACATGGGAGAGATAATGTCTCTAGCAAATCAACTGGAGTATTTTTGGCAAAGTCCATAATCCCATTCTGGACAGTTATTTAGTGACTTGAGGAGGTTTCTTTTCCAGTGCTTTCCCAGTGCCTTATACTCAGAATTGTCTTTGTGGTACAGTTCATATATAATTGGAGAATTAATGTTTTCCCATACTTCCAAATACATAGTGATACAACTTAAACATAATATTTTACTAAGTCCCACAGGTTACCAGTTGTCTTAGTGCTTACAAAAATATTTTCCAACCTAAATATAAGAAAAGAAAATCAGCCCTCACTCCTCTGAAGGGAAAGTCTAGTCCTTACGTGGCTCCCAGAAACTTGGGGCTCTGCCAATAGAGTTTAAAGACCTGAGGGTGACTAGAAGTCATTCTCTTTCATTCTTCAGGTGAGAAACCAATCAGATTTGGTGCTTATGTAGGAAGCGCCACTGCTAAGAGGTTTTGGGATTTGGCACTTTCTCGTTGCCTGTCACACTGAAGAGCTCCTTTATTCTGGGCTTTGTCAGGTATTAAGGGCTACAACAAATCAGTGCTGGGTTCAGGGACCTAAAGCATTCACTCTCTCCATTTCCCCACAAGAAACTCCTATGGAACCACATGCACAAACCAGGTTTAATCATGGAAAATTCTTTTGGGGCTCTGCAAAACACAGGGCACCCAAAATTTTCCTAAGGTTCCTTGAATAATATAGAGAATCCTACTTGATGTCCAAATCATCCCTCATTAAGACAAAAAGATCAACTTAGAAAAGCCTCAAAGAAGTATGAAGCTCCCACTTAGGATTGATTACCTAATATTTATAAGTCAACAGGTGAACTTTATTCTAAAGACTTTCAGTCTGTAACGATATTAGACAAGCCGCCTGGACTCATAACAGGCAAGCAGTCTAGGCCTGCTTAAGAGCAATAAAGTAAAATCAAAATAATATTTATGAGCTATATGTAGCAATTTAGTTGATTTTTAAACAAATAAGTACAGTACTAAAAGCATTCAAAAAAGCAAAGATCTCAAAGGAACTGCTCTGATTTATAGCAACAGGGAGAACTTGGTGGGGGGTGGGGTGGGGAGCATGTCAAAAACTCACAATGTGATTTTTAGTTTTGACCTGGCAAATAAGTATGTTCAGTTCTACTGGCTGCCAGAATCTTAGACAAGAGGAAGAGGAGGGACCCCAGAGACTGGAAATCAACATTCCTGACCTGGGTCCTGGCCTTGGCACAGCTATGTTATTGGCAAAGTAATACAAGATGAGCACATTAATTTTATGCAACTGACACGTCATACCAGCAGTTTGATGTGTTTCTGGAAACACAGTATGATTAGAGTTTAAAACAAGAGCAAACTTATTCTCTCCTCCCCCTCCACTCTCTTCCCCCCTCCCCGCTTCTCTGCCCTGAATAGATACCTATGAACTAGGAGAATCTAACCAGTGGGTCCTTGCAAATATGAAGGGTTCCAAAATTATTCCAGACATAGTCCCTAAAATATAGTGTCCTTTTCAGGGCTACTTGCCTAACTAACAAGAGGGAGGAGCTGGAAGCAGAAGTCATGGATAATGTGATAGGAAAGCAGTCCTCAGATCCTGAGGAAAGGGCATGAACTCTCCCTCTCAGGAGAGGACCTCACCTCATAGTTTACTGAAAAAATTAAGCCTCTTCTTTCATATCAGTTTTAGACTTAAAATCACCTCAAATTGTCTCCCTTTTTCTCCAACTTTACTCCACTCTAAGATGAAAGAGGTGGATCTTTTTGCTAATACCAACCCCTCTAATTTTATCTCTGATCCCATTTCTTCCCATCTCTTCTGGAAGCTTGTTCCTTTGAGGATCTATTTTTAATTGAATTTCAATTTCTCCTTATCTATCGGTTTTGTCAGTGTCACCTCCCATCCTTACGAAACCTTTTCACTTGGCCTATCCTCTATTTCTTCTCTCTTTTACAGTCAAAATCCTAGGAAAAAAAAAAACTTTATACTTATTGTCACCACTTTCTTCTTTTCCATCACTTCTTAATGCCCAATATAGCTTCTGTTTCTACTATCGGATGGAAACTGCCCTTGTCAGAGTTAATAATGATTTATTTATTGTTTTAGATAGATACTACTTATCATTTTAAGGAAAGCTCTATTTATTCCTATGCTTTCCAGTGTTTTCAATAAGAATGAGTTTTGTATTTTGTCAAAAGCTTTTTCTGCATCTATTGAGATAATCATATGATTTTTACTGCTTTTGTTATTGACACGGTCAATTACGCTGAAAGTTTTCCTAACACTGAACCAGCTTTGCATTCCTAGTATAAATCCCACCTGCTCAGAGTGTATGATCTTTGTGATATGCTGCTGTAATCTCCTTGCTAGTTTTTTATTTAAAAATTTTGCATCAATATTCGTTAAGGAATTGGTTTGTAGTTTTCTTTCTCTGTTTTTGCTCTTCCTGGTTTAGGTATTGGCACCATATTTGTGTCATATAAAGAATCCAGAAGGACTTCTTTGCCTATTTTTTCAAATAGTTTATACTGTATTGGAATTAATTGTGAATCCATATGATCCTGGGGATTTTTTCTTAAGGAGTTCATTGACGGCTTGTTCAACTTCTTTTTCTATTTCCTCTTCTGTTAATCTGGGTAATTTATATTTGTGTAGATATCCACCCATTTCATTAAGATTGTTAGATTTATTGGCATATAATTGGGCAAAATAGTTCCCAATAATTGCTTTAATTTCATTTTCACTGGTGGTGAATTCAGTCTTTTTATTTTTTATTAATGGTAATTTGGTTTTCTTCTTTTTTTAAAAATCAAATCAACCAATGGTTTATTGTTCCTCCCCCCCCCATAAAACTAGTTTGTAGTTTTACTTATTAGTTCAATGGTTCTTTAACTTTCAATTTTATTAATCATTCTTTTGATTTTTCAGGATTTCCAATCTGGTGCTTAACTGAGGATTTTAAATTTGTTCTTTTTTTTAGTTTTTTTCATAGTTGCATGCCCAGTTCATTAATCTGCTCTTTCTCTATTTTACTGATGTAACCATTTAGAGATAAACAAATTTCCCCTAACTACTGCTTTGGTTGTATCCCATAAATTTTGGTATGTTGTCTCATTGTTGTAATTTTTAATGAAATTACTGATTGTTTCTATGATTTGCTCTTTTATCCACTCATTTTTTAGGATTAGATTATTTAGTTTCTAATTAATTTTTAATCTTTGTTTCCACAGCCCTTTTATTGAATGTAATTTTATTGTACTGTGATCTGAAAAGGATGCATTTAATATTGCAGCATTTGGTTGTGAGATTTTTGTGCTCTAATGCATGCATGGTCCATTTTGTGTAGGTGCCATGAACCACTGAGAATAAGGTCTATTCCTTTCTATTCCCATTCAATTCCCATTCAATTTTCTCCACAGGTCTATCCTATCTAACTTTTCTAAAATTCTATTTATCTAGAGATTAATTTATTGCTTAATCCAGTAGCTTTTTCTCAGTCCTCATGCTTTCTGATTTCTCTGCAGTATTTGCCATTGTTGACCATCTCTCCTTCTGAATATTCTCTCCTCCCAGGGATTTTGTGACACTGATCTCTCTTGTTTTTGCCCTCTATCTGCCTGCCTGATCCTTCTCATTCTCTTCATTCATATTTTTCTTCCTTGAGTCTGCATGCCTCTAATCTGGGGTTTTGTCTTGGGTCTTCTCTTCTTTCTACAATTTCTTTCCTGGAGATTTTATTACCTCTCATGGATTAAACTATGATTTCTCTACAGACAACTCCCAAATGTACATGTCCAGCCATCATCTCTCTCTTCATCTCTGTTTCCAACTACCTGCTTGACACTGCTGCCTGGATATTGCATAGGCATCTAAAATTTAGCATTTCCCCCCTAAATCCCATCTTCCCCTATTTCCTTGCTTTTTTTGGAAGGCACTATCATTCTCCTAGTAACCCATGTACTAAACCTAGGAGTCAGCTATAACCCTTTGCTTTCACTCATCCCCCATATTAGAGTGGTTAAGTCTTGCTGTTTCTACCTCCACTTATCTCCCTCATATACTCACCTTCTTACCACTGCATCACACTCACTCTGTTTTAGGCTTCTCTCTTTCTCATTAGCACTAAAGCAGGCAACAGATTCCTCACTTGTCTCCCTGCCTTAAGTCCCCTCTGAAGTCCATATTCCACATAACTGCCAAACTGGCATTCTTAATGCACTGACTACACCACTCTCCAATTCAAGAACCTTTAGAGGCTCACTATAGCCTCTAAGATACAATAAAAATGCCTCTTCATGATCTGGCTCTAGCCTTCCTTTCCAGGATAATTACACATCACTTTCCCAGGCGTATTCTATGGTCCAGCCGAATAAGCTGGCCACCTACTTTGCTCTTCTGTGTGTATAGCATTCCATCTCCCATCATCATGCTTTTGCACAGGCAATTCCACAGGCCTGGAATGCTCTCTCTCTCCATATCCATTTTTGGAACCCCTTGCTCATTTCAAAACTTAGCTGATGAATTGCTTTATTAGGTCTTTCCCAATTTACCTAGTTTTTAGCATTTCTCTTCTCTAAATTAATTTCATATGTATTTTGTATTTACTTCTCCGCATACATATTGTTCCCCCTCCCCCCCAATGAAGTAATCTCTAGCACGGTAAAGACTATTGTATTTTGGTGCTTCTATATTCATTACCTAGCACATAGTAGATGTTAAATAAATCATTGTTGAAACAACTTGGGTAACGAAAAAAAGTGAAATTCAGAGAGCTGAGAAATCTGTTTAAGACAAAAAATTTTTTCTTAAGATGAACTGGGCGGCTCTACAACGCTAAGGTTTTGTTTATTTAGGGTGTTGTACCCACAGGGAAGGTTGTAGAGCAGTGTCCTCTTCTAGGAGGAAGAGTAGGGAGGAAAGAAAGTTAAAAGGGGAGTTGTCATGTAGCATTTGGTCTAGGACAGGGTTGCACAACCTGTGGCCCATGGACCACTTGTGGCATGGATTTTGATGGGCTTGTGAAAAACGTAGAGGAAAATATCCTTTGTATGTAGAGGAAATCCTTTGGTGGGCTGCAGTTTGTGCAGGCCTGATCTAGAATGCTCTATGAGAACATTTCTAGTGATAAGGAATCTATTACTTCATTAAGTAGCTTATTTCACTTTCTGACAGTTATAACTGTTGGAAATTCTTTCTTTTACAGAATTAAAATCTAGCTTCTTATGATTTATACTCACTGGTTCTAGTTAGTCCCTCCAATATAGGATAAATCTAGTTCCTCTTCCCCAACCCTCTCTGATAATAAAGATCATGTCAAACTGAAGTCTACAATTTCTGGGATCTACCAGCTCCCCACCTTTATGAAAAGTGCATCAGTATCTGCCCATTTGCAGTATTCTGGCATCTTTCTTATTCTCTATGATTCTTCAAAGGGTACTGGCAACAATTAAGTAGTCACATCGGCAAATTCTTTAGTAGTCTGGAATAAGTTTAGGCCAGGAGACTCGAATATATTTAGAGTAGCCGGGTGCCCTCTGTAGGCTTCAATAACTTTTACTCATATTCATTGTATTTAGTCTGAATATCATTCTCCTTGACAGAGGATATAGAAATGATGTCTACATTAAAGGGGTGAAGGGATAGAGAGAATCCACATTAAATTTTCAGTTTAAAAGAACAGCTAACACTTTGCAGTACAGAATTAAGATCTAAACAGAGCTATGTAGTCTGAAGTGATGGGCCAAATCTAATTAGATGAAATTGAAGAGTAAAGTCCTGTCTCAAGGAGCTCAATCTACTGGGAGAGACAACAAACAACCAACTATGTACAAACAGGTTAAAATGGAGATAATCAAAGGCATTACCCTCACTTTAATTCTCCTACCACCTCTTAATACAGGGATTGGGAAAGACTTCCTGTAGAAGGTAGAATTTTAGCTGGGGCTTGTAGGAAACCAGGGAAGCTAGAAGACAGAGATGAAGAGGGAGAGAGTTCCAAACATGGGCACAGCAAGTGAAAATGCCCAGAGTTGGGAGATGGAGGGTTTAGTGAGAGCAACAAGAAGGAGAAAAGTATCACTGGATATCAGAGGGAGGGGAGGTAGATCTGCAGAGTGTAAGAAAACTGGAAAAGCAAGAAGGGGCCAGATTATGGAGAATTTTAAAAGACATTATTAGGATTTTACATTTGATCTTGGAAACAAGAGGAAACCACTGGAGTTTCTTGAATGGGGTGTGTATGTGTGAGGGTGACATGATCCAATCTCTGTTTTAGGTTGACAGCTGATAGGAGGATGGACTGGGGGAGGGGTGGTTTGAGACAGGGAGACCAACCAGCAGGCTACAATAGTAATGAAAGGTAATGAAAGCCTCTATATAACAGGCTGGTGGCAGTGTCAAAAGAGAGAAGACATAGGAGAGATGTTACAAAGGTAGAAACAATAGGACTTCGCAACTGATTGGATACGGGGAAAGGGTGAGAGAATGAGAAACTGAGGTTGACACCTACGTTATGAGCCAGGGTGTCTGGGAGCACAGTGTTATTCTTCACAGTAATAGGGAAGTTACAGAGGGTAGGATTCGCATATATCATCTCATTTGATCCTCATAACAACTCTTTGAAGTAGGTGCTTTTGTTGTTCAGTCTTGTCTGATTCTTCATGACCCCATTTGGGTTTTCTTCGTAAAGATACTAGAGTGGTTATAGTGGTTTGCCATTTTCACTTCTCCAGCTCATTTTACAGATGAGGAAACTAAGGCAAACAGGGTTAAGTGACTTATCCAGGGTCACATAGCTAGTAAGTGTCTGAGGCTAGATTTAACTCAGAAGAGGAGTCTTCCTGACTCTAGGCCAAACACTCTATCTACTGTATCATCTACCTGCCCCTAGGTGTTATTATGCTCAATTTACAGATGAAGAAAGAGAGGGAGTGTAAGTGATCTGTCCAGGGTCAGTCTGCCCAGGTGCTGTCTGAGGAAAGATTCAAACACGTCTTTCTGGTGTGGGAGCTAAGACACCTAGAATACCATCTTTGCAGAAATTCATTTAGAATCCTGATCTTGAAGAATACATGAATTAAATGACAAAGTAACTAACGAATGGCTCAATTTTGGAACCCAGGGCTACCAATTCTACTCTGACTCTTGTTATCAGTTAAAGTGCTTAGTGAACTTTAATATATTTCTTAGAGCTGAATTCTGGCATCAACAGGCAAAAAAAAGTTCTATGCCAACAATTCCTATAATAAGGATACTAGCCATGAATTTGATAACTGGTTGGGAAACAAGAGTTAACAAAAATGTAATTTTCTAATCTTTAATTCTGGCATATGACAATTGCCAGATAATGAAAAATCCTGGCAGAAGTCAAGGGCAAGCTTCCATTGCTAAACAAACATTAGGGTATAGCTTCCTATCTAAGAATTTGACTGTACAAGTATAAGGTTAAGATGCTAGAAAAAGGGTACTAATTTTAAAGCAGTAAAATAAAAGTTTTAAAAATGAGATTAATCATTGAGACTGGGGAAACACTTAAAAAAATCTTCCAGTCTTGCTACTTCTATAAAGAGGAAAAATATTTTCTATTTTATAATATTGTTTCCTAGATCACTAACTTTCAAAGCCTTTGCCCTGCCTGAGAAAAAAAGTTTAACTGCTTGGTATTCATAATCCTCATTAAAACTTCTTTTGTTTCAAAAACGAGGTGCTCACCGAGACTTGGGTAAGGAGCAAAGGTGTTCATTGAAGACTGTTGCTCTTTGGTCTGCAGGTCAGGTAGGCCGGGACCCTGGGGATGGGGTGAAAAGCTCTCCATGGCTGATTTGCCTGCAGAGGGGTGCAAAGAGAGATGTGGAGGGGGAGGCTGCTGCTGTTTCATGAGCAAGGCCTGGGCCAGCTGGCGCTGGTGCTGCTGGATCTGCTGCTGCATGTTATTGATTGTACGTGCAACCTGGGAAGAGAAAAATAAAAAATTTACTAATTTTATTGTTTTCAGCTAGAAGAATTTTTTCTTTTAATAAAAATGTTTGCTTTTCTTTCACTATAGTTGCATGACTTATATAACACTAAATTTGAAATCTTTTAAATTTATTAGATCATAAAGCTATTTTCTTTTGTTTCTTAGGAGAAAGCAATTATATTATTTCATTATCTGAAATTTCTCATGTCAGCAGACATTACAGATTAATGTTCAAGGAGATAATATAAAGAAAATTTAATCAAGGAGTGAATACTTACTTGCTGCTCTTGTTGTCTCATCGGTCCGGAAACATTACGCTGGGCCTGTAACATCTGCTGCTGGATTTGTAAACGTTGGTATGCCTGTTGACAGAAAAATGAGAGTGCAATGATCACATGAAAGACACTAAATTGTTCAATTTCTGCTGTTGAGTCAAAAAAAAAAAAACCCAACACAACAAATTCCCAGAATTCTTGGATTCCTGACAGTAGTCACTATTGTTAAGTATATTTTCTGGCACAAAACAATTTAAAAAAGATTTAAAAAATGGAATACACTATAAAGTTTTGGGTAACTGTGCTAATAGCCTCATATTTAGTGTTGTTCAGTTAAGGATAATATCAAAATCCTTCTGCTTGATTAATACAAATTAAATATTGAAAAAGTGAGGGAAAGCAATGAAAAAATATTTATTCTAATAATGATTTAGACCAAAGTTGTCCAGAATGGCTCAAACACCTTGGCACAATACTAGCATTAGGTTGTCCCAGATAAAAAAAAATGTGCAAATTATAAAAGATTATAAATACTAGAAGTTTACAAGATCATTTTTTAACATATATCACTGGGAGCTCAACCTAAGAGAAATATGGTACAAATTATAAGGGGACTCTTTTAGAGCTGAGAAACTATCAATAAAGCACTGATTAAAACACCCTTAGTGTTGTCTCTTTGTATGCTTAATATTTGGGAAGATTTCCTTTACACTGTCATTTTCCTTTATCATTCAAAAAATTTGGCAAGAAACCTGTGGATATTTTCCTTAGCACAAAACTTTGGTATTGTTTAGATTCAAAGAGTAAAATCCAGCTTTTCTTATTAAAAGTGGGTAAGATAAAATAGACTGCTTACTGGAATAGGTATTATTCAGTGGTCAAAATTATAAGTATTTTAAAGCTATTTTAGTTATTAGTATTTACACAGTGCTTTAAGGTTTACAAAGTGCTTTACATATGTTATTTCAGCTGATCCTCACAACAACCCTGTGAGGTAGGTACATAACTATTTCCATTTTACTAGTGAGGAAACTGAGGCTGAAGAAGGTTAAGTGACTTGCCCAGGGTCACATAACTACTGTCTGTGCCAGGAATTGAACCCAGGCCTGACTTCCTGATTCTACGTAGTCTATCCACTGTGCAACCTCACTGATACTATAAGGTGTGAATTTTCCCCTTCAAGAAGTAAACTTAAAATTTTGATAATTTTGGATAAAAATAATTCAAATATGTACCGTATCATCTCTATGGACTATACTTAAATCTTCTCTTGTTTTCTTACATTTACCTGGGTGCTTGGTTATTATGAATATCAGTTACTGTACTATCTTGAAATACGATGTCCTTAGGAATTATTGAAGATTATAGGGCTCTATAATCCCTAAATCACTAAGAATCACTCCAGACTATTACATTTTTTTAGCATATGCCTGCTTTTTATATATCTTTTTCAGTACATTCTCTGATGTCTGCTTCTAATTTCCTACTTGCACATTATCTGGCTATAATTATTAAAACTGAATCTAAAATGCAAGTCACTACGCTGAGCTTGAGGGTGTTCACCTATGAATGTAGCAATAAAAGCTTTAGTGATCGTATTTTGGAAACTCAGAGACCTTTTTATATTTCCTTCCTGACACTTGGTCATGCTCCACAATTGAGGATGTCAAGTAAGTTACTTCCAGAAAAATGAAGTGCCATAGTTTTCAATAATAAACAAATTTGGTCTTTTATTGCACACCAATAAAATAAACGTACATAAAATCTAGGGTGATAACAGAAACTATAACCCACTAACAAGAACAACCTTACCAATGTATGATAATTTGTTTCCATGATAATTATTTTTAAAAAGCTGTAGGAACTTTAGGGAAATGTGAACACTATACTATTACATGACAAAAAAATCTGTCATATGTGTTTATCAATATATGTCTAGCTAATATGGACCAAGAATTTAAAATTTAGTTGCTTGTTTAAGGAGTATGTAGAAAAACAAAGCAGTGGATAAGTGTCAAAAAAAACACTTTCCTTTTGTTCTTCAAATCTATTCTACTGTCTGCATGTTTATTAACTCACCAGCTGCAGTTGATAGAGCTGGTTCAACATCGTCATATGCTGAGGATTAATTGGCGAGGTTAATAGTGCAGGGTTGAGACCAATGTTTTTTGCTGCAAACTGCAAAAGCTGTGCTTGAACCTACATAATAGAAAACACTAGTCACTGAATGTTGTATATTTATTAAAGCAAATTTTAAAGACTTATGGATTATTAATAAAATACACTTAGATTCATTTAATGAATTAAAATTCAAGGGAAAATTTAAAAACGGGCAAAAATGCCTATTACTACCAGTATCTGACCTGCATTTCTGAAGCAGGACAAAAAAATGCCTTTAAAAGTGTCAGTTAAATAAGCTAAATGAAATGAAAAGAACTCTAGGGTTTTTCTTCACATCCAGCATACTGCCAAAGATGACAAAAGATATAAATAGTCAATATCAGAGGGGCTATGGGAAGAAAGACACATTAATATGCTATGGGTGGAGCTGTGCATTGGTCCAAACAATCTGAAAAGTAATTAGAAGTATGCCCAAGTATACTAGTACACTAAACTATGTATGCCTTTTGACTTTGCAGTATCACTACTGGACCTATATCCCAAAGATTTCAAAGAAAGAGAAAAAGGATCCACACTTGAGAAAATATTTATAGATGGTTTCAGAGAAACCTGGGAATACTTGTATCAAATGATGTAGAGTGAAGTCAATGGAACCAGGACAACAATTTATATAATAACAACATTACTGTAAAGAGAAATAACTTTGAAAGACTTTAGGACTCTGATCAAACTATTAACCAGCCATAATTCCAGTGGATTAATGATGAAGAATGCTACGTGTTTTCTGATAGAAAAGTGATGGATTCATATGTAGAATGAGATACATGTTTCTGGACACAGCAAATATAGGTTCTTTGTTTTGCTTGATTATGCATATTTGTTAAAAGGTTTAGCTTTTATTTTTTTTTTCCCCGCAGGGGGATGTATATGCAGAGCTGAGAGGAAGAAAAAACAAGTGCTTGACAACTGAAAAAAGGGATTAAAAAACAAGTGCTTGATAATTAAAAAAACTTCAAGAAATCTGGTATAAATTAGTATTATATTTAGTGAATGGCTAAATTGTGCATACCCTTTGACTTAGAGGTCCCATTCTTAAGCATCTATCCCAAGAAAGTAAAAGAAAGAAATGAAGATCCCACATGTACTAAAATATTTATGGCAGCAGCTTTTGTATTAGCAAAAAACTGGAAGCAAAGTGGATGCCTGATGATGAAGAAATGGCTAAACAAACTATAACACATGAATATAATGGAATATTACTGTACCATAAGAAATTACTACTATGAAGAATTCAGAGGAGCAGAGGAAGACATATATGAATTCATGTGGAGTGAGGTAAGCAGAACCAGGAAAATAAATATATGTAGTCATATACATTATATGTGTGTGTGTAAGTATATAATAGAAATGAAAGAACATCATCCCCTTCCTACCCATCCCCAATCCTAAATACGAAATACACTCTTTCTCTCTAGATGCGGAATGTTGTATCTATAGTCAGATGTTTAGTAAATTTTACAGAATTGCTTTTCCCTCCATTTTTTAATCTTTGCCACAAGGGATGAGATAGCTTACTGAGTAGGTGACAGAGGAGAATATTACAAAATCAACGTGTTGTAAGAAAAATTATTAATAAAATATAATTTTTAAAAAGCAAAACAAAAAAAAAGGAAAAACAACAGACTAGTGATATAGACATTTTAGGACACTGGGTTATTTGTATCAGTAACTAGTTTCTAATTAGTACTTGCTACTATTAGCAGCAAGGCATTGTGCTAGGACAGGGGTGGGGAACCTGTAGCCTTGAGGCGGGCTACAGGTTCCCCACTCCTGTGTGAGGACAAGAAATATGAAAGGAAAAACAGTCGCTCTCCTCAACATGAAACATTCTACCAAGGGAATACAATATTCAAATAGATAAGCACATGTAAAATTACTTATGGAAGAAAAGGACACTAATAACTAGGAAGAGGAGGAAAAGTTGCCTATAGGAAGTTATAGATGAGCCTTGAGAAAAATAGGGATTATAAGAAGTGTAAGTGAAGAAGGAAGGTATTCCAGTAATACAGGTAAGCCTTGAATAAAGGCACAAAAATGGGAGATGGAATGTTAAGTTCAGGGAAAAGAAAGCAGGCTAATTTAGCTGGCACATATAGCACATAATAGGGAGTTAGTATGAGTAAGCTTAAAAAGGTAGGTTGGAATCAGATATGAAAGACTAAATGCTAAAAACAGATTTTTGCATCTTATCATAGAGGCAATAATTGGAATGATTTGCTCAGGAAGCAAGGTTCTTGTTCTGGAAGGAAGGTTCTTGAGCAGGGGAGTGGCTAGACTTGTGCTTTAAAAAGAAGACAATAAACTGCATTTAAATGAATTTAAAATAATGTAGGGAACCTGAATTAGCATACACTGCCTTTTGTGAATGGAGAGGGAAAAAAGAGAGTTCTTTCAGGACACCAAAAAGGCCAGTCAGCCAGTCCCCCACATTCATTAAGCATGTGCCAGGTGCAAGGCACTGAGCACAGGCTGAGCACACAAGGGCAAAACCAGCCCTGCTCTTGAGGAGCTTCTAGTTTAATGAGGGAGACAACACGAAGATAACTATCAAGATACCCACAGGATAAACTGGAGACAGACTCAGAGAGAAGGCACTAAGATTACGGAAGACTGGGGAAAACTCTTTACAGAAGGTGGGAAATTAGCTGAGAAGGAAGGAAGGAAGTCAAGAGGCAGAGAAAAGGAGAGTGTTCTTTCTTACCAGAAGAAAAAAAATCTAATGGATCTAAGAGGATTATCTGAAAGATAGTGTTAACATTTTTAATAGAATTTCAAGGGTTTCTTTTATATCTAGCATCTCTAATCTCTATAGCTCTAAATACTCTAAAGGCCACTTGAAATACCCACTAGTGGAAAATCTGGTGAGATATTACTACTTGGAAGTTAAGATACATTACAAATTCTCACCTTAAAGCACTATAATACGTAAGCTATTATTACAAAAGATAATGCAAAGCTACAACTTCAAACTACTAAAACTTATCTTGATCACTAAATTCTAAAGGAACTAAGAAGTTTAGTGCTAATAATCACTAATAGAATCATGGAACTGCATGACAACTCAAGAGGTCTTCTAGTCCTTCCCCACCCTGTTACAGATGAGGAAACAGGCCCAAAGAAGTTATGTGACTTGCCCATTGATCTCCTGGGCAGAGATGACAGAACTAGGATAGGTTAGCTGAAATAAACAACTTTTATGCAAGTTGATAAATTTATCACAGTATGAAAATCTATGGACTACATATGATTGTAAATCTTTTTATTTTACCCAGGGTTTTTCTATACTCTTACTTCTAAAGCTCTTGAGTGGAGATTGGTAGATAAGAGGGGCCTCTGGGCTCAGGTTCAGAAAGGTGCTCCTGGGAGTAGGGCTCACAATTCTTCTTCTGACACCTCTTAAGCTCTAATGATCCTGGGCAAATCACTTAACTTATATGTGACTTTGTCCTCTCTGATTTATCTACTAAGTTAGAACAGATAAAGAGAGACTGGAATTTCTCATCCTTCTCTAATTCCTGTATCTTCACTTCTGTAGCCTGAGCAATTCTTCATTTGGTCACTTTACCACAATTCTTCATCCTCAAAGAGGTGACTTAGGTATATTCTAATGGCCACATAATGGAATTTTTTCATGAAGGACCAAGATAAAGTGTAGTCCTTGACAAACACACTCTGAATCTCTTTCTCATACATTCCCCTTCTTCCTCTAGTTGTCTGAATAATCCCAAGGTTCTGACTCATTTTTCTACTCCCACCCCAATTCCTAAAATTTATTTTTTAAACAAAGGGGGTGGGGAGTCATTTACATTGTTTTAGTTTTTAATAGCAGTTCTCAAACTTTTTGGTCTCAGGCCCCATTTACACTCTTCAAAAATTATTGAGGACCTGAAAGAGCTTTTGTTTATGTTTATGTGGGTTATATGTGCTGATATTTAGCACATTAGGAAATAAAACGTGAACCTCCTGAAAGGATCCCCAGACACTAGAAAAATCTATTGTTTTTCTTTCTCAGTCCAATAAGCTATGCCCTCACAATATACCCTCTCTTCTGGTACCTACCTTTTCAGGAACCCTAGTCCCTTCCTTCCATATTTAGAATCCTATATTCCAGGTTAACAACTTCCAATTTCTTAGTTGGTTGGCATATCCCTGTTTGGATATCAGGGATGGGACTGGGGGTCAATGGGCTGTCCTAGTACCCTTTCCTTATTGTTTATGCCTCTCTCTGTTGTGTTACTTTGGGTAACTCCAGTTAAGCCACATAGAATTCACTTAAATGGGCCAAATAATCTATTGCTTTCACTGATGGCTTGTTAGTCTCAGCAACAGTTCTCAATACATTATTAGCTAACTGTCCAAAAGGAGACATTCTAAAGTTGCTAAACTCATAAATAAATTCCCACTCTTACACTGAAGTTAATTTGCCTGGGGTTAATTTTTGAAGTTGAACCAAACTGTCACATTAAAATAATTATTTCTATTTCAGTGTGCAAAGCCCAGAAATTCATATTTCACTTAATCTCAAAGGAGTTCAGAGGGCACCTACTCCAATCTTTACCTAACCTTCAACAAAATCCCCAACAAGTTTAGACTTTGAAACCCACCACTTTTGGAGGTCTCTATTCCATTTTTGACTAGTTCTGTTAGGAAGACTGTCGTTACATTGAACCTAAACGTACCCATCTGCAATTTCTACCCACTGCTCTCCATTCTGCCTTCTTGGTCCATACAGGGCAAGTCTAATCCCTCTTCCACATGACAACCCTTCAGACACTTGAAAACAATTATGTCATTTCCCCTACTTCCAAAGCACCCAAGTTTTTTCAAATGAACACTGGAAAGTAAACTTGAGACTCCTCACTCTGCTTGCTTCTCCTCCTCTAGACACAATATAAAAAGTATCCTTCTGAAAATAGGATTTCCAGTTGAACACTGGACTCTAGATGCAGCCTGACTAGGGCAGAATAGAGCAGGACCATTACTTCCAGTGTCCTATACACATCTCTCTCAATATAATTTGAAATAACATCAGCTTTTTCAGTTGCCAGGTAATGCTGATGACTCATATTGAGCTTGCAGTCCACTAAAACCTCTAGATCTTTTTCACATAAACCACTGTTCAAAGGATCATAATTTGGAGCTTAAAGGTACCTTTTAAGTCATCTAGTTCAATTCCTGTCAGGGAAATTGGACTAGATGTGGCCCAGAGAAGTTAAGTGACTTGCCCAGGGTCACACAGTAAGTGGCAGTGCTGGGATTCAAGCCCAGGCCCTTAACACCAAATTCAATGGTCTTTTTACTACTGCTCCACGTTACCTCATCAAACTTGTAAAGCTGCTTTTGACTTCCTAGACTTTACCACTTTGCCTCTGCTGCCTCTGTGACTGGGGCTTCCTCATCCTTGAACATTGATCACCCTGGAATATCTCTCTACTATGCTGCCTCTTTCCTCCATGGGTGAGTTCCTTTGGGAGTCTCCATTTTGAGGAGGGGCCTAGGCTGGCCATTTCCTTCTTACCTTTGCTTCTGACTTTCTGGAAACCAAGTCTCAGCTTGGGTACCTTCCTCCCTCTGCCCCTCCCTTTTAGCTCCCTTTTGTTTGTTATCTTGTCCCATTAGAGTATAAATTTCTTGATGGCAGCTTCCTTCTATTTGTATCCCTAGTGTTTAGCACAGTGCTGGGTACATAGTAAGAACTTAATAAATGCTTGTCTTGCCTTGATTTTTTGAACCTCAGTACATGTTTTATATTTGTCTCTATTATTTTTCAAAGGACTTGTGTTCAAATCCTATCTTTGTCACTTACTACACACTACCTGGGCCACCTTGGGTAAATCACTTAATCCCTCTGGGCCTCAGTTTCTTCATCTGTACAATGAGGAGGCTGAATTGGAAGCTTCTAAAGGTCCTTTTCAGGTCTAAACCTATAATAAGCCTATTAAATATCATCTTAATGAGGTACCTTTTCACTTTAATTCTGCCTTTTTGGATTCTTTCATCTAATTTCATCTAAGGTATTAGCTTTATCCTGCTAGCTTTGTGTTACTTACAGATTTGATAAGTAACTAAGTTGTTGATTAAAATGTTGACCAACACTTGGTCAATGAGAAATCACTGGGGCACTTCACTAGAGAGAGCACTCCCTTCCAATGGACACTCAGGCAACAATTATTGTCTGGGTCTGGTCATTCAAATAGTTCTGAATCTACTGGACTGTATTATCTAGTCTAGTCTGATTATCTTGTTTATAAGGATAGTATGAGAGACTTTCTCAAACACTTTGGTGAAATTTAGGTAAACTATGTACATAGTATTCCTTAGCTTTAAACACTGTTGGGTATCAGTCTGACCTGAGGGGATAGAAACTGAGGCACTTGAGCACGAAGACTAGGCTGGGATGAGTTAAGAGGTTGTACTGGCGGTTGCTGCGGCTGTTGCATGGTCCTGGCTTGTGCTGCTCCGCTATTGCCAAACATACCCAGATTGCCACTCGGTATCTAGAGGAGGACAGAAAAAATAATGTTTTTTCCTTCATTTTCTAAAAAGATTACTTTTTCACCAGTCTAGACCTGTAATAAAAAACATAAACTAAAGATGTTAAGCATCTTACAATGGTTTGAAAAGAGCATAAACACTGCTGAAGTTACTAAGTTCATAGAAGCTATATCACAATGGATAAAACTTTTAAGATGGTAGATAAGACTATCAAAAAAAAGGAAAAAGAGAAGAAACATCATTTAGCCAACCTAATGGAGAATACAAGAAATATTTCAAAGTATGACACCAATATACACACTACTTGGACAATTAATATTTCCAAAGGAATAATTTAACAGTTATGGAGTTATTAATATGGGCAGGGATTTATCTTAACAGGAGAATATTAGTCAGAAACAAAATAATTATTTTCAGTTGGGAAATTTAATTGTCACTTCAATGAACCTTAAAATTTCTAACTAGTTAGTAGCTGAACATTCAAACATATAGTCAAGAGTCTGAAGGAGGGAAATGAGATTATAGCACTGGTGCTAAGTTGCTACTCAAACTAACTCTAACAAGATCCTAGTAACAATTTTTATATTTTTGCCTCAACATATTTAATCAATATGTTTGTAACATTATATCACTTTTCTCTGAGATGGGCTCAAAGGCATTAAAAATTATTCCTGTGAGTAGATCATGCAAAATTTTTCATAAAATGACTGTGTGATGAGCAAACTCATTGTAATTTGAATATTAGTTATATATGCTAATAGTTTCTCTTAATAGAAGTTGTTATAACTTCGGCAAAACAATACAATGTTATAATGGAACACCAATAGTGGTGGTGTATTGAAACTATTGATTCTGTACTAAAAAGAAAATCCCATATATGCAGAAATGTTCTCTCAAAATTTGAAAACTTACTCAAAAGTGGAATCCAGTAAGAGAATTCCTGTAAAACTCAGAAATATAAGAAAACTTTATTTACTATGTATACCTTGTTTTAGCTTAGAGAATTTTTATATAAGAAAACATGCTTCTAGCATACTGCATTAAAAAAAATCCTAGGTCTTCATACTAGAGACTTTTTCGGAGAAATAATTTTCAACTTTTCTGATGGTAATGAAAGTAGGAAGAAAAATGCCAGTTGGATCTAATATGAACTTTAATAAAGGTTCATTCTAGACTTTAGTGTCACTGAATATCTCTAGCAACTTAATGTTAATCTGAGGGATACTTCAACAAGTTAGTGCTACTTAAAAGAATCCTCAGACTGTCTATCTATATATACTTTTTTAGAAATTCCCTAAAACTCAAAGCTAAATTCTATGAATTGTGATGAGACCAAAATAAATTAATTTTCCTTCGATTTCTGCATCTTCTTATGTTTAGTGATAGTTGGCAGTATATTATGAAGGTTCACAGTAAATCTTAAAATACAGCATTTGTAGTATTATCTTCTTGATTTTATTACACTTTGAAATGTTAATATTAAGTAAAGATGATAAAGATTCCTTCAAAACATAACTTCTAGGGAATTGAAAAAAAAAATCACCATTTGATTTGTCCAAGTAGCCTTACCTGTCTAGAAGAATTCAAGTTTTGCATGCCCAGCCCTGAGGCAATCCCACCCAGGGTCTGATTAGGGAGTGCACTGTTTGAAAGGGGGAGCTTCAGGCTTGGTGAAGGCAAAAATGGTGAAGTAGTGGGCTCTTCCACTAGGCCGCCATCCTGATTGGAGAAAGAAAGGGTGAGCTGTGTGCAATGTCCAACAGCAGACAAAGCACAAAACAATTTCCCAAGGAAATATAAAGGATATGGATGAATAAAGGATTAAAATATCAAAAAAGCATGAAGAATAAGCGAATGAAGAATATGGGTAAAGGGAAAGAGAAGAGGGGAGAGAAAGAGAAAGAGTATTAAGATAGTTTTCCTTCCATTGTTTTTGTATTTTACAAATGCACATATAGAAACTTCCCCCCTTTCCTCTCTCTCCCCCCTTCATGTGTAGTACCTTTAATACTTTTACTAATCCTAGAAACTGCTAAGGGAAAGGAGAAAGGTCAAGGACTTGAAAACTATACTAAGCATCCTAACAGGACTCTGATTATCTTCAAATTAGCAGAATTCCTTTGTGTAGTTATGAAGCTTGGCCCAGCATAGAATGGACAACTGATTAACAACCTAGATCCTTTTTGTAAACAAAAATACAGATAAGGGGTGTAATTCCAAGATAGAAACAAGTCCACTGGAGAACAAAAAAGAAACCCTGATCCTTGGTAGTCTCCCAATGATCCCTAGCATTTTCTTATTTGCCCTTCTGTTTTTCTATAATACTCTTCTATTTTTGAGATTCAATTCTTTTGCTTTGGCATTAGAGGAAGGGAAGGGAAAAAGAATTTATATAGCTCCTTTGCTCCAGGGAAAAAGAATTTATATAGCTCCTTTGCTCCAGGTACTGTGCTTTACATATATTATCTCATTTGATCATTATATTTGACATTAATAATCTCAAAGTCTCATCCAGTTATGCTAAATATTCAAGGCAACTTTAGGAAGCTTATTCATTATAAGCTACAAAGTCCACTGTCCTCAGAGTCTATAGGAGTATTAATCAAAGCCTATGAGTCAAGAATTGGTACTAAAATCATCGCTGCTTATAGACCTCAGCTGACAGATTAAACACATAGATCAGATTTGTTATGAAACAGAATATCCAAATATGAATCTGTACTATGGAAAGGCTATTGAGTAGTTATGTTGATAGGGAAATTTGTGCAGGTGTCTTGTCAAAGTTCATCCAACTGAAGCAGGCATCAGAATACTTATCTAAGCAAAATGATAACTCACCTTGTCAAGAAAGGTGGGGCGGTCCATGGAAGACTCTTTGGAGATTGGTGGGCGGCAGCCAAGGGGTTTGGTGACCATTCCATTATAGTCAGTCACTCCCATTCCACGCTTGTCCATTTCCACCTTCTTTTCCAGCAGAGCACCTAGAGAGAACAAAGGGAAATGCATTATGCTTAAGAAAATGCTTAATTTCAGTCATTACCATCAGGTATAAGACTATCAATCACAGAAAAAAGATTCAAAACTTTAAAAACTTTTGAAGCCCTAGGCTCCTGGATGACTTGAAAGTTTATAGTATAAGGGTATCTGCTTAGATGTATAGTGTTACCAGGAAAGGGACAGAAAAAGTTCTTTCCTAAACTAAAGGTAAGACATAAGCAAGAGGAAGTTTCTCTGACTAAAAAATAATTTGTCAAAGATAAATTGGAACAAGAGTAGGCTTTGTTTAAAGGATTAAAGTGTTTTAAGAAGGCCACTCAGGCCCCTGCGTCTTTGTTGTTCTCCCGGCTACGCTCCTGACTCTCTGCTCAGATTTTCCTTACATTCCTCCTCACTCCAGCCCTGCATTCTACAGATTGAAGGCACCCTCTGACGACTTACATGAACTTGTGAGAAATGAAGTGAGCACAACTATCAGAACACTGTACACAATAATAGCAATATCGTAATGTTGCTCAACTACGAAAGACTTAGCTACTCTTGATTAATACGATGGTGCATGACAATTCCAAAGGTCTAATTTTGAAAAATGCTGTCCACCTCCAGGGAGAGAAATGATGAACTCTGGGTGCAGACTGAAGCATATTTTTTCCCCCTATTTTATATTTCATGCCTTTTTTGGGGGGGGGGGGCAACATTCTTAACATGGAAATGTTTTCCATGACGTTATATGTATAATGGCTATCATATTTCTTATCTTCTCAATGGGTGGGGAAAAGGAGAGAATTTGGAATTGAAAATTAAAAAAAAACTATCTTCCATCCCTGTGGTCACTCTTTGATTGACTGGTTTTTCTCAGAACCTCCATTTTAAGAGGCATGCTCAGGCCACTCATATCTTCATTCCTTTGCAGGCACACTCCTGACTCTCTCCTCAGATTTTCTCTAAGGTGCCTACCTTCCCCTTCCCCACCTTCATCCTCCCTATCCCTTTTCAGCTTCCTTTTATGTATTATTTTCCTGTTCAAATGTAATCTCCTTGAAGGCAGGGACTGTCCTGCTTTTATTTCTATTCCTAGCACCTTACACAGTGTCTGCTATATAGTAAACTCTCAGTAAATGACTACTGACTTGTTGACTTGTTTTCAAGAAGCTACTATCAAAATCTTCCTTTAATACCTTTTGGTGGTATGAAGACAATACATGTCTACATTTTAAACGACCTCAATGGGGCAGCTAGGTGGCGCAGTGAGTAGAGCACAGGCCCTGGAGCCAGGAGAACCTGAGTTCAAATTCGACCTTCGACACTTGACACACTAGCTGTATGACCTTGGGCAAGTCACTTAACCCCGATTGCCTTGCCTTCCCTCCCCCCCCCAAAAAAAAGATTAAATAACCTCAATTCTTAGCTTTCCTCCACCATGATGAGTTTCTCCTACCTTGTGTGGGCTGTGAGTACTTCTCCGAAGAAGACTGTGACTCTTGGAGGCTCTATTTTGGCTGCTGGATAAGTGCAAGGCCTTCTAATAAAACCTTACTCTGTTACTTCACCTAATCTTTCTGATAACCACAGGGAGGCCTACCAGACTTGACCATCTGCCCTATATCCTCCAGATTCCCGGACACTGTTAATTTGTGTCTTGATGCAGCCCAAGGACCCATGGCCTTTGCCATCCATCTTACAAATACAGCTTGGTTCTGATCCCAAGAAGTGGTAGCAGCATTCAAATTTGCAATATTTGAAATCATAATTATATGTAAAATATGATTCCAGACCAATGGAAATATGCAATGAAAATATTTTAAAATACTTTTTATCTCTTAATTAATGTAAAATAACAGCAAAGAATAAGATGCATTTCTTATTCAAGTTTATTACAAAGTAACAGAATAGCTACATAGAACATAAAATATAAAAAAAAAACACGACTGGATCTAACACCTAAAGATAAGCCTTCACTGACAATATGATGAAAATGTTGTTATTGTCATTTAAAATATTTTAGCAGTTTAGATTGAACTGTCTTCTTTTCCTTTAAATCTTTATATACTGGTAGGTGCAGAGAGCTTTATACACATCTCAGCTAATTCACATGCTCATATGAATGAACACAATGAAACAAGTACAGATGGATGACCTGAAGTATTTTATAAAATCTGTAATGCTTTAAAAAGGCTATTGTCCTTGCAATCTTTTTCAATAGCTAGGCTAAAAAAACCTTGAAAACCAGTCTTCCAAAACAGCTTTAATCACCCATGTTTTCTATGTGACCACCAAAGAAATGGAAGTGATAGCTTTTCAGAGCACAAAAACTGAGTCTGATAAAGAAGCACTGGTTTTAATTTAAAATCCCCTTACGCATTTGTTGTTGTTCAGTTGTTTCAGTCATGTCTGACTCTTTATGACCCCATTTGGAGTTTTCTTGGCAAAGATACTAGAGTGGTTTGCCATTTCCTTCTCCATCTCATTTTTACAGATGAGGAAACTGAGCACACAAGGTTAAGTGACTTGTCCAGGACCACACAGTTAGTGTCTGAGGCCAGATTTGAACTCAGGAAGATCAATCTTCCTGACTCTAGGTCTGGCATTCTATCCACTGAACTACCTAACTTCCCCTTATGTACTACCTCCCAATTAGTGGCAGGTGACACTTAGATACTTTAAATCCAGGTTGAGTTTTTTCATTCTTGGAAATTTAACTCCTGGAAGGCATTCTTTTCATCCAGATTAAAAATTTATCAACCAGAATATCCACCTAATTGTTTTCTTCAAAACACCAGTATATTTAGCTGCCAAGGCCTTCTCTGATCATTTTAACACTATGCAACTGAATCAGATTTTTAAAGTTATTGAACCAAGTAATGCCTGCAATAAGCTTCTTCACTATTCACTTAATCTCCATTTTCTTTCACTGCTTCAAATAAACTTGAAGCTTTTGTCTAAACAGCTGTTCTGCTAAGAGGAATGAGTTTACTATACAACTATAAGATGCTCCATTTCTATCACTGTAACATTTCTATTCCTTGTGGTTGCTTGTAAACTACAAAAAATGATGTAACTTTGCCTTTTGGTTTTATTTTACTTGAATGTTTTATAATATCCCATATAGTATATCCAGGTATTCTGACATATCATCTAATTTTAGAATTACTAAGACCACATTCTTGCCATTAAATTACATAACATTTTTGTTCAAATGTATCAACAAGCTTCTTTTTTTCTGTGTGTGTCAGCAGAATTTCAATCTGAAGTATTCTTCCTTTTGTCTATTTTGTTAAGGACTCTTTAAAAAAAATTAACACGCCACTGTTAACACAGCACATCATATCCACAGGAGATGACAACACAGTGGTGTTTTAAAACCCTTACCAAGCTCCATGAGTCACACTAATTGAATTTTGGCTCGCATTAAATGTGACCTAGCATTATTTTAGAATTTGCAGTAAATCAGACTTTGCATTATTTGAGATTGCATTAAAGGCGGCCTTAGGATTTCAGGCTATACTACAGCTGAAGTCTCTTTTAGTCATTGTCACCTCCAATTAGAATGTGAACTCCTGGAGAGCAGGGACTGTCTCATCTTTTCTATTTATAGTTCCACCACTTAGCACCATACTTGACAAGTAGTAAGCACTTAATGTTTTTCATTCATTCACTGATTGAAAAACCAGGATCCAGAACAAGTAATCAGAGGGATTACATTCACACATTGCTAAAATGGTTTGAATTTTGTTAATCAAATGAGATTTTTACTTGCTCTTTGTGTTTATGCAAAGAGATTCTACAAAGAACTCAATAAGACCCTCCAAATTAAATAAACATATTTTAATACTCAGTGACTTAAATGCGAAGTTACAGAGGAGGGATGAAAAACTTTGGAAAACATGGTTCAGGAGCAAAAAACAAAAGAAGTTAAAGGCTTGCAGACTACACAGAAACCTAATGTCTATGTATCACGAATAATTTTTTAAAAACTGGGAGTAGGGAACCAGAAATAGTACTAAATAACATTACAAAAAATTAAAATGATTATACTTTAACTACAATAAGATTGGTTAAAAATATTAAAGTTGTGTGAATTAGCTATCTCTGTTCTGTGTTCAGTCAGATCAATGACTTATTGGACAACTCTACAATGACAAAGAGGAGGAAGAGATCTTCAGTTTTTATTATACTTCTGTTTCTTCTGCCAAAGAGATTGACCTTTGAATTGGAAATGACAGAACTAAAATGGCTAAGCAAGTTGATATCCATGATAAGTAAGGAGATAGTAAGAGAGAGCACCCTGGATGAATTCAAGTAAATTGGCCCAAATAAACGATGTACTCAGGAACTGAAAAAAAAAGAAAAAAAAAGGACAAAAACAACCAAACTGACATATGTGATTGCTAAGCCACTGTCAATAATATTTTCAAGATTATGGACAGAGAATAGTGATGGTACCACTTGGAGAAGGCAAATGTTCTGATTCTGCCAAAAAAAGAAAAAAGTAAGAGAACAAAGTTGGCAGATTATTAGCCACTAACCTTTGATTCTTGGGAGAATTTTAGAGCAAATCATTAAAGAGCTAATTAATGAATATCCAGAATGGGAAGCTGTGATTATAAAGAACTGGCATGGCTTTTTTTTCGACTTTACTGAAACGGGAGATGAGAGAAATTCTGTTGATGTACAGAAGCTTGTCTAGATTTTTAACAATGTTTTCTAATAAAGTGTCTCATATTACTCATGTAAAGAAGATGGAGAGTTTTGGACAAAATAATACAATTAGATGGACTCAGAACTGTTTGAATGACTAGGCTCAGTAATCATTAATGAGTCAATATCAGAGTGGCAGGAGGTCTCTAGTGAAGCATCCTAGATGCTTTTTCACGTGATAAGATTAGTGATTATTTCAGAGGGAAGGCACTAACATTAATGGGGACTCAGAATCTTCTTAAATAAGATTAGATTTTAGCCGATACTTGAGGGAAGCCAAGAGGAAAGACAAGGAGAGAACTCTGGGTATGGAGGACACCCAGAGAAAATGCAGAGTTGGAAGATGGAGTGTCGGGTGCAAGGAATAGCAAGTAGACCAGTGAAAGTGGATTACAGAATATGTCTAGGGGAGAAAAGACTGGAACAGTAGGGTAAGAGAGAAGGGGAATGGAGGAGCAGGAGAGTAATGACGATCTGTACAAGGGCAGTAGCAGTGTCAGAGTGGAAAGTGTGCAGATATGAGAGATGTGACAAACACAGAATTGCCAAGACTTGAGAGAGTTAAGGATGACACCTATGTTTTGAGTATGGGTAAATTGGGAGGATGGTGGCGCCCTCAATAGTATTAGAGAATTTTGGAAGAGGTAAGAGTTTGGGAGAAAAGATAATGAGTTCAATTTTAGACATACTGAGCCTAAGATGAGTTTAAGATCTTTATGGCAGTTGGCGGCACAGTGGATAGAGTGATGGAACTGGAATCAGGAAGCCCTGAATTCACATATTACCTCAGATACTTATTAGCTGTGTAACCCAGGGAAAGTCAATAAACCTCTTTCTGCTTCAATTTCCTCATTTATAAAATAGGGATAATAATAGCATCTACCTTCCGGGGTTGTTGTAAGGACAGAATGAAGTAATACATGTAAAGCACTGTGCAAACCTTAAAGTGCTCTATAAATGCTATCTATCACCACCACCATCACCATTTCAACTACTACCACCATTATCATCCACGGGATATCTAGTTTGAGATGTCCAAGAGGCAGTTTGGATGAGAGACCAGAGGTCAACAGAGAGGTTAGGAGTGGATAAGTAGATCTGAGAATCATCTACATCGGGATCACAATTGAACCCATGAGAAGGAATGACATCACCAAGTGAAACAGCATGGAGGGAGAGGAGGCCCCAGGACAGAACTTTGGGGGATATCCACAGTTACTGGACATGCCCCAAATAAAGATCCAGCACAGAAGACTGAGAAGGAGCAGGCGGGTAGGAGAACCAGGAGAAAGCAGTGTCACGGAAACCTAAAGAGAAATGAATATTAAAGAGAAGAGGAATTCTTTCAATTTTGATTTTACCCTTAGGATCTAAGATATCAAGGCAGTTTTCCTTGATAATTTCTTGAAATATGTTAACTAGGCTTTTTAAAAAAATCATGGCTTTCAGGCAGTCCAATAATTCTTAAATTATCACTCTTTAAGCTGTTTTCCAGATCACTTGTTCTTCTGATGAGGTACTTCACATTTACTTTGACAGTGTCACAGTCTGGAGAGGTCAAGAAAGATGAAGACAGAGAAATGAAGACTGGATCTAGCAATTAAGAGATCATTGCAGAGAGTGCAGAAAATAACACTTCAAGTCAAATTTTGGAGTGGCTTAGACAACAAAAGGTCAGAGTGAAACCTTTTTCCAGCCTAATACAACTCAGGAGGTTGATGATATGGGAGGGGGTGCAGAGTGAGGATTGGTGCTTGCCCAGAGTGCATGCAATAGCACTAGTGGTAGGTATTGGGTACAGCTGGCACTGACTGGCTACTCCTGTCAATATGCAGTTCTGAGTCACAGTTCTAAGGTGGAGAGGAGAGGGTCATTTGAGGTCAGTCATAAGGTAGAATGGACTCTGGTCATAGTTCCAAGGCAGAGAGGAGCTCTAGTGGTTGTGGCTGTAGGAAAGCAAGGGACCTAGTCACAGTTCAGGGCCAAGAGGAGTACTAGTGCTTAGGGGTTGTAGGGGAGCAGGGACCTTTTCTGGGTAAAGACCAGAGCACATACCAGGAGAGTAGTGACCACACCTCTCTCTGGATCATAACACCTTGGAAGCACTGAAAACTTGCAGACCCCCAGAACTAGGTTTGAAAACAGCAGCAGGAAAAGCCTAAAACTTGGGACAGTGCATCCCCATCCCTGTGTGAACAGACCCCCACTTTAATATAAAGCTCAAAGGCAAGAAATAGCCTTGGAAAATTGGCAAACAACAAAAAAATAACTTGACCATAAAAAGCTACTAACTATGGGGGCAGGAAAGACCAAGACTTAACCTTATAAGAAGACAACAATGTGAAAATAGCTACAAGAAAAGCCTCAAAAAATGCTAATTGGACTCATGCCCAAGAAGAATTCCTGGAAGAGTTAAAGAAAGAGATAAGAGTGGTAGAGGAAAAATTGGGAAAAGAAATTAGAGTGATGCAAGAAAATTATTAAAAGAGAATTGACAGACTGGCAAAAGAGGCACAAAAAATATTGAAGAAAATAACACCTTAAAAAACACAACTGATCTAATGGTAAAAGAGACACAAAACTCACTGAAGAGAACTCCCTAAAAAACGAATGGCCTAAATGGAAAAGGAGGTACAAGAGCTCACTGAAGAAAATAATTCCTTAAAAATTAAGGGCAAATGGAAGTTAATGACTCCCTGAAACATCGAGAAACAATAAAACATGGTTAAAGGAATGAAAAAAAATAGAAGAAAATGTGAAGTATCTCATCAGAAAAACAAGTGATCTGGAAAACAGATTGAAGAGTGATAATTTAAGAATTATTGGACTGCCTGAAAGCCATGATTAAAAAAAGCCTAAATATCATATTACAAGAAGTTATCAAGGAAAACTATTACAATGAAAATTATCTAAGGATCCTGAGGGTAAAATCAAAACTGAAAAATTCCACTGATCACCTCCTGAAAGAGATAAAATGAAAATGAAAATTCCAGATCCCAGAGCTCACAGATCAGGGAGAGAATACTGCAAGCAGCTAGAAAGAAACAATTCAAATACTGCGATACCACAATCAGGATCACACAAGATTTAGTAGCTTACACATTAAAAAACAACTAGAGGCCTTGGAATATGATATTCAAGAAGGCAAAGGAGTAAAGATTATAGTCGAGAATAACTCTCCAGCAAAACTGAGTATAATCTTTTAGGGGAAAAAATGGATATTTAATGAAATAGAGGACTTCCTCCCATTCCTGATGACAAGACTAGAGCTGAATAGAAAATCTGACATTCAAACACAAAACTCAAGAGAAGCATAAAAAGGTAAACATGAAAAAGTAATCCTAAGAGATTCAATAAAGTTTAACTATTTATATTTCTATATAGGAAGAGGATACATTTAACTCCTAAGAACTTTATTATTCTAAGGGCAGTTAGAAGGAGTCTTCATAGACAGAGGGCATTGGTGTAACTTAATTATGTTGGTATGATCTACAAAAAAAAAAAAAAATTAAGGAGAAAGAGGGATGCACTGGGAGAGGAAGAATGGGGAAAATTTGCCCATATAAAAGAAATTTGGAAGGAAGAGCTTTTATGGTACAGGGGAAACTAGGTGATGATGGTTGGCAATGCTTGAATCTCACTCTCCTTGGAATTGGTTCAAAGAGGGAAGAACATATATACACACTCAGCTGAGTATAGCAATCTACCTTACATATATACACACTCAGCTGAGTATAGCAATCTATTTTACCCAATAGGGAAAGAGGAGGGAAAGAGGATAAGAGATATAGGGGGTGGGGGGAGGGAGGGATAAGTGATAAAAAGGAGGGCAGATTAAGAGGCAGTGGTCAGAAGCAAAACAGACTTTTGAGGAGGGGCAGGATAAAAACAGAGAGAAGGATAAACAGAAGGAAATAGGAGGGAGGGAAATACACAGTAAGTAATCATAACTGTGAATGTGAATAGGATGAGTTCATCCACAAATCAGAAGCAGGTAGCAGAATGGATTAGAAACCAGAATGCAACAACATGTGGTTTATAAGAGACACACTTGAAAGAGAAAATGACACACATAGAGTTAAAATACAGGGCTAGTGCAGAATGTATTATGCTTCAGCTGAAGTAAAAAAGCCCAGAGTAGCAATCATTATCTCAGACAAAGCAAAAGCAAAAACAGACCTAATGAAAAGAGATAACCATGGAAACCACATTTTGCTAAAAGGTTCCATAGATAATGAACTAATTTAAAAAATTTTTACAGCAACTTTCTCTGATAAAGGCCTCATTTCTCAAATATATAGGGTATTGAGTCAAATTTATAAAAATAAAGCCATTTCCCAATTGATAAATGGTCGAAGGGTAACATTTCATTGAATTATGAATGTGGGCAAAAAAACATTATTCTGAGAGGGGATCCACAGACTTTATTAGAGTGCCAAAGAGATCCAATGATACAAATAACTGTATAACAAATAACTGATAACAAATACCATTATGTCTGCACACAAAATTTTTTAAAAATCAATGCATTCTGTGAAAGGGGATAGACAAATTCTTAATCCTTTAAATGTGTACTATAATTTGTATCTTCAGTGGTATACTTCTTGGGATCTAAACAGTTCATTTCTTAGTAAATAAACATCACACTTTATGTCCTTACTGAAATATCTAAGATTCTCTCTTCTACTCAATTATTACTCTATGATATTGAGAATAAAACTTTGAAAACTGAAACTTTATTTGCAAGTCCCTCTTTTTAAAGCATTGCTTTGGGAATAGTATTTTATTACTTACTCATGGCCTGATCAAGATTCATATTGTTACTCTTCAAAGCTTCTTCAGCTGGCTCTCTCTGTGGGAAAACAAAAAAAAATTTGTATTTTTATAATAAGTTTCTATTTAAAAAGTCAACTTGGGAAGACTTTAAACATACATCAAAGAATTTATTTTTAAACTAAATTACTTGCAATAATAAAATAAACGGAACGTTTTTACTTGATTTGTTCAATTTAACAAAATTCATGTTTTTGATAGATTTTGACTAGCGCCAATACAGCTTTAATATAATTACAATTAGTAGTCCATAGAAAACTTTATAAGAACAGCACAAGGAAAAGTGGGTTGCAGAAGTTCACCAAAGATAAAGTTTTAAAAAATTAAATTAGTAAGGCAGATGTACAGATTACTCTGATGCCCAATGTATGTCAGCCAACAGCTTCTTTATCTGTCTTTTCTCAGGTTTAGATGGAAAAAGAATTAGAATAGCCTTTTCACTTCCCACATCTTATCATCCCTATTACTTGTCAGTTAAGATTAAAGTTAAAAGTAGGCACTCTCTCATAATAATAATTGAAAAAAATTATGCCTCTATAGTTAAGATTATTTCCTACGGGGAGAGAAAGAGAAATTAAGTATAGGTGCAAAGAAAAAGCAAGTGATGGTTGAAGGTTTTTGGATTTTTAAGCAGGAGAATGATACAGTTAAAAAAAAAAAGATGTTTCAGAGAAAAAAATTTACCTCTGTTCAATTTTTAAAAAATTCTGAATTTGACCAACACCAAATAACATAAGCATTTCCACAGATAAAGTAGAACAGAAAAGACGGTTGTACATGAAGGTGTGAATATGTGTTGTATACAGGTTGCTTTTCTTTTTAAATATATAATTAAAACTCAAAGGTTATTTTCAAAGCCATCCTGCTTGTGCTTTCTGCTGAATTTTGTTCTGTTTTCTTCTATTTACTTTAAAAGATGACCCTCTTTTATTGACCTTCTTTTTTATTCTGATGACCCCATTTCGAACCTACTTCTCAACTCCTCTTCATAAAATATTTTGAAAGAAAAATAAAACTTTTGCATTAGGTATGTATAGTCAAGAAAAACAAATTCCTCAAATGGTCATATTTGAAAATGTGTATGTTGTTCTGGACTCCTCATCTCTCTGTCAAGAGATAGGTAGCATTTTTCACCACCAGCACTTTGTAACTGTGATTGACCATGGCTCAAGTCTTTCAAAGTTGTTTTTTAAAAAATTAAAAACTTTTTTTCAAAGTTGCTTTTCTTTAAAATATTATCACATAAATCACTCTCTGGGTTCTGCTCACTTTACTCAGCATCTGTTCATTTAAGTCTTTCCAGGTTTCTAAGAAACCTTCTACTTTGTCACGTTCAGCTGAACAACATACCATCACATTCATATCCCAATAACTTGTTCGGCCATTTCTCACTTGATGGGTACTCACGCAATTTCCAATTCATCTCCACTATGAAAAGAACTACTATAAATATTTTTGTACATATGGGGTCCTTTCCCTTTTTCTTTGACCTCTTTGGGATATAGGTATAAGTGTATTGCTTAGTCAAAGGATATGCACAGTTTAGTGGCTTTGGGGGGAGAGTTCCACATTTCTTTCCAAAATGGCTGGACCAATTTGCATCTTCACCAATATTTTATTAATGTGCCTGTTTTCCCACGGTCCTTTCTGAAACTGCCATTTTTTGCAAAACTGATGGGGAGAAGGTTAGAATCTCATGGTTGCTTTAATTTGCATTTCTCTTACTATTATTGACTGGGACATTTTTTCACATGGTTGTTGATGGCTTGTATTTCTTCTTTTGAGAACTAACTTTTCATAACCACTGACTATCTACTAGGGGAATGACTTCATTCCTATATATAAATGGACCAGTTTCTTATTATATCTTGCTACAGAGGCTTTTCTCCCAGTTAGTCACTTCCCTTCTAATTTTAATTGCATTGTGAAAACTTTTAAAATTTTATGTAGTTCAAATTGTCCATTTTATCTTCTGTGATCCTTTCTATCTCTCGTTAATCATAAACTCTTCTCCTACCCATAGCTGCGGTGCTTTGAAGTTGTATTCATTCATATAGTTCCTGTATGTGTCATGGTAGGCAGACTCCCAGATATTTCATACTTTCTGTAATTATTTTCAATGGAATTTCTATCTTTTCCTGCTGGGTTTTGCTTGAAATATACAGAAAGGCTGATGGTTTATGTGGGTTTATTTTATATTATGTTACTTTGCAGAAGTTAGTTTTAATTTTCAGTTGGCTCTCTAAGATTCTTCAAGTAGACCATCATATCGTCTGCAAAAAAGTGATTTTCTTTGTTCTTTGTCTCTGCTTATTCTCTCAAATTACTATTTTCTGTCTTATTGTTACAGCCAATACTTCTTGCATTATATTAAATAATAGTGGTGATAATGGATATCTTTGCTTTACCCTCAATTTTACTTAAAAGGCTTCTACTTTATTCCTATTATATATAATACTGGCTCTGTTTTAAAGTTATTTACCACATTGAGAAATGATCCATTTATTTTGACGCTTCTTAGTATTTTTTCAAAAAAAAAGTGGGTATTTTATTCTGTCAAAAGTCTTCTGCATACAATATTTGATTTTGATTCTACTTGTTACCAATATAGTCTATTATGTTTATAGTTTGCATATTACAGAACTGACCTGATACCCAGTATAAATACAACCTGGTCATGATGCATAAATTTTATTATATGTTACTTAAAATTCTTGTATCAATATTCACCAAGGATATTGGTCTGCAATTTTCTTTCTCTGATTTTTACCTACTAGTTTAGGTACCCAAACCATATTTACTGTTAAGAAATGACAAGTATGATGAATACAGTGAAGAACAGAAACATTTATGTGAACTGACAGAAAGTGAAATGAGCAAAGTAGGTTAATTTTAAGGGGAAAGTGCAACCACCATAAAACAAATTAAACTGATGTTTACAAGCTCAAAGATGAGATATGAGAAGATACCTCCCCCTGCTCCTTTTTAGAAGTTGAGGTCTATAGGTATGGAATACTGCACATAAAATCAGATGTTTCCCCTTTTTAAATCAGGTCTGCTGAATATTTTTTCTTTTTAAAAAATTCTCTTAAAAGGTATAGATCTTTTGGAGGAGGAGACATATGGGGGAAATAGGAGATAAAAACAAAAGACATCAATAAAGTCCAGTGGAATTAGTTGTCTTTTGGATGTCTGATAGAATTCACTTGTATATCCATGTGGTCTTAAGGTTTTTTCTTTGGGATTCCATTTATAGTTTTTTCAATTTCTCTTTCTGAGCATTTTAGTGTTTTGGAAGAACTTTTCATGTTAAAACTATACTCTGGAAACGAAGCATTTTATAGGGTTTCTCAATTCTTCAAATACTTTATCATATAATTCTCTAGTTTATAAGTAATGAACTGATAAAGATTGACTTTTCAAGTGTCAAAAGAGTATATGAAGAGAAAAGTGAGTTAAAGTGTGTGTTTTTAGTATATGTGATGCATTCGTTATTTTGTGAACACCCATTTTATTACATAAACATACCTTTAGCCATCTGAATATAGGTTTGAGAGACTATATAGAGGGAGCAAGACACTATTAGTGCTGTAGCTTTTGTATTTCAAATCAAGTTTTTTTTTTAATCTTTGCAATATGGAACATATGAATGAAAATGAAGTCATATAGTCCTTATCCTTTTAGCTATTTTTTAAGTTTTTTTTTTCCCTCATAGAAGAGATTACAAGGGCGCCATAACTTTCCTAACCAAATCTATAAAATTACGAGTTATCTAAAAATTCTAAGTTAGTGTGCTTCAACATCACCCTTAAAATAACTCTTTTTCTGATCAGTAGGCACAAGTGAAAAAAAATGTGTATTTAATCATTTAACAAAATCTTTTATTTATATCATAATGGATACAGTAGCAACAAAACAAAATGCTAATTACCGGAAAGCCCATGTCTGTGAGTTGTTTAATCAGTCGGTTCATGATCCAGGCCTCATCTTGCTTGCTAGATGTCTTCATGCCCTAGACAAATGAAATGTGGTCAAAGGAAAAAAAAATCTATTAATCACTTCTTTTTGTATTTACAAAAAATAGGGCATGGTCCTAATCTATTGCAGTTTAGAATTAGAAAATCTCTTTGGATCACTACTTAATAATTTTCATATTCTGGGAAATTTTTAATATATGGTCACTGCTAAAATTATGGATTGTTTCAGTATTCATAGGCAGGGATGTGTGCATAAAAATAATTCATTAACTAGAAAAGCAAAACAATTACTTTGTCTTCCTCAGAGAATTAATGCAGCTAATTATAAATGTACATTTTCAAAATTAAATGCTCTTATTCAAACTATACTGAGCACTAAAAGAGGCTAACTAAAAATAACATGGTAGCTCTTAGGACTTTAAAATACAAAGACCAACACAAAATAAGGTCTTCTTTCAAGCAAAAAGATAAGGAGTGTGAGAAACCAAATAAAAAAAAAATTCATTTTATTTAGTTTTTTTTTCTATTTCTATGAAGCCTTTATAATGGAGAAAAGGAAAGAAAGGTCAATTATAGAAAGATATAAAAGGGACAATACAGAAAGGATAAATGCCGAGAAGGACAAAAGACCCAAAGAGACTTAAGTGATCTGCAAAAATACTAATTTTGAAAACTTCCTCATTTAAATTCTAAAATGATACAACCTCCCCCCCATAACACTCCGAACCCTAGAAAATATTCTTTACAAAGGTTTGCAAAACTATGTAATAAAACTGCATGAGGATATTATTAAACTATTCTCTTTCATCAAATTCTTCTTATTAGGTCAGTTTAATCACTATTATGTCATATAATCATACGATCATAGCTTTATGGACCTTAAAAATCATCTTATCCAAGAACTAAATTTTGTGTATGAGGAAAATGAGGCATAGTGGGATTAAGTGAATTGTGTTTTCTGATTCCAAATCCAACAGTTTCTCCTTTACCGTGCTGCCTTTCAAAGTTAAAATCTGGGCTCATAACAATTGAATTTCAAAGTTAGTGTATATCATGATGTACTAGCAATCAAGATGGGCTCTTACAACTTATTCAACCAAGTGCCCTTGAAGAGTTTGGCCTTTGTTTCCTTGATTAAATTAGGAGTCCTTGATGACCTCCTTGCTTCAAGGGAAAGCCTAGTTTACATGGGTTTGAGTGACATGTTTGGGACATCAGAGGCTTTTAGACCACATGGATTTAAGTCACATTTTTGTGACGCTTTTAGGTCATGTGGGTGAGTCGCATGTGTACTCACCTTTGACCCTGAACAATCCAGAGGTTGGATTTCTCTTTTGGAGCTCTGAGTCATAGCAGGAGTGGCACATGACTCTGGGCCAGTCGTTGTTATAAGCTCCCCGGCTTTGGAGAAAACCCAGATGTTGATGCTTCTCTGGTAACTGTATATTGGGATTTTGTCAGACAGAAATCTGTCTGTTGATTCATGTTTACTTGCTCTGTTTGTATTTGCTCTGAAGCTCAGGATGCTGGCTTTTCCCTGTGAGCTGAGTGAATGATATTTGTATGTTGGCTTAAAGTAAGACTGTTAACCCCTCAACATTGCTTTCCTTAGTAAACCAGATCAAAAGAACTTGTGCTTGCAGCATCCTCTTTGTTGAGCTTGTGTTGGTTTTTCACCCACACAGCAGCTGCTAGCCCAATTGTTGAAACACATGACTGATGATTCAAATTTTTAATTCAATATTTTAAATGTAAATTTTGGTGTGTGTGTTTGGCATGTGTGTGGGGCCCACCAATATTAAGGATTTCTACTTCTAGATGTAAGTGCAAAAAAGGTATTTTGCACATGGGTACAATAGCTTCAAATACTGCTAAACCAACTGACTTGATTTTAGTTTTTCTATAATAACTATGGAATTCAAAAGGGGAAGACTGCTTATTACTCCTTAATGTATCTTAACTAGCCCTGATTTCGCTCTTCTTTTTTCCAAAAGAAAATTCTACCTTCTGAAGTCCTTTCTTTGGGGCATTCCCCCAGGAACTGCAGGAGGAGTTGCTTTCTTGTGAAGCAGCATTATTCCACATATCTCCTTCTTCATCTTCCCACTGATTGGTAGTGAGGTTCATTTCATCCCCACCACTGCCCCAGCCTTCTTGCATAGATTTTGAAGCTGGAAGGAAAAAAAAATGACACATCTACTTAATGGATCTGTAATATACAGAGCAAACATTGTTTCACTGCAATGTAACCTTGGGAGTGGTATATTACAACTGACATTGAGCTTTTGACTTCTAAACCATCAGGACTGCCATTCCAATTAGTAAAGTATATAAAGCTCAAAGCAGCAGAATAGAGCCAAGGAGACTTTGCAATGCCCACACATAAATAACTTGTAGAGCTTTCTGTGTATGAACAGATCAGTCAAAATTAATCTCCCTAAACTATATGTAAAACACATGCCTTAATTAAAATATGGTAATAATTAAGCTTCCTATTCATTGATTATCTCCCCAATTTTTAAAATGTGACAACAAAATGTTAGATCTTACTCACCTTGTTTGCACAGGGCTGGGGCAGCAGCTGGGGCACTTGTTCTTCCAAATGTCCCTGATGGCTCAGAATTATCTCCCCATCCTGCACCACTGCTGGGTGGCTTTCCCCAAGCTGCTGTGCCATTATCAACTGTAGCAGCAGGAGATGATGACTCTCCCCAAGAAGCTTCAGTCTTTGAATGAACATTAGGCATGTCTCCCCAGCCTGTTGAAACTGAAAAACATATAGTAAAATAAAAGTAAAAATAGTGTTTTTCTGGTTTTTAGTATTTGTTCTAATTTTTAAAAGTTTATGATTCTTAATTTACTCCCCCCTTACTGTATATTACATTTTAAAACTCATTAAGCAATACCTACAAAAGTTACCTCCATCCACCAACCACTTGAAATTTTCCCAATATTTGCAATATCATCTTTTATATGAATCATTTAGAACTAAATGCTTCAAGATAAGCAATGAATTATATGAAGTCTTACCCATAATAAAGGAGTTTGTACCACTTATTACTAGTAATAATTGGATTACATAGAGAACAATAATATATACTGGATAAAAGTTTTATAACACTCAAGCAAATTAAATCAGGAGAATTATTAGAATAGATAAAAATTATAGGCATCCTGGGAAATTAACTTAGGGATATTAAAGATAAAATTTCAGCAAAGGTAAGGTATTATAACAAATGATTAACTCATTCACTCAGATTTTGTAATCTCTACATTAAAAATTTTTTGAAATGTAAACACGTTAAATTATTAGGTACAAAACAAATACTGATTGTAGGAACCACAATTCTTTGAATGCCTACTCTAGAAATGGAAATAGGAGAAAATATTTCTACATAACATAACTTCAAACTTACACACTGGCAGAATGCCTAAAAAAATCAAGACAGTGGTCCTTCCACTTTAAATTGTTCTTCAACAAAAATAATAATCTAACTTTCAGTGTCAACTACCATACAATAACACTGCAACGAGCAGTGGTTAAAAAAAAACCAAGGTGCAGCATATAATTTTCCTGAAGGGCAAAAATATATATATATTACATGTTTAACAGATATGATACTTTACAATGAATAAGAAAAGTTTTCACATTAGAATGACAATGTAATTACAGAAATCAATAATCTTAATTGTTTTATTCTATTTGTCACTGAAGTTAATTATAAATCAGGTTGATAGTTATCTTGGGAATTATATAAGTGACAGATTTACTGTATAACAATAAATCTGAACCTTGCATGAGAGACTAGTAACAAGATTTAAAATAATAAAATGACACTTCAAATTCTTTTCAATCAAGTTCTAAGCAAAACTGTAATAATGTTTCTGTGCTTTGTTTTAGACATCACATGCCTTTCTAGATTCATTAAAAAGGACAGAAGTATATAGTACATGTTCCAAAAACACTTGATTTCATTTAATTTAAAAATAATATTAGGCATGACATATCACTAGAAGCAAACATTATAGCTTTTTATTTTAATGGGGAAAATGGAGAATGTATATGGGATACCTAGGAAAGTGTCCATTAACCCAAAAATATAATAACCAAGGAACACATTTGAAGAAGTAGAAGTAGAATTCTATTTAGCTAAAGTCACAGAATAGGGATTCTTACTATGAATTCATTACTTTAACATTAGGGCATTGCACAAAACTGTGACACTAGATAGTATTCATTGCTCAGATAACTAGTCTTGATCCAGGATTATTTTCCTTCAGGGTTGAGGATACGACTTCTGATAAGAATCAGTTCTTTCTGGTTTCTTTTTCAAAAACGCATGCTTAGAAAGTGGCTAAATTTAACTAGGTGAATATATAATGAAGATGGCAAAAAAGAATTGCTCTGATAAATATTTCTTGAGCAAATTCTATGTGCTTAGCATTATCAGGGGTTGATGCAAGACAAACAAGATGCAATTTCTCAGTCACATCCAATTCAACCATTCATTTGGGCTAGATTACCATGTGCTTTGCTGCACCATTTCTCCTCCACTAGGTTCAGCACTTGTGCAATGGACACTTGCACAGAGAATTGTGACTCTTGGGGAAATTAACCCACTCAGCTTTGAAATACACAGTCATAAACAGCTAGCACTTTTGTAGAATTTTAAGTAAAGTACCTTATAAATATTAACTCATTTTATCCTTACAACAATTCTAGGGGGTAGGTACTGTCATTTTAAAAATATTTTATAGGTGGGCAAATTGAGGCAGAGGCTAAATGACTGGCAGAGGGTTACATAGCCAGTGTCTGAAGGAGGATTTGGACTCAGGTCTTCCTGACTCCAGGTCCACAGTTCTATCCATGGTGCCACCATGATGCCTCACTTAATCACAGTGAGCACTTTGCATTTCACCCATTTGCACTCTTTCCAACAATGTGAATTTATTATGACCTTGAGTAGAGTTTGAAGTTAGAATGAGAAATGGAAGTTGCAACATCAATACAGGCTGGAAAACATTCTTTTATATAGATGACTACAAAAGACTATTGCTAAAAACATTTATATATTAAAGAACAAATTAAGTGGAATAACAAAGCAGGCTACTTTTTCTGGGCTCTCTGGCTCATAGATAACTTACACTTTGGCCCAAATTTAGCTTTTGTATATTACATGCCATGTGACCAACTCATCTTCCTTTCCTGTCATATAATACCTTAATAACATTTTTTACTCTTGTTCTCCATGTTTCTAGTCGGTTTTATGTTGTAACCTGTTCACACCCACCATACAGCTTTCCACTGGCCTCTGTATGATACTCATCTTTAGTTTTTTGGAGTCAGTAGAGTTCCAGGTCTTGCTGCCATATAGTAACACTGGTAATATGTCTGGATTGAAAAGATAAAAGATAGGCCTTTGCTTTCTTGGGAAGGCTGGGTTCAGGAAAAGAGCTTTACAATTTCCCAAAAACAATCCAGCCTGCTTTCCTCCTCTTCAACTCTGGGCCTAGCTCACTGTCAATCTCTATCATCTGTCCCAGATATACATACTACAAAGCTGTCCATTCAGCTGTAGCGTAAAATCTGGGCAATAGAAACTGTTCATCCATCTGGTCTTTCCTCTGGATAGTGAGAGTAAGGAATAACAGGCAAATAACCAGAGGCTCCATCCACTGAAATCTTTTCAATGTTAGAAGAAAGTAGAGAAGACTTTTGGCATGTTGGATGGACCCCTCATGTGAACCTTTGGGATAACACAGATGAGAGTCACATAGGATAGGTAGGCATGAATAGGCTGAGATTTGGGTTATTGGAGGGAACTCCTGAACGGTTGAGACCACAGATTCATGAATATTATTAGAGCAGAGGCTCTTAACCTGGGGTCCATGAACTTAAAATATGTATGTTGGTAACTATTTAAAAATAATTGGTTAGTTCAGTTAAAAATATTATTATGAGAAGGGGTCTATGGGCTTCATGAAACTATTAAAAGGGCCTAAAAAACCAAAAAGTTTAAGAGTCCTTATACTAGGAATGGTTGTAAAATTTTTGGATCTCAGAGCTCTTAAAAAACACTCTTAAAAATTATTGAAGAGGCCAAGAACTTTTATGTAGAAAGTTATATCCAGTGATGTGCTGGTTTAATAATTGGCTCTCCTCCCAAAATGCATGCAGAACACACCTTTAAGCTTAACCTGCATTAATAAACATTTTCTCCATTACTTTAGGTCTAGAAAATCAGCAAAACAACAATTTATTGGAGATAGCAATCAAGTCTTTGGGAATTTTTAAGGGCTAAATACACTGAAAATTTAACAAGGAGTTCCCACAAGCTACTCTGAGCTGGCTTTAGCACACCCTTCATCATATCCATCAATATTTATCATACCAGAAACTTTTAAAAATACTGGTAAATTAAAAAAAAAATAACAATAGTAAACTCATTACTGTGTAGTCACAAAGAGTCTGACATGACTGAGCAACTGAACAACAACTACTACTACTTTAATGTACGGCAGTTGGCAGAAGATTGTCATACCTGCTTCTTTGGCTAAGTGTTATTTTGGCTGAAGTATATGAAGAAAATCTGGCCTGCTACAGGTACACATAGTTGGAAAAGGGAGGGGTATTTTAATAGCCTTTTTAGATAATTTGGATAGTCTATCAAACCTTGATGAGTGATAGTTTCTTAAAGGTTAGTTGCAATATGGAATCTGAGACCATATCAATAAACTTTTATTAGTCTGTTATTTTGAAATCCATTGGTTTACCTTGCAATTTGAATGGATAAGTACTACGTAAATGTTAGTTATTATTATTATTGTCATTATTATTATATTTAATCCATGTATGATTTTGAATCCATGTATGCACTGGTCATTTAAAAATATTGATTCACTGAGTTATTCAGATTTTCCAAATACTGACACATTTCAATATATAGTAGCAAAAAATTCACATTTGTTATTATCACCACTGATCTCATCAGAAAAGTCTTTAAGTGCTGGAAGCTCACATGGTCACGGTATCAGGTGCAAATTTTCCAAAATTCTAATTTTCACTTAAAAACCTGAATTTTATCATTGGTAACAAATATTGTCAGTTGTTTTCCTCAAACGACAGGCTTACTTCATTCACTTTTGAGAAAATGTCTGACAAACTCTAGAGTTATCTAGAAATTAACTGAAATAATAACTTTATCAAAGTTGCAGTATTTATGAAATAAATTGACATAAAGCACTTCTGTGTATTACAAAACAACAACAACAACCCAGAATGAAGAGACAGAAAGAAAACTACACTTAGAATCATTATAGAATGAATAAAATATTTGGGAGATACATACAGAAAGCATACGAAAACAACTACAAAACACTCCTTATGGTAATAAAGACAGAATTAAATTAGTGAAGAGATATTAACTGCTCACGGATAGGTTGAGAATATATAATAAAAGTGATAATACTATTTAACTTACTTATTTAGTGCAATACAAACCAAGCTACCAAAGTAGTACTTGATAGAAGTAGATAAAAAGATTTCATCTGGAGGAGCAAAAGGTCAAGAATTTCAAGGGAAATAATTTTTAAAATGGGAAAGAAGGGGATTTAGCAGTATCATATCTTAAATTACACTACTAAGAAGTAATTATCAAAAACTATTTGGTACTGGCTAAAAAATAGAGGTTAATTAGTAGAAGATTAAGTAATGTAAAAGTAGAATGTAAAATCATTCAAGGGCTGGACTGACTACCTTGAAAGGGAGGCCTAGGTCACTGAAGACCATGGGAGTTGTATTTCATCCCAGACTGGTAAGAGAAAAAAGCTACAGTAGGATAGGAACTTGAGGGCAGAATTTTTTTTCGAAAATCAGATAATGCAGAACCTCAAAGTCACAAAACAGGTATCCAGGATTTGTGCCAAAACAAACAAACAATCCAAACCAGCCAACTAAATCTCAAGTAGATTTGTTAAGGACAACAAATTAAAATAGGAGGGAAGGTGTAAGGGTAGGGTTCAAATCACCCCATTTTGGCTCTGGTGTTTTAAGGAAGGGAAGAACAGTTTTTGATTGAACAATCAAACTATGAACAGGATCTTGAATCAATCAAGTCTGTTAGGTGGGGGACTGACTCATACCCTAAGCAATTTGTATAAAAGGAAGAAGCTATCTCAGAACTGTGGAGAGATTGTGAGTCTCCAGCTTCAAGAAGTAGGAACAAGAATGGTATTTCTAGAACACCTATGAGGAACAAAGGGAGGACTGAGCTGTGGAAGAGAAGGGAGATACGGAAGGGAGACAATGACTACACAAGTAACTCAGAGCGGAGCATAATAGCTGAGCAGAGTCTCAAGAAAAGGTCCACTTTCTTCCAATTTCCCCAATTAATGCCTAATTACAAACAGTATAATATAATCTGCTGTTTCATTACCCAAATGTTTCAGCAAATTTAATTTTGCCTCAATCATAAAAATGCCAGCAATTAAATAGGTACAGATATAAAAATAAGGTTATGGACCCAACTTCTACATAGGTGTCAGGAATTTTCCTAACTTAGGGATAGGAGCACTTGTGAATCAACTCAGAATGTTTCATCTAAAATTAAATGAAGAAGAAGGAACCAAGTGGGGGGCCGTTATATTGCCCCATAGGCTTAAAATGACCTAATTTTTATTTTAAAATAATATTATGTGTACCACATAGAAAACCTTATGAACCGAACATCCTAATATTTAATAAACACAAAGTCCCCAGGCTACTATGGCAAGGACTTGCTTTTCAATAAAAACGGCTTGGAAGTCTGGAAAGCAGTCTGGCAGAAATAAGGATTCAAGCAACATCTCACACTATATACATAAGATAAGCTTCATGGATACATAGATATAAAAGGTCACATCATAAACATATTAGAGGAGTAACGTACATACATTATTTTGTACATACAATGTACATATATTTCAGATGTACATAATACATTCAACATAAATTTTACACACATACTGACTCTCCCTCAAATACCCTAACCACTCAGTTCCTCAACCTACTCACTTTTCATGACAGAGTTACTCTTTCACCCCACTTAAGCCCCACAGAAAGATGGTCCAAGTATGCAATCTACTTCCTGACAAAGAGGTGATAGACTCAAAATACAAAATAAGAAATATTTGGGGGCATGGCCAATATGGGAATTTGTTTTGCTTGACTATCTATTTTGTATCTTTTCACTGGGGATCCCATTCTCAAGTGTCCTGTGAATGGAAGATGGCAGTTAATTCTCTTTCAAGCACTAGGGAAGAGATTTCTTGGGCTTGGTGCAATCAGCCCATCCTGTAAGTTTCTATCAGCAAGATGTCTAGTATTTGTATCTTTGGTCCTGGAACCAAAAGAGGTAAATAAATTATATGAAAAATCTGATAAAAGACACTGGTGGTATCTTTTATTGTGGTGAAAACTATGTTAGAAAACAGCTCAGGAATAAGAAATGAGACCAAAATCCTGTAAAATTACAGAAGTCTCTTGCCTATATTATTAATATTCAAAGAGAGGATTTGAGAGTTAATGCACATAGTATGTACCAGGTAATAAAACACAAAAATGATTACACTTTTAACAAAAGGATTAGTTATATAGAGGTCAGACCACCAACTGTTAAAAAAAATCAAAATGAACAAAAAAACCACAATAATATTAAGAAAAAGGTACAGAATACAATGAAGGTAACTATAATTTTAGCTGTAAAAACAAGCCATTACAGCTCCTTCCAGCCTCCAAGAAAATGGAGAGTGGAAGTCACTGACAGTGATTATAAAAAGAATCAATTTCCAATAATAAGTATTTGATTTCCTTGCCAGTTATACGAAAAACAAAGGAAGAGATGATTTAGAATATGAACTTGTTTGTAAAATCTCATTTAGGAGGGTTTTAGAAGATTATCAGTATTAATGTGTCATAGGAGATACAGTAGAGGGAAAAAAAGTTTAAAGAAAGCCTGCAGAAAGATGCAAGTTAACTTCTCCTTAGGGTGCATAAGGATAAAGCCAGAAGAACAATGCACGGATGAAAAAAAACCTGTAATGATTTTTTTGTTAATTTATAAACTTTTCACCAAGGACAATCAAGAAATTACACTTAGAATCATCACAGAATGTACAAAATAGAAGGCAGAAGGTAGAGATGAGGCAGAAGAGCATTCCAGGCATGGGGAAAATGCCTGCAGCCAAGAGTTGATTGGTGTATGGCTACCAGTCATGGAATACTTAAGACTGCAAAGGCCAGAGAATAAGGATTATCCAAAGAATAACTGGGATGTATATGGTGAGTAAAGGTAGGTTACAACAGTCAGTCAGTCAACAAGCATTTATTAAGTGCTTATTATGTTCAAGTGTTGTACTAAGCATTAAGAATACAAAGAAAGGCAAAAACATCGTCCTTGCCATAAAGGAGCTCCCATACTGATGAAGGAGACAACATGTAAAATAGATACACACAAGATACATACAGAATAGATGGGAAGTAATCTGGAGAAGGAAATGGCAAACCACTCTAGTATCTTTGCCAAGAAAATCCCATGTGGGGTCATGAAGAGTCATAAATGAATGAACTACTCAACAACAATCTCAGAAGTAAGGCACTAGGAGCAGAGGATAGGCAAAGGTCTCCTGCAGTCTCATTTGAGTTGAATCTTGAAGGGAGTCAGGGAAGCTAAGAGGTGGTGGTGAAAAGGGATTCCATTCTAGGAATGTGGGGTATGACATCCAATACAAAGGCATACAGTCCTAGTCACAGACCTAGAGTTGTATGCTAGGAACACCAATAATACCAGTGGAGCTAGAATGTAGAATGCTCAGAGAGGGATAAGAAAAATGGAAAGTTAGAAGGCTTTAAATGCAAAACAGAGAACTTTATATTTGATCTTGGAGTCAACAGGAGCTGAGTGGTGTTAATGACATGGTCAAACCTTTGCTTTAAGAAAAATCACTTGGGCAGCTGAGTGAAGGATGGACTGGAGTGGATTTGAGGCAGGGAGATCAATTAAAAGGCTACTGGAATAGTCAAGATGAAAGGTGACAAAGACTTGTACTAAGGCAGCGGCTATGAGGGCAGATGTGAAAACAGGGCAAGATCTCACAACAGATCGAATATGTAGGGTGAGAGTGAGAAGTTGAGGATGAAACCAAGGTTTCGAACCTAAGTGATGTCCTTGACAATAATAGGAAAGTCAGGAAAAAGAGAGTGTTCTGGAGGAAAGATAATGATTTCTGTTTTGGACAAGTTGAGCTAAGATGCCTAAAGGAAGTTTAAGAAGTCATATTATGAATAAAAAAATGGAGTGGAAAGGAAGCATAATGAATGTCATTATGATGAAAAAAGTCCAAAAAGGTGGATCCCCATATCCAAGAGGACATGGATAATACTTGTACAGGATGGGCACACATGTATAGTTTCCCATCATGTATTAAAGTATCCAATGTGTGTGAAGGTGGACCAATATCCCTTCTAAGCATTAGACATTAAAAACTTTACAAAAAAAGCTGCATTAAATCTTAATGACCATTTTAGAAGACCTTTATTATTGCTACTTTGGAAGTTTGATTATAGGATACCAATAATCACAGTTTTATTATTCTTTGTGCAATTAAAACAAACAGGATCAAAAACACTTTTGGGTGTTGAAAAAGAAAATAATTTAAGCGCATTTTTATGTATATAAACAAGCTCATCAATCCACCTCTCACCTGAATTTCCTTTCCCCACTTCTCCCTCTCATTTCAACCTCCTGCCCTACAAAAAAACAAGCTGCAACAGATATAGTGCAGCATTTCTATTTTTGGTTAGTTAGGAGGCTTAAAATAGTGACTGCTAGCTGGGATAGGTCAATGGGATCTAGCTCTGAAGCTGAGCCATGAGAACAGCTGAACCTTATTGCAACAGAGCTAGGGCTTTCTGATCTTACATCACTCTACCTGCAGACATTTCTATTTTTGGCAATATTCTTTTACCTAAAGAATGACAGAGATACAGGTTAGTTTATAGGGAACTGTACAACTTTGAGCTTCAGCTACTATGAGGAATTCTGGACATATGCTACAGAATGGCTACTTTGGTACCACAGAACACACTACCTCTCTTAAATTTGCACAGGAAGACTATGTCCACTTTAAATAGATTTTGCTCTTTGGTCTACCGTAAACAGTAATAAGAAAGTAAAAGTGTCGGTTAACCCGAGTTCTAATTCTTAGATGCCCATGGAACTTGTAAGATTGTATTTTTGTTATTTTCATGCCATCCTTTACATTAAAAAGAAATAGCATTAAGAGAATTATAAAAGCCCATATTCAAATCATCACAGTAAATTATCAAATAATAATATATTTGTAGTTGCTTGTGCTTGAAAGGATTTTTCTATCTCCCTTTCAAAAAAACACTCCAAAAAACCAACTATTAAGGAAACTTCATTTCTAGATCAAATTTTTAAAGTTTTTATAATTTCTATATCAAGACATCCATCCCTATTTCTCTTGACATTCTCCCAGTCATCTAGCTTCAAAACCTCATGATCATCTTCGACCTTTCACTCTGTCAGTTGCCAAGTTGTCAGCTGTTCTTTAGCAAAGGCTGACTCTCCTTTTCATTCACACTGCTGTCATTATCTCTTGATTGTACTATTGTAAGAGCCTTCTCTCACTAGTTTCCCTACCTCCAGTCTCTGTCCTCCCTAATCCATACTTCATGAAGATGAGAAATTAAAATTCTGAATATAGGCCTTAATACGTCAATCTTCTGCTCAAGTAATTGGTTTTTTGAAGAAAATAGAAACGTTTAAATATTCTTCACAACCCGGTTGCAACTGACCCTTCCAGCTTTAATTCAAACTACTCTCTGACTCCATATACGCTCTAATCCAACCACCTTACTATTGCTGCCTGATTTCACCCTGCATGTGCCTACTGCCATACCAGCACAGGCCTTCTCCTCACTCCCCGCTCCTTGGATGTCTTCCTTTCTACTTCTCTGCCTGTCGACTTCTTTCTCTTCCTTTAAATTTAACATGACAAAACATTCTTGTATCATTTTTAGCTTCATATCCCCAAATCTTAGCAGTGCCTGGTAGGCAGTAAACATAAACGTTTTTGACTAGCATCTCTACTTTGCTCTTAATTCTACTTTGTACACAAGCTATATCCTATCATTTCCATTAGACTATACTATCCATGTACTTACTCAATGACAAAATTGTGTATCTATGTATTTCCAACCCCTAGCACAGTGTTGTGCAAATAGTATGCCAACAAAGGTTTGCTAAATTAAAAAATGATGCTATAATATTATGTAAATAACTGAAAAATATTCAACTTTGAAGAAATAAGCTATGAACTGAGCTGGAGAATAGTGTCAGCTATTTCTAACAAGCCAAAAAAACTAGTTAGTAAAGTGAAAAACTGGAAGTCTCGTGTGGTAGTTAAGACAGTAGTATTGCAGTAGGACACTGGGCTAGGAACCAGCAAGATCTGAGTTCAAATGTGGCCTCGGACACCTACTAGCTTTTGATTCTGGGCAAGCTATTTAACCTCTGTATGCCTCAGTTTTCCCACCTGTAAAATAAAGATAATAACAGCACCTACCTCCCCGTGCTGTGGTGAAGATCAAATGAGATAGTAATTGTAAAGTGTGTGGCACGGTGCCGGGCATATAAATGTTAGCTCATCACAAGTAGCATACTTCAGTTATACCGATGCAATGTGGTATTAGCAACATTTTACTTTCATATAATTTTGCCAGATAAGCCTCACCTATGATTTCCTGACAGTATCATCTTGCTTACTGGTTTGATTCCTCAGTGAAATTCAAAAATTCCTTTTTGTATTATGTAAATGTTCATGGAAATCCATGGATATCCAACTCCCTCTTCCCTACCCTGCATATATTCAGTCTTCTGAGTTTAAATAGGTAATAACTTAAAGAACTCACTAATAGCCTGTTTGTTTTTGTCTGTTTGCTTGATTATTTATTTGATAATGTGGGAGAACCATAACTATGCTAGGCACTGGGTTGAGTGCTGGGGATACAGAGAAAGGCCCAAACAATCCTTGTTCTCAAGGAGCTTATAGTCTAACGGGTGAGACATTATGTAAGTAAATAGGTGCATACAAGATACCTGGAGTCAGCAGGAGATAACTTTAGAGAGGAAGGCTTTAGAAGCTGGAAGAATTAAGAGAGTACTCTTGGAATTTAAGCTGAATCTTGAAGAAAGTCAGATGAGGCAGAGGTAGGGACAGCATTCTAGGCATGGTGGTATAATGAGTAGTAGAATGTGTCGTGAGGAATAGCACATAGGTTAGTTTGGCTCAATTATTAAGTTCGTGGAAGGGACTAAAATGTAAAGTCTGGAAAGATAGGAAAGAACTGGGTTGTAAAGAGCTTTAAATGATGAATTATCTTGTTTTGGGAAGTAAAAGGGAACCACTAGAATTTACTAGGGGATGGGAGGAAGGTGATGGGAACATGATAGGACACATGGTCAGACCTACACTTCAGGAAAATGGTTTTGGTTCTTGAGTGAAGCATACATTGGAGTGGGGTGGAATTTGAAGCAGGGAGACCAATCAGAAAGTTATTGTAATAGAGCAGGTGAGAAGCGATGAGAGCTTGAACTAAGGTGGTAGCTGCATGAATGAAGAGACTGGGACCTATATAAGAATTGTGATTAAGGTGAAAGGATATATGGGGTGAGAGTAAGGAGTTGAGGAAGGCACTGAGGTTGTGAACTAAGTGATGGTACCCTCAAGAATAAAAGTGAGGTTCAGAAGAGGGGTGGGCATCCAGGGAAATTGATCTCTTGTTGATTAATCTCTCTCTCCATATATACATATATATACACATACACACATATGTATGTGTATATATGTGTGTATGTGTATATATATGTATGCACATATGTATATATATAAAAGCACCTATTATATACTAGTATTATGCTAGCTGCTGGGGATAAAAATGCCAAAAATGACTTCTGTTTTAGACATGTTGAGTTTGGGATGCCTCTGAGACTTCTAGTTTAAAATGTCCAACAGGCAGCTGGTGTTATGGGACTGGAGTTCAGGAAAGAAATCAGAGCTGGATATATTGATCATAGAGATATTTGAATCCATGGGAGCTGATGAGATAATCATCTGAGCTAATGTAGAGAGAAAAGAGGGCCTAGGACAGAGCTTTTGGTGACAAAGACAACTATCACACATGACATGTATGAATATCCAGCAAAGGAGATTGCAAAGAAGCAGGCAAACAGAGGAGAGGAGAACCAAGAGTTCTCAAATAAAGCCAAAGAAGAGAAAATATCCAGGAGGAGAACTTTGGCAAATGTTGCAGAGAGGCTAAGAAGAATGAATTTTGAGTATAGGCCATTAGATCTGACAATTAAAACATCACTGGTAAATTTTTGAAGAGAGTAGTTTCAGTTGAATGAAATTGGAAATGAGGCTGTTTCTTGAGCAGTTCTTCTTTATTTATCTTCAATTTCTAAGAGCAACAATTTCAGTACAAAGCCTCAATTTAGGCTGGGTAAAGAATTCCAGAAACCAACAGTATGAGGGTGGCTTTAGGTACTCCAACAGACTAGATTAAATGATTAAAACCCAGTTTTACCTAGATCAGGGATTCTTTCTTCAGTATATTTTTCAGTATTTTTTTGGGTCTCCTTTAGCAAGTCATTGACTTGTTTTTCATGGTTTTCTCGCATCCTTCTCATTTCTCTTCCCAATTTTTCCTCTACTTCTCTAACTTGCTTTTCCAAATCCTTTTTGAGCTCTTCCATGGCCTGAGACCAGTTCATGTTTTTCTTGGAGGCTTTTGTTGTAGGCTCTTTGACTTTGTTGACTTCTTCTGGCTGTATGTTTTGGTCTTCTTTGTCACCAAAGAAAGATTCCAGAGTCTGAGACTGAATCTGGGTGCTTTTTCGCTGCCTGGCCATATTCCCAGCCAACTAACTTGACCCTTGAGTTTTTCAGCGGGGTATGACTGCTTGTAGAGTTAAAAGAACTATGTTCCAAGCCTGGGGGGATGCGCCAGCTCTGCCACACCAGCACTCTTCCTTCCCCAAGAACCCCCAACCTGGACTGGACTTAGATCTTCAGCAGGCTCTTCATTCCTGCTCTGATCTGCCACTTAATTTTTCCCACCAGGTGGACCTGGGGGCGGAAGCAACTGCAGCTGTAGTTCTGTAGCTGCTCCAACTCCGCTGCCCCTGGGGCATTGGCCGAACTGCGAACTCCTTTTTAAACTCTGTCCCCAGCAGCTTTTCCCACTAACCTTCTTTGTTGTCTTTGGTGTTTGTGGGTTGAAAAGTCTGGTAACTGCTGCAGCTCACTGATTCAGGGTGCTAGAGCCCGCTCCGCCCGGCTCCTGGTCTGGTTGGTCCGCGCCGCCCACGCTGGGCTCTGCTCCACTCTGCTCCCAGCTCTGTGAGGGATAAACCTCACCCAGAGACCATCCAGGCTGTCCTGGGCTGGAGCCCTGCTTCCCTCTGCTATTTTGTGGGTTCTGCAGTTCTAGAATTGGTTCAGAGCCATTTTTTATAGGTTTTTGGAGGGGCTCGGTGGCGAGCTCACACTAGTCCCTGCTTTCCAGCTGCCATCTTGGCTCTGCCCCACTAGGTTCTTAACCTGGGGTCCATGAACTTGTTTGCTTAATATTTTGATAACTGTAATCTTACGTATTTTATGAATTTAAAAACATTATTCTGAGAAGCGGTACACAGGATTCACCAGATTATCCATGACACAAAGAAGGCTAAGAACTCCTGATCTAGGGCATCTCCTTGAAAGAAGTTAGTTGAAAGGCAATGAGTGACCAATGAATATTTTTATTCATTAGAGCTCAAGTTAATGGGCTCCTATGGACCTGTAAACAGTCTTTATTTAAAATTACATTTGGAAGAACATTTATATAAACTGGATTTGCAACTAAAAAAGCAACCCAACTAATCAAAAAACCCCAATGAAACACAAGAATAGAAATTCTAAAAAACCAATGAAAAGAAAAACAAAAATATCACTGATTTGATGTGGATGCAAAGGTGCCCTAAGGGGTTAATATTAAGGGTTGCTTTTTCAGTACCTTGTGAGGCCCCTCCTGAGCCTAAAGTTTCTTCCCCTTACCTTGCAATAACACAAAGTTTTCCCCTCATCCTGGACCACAAAATTCCTTGTTTCCCTCATCCCGGGTCATAAATTTTCCCATCTCCCTTATCTTGCCTTTATAAAAAAAAAACCTAAGACTTGATTCCTCTGTAAATTGTTAATCCTTCTTCCAGGGCTAGCCCGCTGCATTTGTGTCCATAAAGCTTCCCTTGGTTAAGAGGAAAATTGTCTAAGTGAATTCCTTCACACCTGAACCAACTTTATCAACTCTGTACCTCATCAGTATCGATAAATAAAACTAGGCATTTTAAAAAACGCATATAGAGCGGGTTATGAAACCTCATCCCAGCACTAGGACAAATAAGAGCTCTTTTGTCAAACAACTCTGTAGTGATTAAAGTCAGGACTTGCCGAGTCCCTGTAGTAGTTGTAAAGAGCTCAACTATTGATACTAGTGCTTAGTCTCGTGGAAAATCTCATTGTAAGTACCAGGAGATTAATAAAATCCACTGCCACCTGCTACTAACAATAGTGTCCTATCTCAAAGGAATTATAAGACATGGGAATTTAACAATGAAAATGTACAATGTATTATTTAATATAATTTAAATTCAAACAAAGCAAATTAATTTTTTGCAGTGCCATAATGCCATTTCCTTTAATATAACATAAGAAAGTCTTTTTTGTTTAGCAATTTCTAGAGTTTTGGTCTGATTGTCCTAACCTGTGCCCTTAAGGACAAATGAATATAGTAAATCCACTAAGATTAAAATGTTAGCCACAGTATACAAACGGGAATATTTTCAAAAAATGACTATAGAGCTAAATTCTCTTTAAGAACACTCATTTGCCTTGTAAAACAAACAAATAAAAAAAAAACCTTAACTAACTCTCTCATCTGAAATATTTTTGTTGGCATTTGATTTTCTTGTGGAAAGAACTTTCAGATATATAGAAGAAGATGGTATTTCTACATGGCCTGGAGAAAAAGAGGTAAGGTGATGTAGAGTGCTGGACTGTGACAATTAAACAATATGACATTTATATAGCATTTTAAAGTTCATAAAATGCTTTTCACAATTTCTCTGGGGCTTAGTACATAGCTTTTTATAATCATTGCTGAGAACCAATTAAACGTAAAATATTATTATTTTATTTTACTCTTTTCTCTTCAATAATATTGATGGAAAAATAATTATATTATTTTACTCTTTTCTCTTCAATAACTTTGCTGTTATTCCTGAATAAAAGAGAATCTATTTTTCTTATTCAGATGAGCATGTCCACAAATATAGCTTGTTATCACCTTGGTAATTTCTATGATTGACTAGTTTTCTAGATAAGATGTATCAAATACATTACAGCAAAATTGCTGAGTGCTGCTAGAATCAGATTAAAATTGGGAAATGTTTAACAAAACAAATAGATATAGATACATAATAGATAACATGATGTTTCTGATTTAACACCAGCGTTCTAAATCATGGAAAATATCCCATGATATTGCAGAATTCTAGAGAAAAAATTCCAGTGTACCAAGGGCTCTGCTGCTATTAACATATGATTTTTATTTCAAGAGTCAAAAGGTAACACCTAGTTGTATGAAATCCATGTAATTTTTCTGTGGTCAGTTTATTTGAACAAAAAAGTAAGATATCTGTAAACTGACACTAAAACTACACAAATGAAATATTTTATTGTGGTAATATTCTTAAACTTTAGTTGAAGGGATCTACTTTGTGTTTTTCAAAAGACTTAATATTATCTACAGAGGGTTAGGAGAATGACAGTTGTAGGGTAGACCTCATAAACTAGTCAGCTAATGATCCTACCAGCTGGAGAGTTCTGTTCTACTGATTAACTTTGTTGGTTGGTAAACTTTAATAAGCATCTCTGTAATTCTTTGTATTTCACAAATGGCTTTAATACTTATCACACTATATTTGTACATGCATACTATATGTACTGAGATGAAAAACATTTTCTATTTTCAGAGAGTATAAAACATTCTTCCTACCTGGACCAAGCAGCGGAGATCGATTGAGCTGAGTGCTTGACTGGTGTGATGGTAGACTTTCAACCATGTTTGTGTTGCTATTGGTGGTGGTGGTGGTGGTAGTGGTATTGGTTGTGGTACTGCTCTGGATTACAGGATTGTTTCTATCCCACATGTTTACAGTTTTATTGTTGTAATTGCTTGGGTCACCCCAAGCTGAGGTACCATCATCGATTTCCATCTTACGTCGAATGGAGGGAGGAGAAGGTTCTTCCCAACCCGTAGCCTCGCTAATGTCCTTCTGTTTGGCTGGCACTGGCCCACCAACCCATCCTGATCCAGTCTGTTTAACAGAAGCAGCTCCTCCCCAGTTACTCACATTGTTGTCTTGGGGTTTATTAGACCAGTTTTGCTGGGGACCAGGCTTTAAAGACTCCCCCCAATTTGTACCTGGATTAACTTTAGCATTTGTGCCACTACCCCATCCACTGGTCCCAGATCTTGTATCGTTCCAACTAGAACCTGATCGATTATTGTCAGTATCCCATCCTGATCCACTCTTTTTTCCATCATTCAAATTTCCAAGGACAGACGACGAATCTGTCCAATCTCCCCCCCCTGAAGTCCAGCCTGGATTGGACTTTTGTCCATCTCCCCAGTTTTGAGATTTGGGTTTCTGAGGTTCACCCCAGGTAGGTGATTTGTCCCCCTGATTTACAGTCCCACTCCAAGCATGGCCACTTTTGGCAGCAGCATTATTGACAGCAGTAGAGCTTATTGAGTCCCCCCAACCCCCGAGGCCATTTGGTGCCTTGTTGTTGTTGTCTCCCCAACCTGTATTTGCTGGAACAGCAGCAGAGGGTGAGTTGCCCCACCCAGATACTGAAGAGGTATTTGTACTGTTCATGATGGACCCATCATTCTTCCCCCCTGAGTTTGAAGGCTGAGTAGTTGCACAACCCCAGGCCTCCGTCCCATTGTCATTTTTTCGCTCAGACCTAGGGGATTCCTCAAATTCCCAGGCAGTGTTTTGCTTTACAGGAGTCTGTCCCCAACCGGTATTGGACAGTACTCTTGGGTCAAGATCATTCCTTGGCAACTGGACTTGCCCTTGGTCTATAATTCCTTTATCTCTCCGTCGGCTCTCTCCAGCTCCTTCCCTCCCAGTGCTTCCTTCATTTTGACTTCCAGAACTGTCATTACTTCCTTCACTTGTTGCAGTGCCAGAAGTGCCAGCTTTGGCCCAAGAGTTTAGTTGTTCATTGCCCTGTTGTATGGCAGGATTCTGGTTGGTAACACTAGGGTTATCCCACCCCATCGTTCCTTTCCCATTGATGTCATTATTGGAATGCTGGTTTGGGGGCTTTCCCCATTCCCCATTCACACCACTTGAGGTGCTACGGCTGGGGTGGCCCCAAGCTCCAGAATGCATATTACCAACACCATTGCTGCCATTGCCCCTTCCCCAGGCGAGAACTCCAGGACCAGCAGGAGGCCCTGAATCCCATGCATTTGCTCCATTCCCTTCCTTCTGCACAGCTGGATCTATTCTGCTGGATCCATTTTGTTTAGCACTTAATGCTGAGTTCACAGTGTCTCCATTCCCCTGACCGAACCCAGAATTATTATTTCCTGTGGCAGGACTACCTGGGGACATCCCCCACACTGAACTGCTAATTCCTTCACCACTGCCCCCACTGACTTGAGAAACTGATGATCCATTAGCACCAGGAAGGCCTTGCAGATGGGGTGGGATGATGGCCCCTATACCAACAGCCATCCCCCAATTCGGCAGTCCATTCGTCTGCATTGCATTGATAGAGTTTGGTGAAGAGTTCATAGGGTTAGTGTTATTTGGTCCATCAGTGTTAAGGTTCTGAGGTTGTACGCTGAAAGACACATTCTGAGAAGTGGACGTTTGTGGTTCTGTGCTCTCTTGAGGCAGCAAGTTTCCCCAAGCACCTAAAGTGCCTGTTGGGTTCCCATTCTGGTTGCCCATATTTTGACCTATGGCACCGACCGGACTGCAAATACTGGAAGGGTTGCCTGTTGCCACAGTTCCTTCATGTCCAAGTACAGGCCAGGCGGCTGGGTTGGCATTAGGATTAAGGTTCAGATTAATGCCAGCGTTTGAGTTGGAAGTAGCCCAGCAGTTCTGACTTCTACCATCTCCAATCATGTTGTCCATTTTTCCATCCCCACTGCTGATGGAGCAGTGAGCGAGATTAGAGCTGGAGCCTGTGGTCACACCCCACACTCTGGATGAGTTTCCATTGCCGTTTGCTCCGCCCGCTCCAAGGGCGCTCTGATTACAAGTGCTTTGGACGAGTGCTCCATTTGCGCCGTTATTGCCATTATTTTTCTTTGTATGTCCAGTGAAGTTGCCGTGGGCACTCCCTGTAGCCATGCTACTGTTCTCTGGGCCACAGCTGGAGGCAGAGTCAATGTCTGTAGTACATTCTGAAGCAGATTCGGTCTCAGTTAGTGTAATGGAAGGCCACGCCTCCTTGTCAGTCCTATCTATTATCACTTTATCCCAGGTGCAGTTGGCTTCACTTCTAAAAGTAGGCTGCTGTCCCCAGTGGGAATTTTCATAATGGTCTACCAATCCACTGTGACTGAGATCTGAAAAAGATTAAATAAGATTCAAAATGAGGCTTCTTTGATGACACCAGTAAACCAACTTTTGTTTTCTGTCGAGGGGACTTCTGAATTTCTGATATTGAGATTTTTGAGTATGAATGACAAACGCTATAAATCAGTGATTTGATTGTTTTTAAAGGAAAAAAATTTTATGACGTCCGTTTCCCATAGTAGTAGTTTATCCTACTTGCTGTAATCACAGAGAAAAAGATGATAAAAAGTTACTATAACAATAGCAAATGTTTATATAGCATTTACATTGTGCCAAGTACTGTGCTAAGTGCTTTACAATGATTATTCCGGTGGTAGCTATTACTACCCCCATTTTACTGATTAAGAAACTGAAGCAAGCAGAGGTTAAGTGACTTGCCCAAGCTCACACAGCTATCTAAGGTCACATCTGAACTCAGGTGCCCTGTACTAGTGTACTATGAATTTAGTAAGTCTTTTGAATGCATATGTATTTTATCGTATTCAATAGTACCTATGTAAATTTGTAAAATAAGAATATGAGAGATATTACTCAGTCTACAGAGGGTGAGTTTGCTTATTTTTAATGGGTCAGATGACAGATCCCTTGCAGTAACTCCATAGCCCTTAGGTTGAAAACCAATACTGTAAATCTCTTAATGAAAGTCTTCTAGACTTGTTCTACACTGTGACCATGTAACTGCTTGTTACAACCTGTGACTTAAAACTGCTAATTTCTGTACTGAAAGGCAGTGTTGCACAATGGATAAGACACTGGCCTCGATGTCAGGTAGGCTTCAATTCCAGCCCTGTCTATGATACCTAATGGCTGTGTGACCCTACACAAGTCACAGAGAACCTCTCAGGACCTTTGACAACTCTGAAAGATTATATGTTGCAGAGCAACTACAGATCTACACTGATTGAGGGAATTTCTTGAATTAATGAAATCACATATCAGGTAAAAAAATTTCTTTTCCCTCGTTTTATATTACATTTCTCAGGTTGCACAAAAGTTCTTTGTTTTTTCTGGTTAATTGTTAATTATCAGACATCAATCAATTACCAAAAATCCCTCATGGCAGGGACTTCTTTTTACCTCTGTATCCTTAGTGTCTTGAAGGGAAGAAAAAGGGAGTAAGTACTGGTGCTTTACAAATATTATCTTGTTTGATCCTCATAACAACTCTTTAAGGTAGGTGTTGTTATTATCTTCATTTTACAGTTGAGGAAACTGAGGCAAACAGAAATTATGTGACTTGCCCAGGATCACACAGCTAGTAAGCGTCTGAGGGCCAGATTTGAACTCCAGGCCCAGCTCTCTATCTACTGTGCGCTTAATATTTGCTGTGCATTCAAGAACTATGCTTAAAAATATTAAGCAATATTGGTATCTTTAAGACAGATGCATAGCCAGAGCTACTCGACAAAGTTTTTATTACTTTTATCTGACATAATTAGTAATTGTTTAGTCTACATGACAATATAGTCTGGTCTCATTGGTGGAAATAGTGAATCCCCCCTTGAAGTACTTGCATTATTTGAATTCCAAAAGCACATTTCCATAGGTCTGGAACCAATGATCACATTTTACATAATTATACAATCTGTATAATGTAAATACAAATACATTTTATCCTTCTAGAGAATTCATCATTTACACTAATCAAAAACTTGGCTGTATTAAAATCCCAAAATTTATTCTGAGTATTCTATATACTTTAATCTTCTCTAACCTTCCAATATGTCACTGCTGAAGTGCGGCTCTACCAGGGCCACATCAAGGAAAGATGTTAGATTCCTTGGCCTCCTGATTCTAAACTCTGTGGTTTTATCATTAAGATAGATAAAGAATTTATTAAGCACTTATTATGTGCCAGGCATTGTGCTAAATATACAAATTAAAAGCACACGAGCTTGTTCATCAAAATGAACCATTTTGTTCTAGCAAGAACCATACCCCTTCTACTAAATGCAGTTTTCTATGTACAAGGCTGTTTCCAGACTCAGCTCAAGTGCCAACTGCCCCCTTCCCTGTCACCATTCCCAGTTGCTAGAGCAGCTAGATAATAGATGTTGATACTGTTATCTTGCATATACTTTCTGTATGTATTGTGTACATACATATTTATGTGCATGTTTTAAGTTCCTTGAAGGTAGGAGCTATTTCTGATTCTTGATTAGGGCATATATAGTTAATATGATACTGGAAGGTCCTCTTAGATACCTACACTGGTGCATCATGGTCTACTAGTGGCGAAATAAAGGGTGAATGAGGAGCTTCTTATAGTCCTAATAGGATGACTATTCCTTAAACACACTTTAATTAAATTGAATTTACCAGCCTGACGATGATAGATGGGATGTACACAAACCTGACTTGGAATCTCAGAATGTTAAACCTAGAAGTCTTAGAAATGATCTAAATCAACATTTTCATTTTACAGAAGAGGCACTGAGGCCAAGACAGTTTAAGTTACTCAGCAATACTTACAGAGATAATCAGTAATGTAGATAATGATTAATACTTGGGACACCTGACACCCAGTTCAGTAGTCATTTGGCAGCTGAAGTATGTCAATCAAGTATAAAAAGGGCCCAGAATGACAATTCCAAGCAACATTCTAATTTTCTGTAGTAAACAAGATTTAGCTGTTCTTAGAAGACCAAGCTGCTTCTTGAAACTCTAAAGTACAAGTCATTCCATGGGTGGATTTATCAAATAATCTTTATTCCATGGGAGTCTACTCAGGTGATTGGATAGGAACAGGAGAACTATCATATGCAACAAATCCTTGACTTCAAAGAGATCTGGGTACAGCACCATATTTTGATAAAATACGGAGAAAGGTCTAACTCAAATGGATCCTGTGGTACAATTCACGTTCCTGCAACAATCATGCTCCAACTGTAGCTATCCAGAAAAAACAAGGGTTCTAAAGGAGAATAAGGAAAAAAGCTCAGTGAAAGAGGAAATACTACGAGGTAACCTCAGCACCTCTATCATGCTTCTATCAAGCATGGGAGATATTATTATTGCTACTCTTCCTCATAATAGAGGCTCATATTTATATAACTTGTTAGTTTATAAAATGCTTTTTATAAAACTGTGCAAAGAATGTAGCTTAACTATTATCCCCTCGATTTTAAGAATGAGGAAAAAGATAAATGAGGCGATTTGCCCATGGCCAGGAAGACTTGTGACTCCAAGTCCAGGGGTGTTTCCACTACAGAAGACTGCCATTGGGTTTTGACCTCCTAAGAACAAACATCTGTGAGCTTTGGGCAGGTAATATGATAAAAGACTGAAAAAAATCACTTTACTCCAGGCTCAAAGATCACTACCCCTATTCACTGGTCTTGTACATGCTGATTTTCTGATCTCAGATACTGACTCCCTAGAACAAAGGTACCAATCTTATGTTTTGTTTCTTGGCTAACACTCCCAAGTTTGATAGTTTCCTCAATCATGCTCCAGTATAACAGGGGCCCTGATGCCCATTTGTTGAATTTAATTCAGTTCAACAACAGTTCAACACAAAGGCAAAAATGACAGGGAGCTTACATGCGCTAGAGAGGAAAACAAAATGTAAACAAAGTGATTTCAGGGTGTTGGGGGGGAACTCATTGATAACCGAGGTGGAGATGAGGAAAGATGAGGTGGCACTAGGAAAGAGATAGTTATTCCAAGAGGCAAAAAGGGAAGGAAATCATTCCAGGCATTGGAGACAAATACAACATATACAGAGGACAGCAAGTTGGCCAGTTTAGCTGGAAGAGAGAGAGAGAGAGAGAGAGAGAGAGAGAGAGAGAGAGAGAGAGAGAGAGAGAGAGAGAGTGTGTGTGTCTGTGTGTCTGTGTGTCTGTGTCTCTGTGTGTCTCTGTGTGTCTGTGTGAGATACCATTAAACAAGTCTGGAAAGACAATTTGATGCCAGATTATGAAGGGCTTTAAATGCCAAATGGAAGGATTTGTATTTCACCCTATAAACAACAGAGAGCCACTGAGGCTTCTTGAGCAGGCATGGTCATACTTGTGCTTTATCAGTTTGGCAGCTAAATGGAAGATGGATTGGAGAGGGGGGAGAGACTGGAGACCAATTAAGAGACTTCTAGTCTCAGCTATAATCCCATCTTCTGCAAGAAGCCCTTCCCTTGTCCTCCTTAAACTTAGTGCCTTCCCTCCAAGATTACCCCTGATTTATCCTTTATAGATCTTTTATACATAGTTGTTTGCATGTTGTCTCTTCCATAGACTATGAACCTCTTGAGAACAGGAATGGGGTTTTTTGTTTCTTCCTTTGGGGGGCCTTTCTTTGTATAACTTAAGTATACAGTATACAGTGCTTAGCAGAGTAGTACCTGATAAATTCCTAATGCCTATCACCATATTCTAGGTCGGAGGTGATGAGGGCCTGAACTCTGGTGGTTGTGGTGTGAGTAGAGAGAAGGGAATGAATTTAAGATATGAGGTTGGAATGAACAAGACTTGGCAATTGTTTGGGTATGAAGAAGAAGAAAGGGTTGAGAATGATCCTAAGGTTATGAATGTGGGTAATTGGAAAGATGGTGAAATCTTTGACAGAAATAAGGAAGTTAGGAAGAAGCATAAATTTAGGGTGAAAGACGAGTTCCGTTTTAGATACACTGAGATTGCCATGGGTCATTAAGGTGCAGAGGTACAGTAGGCTGGTGGTGATGGGGAACCAGAGTTTAGGAGAGATACTAGGACAGGGTATCTAGATGTAGGAGTCATCTGCATAAGGTGATGAGATTACCAAGATGTAGATGGAGAAGACACTAGGAAAGGCCCTTGAATATTTGATGACTATAGAAGGCTGACTTGGAATGAGAAAGAGCTCGGGTTCAAATCCAATTTCTTGACATCTCAGACAACTGTAAGACTCTAAATTGGCAGTCTGCAAGTGTTGTGGGAGATTCTACATACTCTTTGTGTCCCCTAAAGTAAATATATCACAGGTCCAGACCACCAGCTACACTTATCCTACTCATCTTAAAAACAAAAACAAATTCTACTCCCCCCACCCCTAACCCCGCCCCATACATGTTCTTCATTTTGGTTGTTAAATCATCAGAGAGATCTTAATGTATTTATTTGTATAAAAAGTTTATTTACTAGAGTCAAACCCTATTAATGGGAGCATTATTAGGGGGCATGGGGGGGAGATCTTGATATTTTAAAAACTTCTAGCCTAAAACTTGTGTAAATTCAAACTTAATGCCCCATTGGCTGCCCTACATTCTCTTAATAGGAAACTGAATCCCCCAAATTTCGCCTCCAATCAATCACATTACCTCTTCGATGTACTGCTCTGACACTGTGCTGACAGTCCCTCAATGACCTAAGAGGACAGGGAAGTACAGGGACGATAAAGCATGCAGATAAACCAATTTCTGCTTGTGGTTCAGCTTCTGTTTGCATTTCAGCCTGGCAGGAATGTGCTAACAACCAATTAAAGGCAACTGATTATATTCAAATATTATAACAAAGTAGGAAAATCTCCCAAATAAAATAAGCATCTTTAAGGAGCTCTAGTGAAAGGGGGTTGAAGGGTGGATAACCATGACAGCATAAAAGAAGGATCACTGGATATTTAGAACTAAGAGTAAAATAAGAGGCAGTTCCCACGGAGGAGGAAGGTGGACCACCTCAAGAGAAAGTAGTTTCTTGAGTTCCAAATAATAATGATGTAGACTCACAAGTGCCATCAGGTAAAAGAATACCTGGGGCAAGAAGAGAGGAATAGTGGTGACTGGTGAGTTACCGGTTGCTGAGAAGGCTGGAAACAACTATTTATTGACTTAATAGAGAGATATACCCCATAGGGCAATATCATTGCACTGCAAGAAATGACACATACTAGGAATTCTGAGAAATATGGAAATACTTGCGTGAACTAATGAAGAGTGAAAAGTATAAACATGACAAATAACAATAATGCAAATGAAAAAACTAAAAGTAAGTTGACTCAGATTAAATACAAAGACCAATAATACAGTGTTTCTAGAGGACGGTTAATGAAATATATCTCCTGATTATGAAATATACCTATTTCTCTATGTAGAGGGGGAGATACTAGCAATGGCAAATGTCATATATTCTATGTCAAAGATGTATCATCAGTTTCACTTAATCACTTTTGTTAGAAGAGAGGCTAATTCTATGGGGAGACAGTATACACAGTTCCTGCCTGCCTCCCTCTCTATTGCCCACTAATATAATCCTAGACTGCAGGGAGGCATTCTATAGAGAATGAAGGAGTTAAGGTCCCTTGTTAGGCCACGACGGTTTTCAAGTTTGTAGGTACTGTTTTCAGTTTATGGCACTATATTTTAGGAAAGACAAAAAACAGAAGAAGGTGACCAGGACTGAAGAGGCATGGAGCTCTGGGCCCTCTTCTCTTCTCCCTCTAAACTACTTCACTTGGTGATCTCATCAAGTCCCATGGATTTAATTACCATCTCTATGTTGATGATTCTCAAATGTACATTTCCTAACCCCAGCCTCTCTGCTGACTTCTAATCTTGCATTTCTAACTGCCTTTTAGACATCCTGAAAACTGGATCTTTAGTATACATGTCAAACTCGAATGTCCCAAATAGCTCATTATTCCCCCCTCCAGCCTTCTCCTTCTCCTACCTACCTTTATTATTATAGAGGGCAACCCCATCCTCTTAGTCCTTCAGGTTCACAACCTAGAAGTCACCCTGAATTCTCCACCATCTCTCAACATCCATATTCAATCTGTTGCCAAGGCCTGTCAATCTCAACTATGCAACATTTCTAGGATAAACCATTCTCTCTTCTGACACTGCCACCACTCTAGTGCAGGCCTTCATCACCTCACACCTTGCTTACTGCAATAGCTTGCTGGTGAGTTTACCTGCCTCAAGTCTCTTCCCCATTCCAATCCATCCTATATTCAGCTACTACAGTGATTTTCCTAAAACACAAGTTGATCATGTCACTCCCCAACTCAAATAATTCCAGTGGCTTCCTCTTGCCTCCAGGAGCAAATACAAAATGCTGTTTGGCATTCAAAGCCCTTCATAACCTAGTCCCCTCCTGACTTTTTTAGTCTTTTTATACCTTACTCCCCAGCAGGCACTCTTTAATTCAGTGACACGGGCTTTCTGGCTATTCCATGAAGAAGACACTCCATCTCTTGGCTCTGGACATTCTCTCTGGCTGCCCACATGCCTGGAACTCTCTGCCTCCTCAACCCTCACTACCTACATCCCTGGCTTCCCTTAAGTCCCAACAAAATGAATTCCAGTGCTTTCCCTCTTTTTATAATTTCCTATCTTATATATAGCTTGTTTTTGTATATATTTGCTTGCATGTTGTCTCCCCCATTAGATTTTCAGGCTTCTTGAAATCAGGGACTATAATTTGCCTCTTTTTGTATGCCCAGTGCTTAGAACAGTGCCTGGTACATAGTAGGCACCTAATAAATGTTGACTGATTGACTGATAGGATAATAGCTGAATTAGGGATATTCTAGAGAAAAGAGAATTTAGGGAGATTATGATAGTTCCTTTCAGATACTGGAAGACCTGCCAATGTAGAAGAAAGGTCAAATGTGCTTTGCTTAGTCCCACAGTCACAACTAGGAGCTGATCAGAACCAGGTGGTAGTTGAAGGGGGCAATTTCAGTTCCATTTGATGAAAAACTTCCCAATAATTAGAACTGTTTTAAAGTGGAACTGGGAGTTTCAATGAGTTCTTCATCACTGGTGATCTTCAAGCTGAAGCTGGATGAACATTTGTCCGGGATGATGGTGATGGGATTATTTGGGAGGTCTTTGGGACTAGATGACTTCTAAGATTTCTTAGATTCTGTAGAAATTGATTATAATTTTCCCAACTGTAGGCATTCTTTTTCTTTTTTTAAGTCATGTCTAACCTCAACTGACTTATCTCTGGATATAATTTTCTTTTTAAAAAAAGGTGATATTTTGTTTTGACATACTTTCCTCCAAACATGTCCAAACTACTCTAAAGAACATTTTTCAGAAACTTTTTATTACACTGTTTGGAGACATTGTATGTATTGCTCTGGTTTCTATACTCTGCATCATTTCACATGAGTCAACCTAAGTACTTCTTAATTCTCTATATTTCATCACTTGTGGTAATAATTTCATTCATATGCCAAAGTTTATTCAGCAATTATCCAATTATTGAACATATCATCTCCAGCTCTTTGTTATTACAAACTCTATCTTGGATAAGTGGTTCAGTAAACAGAAAACTTGGGTTCAAATCTTAGCTATGTGACCCTGGGCAAATCACTTATCCACTTTCAGCCACAGTTTCCACATCTGTAAAATAGAGACAATAATAGCACCTACCTCTAAGGTTGTTGTGAGGATCAAATGAGACAAAATTTAATATACTTAACATAAATTTGATTTATTTTATTTTTATAATTATTTTATAATTATAATAACGATACAATATATACTATATCAGGGCTGTCCAAAATGTGGCCTGTGGGCTGCCTGCAGTGTAGGAAGGAAGGCTATACCAAAATAAAAAATATTAAGGAAAATAACGAAAAAATGAGAGGGGGAAAAATGAAAAAAGTGAGTGTCATTCTAATCTCAAACTATATCAGTAACTATCATAATTATCTGATACTGGGTAAAAAAATGTAATGTTGGTTAGTGAAGACTAGATTAGAAAGATTTAACATTTACTAAATCTAGGAATACTACTAGAAAAGGACATCACTATTGAGCAACTGTTGAGGAAACTGGAAAATAGTCCTGTGAAAAATACATTTCAAATAGCATTTTCTACTATATGTAAAACTAAAATACAAATTGTTAAATTTTAAATTATAACAAAGAAAACAGTTGTGAAAACAACCAATATAGAGATAGTGTCTGAGAATATAAGCAATGTTCTACTTCTGTAGCTCTTATCTGTTTACTCAAAGGATGGAGGTATGTTTCATTATTTGTTCCCTGGGATCTAGATTCCAGAGAAATAATTACACAGTATAATTACTTAAGAGTTTGGCTTCCTTTTAGTATTTCCTCCCTAGTCCCCCCATTACATTACTATAATCATTGTGTATATTGGTCTTCTGGGCCTAACTGCTTCATTCTGCATCAATTCACACATATCTTTCCCATGTTTCTTTGAATCTCCCATTCATAATTTCATACTGCACAATATTCCATTATATCCATATACAGTTTTACCAGCCATTCAACAACTGATGGACAACCACTTTGTTTCCAGCACTTTGCTCTGATAAAAAGGGTTGCTTAAGCAATGCTTGTAAGGAAAAAAATCACTCTTCTCACACATGGATGCTAAAGAAAAGGATAGGTATACATTTGTTCTAAATTGAATTTGAAATATGTCTAACATCTACTGAAAAGGCTAGGATAGAGGAAAACTTCTATCTCAATTTCATATTTTGTTTTAAGGTTTTCAAAGTGCATTACATGCCCAGGATGACACAGCTAGCATTTACCTAATATAGATTTCAAACACAGGTCTTCTAGACTTTAAGTTCAGTATTCTATACACTGTATCATGTTGTTTTTCAGCTAGTTATTTAGAGGCCTTGTTTTCAGCCTCAACTGACAGATAAGGAACAAGAGGAGGTGCAAATAGTATGATGGCACTGGGGCCTAGCACAATTTAGGCAGAACTCCTGACACTTGCAACTGGTAGAGCTGCATCATCTAAGGGTCTTGTAGTCTTTCAACTTTTCTGTAGCATTTGATACTGCTGATTACCTCTTCCTTTTTATAGTCTCTCTTCCCTAGGCTTTGGGGTCATTGTTCTCTCTTAATTCTCTATCTACCTTTCTGATTGTTCTTTTAAATATCTTTCACCTAGGTAGGAAAGGTTGGAAGAAATCCGAATCTTTCCTTTTACATTATGCCAAAAGCTACTTTAGCATTAATCTACGGTTGCTTGTAAAAAAAAAATAGCATGATGTAAGAATACTGTTTCTTTTTCATTCACCTACCCCTTTAATGTGAGCATTTCCCAGGGCTCTGTTCTTGGCTTTCTCCTCCCATAACTCTCTACTCACTCCTTTGGCAAATACTGGCTACTATAACCTGCAAATTTCTATCTCCAGCCTTCACCTCCAGGCCTGTATTGCATTTCTGACTGCCTTCTGGGCATCAGTCCCTGCCAATCAGATATGTTCATTAACTAATTAATTTCCCTTTTGTAATGAGGATTGCTCCCCATGGAGTGTGCATTGGATTGCCTGGGTCACTTTGGAGAAATGTGCTTATTACTGAAGGACTTGGCACTGCAGGATGATGTAGCAAACTTGGAGTGGTTTCTGGGCCTGTGACAAATTGGTAAGATAGGATTGGCCAATCAGCTAGGAGGAGTGGCCCACTCAACTCACCTTAAAAATGGAGTGACTTTAATAGTGGGACTTCCTGTGATGGTTTCGGGGGCAGGGAGTGGCCTTTCTCCAGTGCAGAAAGGTAGCTGCGATTACATGACAGTTACATCATGGGCCCCAGGACTACCTTGTTTGTTTTATGTTTCTTTGCCTGATTATAGGTAACTCAATAGTAAATTCAAGGTGGATATATCCAGCAGTGAGTTCAAGCAGGCAAGACAGCCTGCACAGTCTACAACCACTTGATTTCTAGCTTCTAGATTCTCAAAGCATAGCCAACTTCTAACACCACTAAATATGTTATGGTGGTATATATATTTATTTTTCTCTTTTTCCCTGTGTGCTTTAACTTATCCTTTCTCTAAGATTTTTTGGTCTTGCTACATCAATCTTATTTGACATTTGAAATAAATAATTGTAGTGAAAATGAAATGTAAAAACCAATCTTTGCCATCTGACATCTCTTTCTACAAGAACAAGAACTGTATTTTTCTTAAAATAGGTAACAAATTATAGCTATCAGAAAAATAATAATAAATCTGCATATTTTAGAACCAGGTGATTACATATCATAAGACTGAACATAATAGATTAATTTCTTACAACTGTAAAGCTCAAATTCAGATGTAGCTCAGCTCGCCTGTTCGACCCGTCCATTCTTTTATGGACCATTGTTCAGGATCACAAAACATCTATGTAATTAGTTATTTTGATATTTTCTGCACAAGAGAAAAGAGTACCAGGTCACAGCTAAGACAAAAAAATACTAGCTTTCATCTTAAAAAACAGGTACATTGAAAGATCAGTGTGAATGATTTGTAAGGATCGGGACCTGTGATTTCAGAGGTTAAGAAACTCCCTGGTGAATAAATTCTCAGTCCGTATCTTCTCTGAAACTTTTGCCTAGAATACAGAGAGGTTAAGTGACTAGCCAGGGTCATATAGCCAATATGTATCAGAGGTAGGACTTAAACCCAGGTTTTCCTGGCTCTGAGGATGACTTTCTATCCACTGCCTCTTATGAAGCTTATTCTCCCCACCTTCCCCTCCTCCTCGCAAAAATGTCTCTCAATGGAACTCAGAATTTTATATTTAATACAAAGCCCCAAATTGACATTAATCCTTACTATCTGTGTGACTTTGCAATGCCCCTGGGCCCCAGTTCCTCATCTGTAAAATGAGAGGTTTAAATTACATGGTTTGAGAGGTCTCTTACAGTTCTAGATCTATGGTTCTTACAATTATATAATAAGTATCTTAGCATAAAACATATCTACCCTATATAAGGCTATTTATTTTCTTCACTAGAAAGCTGCAAATTCCAATTGGAATTTTAACAACTTTCATTTGGATTCCATTTTTAATAAGTGAAATACACTAATATTTTAAATTCAACCCACAAAGCAAATATCCTATTGCATAACTATATTTATCACTATTGCTCCAGGACTATTGCTATTTTACCTTTTTCCATACAGACACTTACTTATGGGTAATGACATTGCTTCACACATGTATTACAGTCGACTAGTTGTGAACATCCCTTCCTTCATCTTCCCACAGTCCCCTAACTCTGTAAACCTCACTTTGTTCTGTCTTATTAGGGTATCATATGAAACTGCCAGAACAAGTAGGTCATATCAGAGCACTGCTGTTACAGAAAAGAAATTATGTCTTTAATAGTGCTTTTTGATCCAATGTATTTCCACCTCTCTTGCCCAGGTTTCTCCCAAACAGTCCATGGTAGTAGGCACAGGTAGATAAGGAAGTAACATAAAAATTTTATTAAAATTAAAAATTAAATTAATTATTATTATTAATTATAATTATAAATATTAAATATAATAATTATTAATTAAATTAATAAAATTAAAAAAATTTAAGTAACATAAAAAATTAAAAATTTTTAGGTATGAGGGCCTATAGCAGGGCTGAATAACAGTGCTTGTGTCACTAGCAAGCACTAACATATGAGAAAGAAATGGAGGTGGATAGAGGGGAGAAAGCGATAAAAGCATGCAAATGTGTGGAAGGCAATGTTATAAAAAATTGTATTCTGTGACAACTGCAGGCTCTAATCTATCCTATAGGTTAATTAATGGCAGGAAGAAAGTGGCAGAAATTATAGCTGTTAAAATAAAATTTGGGAGAAAAAATTATATTAATATACAAATATCATAGTTTCATTCTGGACCTATCCCAAACCTTTCTGTATCTATTCCTTATTCCCAAGTCTTCTTATTTCACTAAAAAACTGAAGCAAATACATTTATTAAATGTTTACTGGGATAAAAAGAAAACCAAAACCCACCAACCCTGCCCTCAAGAAGCTGACCTTATGAGGGAGAAAACTCACAAAAAATTGTACATACAAGATAGACACTGAAAATAGAAGGTGTCAGAGGGGATAGCAAAAGGACTGCTACAGAAAGTGGGATTTGAGATGGGTCTTGAAGAAAGGAAAGTCAGGAGGTGAGGATGCTCATGATTCATTCCACTGGTTATAATTCTTCTTTACAACTGGACTATTATGTAAATAAGTTCAATGTGAAGGTAAATGCAGAACCTACATTACATTATATGCCATCTTGGGGGGCGGGAGGGGGAGTAAAGGGAGGGAGAGAAAATTTGGAACCCCCAAACCTGTGGAACTGAACGTTGTAAACTAAAAATAAAAAAAATAAATTAAAGAAGTCAATCAGGGGAATTTATATTGGATCTTAGAGGATATAGGGAGCTACTAAAGTTTATGGATAAAGGTGGTGACATATTCAGAACTGCACTGTGGTGCAGAAACTTTGGCAGCTGAATAGAGCACAGTATGGAGAGGAGAGATACTGGAGGGAGGGGAACTGATTAGGAGGCTACTGCAACAGTACATGTGAAGGGAGATGAGGGTCTGAACTAAGGTGGTAGCTGTGTGAATGGGGGAAAAGGGATTTATACAAAAGATGTTGTACCGGTAGAAATAATAAGATTTGGCCACAGATTTGAAATGTGGATTAAGTGAAAAGAAGCAATCAAGAATGGCACTGGGGGCATGAGGGGATGGTGGTGCCCTCCATAGTTATAGGAAAGTTTGGAAAAGAGTGGGATTTTGGGGAAAGATAATGAATTTTCTTTTGTTAGAGATACCAATCTAGATTGAGATGTCCAAAAGGCAATTGGTGGTGTGAGATTGGAAATCAGGAGAGAAGAAAAGAATGGGATATGATAATCTGGGAATAATTTGCATAAAAGTGATAACGGAACCTAAGGGAACTGATGAGATCACTAAATGATACATTACAGAGGGAAAAGAGAAGGGTGCCCAGGACAATGCCTTCAAGGACAGAGACATCTGGGCACAACACAGATGAGGATACAACAAAGGAGATTGAAGAGGACAGATCAGCCACGCAAACTGGGAGAAGAATCAGGAGAAAATGATGCCATGAGAACTAGGAAAAAGCAATGCCACAAAAACCTAGAAAGGAGAAAGTATTTACAAGAGGGTAACTGACAATGTTAAAAGTCTTCAGTGAAGTCAAGAAGAATGAAGAGTACGAAAGGCCATTAGATTTAGCAATTAAGACATAACTAGCAACTTTGAGAGAACAGTTTCAGCTGAATGAAATCATAAGTCAGATGACAGAAGGTTTAAAAGAGAGTGAGGAAGAGAGAGTTAGGAGAGGAAGTGAAGACAGTGAGCATAGAACGTTTTCTCAAGGAGTTTAGCTGAGAAGGGGCAGAGAGTTATAGGACAATTGCTAGTAGGGATGAAAAGATAAAATAAAAGGGTCATCTTTTCATGAGACAGGAAGAAGAAACAGTGGAGAAAGACACGTGAGTGATGTGTGATGAGGAGGAGGGCAGAAGAGGAAGCTCATGACAAACAACTTCCATTATTTTGGTAAAGTGTGAATTGAGAGGATGGGGGTGTCATGGAAGTCTTGAGGAAGGATGAAAAAGTTTAGGAGAGCTTCTGTGGTGAGTGGGAGAGGGAAATGGATTAGGGAAACGCAAAAAAGACGGCCTTGCTGCAGTGAGAGTCCAAGTGAGATTAGGTAACATAAATTTGCAGTGGATCCAATCAGTGTGGTTTTGTCATTTCCCCCAGCTCCTTTGAAGCAGCACGTGAGTAGTAGTGAAAGAGGAAAATGGTGTGAGTTAACTTAGGGTTGGGGTTGGATTAGTGTGACGTGAACAAGAGATTTGAGAGCAGGGAAAATACTAGGATTGGTCCACCAAGAGGTCACGACGGGGGAGGGAGTATAGTATAAGGGCAGGGCGATGGCTTGGGAAAAAACCATGGAGAGGAGAACTGGAGATCATAGAAAGGCCAAAGAACAGGGTTAGAGAGTCATAAGGCAGAGGGGAAAAATGAAATGATAAAAAATTAGGATCAGCCAAATGAATTTGAGTTCACAAACATAGGAATGGAGCATCTGAGAGTTTTGGAAATATTAAGGATATGAGATGACTATCTCTATATGTTACTAAGGTAAAGTGGAGGAGTAAGTCATGGGAATTAAGTAGACAGAAGAACTAGGAAGTTAGGGCATTTTTAGAACATTCTTAACTGAATTCTTCAATTAATGCTCTTAAGCCTAAGCTTCTACCTTTTCTAGGAATTTGCTATAGCTACCTGTTCTTATTCTCACTTCATCTTGCCCATTCCACTGGTTCCTTCCAATCTATTTATGAATATTTTCAATTCTTTTGAATGCTTAAAAAAGGGGCTTTACCTTGATGAAATTTCACTTCAATCCTCTTCCCTTCTCAAGTGATGAGATTCTCAATTTGGATATTCTTTTCCAATGGTGCAGATCAAAATCTAACAGCACCTCGTATGCTCTTCGATTTAGAGCTAGAAGAAGGTAATTTAGTTCTACCTTCTCATTTTACAGATGAAGAAACCAAGGCACAGAACGCTGAAGTGACTTGCAAAGAGATCACACAGCTAGTAAATGTCTGAGGTAGAATTTGAACTCAGGTCTTCCCAACTTTAATTTCAGTGCCTCATCCTCTATGCCATGATGTCCCTTCACATCCTATGAATACTGTCCCATAAATCTTTCACAGGGTATTCTACCACTAGGGTCTTTTTTCTGGGTCTCAAAGTCACACAGATCTCCATGAAGCACACGGCCTGTCTACCTATTATCACTGATTTTTAAAAATAACTGGCTAAACTTTTCCATCCATGGCTACTTTGAAACAGATGGTACTGCTTCTTGTGCACAATGTGTTATTTGAAATATGAAACACGTGGAATGATCTCAAAGACTATGCAGAATAAGAAAGTTATCAAACATCTTTTTATAGCAGTAACACTGAATAAAGTTTTCCTAATCTTTGAATATCCTTCCTCTTTCAGATTATCTGATCCATCCAACCTGTAACATGCTGCAGTTGATTGACTACCACCATCTACATCCCTCCACTGTCCTTTTGGTAACCTGAAATTTTGACCCTTTGGAGACTGTTGTATTTCAGGACTTGTGGCCAATGAATACTAGAACACTGGTGTTAAAAAAAAGATGTTTCTTTTTGGTTTCAGCAAGCAGTCTGACATTATCACAAACGTGTCATATCCCATTGCAATTCAATGTAGTCTTGTGTTCTCTTCTTATCCAATTATGGGACTAAGAAATCCCCCTGTAGTATCTGTTCAAAATAGGTACTGGTCTGAATGTATGTCATAATATATACAAGACACACTGTTTATCCATTTGGCTTCTGCTATGTGGGCTGTAATAATGAAATCCTTTAAAAAAAAGTACATAACAGATTTAACATGTTAGTTAAAGCCTAACTGCTTGTCTGTGTTTTCTTCTACTGTTAAAAAAAATGATCCAATGACCCTTTTTTCTTTCCCTTCATTTCTGACATCCCCCATAAAAAACCTTCTTCTATCACAAATAAGAATAGTCAAGTAAAACAAATCTATACACTGGCCACATCTGAAAGCATAAATCTCATGCTGCATCTCATATTCATTATCTCTATCAATCCTGTGGCATCTGAAATGTCATTGCACTAAATGTCTTATGTTTTTCGAAGTTGTTCTTTACAATGTTGCAGTTACTGTATAAATTATTCTGCTGGTTCCACTTGCTTTGTTATAGCATCACACTTATATTAATTAATAATTTATTATTATAATATTAATATATTGCATTACACTCACATACCATAACTTGTATAACCATTTCCCAATTTAGGCATCTCCCTCATTTCTCATTCTTTACCACTACAAAAAGAGCTGTTATAAATAATTTTTTGTATATAAGAGTCTTTTCTCTCTTTGTTTGATCTCTTTTGTTACAAGCCTAATATTGGGCACAACGGGTCAAAAGGTATGCATAGGGAAAACTCCAAACTGCTTTCCAGAATTACCAGACCAATTTAAAACTATACCAACATACCTATGTTTGTATTTTAAAGTTTCTACTCAGCCTTAGTATTTTCATCAAGAATGTTTGAAATCCTCTCTTTGATTAATGATCCCTTTACCCCCATCCCCCCTTTTTCCCATGTAGGATTATACTGAGTTTTATAGAACAGGTTATTCTCAGTTGAAAGCCTTTATCTTTTGGGGTTTTTTTTTTTGATTCAATACTGAATTCCAGTATCTCATCTCCTTTAAAATAGTAACTGACTGGTCTTATGTAATCTTGGCAGTGGTTCCTTGGTACATTAACTCTTTCTTTCTGGATGCTTGTGATATCTTTTTCCTTCATTTGGAAGTCCTGAATTTTGGCTATGATATTCCTGGGCTATTTTCAATTTGGAGTTTCTTAGTAGGTGATTGGTAGATTTCTTCCACTTTTACTTTGCCTTTTGCTGGTTCTAATGGATCTGGGCAGTTTTAAAAAATGATTTATCAAAATAGGGGGTCTGGGAGGATTTTTTTTGTCATGATTTTCTTGAAATCTGACTAAAAATCATTTATCATCCATATTCTCTCCCATCCTTCCCTCATCCCTGTCCCCCAGAATCAGTTGTTTTTTTTTGACAGCAGATGCCTTACATTTTCATCTCTTTTTTTTCAGATTTGATTTTGTTTTAATATCTCTTGTCTCATGAAGTCGCTGATTATTTGATACATTTTAATTTTCAGGGAGTTCCTTATTTGGGTAAGGTTTAGCATCTCTTGTATATTAAGCTGTTTATTCTCCTTCCTATTCTTTCCTCTAGACTAGGCCTGCACAACCTGCAGCCTGCAGGCCTCTTGCTGCATGCCAAAGGATTTCTTCTACATACGGAGGATGTTTTGCGCTACATTTTTTGCAGGCTGCCTGAAATCCTTTGGCCTGTCACAAGTAGCATGAGGGCTATAAGCAGCTACAGGTTGTGCAGGTCTGCTCTAGGTCCCTCATTTTACTTTTATTAACACTTTTAAAATCTCTTGCTTTGTTTCCTTCCACAATATCTTATAGAGTTTCTGGCCAAGTTCTTCTTTTATTGGACTATAATTGTAATTATTCTCTTTTTCTGGGCTTTTGTCTTGGATGTCCTTGGATTCATAAAATTGATTTACTGTATGTCTTTTGTTTACTCCTATTCCCAGTCTTACTTCCTGAAATGGTACTTTGCATAAAAAATGTTGGGAGCCCTGTTTGGTTCTAATCCTTGTCTGGGGGTCTGGCTAATAGGCTTTCAGTTTTATTGGTGTCCCTGCTCAGTGCTGACAAGTTTTAGGTCTGCCTATCTTCTCTGAGTACAGAGAGCTATGTCCTTCAGGGTTCTCAGGTTTCAGTATGTTGCAAAATTTTAGTGCTCCTAGGGCATCAGGGTCTACTTTTTTCTGTCTCAGATTCACTAGCTCCCATCTCTATGTCTGGGGTGAGAGCACTAGCTCTCAGAGTCTGGCTGCCCTGGGGCTTCCTCACTGGTGCTCTCCAGCCTCCTACCTCTGCACTAGCCCTGGCTTTTCTGGATGAATCCTTTCCTTTCCAGCAGGCTTTAGGCTGGGCTGTCCCTTTGTGCAAACCTGGGCTGAATGAAGACACTAATTGTAGCTTCCTTTTGGATTTCTTGATTTCATTTGGTCTGCTGCTCTTGTTCACATCACTCTCTCTCTGTCTTACCAGAAGTCTATGCTGAACTCCAGAATGATTGTGGATCTTATTTAATAGGTTCTTCAATGTTATGAAGTTTGATGCAATTAGCACAAAGTCATTCATAAACAGAAACATCTGGAGGACCTTAGCAACTATAGGGAATTCTTAATCTATTTGAGCTTTGCGATGACATCTTTGGCAAGCACATCTCTCTCTCATGCCAGGATTGATATTAATAAGAGTACTTAAACAAACTATCTCTGTTATTACATCTTTTAAGGAATCTTCTATGATCTTAAAATATGCATAGGAAACATCTTGTTGGAGATTCATTAGGGATGCTTTTTTGTTTTACTGAATCAAATATTAAATTTTTTTTACCTGTTCTCTGCCTATATTTTAATCAAGGATGTCCCTGATACTTAAAACTATGGAATAACAAGTCTATGATACTGGACGTAGTCTATTTTTGGAAGACTTTGTAAAAATAGGAAAGAGGGCATAAGAGTTGATAGTTACTGATGTTCTCACTAACCTTTTTTTTTTACCCCAATAACACTGTTCCTGATATTAACCATTCAGGACCCAGCCTTTTCAGATATCAAAAAAATGAATCCCTCAGTGCCCTCAAAATTGTCAGTTCTAGGATGGACCTCATCTGTGTATATTTGGTCTAGCCCAGTTGTTCTAATACTTTTGTTTTAGTTTTTAACCAATTCTCTCTCTACATCATTATGAAGCACACTGAGGATGTCATATTGGTACTTCTACTAACAGTGATGGAGAATATAGTTTGTTATCAAAGTTTTAATAAATAGTTTCTGATTTTCCCATTTGTTGTCCTTTCAGTTGTATACTTAAGTTCTCTTAGGATGACAGGGCTTAATTTGGTCTCACACCAGCTTTATGCAAATTAATTTTTTCCTTTAATTACTTCTGGATGTTTCGTGGGACAATACTACTCATGATTATTGACTCCTTCCTCTGTGTAGTTTATAATGACTTCATATCCTAAACCACTGCTACTGGTGGCTCTATCTTCCTCCAAAGTGAAAGAAGATCAGGGTTTGCTAGCCAAGGCAATTTGAAGTTCTTTTGCTCTCCACATTGTGGTGATTGTCTTACATTGATCAAATTTCCATAAAAAATGGTGACTGTCAATGTTGACACCTGTTCCTTTATTAATGTTCCATTTCAGGGTCAGAGATTTTTAAAGCAGGGCAGTTTGACCTGTTTTAATTGTATACCTCCTCAAAGAGAATCTGTGAACCTTTCTTAATTCAGCTACAACTTTCTTTAATTTTTTAAGTTCATTTATAATAATAATACCAATGCTTATATGATTCAAGTTTTCCTAGGAGTATGTTGACCAGTTGGGTCACTGGACAAGGAACTTGCTAAAAACTGTGTGATTCTTAACACCTCCTACAAAACTTCTGGGAAAAAAGGCATACTTACATACAAAGAGCATATTTTCATTTCCTCACTACTTGCTTTCTCCTTAACCACTTAAGATCTGACTTCTTTTTCCATCATTCAGTTAAAAACCAACGACCTACATCACCAAAGCCAATGGACTTTTTTCAGTCCTAATTCTCCTTGATCTTCCTATAGCTTTTGAATCTGTTGAACCACCCCTCTCCCAATCCCTTTCTGGGTATTGTTCTCCTTTCTTGACATTGGAGATACCATATTCTCATGGTTCTCCTTCTCTAACTGCACTTTTACTGTCTCCTTTATTGCCTCTCTCCTTTTACAGTGAGCTAGATGATACAATGGGCCTGCAGTCAGGAAGACCCAAGTTCATATATAGCCTTAAACATTTATTAGTTGTTTGAACCTGGGCAAAACACTTAACTGCCACCTGCCTCAGTTTCCTCAATTGTAAAATGGTGATAATAAAATCACTTAACTCCTGGTGTTGTTTTGAGGATCCAATGAGAAAATAATTGTAAAGCACTCAGCATAGTGCTTGACATAGTAAGTGCTATATAAATGTTAGCAATTATTATAATTACTATTGTTGTAAAATGGGGTAATAAAGTATCTACCTCCCAGGGTTGCTGTAAGGATACAATGATATAATATTTGTAAAGTGCTTAGCACATTGCCTAGCATATAAGGCATTTTTGTTTCTTTCCAGCCCTCTCAAGATCCCCCAAGTTTCTGTACTTGATACTTTTTTCTCCTGATGTTCTTTTCCCTTGGCAATCTCCTTTACCGCCACAATTTCAGACAAAGCTTTTGGATGACTTAACCCTTTCATGGCTGGAACATGTCTTTCCTGGTATTCCTGTTTTCTGGTCATCTCTTTTCCAATTTTAGAACCTTAAACAAATCCACTCCTGTCCTAGAAACAGTGCATCAATCTATTCCTCTATGGATCTACTCACTAATAACTTTCCAAACTAAAACATCCCTCTCCCTGGCTACTACTTCCCATTATGTTTTCTTTTTCCTTTAAATAGAATATAACCCTCATGTTGGCAGAAGCTGTCTTTGCAAAAAAAAAAAAAGAAAGCAAAAAGTCAGCACTTTATATATATATGTATATATATATATATATATATATATATATATATATATATATATATATGTAATTTAAAAATATAACATCAACCAACCAAGCTCAACTATTTACTAGATTCTTCTAGTGAAACCAGTTGCTACCCAGTATATTATTATTCTAATCAACTATGCAATATTTCATAATTTGAAATAAATGCTCAAGTTCTAATATTTTTAAAACCACCACTATATTTTTAGAAGTCAAATTCCCTTTATCATATCACTGATTTATAGACTGAGTGAAAAAAAGAAACATAAATCTAAAGCAATGAGAAAATAAAATAAAAAGATTTGTAAAATGATGCTAATGTCTTTGACCAGACATTTGTATTAGCAAAGTATATACTAAATTCAAGATCTAAGAGGGCAGGGAAATCTACATAGTATTGTGCAAATCACAGTTGCTTTAGAATATGAATATTTACATATGTAAAATGTATTTTGCTAAAGAGATTACCCAATAGTATTCATATCTACAAGATCATTTATTTCATAAAAATTCAAATTTACTTCTAAGTTACTATTTAAAAAGCCAGAATGGAAATTTGTTATATTCTTTCCTCCTACTACTTGATAATTTATTCTAAAATCAGATAATACAATAAAATACAACTTTAAAGTGATTTAAATTAAAATTAATTTGAATTTTGACTATGCTCATGTTTGCTCATAAAATGTTAATATATGACAAATTTTTAAATTGAAAATGTTTAATAGAGTACTAACAGATAAAGTAAACAAAATTTTCATTAGTTATCTGATTAACTCTACGGGCTTAATTTATCCAGGAAGATTTGCTCTGAATAGGGCAATTGGTATGTTGAATGTTTAGTTGGTACCAAAAATGGACAATTACTTGATTTTTTTTTGTATCTCTCCATCGATTGTTTTTGAAAGAACAAAACACTAGAGCCTACACAAGAGACACAATTCAAATGCTCCAGGATAGAATATGTTTAATAATGTTTTAAAAAGTCACATGATGATTCTATGATTTAAAATGCTATTTGTATTGAGGGACACTATGAATATTAGAACTGGCTTCACTTTAAAAGAATTAAACATGACAACTCACCATAATTAATGGCTATAAAGACACACAAAGTATTTTGCATTCAAAATTCCATCATTGGAACATAGACTACGTAAATGTTTAAACTGATTTAAATGCAAATAGTTATGAAACACACAACTAAGTGTTTCAATGGGAAAAAATAAAAGCATCCAAAAGAACAAGCCCATAATCCTGGGTTTTCTTTGAAAATGTATTAAAATGAGCTTGTTTTCTAGGTTAGGAATCTTTAAAAGCACTCATAAAATAAAACTGGGAGGGGGAGGGTACGAAGCTAGAGCTTGCTACATTATTAAGGGGGACTTTCACAAATACTAATAATAAGCCACGGACAAAATAGCAGTAGATAATATTTTCATTTTTCTGCTCAGTGTAGCATATCTTTAAGCAAGCAGCTCTTTTTGCTAAGACGCCATTTTATCAAATCTGAATCGCAGCCAAGAGCTTAGGATGCCATGCTACTGCAGCTCCTAAAATGTTATGTAATAAATTGATTTAATAGACGCACATGCTATTTACTAATTCTTTGCTGTGTTACGTTTTCCTGCTCTAATAGGGGCTGATGGGTAATGAAATACCTGAAGAAAGGTGTCGCCCAACCATCCTAGGAGACGCTACATTGTGTGCAGAGCTGCCTCTACGTCTGCATCTATGTTCGCCTGGGCTCTCAGCTTCAATATGTCGGCTTTGTACAGCATGAGCCTCATCCTGTAGGGCTGCCAAAAAAATCTCTCAGTGCAAGCGTGCTCTCAGACAACCTGCAAGCTCATTCGGGCTTTAGCTATACTGATTGGGATATGCCCTTTCTGCATATGGAGTCACCCCCATATTATTCAATGCTAGGTTTATTAGCAACAGATGAGATTTTAAAGCTTTGATTATCTAATCACAGCTGACACTAAACCGATCTTCCTTCCTCTTTAAATTCTTCCAACTGTCAAAAACATTTTCACTTTAGGACCCAACTACAATTAACACTGTATCTGTTTTTTGAAAGTCAGCCAAAACAGCAACCACATACTGGCAACTGGCTGCATGCAAATAAATTCCTACCTCCTTCATAGACTCTTTCTATACATCTACATCCTTTTCCTCTTTCTCCAAATGATCCTAGATATCTGGCATATTATCACTGGTGGTAATATTCTAAATAAGCCCTAAGTACAAACTGGCAAGTCATCAACTTCTTAATTATTTCTTTGTTTCTTCCTCCAAAAAGATCTAAGGAGTGAACATGAGAGCAAATTAATCAAAGCCTGTTTATAAATGTACAGAGTGGCCACCCCAAATGATATATTTCTTTCTCATCACAGAAAACAATAAAAGAAAAACAAATCTTCAAAAATTGCAAACTGGAGCAGTTACATTGCAGATTTGTAAAGACATTGTTTGAATAGTAAACACTATGACAGAATGACATTTTCTGGATCTCAACAGTGGCATGATTCATTGCATTTATACGGTAACAGCATGCTAATTCAGACAATCCTTTTAATATGGGTATGCTAGGGTCCATGGGAATCAACACAGGGGCCAATTGCCCCTTTTCAACTATTATTTTATTGTGAGGCAAATTTTAAATTTACTAACAAAAATACTTTTCTAGTTTCCAGGGATGGTCAGTCTTAAAATGTATATATTGAACAGTATAGGTAACCTATTCTAATCACCCTCCTAATGTTGGAAACTGCTGTAAATTGTGACTAACAGATGAATATTCCAGCCTCTTTTCGAATACATTCAATGAAGGGGACCACCTTAATTTGGGAGATAATATTTGACAATTCCTTCTAACAATTGTTAGAAAGTTCATTTTTATAGTGAGCTAAAATATGCCTCTTTATAACTTCTACCTGTTGATAGTAGTTTTACACTCTGAAATTATGTTTAATAAATCTAATTAGTCTCTCAGTTATAATCACTCTGCTCATTTGACCTTCTCTCTGGGCTGAAGTCATCTATTCATTCATAGCAGGTCTATAACAAATACTTGTTTATACCTTGCTTCAGTCTCCTTGTAGAATCATAGAAGCAGTTGTGCTATAGTGTAAAAGAGACTGGATTTGGTATCATAAGATCTAGGTTCAAGTCCTACTTCTGTCACTTACCACTTGTGTGATATTGGGCTTGATTTCCCTAAGACTCAGTTTTTCCATCTGTAAAATGGGGATAATAAATTAAAATGCATTTATGTACCTACTATGTGCCAATTTTATAACAGAAGCTGGGGATACAAGGGAAAAGAATGAAATGGCTCCTGTTCTCAAGGAGTTTACAGTTTATTAAGGGAAACAATCTGTGTTTATAACACAAAATAAATACAAGATAATTTTTTTGAGTGGGAGGGCACTAGAACTGAAGGGCGCAGGGGAATCATGAAAGGCCTCTTGAAGAAGTGGTGCTCGTACCTGATGTTTCAAAGAAACAAGAGACAGTAAAAGGCAGACGTGAGGAGGGAGTACATTCCAGATAAAGATATCAGACAGTGAGGGATAGCAAGAAGTCCAGTCAAGCTATATTGTACAGTAGTGGAAAGGGAGTAACGTATAATTAAGCTGGAAAGTTATGTTGGGGCTTTACAGTCACAGAGGGTTGAGTAAAGGAAAGGATATAAGAATGTATGCAAAAAGCTTTATAAATCATAAAGCATTATACAAATGTTTTGATAATATGATTTACAGAACCCCTCCCATCCTTAGTAACTTTCTCCTGAATGTTTTCCAGTTGGCCAATATGCCTATTAAATAAATCTCAGAACTGGACGTGATAAAGCTGAAATTAAAATCAAACATCTCTTGATTCCCTGTCTACTGTTTTTTCCACCATACAGTGATGAGCAACTTCGTATTAGATTTCTCTGTATTTAAAAAAATTCCTGCATGCCATCAAGTAATCTCTACAAAGAAAAAGCTATTAATTTAGTCACTCTTAATGGCCTAAAAATAATTTTGTCAAATTGGTGATCCAATAGGCAAGAGTGTTTTTACATTATAATCAAAATTTCACTTTAACATAAATTTTATTGAACCCTAAAATCTGGATATAAAATTCTGAAAACAACACTGTTGGTTCACTATCAATATAAAATCAACAAAGCTATTTCAGCAAATTGGTGCTTAAAAGTTCTGATAATACATTATTAGATGTTGCCAATATTTGAAAAGCCAGGATATTAGTATTTAAAACCATTCAAAAAATTCAGGATTTTGTGTAGAATAGGACAAAAATTACTCTTGGTTCTCAATGTCTCTGAAACATAAGCTTATTGAATATTTATTCTCATATTCTCTAGCCAATTTTTTCTCATGTTATAACAAACAGAACTTAACAGTAGCTGCAGGTAAGCAGGGGAATAGCCTATAAAGGAAATGGGGATTTGTTTTTGTCCCAACTTAACCTTGCATTTCCTGTCCCTGTCACATATTTTTCTAAGAGATATGGGAAGATGATGGTCATTAAGTGGAAAAATTAAAAAAAATTGTAAATCAAGAAATAAAAAAAGTGGCAGCTCTATGCATGTGTACCAAATTAGTTGCAAACATAACTGCTGGATTATTTCACACACCTGGATTTTTCTAAGTGCCAAATATAGTGAAGAGCATAATGAAGACACACAAATTGTACTGAATTTGATAGGGAAACAATATTATATTAAAGAATAAGAAATCCCACAAATACTAAACCTAAAAAGACAATTCAGTAGAAATCAAACAACTATTTAGGGTGAGGAAATAAATGGTGTTCACAGCTTGGAATAAAAAGACCAGGTTGGGTCAAATGTGTAATATTATCATAGTCAAATAAATACAGACTATATTTTGGCATGTTTACATCAGAGTACTGATGGCAAAGTATACTGAATTCTACTGTAAATAAATACTGGAGGTGGGGGACTGGGTGAACAGACAGGAGAACAGAAAGAAAACAAACATGATCATAATACTGTTTTTTGTATTTGAGGGACTATAAAAGAAAAGGCTCTTCAGGCAGACTTAAAGTTACTAGACTTTGATGTACTTGATATCCAAATGAACAGCAAAAATTTAGGTTCACGAATACTTTAGAAGTGTGCTTGATTAATTCAGATTCTCCATAGAGGGTTTACCCCAAATAGTGGAGGTCTTCCCCTTGGTACTTTATCATTCCAGAGGAGCCATCCTCTGTCCATCATCAATTAGCTCTGTTCAAGCTGTCCATCGTCAATTAGCCACTGCTCTCAATTCTTTGGCCTATCTCCATTTCTGATCATACATTTCCTGGACAATATTTTTTTTGTGCACGTCACTGCTTGTAATGTGCTGCAGCCTGTTAAAATCTGAATGCTTTCCCACTGTAACCTCACAGAGAGGAAGATGAGAATGTTGGACTTAGAGTTTTGAGATGAGTTTAAATCCCACCACACATATTTCCTGCAACCATGAACAAATAGCTTCAGTTTTTCATCTAGAAAACAGGGGGTAATATTACTTGGGTTGTTGCAAAGAAAACATCTTTAAGTGCAACATTTATGTAAGTAGTTGTTATATTATGATCTACAAACATGTATGTTCTAATTCTCTCAGAAAACTTATATGCAACTAAAAAAAATTTTTTTTACAACCTCAGTATTATGATATTCAACTGAGTCTTCAAATTCACCACAGCTTTCCAGAAAGGTGACTAAAGTTTTCTACAAATGGGACACACAGGACTGTAACTGTCTGCAAACACTTTAGAGTAGATAGTGAAGCACTCAGACGTGGGAGGATGCAAACTTTTAAACATTTAATATAAACAAACATTTAAACTTTAAAACATTTTAAACATAAGTACTATTATTCTTGGTTTGACTTAGGCTGTACAACTTTTTCAAGCCATGAAAAAGGAAGCCGCATTTTCCCTAAACTTTTATTAAACATAATCTTTCCTGCAAGTGCCCTAATTTCATTTAAGGCTATTAGATCGCCAATGAACTCAGATCTCCTCCTAAAGAATATCATTCCAAAGACAGGATGCGGCTACAGTGTTTAGTGCCCTTTAAGTATACCAAAACCTAGATAAGGAGGGTCTATGTATGGTAACTCTTGGGTAAAGTGCACACAGAAAAAGCAGTTGAAGTGAAACAGCTTCAAGAGATTATCCTTCCTGGTCACATGACAACTCTGAATTTCATTCATCTCACTAGAAATAGTCTACTGCCAGTTTCTTAGGGATAAGCCAATCATCTGTTCCCTGCTTGGTTAATCCACTCTTCATTCTGTTAACCCATAAGCTTCAACAGCTAGAAAAATCAGATATAAAAATGTAATTGTATTTTACATGCTCAACTTGAAAATATACCATGTGTCAAATTCTGTTACAATAAATATAAATTTCTGTATAACACAAAGATGTCCAAATTCTAGCTGATGGCTTACCTACTTCAAGCAATAGCTGATACAAAATTTCAGTGCAACTTTCTGGACAGTACCTTGAAATTCACATTAAAATAATTTGACCTGAATGTGAATTCATCGGTTGACCTGCAATGTGTAAAATAAAGTTTAGAAAACACTTCCCGTCCTGGAAGACCAATTTAAAATATAACAGTGTATTAAAAGAACAGACCATAAAATGGTAACAAAATGTTATGGCTAATTTAGTAATTTTTTCTAAGAAGCCCTGCTACTTTACAAAATGGAAGTGAGTCCACGTTAGTCATGCAGACTGTAGGATCAGAGATTTTTAGAAGGGACATTAGAAGCCAACTGATCTAACCCTCATTTTACAGATCAATTATTTAACAAATATTTATTAAGCACCTCTTATGTGCCAGGCACCGTGCTAGGCACTAACAACAAAAAAAGGAAATAGTTCCTGCTCTCAAGAAGCTTACATTCTATCAAGTCTCTCTCTGTCTCTGTCTCTTTCTCACATACACACACACACAAATACAATAAAACCAAACCAACACAAGACCAATTAGGAGGACACTGCAAGAGTTCAGTCGAGACGTGATGACGGCCTGAACTTAGGTGGTGGCTATATGAGTAATGAGAATGGGAGAGAGAGATGTCAGTGATGTTGTGGGAGGGTTAAGTGGCAAAAGTTATCAACTGAGTACATGATGTGGAAGGAAGGAAGGAAACAAGCATTTATTAAGTGCCTATTAAGAACCAGGCACTTTGCTAAGCCCTTGACAAATATCCTGTTCGATCCTCACAAAAACCCTGGGAGGAGGGTAGCTATTATTAGCATTCCTTTTTATAGTTGAGGAAACTGAAGCACAGGTTAAGTGATTTGCCCAGGGTCACATGGCCAGTAAAATATCTAAGGCTGAATTTGAACTCAGGTCTTCCCGACTACAGACCCAGTACTCTGTCTACCATGCCATCTAGCTGCCTCATGAAAGTTATAAATCTGAAAGATGGCAGTTCCCTTATCAGAAACAGAGAAGTTTAGTGTGACAAGGGCAGGTGTTGGAGGAAAGATACTGAGTTCTGTTTTGGACATGCTGAGTTTGAAGTACAGAGACATTAAGGTGTAAGTGTAATCCAACTAAGCAGTGAGTGGCAGATGAAAGATTCAAACTCAGGTCTCAGGTTCGAAATTCAGTACCCTTTCCATTGAACCGTAGAGACCTTTTAAGTCTCTTAAGGTTACCAAGATGTTAAGTAAATGTGAATTTGTAATTTTGTTTTAGGTTCTTCTCTGTTAAAACTGCTCTGTATTCCTTAGCATCTAATCTATGGCTTAGATTACTTACCTAAACAAGTATTTATCAAGTGCCTATATGCCTAGCATTGTCTTAGGTGCTATGAAGTATAAGAACTATAAGAGCATTTCAAGATTCTTACAAGCTGAAGTGATTAGACTAATCCAGTAAAAATGACAAGCAATATATGGGTTTGAAGACTGGGAAAAGAAGAGAAAGAATTACAATTTGGGGAAACAGTGAGAGAAAGAATAAGTATAGCACTGGTCCTGCAACAGTGAAGAGATAGATTTTATATTTTTAGGAGCAGAAAGGTTAAACAGACAGACTGGAATCAGACTATAGAGGGCCTTAAAAGGCTGGCAGGAATATTAGTTACTTTTTGCCATCTTAAACACACACACACAGACACAACTCTTCCTATAACCTGATACCCTCCCAACTATCTATCCCACATCTCTCCTTATTTCATGTCTAAAACAGAACAACTCTTTCCCATGAAACCTATGCCTCTTCTGACCTTCCCTATGCCCTATCAAAGGTACAACCATTCAAGCCCTTTACAACCCGGTTCCAATCCAATATAGCTTTCCAGATTCATTACACATTATTCCCTTTTATCATCTCTAAGGTTCAGTCAAACTGTTCTCACTGTTCCTCACACTATTTCAGTTCCCCTTTCTATATCTTTGAACAGGCTATCTCCCATACCAGGAAATGCACTCTTCTCCTGGTCTCAAAGACCAGCTGCAGCATTGTCTTCTACATGAGGCCTTTCCAAATCCTCCCATCTTTAAGTTTCTCCCCCTCTAATTATCTTGTATTTAATTTATTTATATGTGTTATATATGTACATGTTGTCTCCCCTGATAAAACATATGTTCCTTGGGTACAGAATGTTTCTTTGTCTTCCTAATCAAAGCACCTGGCAGAGTACTTGGTACAATTAAAAGGCACTTAATAAATGTTGACTGATAGCTGCATCTCACAAAAAAGTCTACAACCTCCCGAGGCTAATAAAACTACTCTCACAAAGATCACTACTATCTTTTCTCAGTCTCTATCTTTCTTGACTTCTATAGAATCTGACACTTGTCAAGAAAAAAAACAAAAGAACCCCAAACTTCCTAACAACTACTATGTCAAACAGTTATCTGAGGGACTGCTAAGTTTCCTTTCAGCAGAGGCTGGATGACCACTTCTCAGTTATGTTACAGGGATTTCTTTCAGGTATGGGTTAGAACAGATGGCCACTGAAGTCCCTTCTAACACTCAAATTCTATGATGTGGATTTGAATCCTAGTTCTGTTATTTACAATCTAAATGACTGGGGAAAGGCCCGTAACCTCTCTGGGTTTCAGTTTCCTGATACATAAAATAAGGGGGTTGGATTAGATGCCTGCTAGAGCTCCTTCTAGCTCTAAATCTTTGGTCTTAGACTAGAAGGGTAGGACTTGGTAAATAGTGGTCAAAATATGGTGGAGGGTAGCAGGGTAACAATATGGTATGGAGAAGCACTAACCTTACAGACAGATGACCTTGGTTCAAATCCCACCCCTGACACATACAAGTATCTTCATCTATAAAATGAAGGGATTGAACTAAATTGGCTCTGAGGACCCTTCCAGCTCTATACCTATTATACCATGGCCTATACGTTTTCCTTCAGCAAATGGAAACTCTGAATCATGCTGTTTAGCCAAGCAAAAGAGCCCTCATCATTCCTGGTCCTCTGATGACTAAGGTATTGATGCTGGGATAGTGGTGTCAGCTTCCATGACATTTCATTCCAAACACAGAAGTATAATGACTGGTTAGTGTTTGTGTTAGGGGATTCTCTCCCTTTGGGGAACTTAGAGTTGGCACTGTAGCCCCATTCTATGATGAATGATTGGGCATATTCAGAAAACACTTAAGAGCTTTAGCACTTGGCTTGCAGTTTCTAAGTCTCCAGAAGTCCAGGCCTTTGATTGTTACTTTGGAAAAGTCAATTCATTTCTTTGGGCCTCGGGTCCTAAATTATAAAATGAGGCTGTTAAGACTAGATGACCTTCGATGTCCCTTTAAGCTCAAATTTGACAATCTTATTTTCCTCCTTGAAAAAATACCAATGAACTGCCAATTTGGCAGGTATGTCAGTGAGGGTAGTGAAGTAGGGCATCCAGAGGGAGAGAAAGAAAGAAGCATATACTACGCCAGGCAAAAACCATACTACTTGCCAGGGCCACTCCCTTGACCAACACTTTCCCTTAGATCTTGGGGGGGACAATCCAGAACCTTGAGTCCAAGAGCTCCAGGAATTACTGTCATCAATGAAGGAATAAACATCCTGGAAAAGGAGCCTACTATCAAAACCACCAACTTTATATCAACTGCCATGCATGGGGTAGTCAAGCCCAAGAGCCCTGTGAAGAGCAGGACTGAGGTCACTAGACTTAGTTCCAGCCCAGCCTCTGCAGCCAGTGTATAGGGATGTAACCCTTGTGAAGATGTGAACAGCAAACTCCTTTGCAGGTACTGTAAGTCCCTGCCTCCACAACAGTCTTAGCCACTATAGATTTAACAAAGAAAGCTTTTACCACCAAAGTCATCGGCACTGTCAAATGATTAATATTAAAAATGATATTTATCAGTGGAAATTATGTTAAATAAGATGTAAAACCACCTGCTTTGCTGCTGTACCCTAAGGACCACTGGGTCTTTGCATGTAACTTGTAGCTGAAGCCACCTAAATGTGTAGTCTCCCTCATTAGAACGCGAATTCCTTGAGAGTAAGAACTATCTTGCTTTTTAAAAATGTGTACTCCCCAAGTGTAGCATAGTGTTTAGAATGTAGTAAGAACTTGATACTTTTTTCTTTTGCTCATTGATTTATGCATTTATTCAATCATCCGCTGTTCTGTCTCGATTTTCTTCCTTTGACTAATATTTCTTAGTTGGCTCACCTCCCTATCCTTACTCCCAAATACAAGCATTTCTCGAGCTTCTCTTATTGCCTATCTCCTTCTGGAGGTGCTTAGTGGCACAGTGGATAGTGCAGGGCCTCAAGTCAGAAAGACCTAAGTTCAAATACTGCCTCAGACATGTGAGCTGCATGACTCTGGGCAAGCTGCCTAACCTCTGTTTACCCAGTTTCTCCATCTGTAAAATAGGGATTATAATAACACCTACCTAGCAGAGTTGCTTTGAGGATCAAATAAGATAATATTTGTTAAGCACTTAGCACAAAGCCTAACACACAGGAAGCATTATGGAAGTGGCAGGTATTATTATTCTTATGTTGTTGGATTTCTTTTCTTCTCAGTGCATTTTCTGCCTTAGTGGCACCATTGGTTTCCACAGATTTCTCTCTCCACTTTGAAGCAAATGACTGTATCTCCATATTACTTTAACTATCCTTTCTTCAAATCCTCAGAGCCTCGCAATTCCAAACACTAGACTTGAATATCTTCTCTACACCTTAAGTAAATCATATCTCACCTCTGAGCCTTAGTTCCTAATTCTGTAAAATTAGCATGATGCTAAATGTCTCAGATTCTTCCCAATGTCAAGATTCTATGCTTCTATGTGTGAAACTGAAAAAAAAAATTTCCCTTGAAACACACTCTTTCTCCTCTTTGTTACTATTCTCTTAGTCAAACACAACTTCGTAATTTTTGTTAACTCATATCCAACCTGTTGCAAAATCCTGTCAATTCAACCTCTGACCTCTCATATCTATCTCTTTCCAAGATCCAATATTACACCTCTGTTTTTTTTTAAATTACATTTTGTGTGAACTATTCCAATGCCTTCCTAACTAATCCCTTCCACTCCTCCCCCCCTCACCAAATCTATCCAATATTCTACAGACTAATCTTCTTAAAGCAGAATTCTAATTCATTTAATTACTGTGCACACTGCTCCCCCTCCCCCCCCTTCACATTTCATAGAATTAAAAAGTCCGGGTTCTTTGGTCTAGTATTCAAGGCCCTCGACAATCCAGCCTCCACCTTCCTTTCTAGCACTTCCCTTCACACATTCTATGATAATGGCGTAATGAATTTTGAGTCAGAGCAACTGAACTCAAATCCTGATTCTGCTTGTACTATGTGACTCTGAGGAAGTCATTTAATCTCTCTTGGTCTCAGTGTCCTCATTTGTAAAACGAGGGTATTGAACTAAGTGGCCTCTAAGGTCCCCCTCAGCATTATATCTATCATCTCATGATCTAGTAAAGCTGTAATACTCATTCTCTAAAAACACTCTATACTCTCCTGCTTCTATACTTTTGTTCACACTCTAATAATTTAAGTGGAATTTAGAACTGTGTAGGTTTAGCAACGATTTAGTCAAATTAGTCCAAAAGGCAGAGAAATAGAACTAGAGCTCAAACTATGATAAAACTGAAAAGGAAAATTTAATCCACTTAGATGAATAATCTAACTTCTTCATTTTATAGATGAGGTTGATGCCCAAAGAGAATAAGTAGCTGCCCAATGCACAGATGAGACTATAGAACGTGATTTCTATCATTCTTTTCCTCATACTACCCACACTACCCACTATACACACACATATTTGCAAGTTGTTAGTTTGAGAGATTTAAGTCATAAGAGTGAATTTCCTAAGGAAAAACAGGTGTATGAGGCTGTAAAACATGTTATTGTCTGTTGTTGTTGAGTCATGACCCCATCTGGGGTTTTCTTGGCAAAGATACTAGACTGATTTGCCATTTCCTTCTCCAGATCATTTTACAGATGAGGAAATTGAGAGGGTTTAAGTGACTTGCCCAGGGCCACACAGCTTACTGAGCGTCTGAGGATGGATTTGAACTCACGGAGGATGAAGTCCTCCTGATTCTAAGCCCAGTGCTCTATCCACTGTGCCATCTACCTGTCCCATAAAACACTTAGCCACAGCACATAAGAGGAGTTAGCAACACTTTTAATCTATTCTGAGATCAGTTTATTATCTTTCTGCAGAACCCATCCAAGATACATATATTTGGTGGTCTAATTCAACAGTTGCATATCTAGTTTAGTTCTGTGACATGATTTGGACTATATTTATTTTTCATCCATTTTGCTTTTTCAGTATGAATGGTTAGGCTTATCCTTGGTATTGATATAGGTTTTTCTGAGGAGGTATAGAATACTGGGGCTTGTTGAAATAACTACATAGTCATTTATAAATAAGAGTATTTAAAAACCTTGATGTTTGTTTGGAGCTTATGCATAATAATTTTCATGATACTGGAAAAGAGGTGAATTTTTAAATGCATTTTTATTAAATAGATTGACTTCCTCCCAGATAAGCAGACCAGCTCTTCAAAAACTAGAAAACTGGAGGTGAATATACAACTACCACCTTGACAGAAATAAAATGAAATACCAATAGCATCGAGCCAACATTGTCTAAACAACTGTAATACAAATGTTTCAGAGTACTCTGGTTTTGTATTAGTATTTTTCTTCACTTTTGGTGGGACAACAGCTATGTGTTCCTTACTTTTGGCTGTCCACCTTCATTGGAAGTGAATTTAAATCTGAGGGAATTTGGGGGCGGAGGAGAGGGAGCTTAGCATAAATTCTTAATTTTATGAAGTGTACACCAGGGAGAGATAAAATTAAAAAACAAACTACAAACCAATATTCTTAATATTGATACAAAAATACTGCCCTTCCTTGGATCCCAGGAAAACACTCTGTGCAATAGTACAGATGGAAGATGGATTGTCATATGAAGTCTACTCCATTCTTTTGTAGACGAAATTGGTTTTTATGTTTAATGTGTATTTCTTTAATGACAAAGAATGAAGGAGGCTCAATGTGAATACTAAAAAAAGCATTATTCAAGGGAGAAGATTAACAATAACTTTCTTTTCTGACAACTATTTTATTGAATATTTAAGCAATACTGCTAACTATTAACCAAATTACTATAGTATGGTTTGGGGTAGTGTGACATAACAGGCTTAAAGTGTTGAAGGCAGAAGGTATTGAAGCCAGGAAAACTTGAGTTCAAGAGCCACCTCTGACACATAATAGCTGTTTGACTCTGGGCAAGTTACTTAACCTCTCTGGGCAATTTTCTAATACTATAAGTTGCAAAGGAGGTATTTACTGGCACTGGTAGAGGGAGTTCCCTCACCCTATATGAATGAAATCACAGGTCTCATTCCTATCCCTATAGTTTAGGATAAATGGGATTGAAAGATGTCTTTTTCCCCCCAGTTTTCAAGATAAATGTATTAAATCTAAAACAAACTATTTAGTTGTGACTAAGAAATTATTAAGAAACTCTACTAATATTCTCCTGAAGGATACATTTAAGGATACTAAGTAATCATTGTATTTGAATAGAAACGGTGCAGAGTTAAATAAACAGCATTGCATTCTTCAATTATTTACATATTATTGCTACCACTAATATAATTATTTCTCAAATTTTCTCCTCTTTGTTCATTCATTCACCAGTCTTTGATGAAGATCCCCTATATAAAGAGAATACAAATGACAAGTCAGGGATGTAAAAAGGGATAAAGACTCCTAATGGATCCCAGGTAAGTTTTGAAATGGCTGCTTATGTTTTTATGCCAATTCAAAGTTCTCCACCAAATTTAACCACAGCCTAAAATTAAAAACAAATGACATTAATATGACTTATGAAACTGCTCTTTAAAATGCCAATCTAATAGGAGAATCCTTCTTGTTCCTTTAGTAACATATCTGACTTTCACTCAGCTCAGTCCAAGTATTTTCTATTCTAGGACTTCTACCAATAGTTATCTTCTAGCAATTTTAGTCATATCATGGGAAACAGAAAAAAATATAAGCATGCACAATAATCCTTAGACGTTACCTTTCCTCATAACATCAGTGATGATATAAGCATTATTTGAACAAAAAAAGTTAGAGATACCAATTTATGGAGGCAAATTTCAATGAACCTACTTTTAAGAGATGAAACGTTCTAAAAGATTTTAATAATCAGAAAAATGCAAACTTCCAATGTGAATGATTACATAGGCAATATTTGTATATAATTCAAATTATCTTCAAATACAGCTAGGTGAATAATTCTTCACCAATCTTGACTTTTGTCTTGCCACTGGACTTCAATGACTTAGAAATCCATATCTAAAATTGGTAGAATTAGTTATATATTTTAGTTTGATCATTATTTGAGTAACAATGAAATGGGAATGAAAATTTTAAAACTCATGTGTGTTTAATTTAAAATAAGTTTATAATTAAGTGATCCTCGCCTAAACAGCACACCCATGACTTATCATTGTACTATGCACTTACTTAATGCTAATAAGCACTGAGACTTGTCTAAGTAACTGAGTAAAATGCACTGAGGTTTCAAATATTTTTAAGTAGCTCATTAGACCAATAAACTGTACAGAACTCTTTCTTAATTAAAAGATTCTGGGGATAAGTGGTTTTCAAAGGAGCTTGTAATCTAGTTGTAGGTTTAAGATATTTAGGTAAGTTTTTGGTAATTTTCGGGAAAGGACACTAGTATCTGAGGGATCAGTATAAGCTCGTTGTAGGAAGTGATACTCGAGCTGAGTTTTCCAGAAGTTAGGGATTCTACATGGTCTAAGTGAGGAGAGAATGTATTACAGGCATGAAAGTAGGAAAGGGAATAATAAGCATTTCTACTGCATCCACTGTGTGCCAGATACTTTTTACAAATATTATCTTGTTTGACCTGTAAGGTAGAAGCTATTATCCCCATTTTACAGTTGAAGAAACTGAGGCAAGCCGAGGTTAAATGACTTGCCTAGGGTCTTACAGTTATTACGTGTCTGAGGTTAGATTTTAACTCAGATCTTCTTGACTCTAGGCCCACCACTCTGTGCAACCAGCTGCCTCTCAAATGCGGAACAGCCCATGCAATGCTATGGAGAATAAAGACAGGACACTGTATAGGTAACAGCAAGATGGCTGTCGCTGGAATGCAAAATTTATGAGGGAAAACTGGGTTGAAGCCAGACTGAGATAGGCTTTAAAAGCTAAATAGAGGAGTTTGTTATTCTCAAGCCAAGAAGGAGTGACTGGAGTTTTAGAAATATTGATTTGGCAGCTCTGAGGAGTACAGGAACAGCCCAAACATGAAAAATTAATACTTCCAAATATTTAAGTCTGTCTTTATTTCTGTAAAGAGTGATTTGTGGTAGTATTTGTATGACTCTTCTGGGTGTCTTCATAGGTAGACTTCCAAATACTTTATACATTCTGTAATTTTTTTGAATGGAGTTCCCTTTTCCATCACTTCTTGGTTTTTGTTTTTTGGGTTTCTTTTGGTATGCAGACTGAAAAAATTTTATTGCCTTAAATAATTCATAAATTGTTTCAGTTACCTTTAGTTAAATCTCTATTTATAGTTAAATAAACTATAAAAATGATGTGACTATTTTCCTCTTTACTTAAACTTATTCCCTCAATTTATACTTCTTCTTGCTATTTTAGCATTTCAAGAAATATATAAAACAGGGGTGACAACGGCCATTCTTGCTTTAGTCTTGATCTTACTGGAAAGGGCTCAAGTACTTATCTCCATTACAGATAAAATATGCTCTTGGTGTTAAGTAGGTACTATTTGCCATACTAAGGAAAAGTCTATTCTTAGGGTTTGTAGTGTTTAAGAAATATGTAAATCACTACTGTATTTTGAAAAAAAGCTCTTTCTGCATGTGTTGGTGATTGTCATTTTTATTAGTTTTGGTTATCAGTATAGTCTATTTTGTAATTTTCTTAATATTGAATCATTCTCGCATTCTTGGTACAAATTCAACCAGAACACAGTGTGTAATTTAAAAATATCTTCTCATATTAATTTTGCTAATAGCTATTTAATATTTTCCCTTGATATTCATTAGGGATAATGGTCTATTTTATTCTTCTGCTTTGGTTCTTCCTCTTTTAGGCACTGACAATATTTGATAGAAGGAATTTATCGAATTGCTTCTTTTTCCCATTTTTGAAAAAAAAAGTATTTAACAGTGGAATTGTTCTTTGTACATTTGATAGAATTCTCTTTCATATCCATCTGATCTTGGTCCCTCACCCACCCCAGCCCCCTCACCCTCTTAGGGAATTATTCCTTTTTTTGAGATGGGGTTATTCAATTTGCTTTCTTTATTTTCTTCTTTCTTTGTTCTAAATCTGCCTTTTTCATTTTTGATACTGGCAATTTGGTTTTCATCTTTTTAAATCATATTATCTAATGGTTTATC